>NW_027071936.1:56713045-57913045 GCF_038088225.1 Cyrtonyx montezumae
AGTGAGTCTAGCACTGTGTGTGCCCACTTCTCTTAACCACTGTGGACATAAAGTTGATGAAGCCTGGCACTCTGTGGAACTGGTAAGTGAAAAGCACAGTGGAAGAGCTTTAGGAGCTGTTAGGAATTTTGAATTTAAGAATTCCATAGGTCTGCTGGGAATTTTGGTGCATCTAACCTTTTGTGTGTGTGTGTGTGTGTGTGTGTGTGTGTGTGTGTCTTCCGGCATTAAATAATAGAAATAGGTAAGATCTATGATCCTGCTGTTTTCAGCAGAATTTTAGCTGGGATCAAATGTTTTCTTCCTCTCCTGGAACAAGTCTGACCATACAGCAGGTCTTTGAGAAAATGCCATAGCTGTGAGATCACATTGATGCAATACAAGGGAAGCAGCTGTCTAGCAGCCTTTTGTAAGCCCTACTGAATGCTATTGAACAGGTAGAATGGAGGAAGGGAGCAGCTACGCTCACCGTCTAACTATGAGATTTGATTATTCACAACATGGCTATGAGTCTATTCCATACTCCATTAACTTTTCTAACAGGAAAGCTGAGGCCTGTTATAGACTTCCTGCATATTCATGCCTGGATGACCCACACTAGAATTAGTTCAAAATCTTTTCAAAACTATGTTTTACATTTGTGATTTGGGAACGGGAGTTAGGACTGCTGGGGAAGGAGCCGTTGGGAAGGCAGCTTGGGAAGCCAAGCAAAACATCTGTCTTGCAGGAAAGTCATTGATGTGGCAAAGTAAAGGAAACTTTGATCTATGCTTGGACCAGTTCTTGTACCCTTTTACTTGTTGTGAGTCGATCAGATGATGCCAATTATATTCACTGCTGCTCATGGTAAACCTCAATAAAATCATAGCATTTTAACACCCTTTTGATAGCACCTTAGGAGAAGCAATTCCTTTTGGATTCATCCAGGGGTGAAATAGGACTCAGTCAACTTACATAGGCTCTGACATTTCTTTGGAACAGCATATATTTACGGCTGAAGACTGACTAGAAAACTGTCAGTGTGTATTTCAGGTTCTTGTCTCTTGCTGGCTTATTCACTGAATGCTCCCAAAGCATGAATTCTGCAAAACTCGAATTAAAAAGGACAGAGAAGAGGTTCCAACAGTAAACTATGAAAAGATCAAAGATTTTTTTTTTTAATTTTAGTAACCTCTGCATTTCATCACATTTTAGTGACCTGAATGGGAGTGGGAAGCAGAGTTGTTAGGGAAGAGTGGACAGCTTTATCACTGTCCCAGGTGACCCATTGTAAGTAGCCATAGTGGGATGCATTAAAAAGAGCGTGGCCAGCAGGTCAAGGGAGGTGATCTTCCCCCTCTACTCTGCCCTGGTGAGGCCTCATCTGGAGTACTGTGTTCAGTTCTGGGCTCCCCAGTATAAAAAAGACAGGAATCTCTTGGAAAGAGTCCAGCAGAGGGCCACAAAGATGGTGAAAGGCCTGGAGGATCTCCCCTATGAAGAAAGGCTAAGTGAACTGGGTCTGTTCAGCCTTGAGAAAAGATGACTGAGAGGGGACCTGATCCAGGTTTATAAATATCTGAGGTGTGGGGGACAATGTGGCAAGGCCAGACTCTTTTCATCAGTGTGTGGAGACAGGACAAGGGGGAATGGCCAGAAACTGCAGCACAGGAGGTTCTGCACGAATGTGCACAAGAACTTCTTTATGGTGAGGGTGACGGAGCACTGGCACAGGCTGCACAGGGGTGTTGTGGATCTCCTTCTCAGGAGACATTCAAGACCCGCTTGGACACCTACCTCCGCGACCTGGTGTAGGGAACCTGCTTTGGCAGGGGGGTTGGACTCGATCTCTTGAGGTCCATTCCAACCCCTTTGATTCTGTGATTCTATGATAGTAAGCTTACTGATGCAAAGAGAATGGAGATAGCTTAAACTGCAGGTCCAGTCTTCACACTTGAACTGAGAACCTGACTGCAGTGGAAGGTTTCTAACTCCTTAACCTATTTGGTCTTCATCCTGAAAACAAATCTGACTACAACACTAGTTATCAATTCTTGACGAGTTGGAAAAGCAGTATTACTTGTTCTCCTCACTCACTAATTCTCACTTTACACATCCTACCGCCACTTGAGTATGAACGTACCCTATCCTTGTCTCTGCTGTGCCTGTAAGAACACACAGCAGTGACAGTGACCCTTCTCTGAAAAGAAGTAACCAGTTCTGTGTGCAGACACTATTGATTTCCAAGAAGGGGACTATTTTGAAACCATCATCCTTTGTTTAAAATAGTCATAATCATAAAGATGAGAAATATATCTTTTTACTACCTTGCTTATTAACTGCAGGGTAGTATTCAAACACCAAAATATCAATATGAACACTCTGCAATTTACAAATATTAGCACATCAACAGGGTATACTTTGAAATCAAGAACTGTAAGGTCACCCTGTAAATCTCATCAAAAGCATTTTAATACAAAAGTTGTAATCACAGAATTACTGCCTTTAAATTACTGAATTCCCTGGAGGAAGTTCCGTAGTGCAAAGCAGTGTAATCACATTTGATTTCCTTTATTGCTAACTCTGCACGGAGATATGAAAAAAAAAAATCACTATTAATCTAAGCCAGATAACATAGGCCTTAAATGAAAATGTAAAACAATGGACTTAAAATGATGTTCATGATTATTGCAGCTTCTGATTCACAGGAAAATAAAACAAAACAAACAAACAAAAATAACCCCACCCTCTGATAGAGTGTCCTTTTTCCTTACTGTGTTTTCTGCATATGCTATACACTGTTTACATGCTAAAAATAGAACACCTTTTTAAGATTAGAATTTGGTTTATCTCAAGCAAAACCTGGTGATCTTTTAGTAGAGCAGATAAAAAGGGGAAGTGGGATTTGTTTCTGGTCTTCAAAGATTTACAAATTTTGACTGCTGGTAGCTGATAAATCTATTCCACTAGAGTAAATACTGAATTATCATGAAAAAACTCAATCTTCAGAGAGCTTCACTGATAAGTATGATGTTCTGATTTCAGACTTATTTCTTATTTACAAATGCAATTGGAAAAATACGAGTGATTGTTCCTGAAGAATCATAGCTAAATTTGGAGCAAACAGTGGTATTCAGGTTCTTTTCAGTAGCATTAAAAAAAAAGATACTGAACTTGTGTCCATTTCTGGAGTTCTGGACCATGTGAATGAGCTGATTATATACTCAGAGTTTGATATTACTCATACTGGAAGCACTGGAAAATTGCAATTGATCTCCTTGAGTCTTTTCTGAATACACAACTGGCCTTGATACCCTCTGTTCCACTGAACACCATTAAGAAATCAGCATCTGATTCAACTGCAGAAATGCTGATGAAACTGGGAAGCTTTTTATTTTTTATTTATTTTTTAATAGAAAATGATAGTATAGTTTATAGAAAAGGATAATATCTGTCACTAGTCATAAGCAAGAGTTACAGCGGAACATAAAGTTATATCATTTAATAAGTCATGAACGACTCATCAATACTTTATTAATTTATGTTAATTTTTCACATTTCACATTAACACAGAATACTGTTTGTCTTAAGCTCCTAGCTATGCTGATGCTAAAACATAAGTCAGAGTTTCCACAAAACAAGGACAAATGTATTGAAAAGCTGCAATAATCCAAACAAAAAAGACACATAATTCTAGTAGGAATGACTATTAAATGGATAGAGACAACTTGGTTCTCTGTAAGTTGTTGTACTATTTTGGTCCATGATGGGCCTTTCCATATGAAATCATGAAAGACATCTCTGTAGACTCACTAGACTCTTTTGATAAGGAAGAAGTCAGATATAAAAAGAAACAGTAACTCTTGGCTGTTGGAAGAAAATTTTTGATTCATATTTTCATCATGCAAAGCAATCTCAGGCTGCTCCTGCTCATCCCATGTCTGTATTTAACAAATGTACTTCTTATACATAAAATAATCACACACAAGATTAGGAATTTACTGGTAGATGAGATCTTTCCATTACTTGGAAGGTCACTTTAAAGTTCTCTCACAAGAATCAGAGCAATTACATTAATGTGATAGAAGACCTTAGCTCAGGTAGAAGGTAACTCATCAGCTGAAATGCATTAAAATTTAAATGCAACCCTCCCCTGCTAATTTAAAAGGAAAGGGGTTAACTTAGAGCATCTTGCTTGCTGGTTAACTTGGAAGATAACTGCTAGTAGAAAGGTAATGATTTCTGTATGTTACTGCTACCTTCTTCTTAAATGAACATAACTTCAATAACAATACTGTCTCTGTTTTGTTGACTGAATGACTTAGGCTTTGAATAGGTGAGTAATAAACAAAAGAATAACAAAGAGAAAGTGATGCTTTCCACACAATAATTTAGTTGAATAATCTGTGTTTTGAAACCTTCCCTATTTTGCTTACCTTTTTTGCATGGTAATAGGGACAATCCAGGTGATTAAGTATGGGATCTCAGCTAGTGAAATAATCTGTGTCTATTTAGTGAAAAATGTCACCGTGCCTGAATTTATCAGTTATCTGGGCTTGTAGATGCTACAAGCTCTGAGCTCTCAGCCACACAACACAGGGTCTTACCCACTGTTTTCAATTGTTATCAACCTTTCCTTGAAAGGTTATGGCAGGATTATATTGAGTTCAAAGACATCCAATGTGAGTAACTAAGGCAACTGAAAAGGGTAAGTAAAGAGTCTGAAAGTTCCCTTACTGTATGTACTTTTTTTTTTAAGAGCTTTTCCAAAGTCAGCTGTTTTAAAGAAAAGGTAGTAGATACTATGGAAGAATGATAGAATCTCTTTGCCTATATATGAGTACATATACTGCCTGGGTCCTCTTCCTTCTGTCTTGTCTCCCATCTTAACAGCAGAGTAACCAAAAAATGCAATTTTCATTTGATCTTTAGTCTATGGATTTTGCCTACAGGACCTGCGCAGATTATAGCTTAATAATGCACTTTTTTTTTACCTGCTTCCCCTTGGCACAAGCTTCAAGAGAAATTATTTTTATTTCACTTCAAAAGCTGTGGATGGCAGCAGCATTCTCAGAAGAGGAGGAGGGACCCACTGCATTGTGTTAATAGCAATTCTAGAAACACCTCAGTACTTGCAATATAAGGTGTATCATTTTTACCATAATGTTTCTGGTAGTTTTCCATAACGCACTTTTGTAACGGAGTTATTTCGAGATAAATATACTGATATGTATATTGATGTACTTTTTGCTCCCGTTCTTTCTCCCACGAGGTCCTACCGGAGCCGTCCTGTCGGGGACGCGCAGGAGGCGGCTGCCGGTCGCCAGGTGGCGCTGCGGGGCCGGGCCGGGCGCCGTGGCTGTCCCCAGAGGCGCCCCCTCTCGGCCGCTCCCGGAGCGTTCTCCGCGGCGCTCCTGTCCCTGCTCCACCACTTCTGAGAGCGCACCGCTGCAGCCGCCACACCCCTGCTGCGGAGGGCTGCCCCGACGGGACCTCTCCCCAGCTCTCCGGTCCCGGAATAATGAAAAGGAAGAGGGATATTTTCTCTTTATTTTTTATTTTTTTGTCCTTTTGATGAACTCAGTGAAGTTCGGACAACTGACCATGGTCCTTCCCGCTGCTGGGGCGGGATTAGAGAGGAAGAAAAAAACCTCAGAAAACCTCAACCTAACGATGCGCTTACACCCCACAGCCCCTCAACCGCTTTGGATGTCGGTAGCCCTCAGCTGCGGGTGCCAGTCAGCTCCTCCGAGTGGCAGGGGAAGATCCGTGCCCTCGTTAGGCGTTGCCTCCGGGTCATCAGCAGGGACTCCGCGCTCCTCGGAGGAGGCAAAGCGGAGGGAGGATCCGCTAGGATCCAGGTGGATCCAGCTTTTACCGCTTACCAGAAGCCACCACCAGCAGGACCTCCGTCTCCTCCCTCCCTCCTCCCCTAACTCCCTCCCTCCCCTGCCCCTCCGCGATGAGAAACGGGCCAAGTCCGTGCGCGCCAGCAGCGCTCGGTGCCAGGGGCGGACGGATCGCTTTCATGTCACAGGGTGACTGCTAGCCCTGCGGAGGCTCCGCCGACCGGGCCGGGCTGGGCTGGGGCGGCGGGCGGGCAGCTGCCCCGAAGCCGGGGTGACTGCCGGCCTCGCGGAATGCTGGCGGCGGGGGATGCGGAGCCGGCTGTGGACTAACATGGGGGGCAGCCACTCCCACAGGGCGCCCGTGTTCGACGAGAACGAGGACGGTGAGTGTGGAGCTGTCCAAGGTACCCGCCGCGCCCGCGCGCCCCGTAATTCCCGTCGTTGGCTCAGCCCCGGGGCCGGAGGCAGCAGCTCGACCTCAGCCTGGTGTTGGCAGCTCCCTCAGTCCCGCCGGGGAGGTATTTTGGATAGATCCTCTAGCAGGCTGTGTTCTGTGGGTGTAGGATCCCTGGGAAAGGAAGAGGGCAAGCTCATCTTTGTCTAGCTGTTCACACTAATTACGTAGTTCTTTGCTTTTATCCAAGCTAAGCTGAAGTCTAGGACGCTGCCACTTGGGTTTTAAACACATGGCTGGGTAACTTCATGTGTATGTACATGAACTGGCATTATTCTGGAAATAAATGCTGCCTTTTCTCTTTTCATTTATAGCTGGCTCTTTGCCCACCAGCCCATTTTTTATGGCAGTACATCTTTCAGTCAGTGTACTTCTTTCTCCACCTTTACTTCCTGAAACTTTTTCTTAAGTTGTTCCATTAGTTTGAGATTTGTTTTTCCCCTGCCTACGTAGTATTCAGAAGAAAGCGTCTCCAGGAAAGTTTTTGGAATACAAACAGAAGTTTACATAAAAAAGTGGAAAAAAAACCCACCACATTTTTATGTATTTCCATGTATCTTTCATATAGAGATCATGTTTAACTGGAATTATATGGCACCCAATTTCAGTCATTTTGGCTTTTAAAGCAAAGCCTACATCCTACTTTTAGGAAGTAGATACTTGTATATCAGAAAATAAGTGTTGTTATTTATGGGATATATGTTGCTGCATAACTGAATAATTGATACCTCATTTTTAATATATTGCTTTCAGCATAGTTCCCAAAACATGTTGAGAAATGCTTGTAATTCAAAGACTTTGCTTTGAAATTCTGAGGTACATAACAAATCAGAAACATTTATGTTCCCTCCTGTTCATTCAGTGCACATGGAGAAATATATTAAATGCTTGTAAAGTTTTTACAGGGGTGAATATATATGTATATGCTTACACTTAAAGTGCAGTTACCATTCCATATTTCTTGAATTCCATATTTCTTGACAAAGCTTGAAGAAGTATTTGGTGTTGTCTGGTTTACAGAAGTTTATTGTTTGTGTAGAGTAAGGGACTAGAGTACTTACTATAGGTGTTCTATGATGCAATAGCTGTGATTTTTCCTGTATCTATATAAAAACACAGTCATTTGCCACAGGTAATGCTACCTAAACAAATGAGAAAGAAACGGTTCCCCATTATAGAATTATAATGGTGATCATTTACAATTAGTCATGTGAACCACAATGTAGTTCTCCAAGAGTGAAAGTATTGTGTTAATCTTGTATAGGCATGGTAAGGTAAAAAATAGCCCTGTCTTTGCCTTTCTGAGTGTTCTGACTGAGCTCTCTTGAGTTAATGCGTTATATGAATTGTTACCGTTGTTTTTTCCAGTGAGAAAAGGCTGTGGACAGTTATGAATAAAATGAACCAAGTTCAGTAACGAATTAGAACAGAGAAGACTTCATGCCATTTTACTCTTTTGCTCAGGAAAGCATTAATTAAAAAAATACAAACTATGTATTTCTACTAAGACAGTTTATTTTCTGCCTGTTTTTTTTTTAATTTTTCTTTTTTTCCCCATTCTGAATAGGAATTATTTTTTCGCTTAAGGCATTATGCTTAGCATAACTGTCTAGATCAGGAAAGCCCATTGCTTTTGAAATAGATAACCTATTTTCTATATTACAAGTTATAATTTGGGATGGATTTTTTCCCAATATAGAAAAAGATTTCCAAAGAAGCTATATCTTGGAAAATTTAATCCAAAATCAATCAATCAATTTCATTTTGCCCCTAATGTCTGCAATACTAGCTACAATACTATAGCCTGACAAACCTGTGGAGTATCTTCTCTAGGGCTACCTGTCATGGTTTCTCTCTAATGAAGATGAGTTTCCATTCACTGAGTAGACTTCATACTTAGAAAACATATGTAGACTTAAGACTCCTTACCACTGTAAGGATGGATATCACTGGCAGGATAATCAAAAATTATCCAGCCAGAAGACAAGCTGGAAACAGCGTTGTTCAATCTCCAGTAGTCACAGACACCATCACCCATCATTATAAAATGTTGATCGTTTCAAATGTTGTAATATAACTAGTTTAAAATGGCATATATTTACTTACTGTGTCCTATATTTGTTGGAAAGATCTTACAAATCCTTATTCTTTGAATGGGTAGAAGCATCTGCCTTCCTGATTAAAAGCATGCTTGACCTATATGTAAAATTTATCTTAATTTCAACATTTTTGCTAACTTAAATAGCTCTTCATCCTCCATTATAATTTCTTCAGTGCACTGATGAATACTACCAAAAATGTTCCCTCTCACTCTTCATTCTGTAAGAAAATTCCTACTTTTCTTATTTTTCCTGTTTTTTCATTCCCAGTGTGCCTTATCTGTATGTATTTGAACTCATCTTGATTATGTACGTATAATTCAAACCCATATAATTACAGGTAACTTTTCACTAGAACCTTCTACAGGAAACAATGTTTCCTGATCACTACTGGAACTAACTTGCCCAGTATGGTCTGTAACTACCTATGCCATTTTCATGTGCGTATCATACAGACAGTACACAGACATCTTGCGATGAATTGGTTCACCAATACCCTTTTCAGGAATTTCCACCGATGATTTTCAATCTACAGCAGGAATTATAAGTGCTTCCAAATGTGTGACTTCATTTTGCACTGAAAAAATTGAATTTCAAGTGATTCCTCATATTCAGACTTCTCACTGAGTCTAATCCTAATTTCTTTCCTTGTGATTCTCTTATCCTCCATTATTTTAACAATGTTGTGTATTATCACTACCCTCACTAGCTCAATGGCAGTTTTCAAGTCCACTGAATATATTGTGAATGTGTTAAATTGTTTCATTTCTGTACCTCATTCTCTTTGCTGTTATCTCTATTCAGCCTGATAATTTCCATTTTGAAATAATGTCTTGTTTAGTACTTCCTTTCATTTTGCCAGGTAATTCTCAACTTTCTCAGCTTTATATATTTTTTCTTATATATCACCCTACTGAAATTCTGAAAAACAGAATCATGGCAAGTGCATCATATACAAAATAGTTTTATAATCAAGGAAGTGTATCTAGTAATCTCTCATGCATCAGAGTTTGATGAACTCATGTGGATTTCATCTCAGTTTTTCTTTTTTAGCCTAGACTAAATCACAACAAGAGCTATGAAAATACAATGAATTGAATCCTTTGTCTACAGCTTACACTCTTCCTAAGAAAGATCGATGGGAAATATATTTCATGATTTTTATTGTTGATTTTTTTGGATAGAGGACAAGGTGTGGTGTAGCAATGCTGCTACCTCTACTTGAAGCTAAATGCTTTAATGGATTGGAATTATAAGATTTTTAAGAAAGGTTGCATTGTGATTAATGCTGCCGAAGCAAGGGAACTTTGACTTCCTCTAATAGTTTATTGTGAAGAAGACAACACAGCTATCCTCTCCCAAATATATATTTTCAGTAATAATATAGGAAAGTGAAAGGAATATATCTTTCCTGATTTTTACCTCTTGGAAAATAATTGTATGTTCACAGTAATGGCTATAGAACAGTGAGAGGAATATTAACCATCTGTAAATGTTACTTTCAAATTCCCAGTAGATATCATAAGTAATGAATACATTATAAATAGCCTGGCAATCTTAAGGAATATCTTTCATGATAAATCTATTTAACTGGGCTCTGTAAAAACAGATATTTAATTACATTGTTAAGAAAATGATATTCAACATGTGAAAAGCAAATGGTAGAAAAGAACCATTTACTACTACCAAATACTAATAACAACTATTGCCTATATGGTGTTGGAGGATACACAGGAAAGGATAAAAAACAAAAGTCTTGGTGGCTAGGAAGTACTTTTAACTGATATTTCAGTTGTATTTGGTTATTGGGGCCTAAAAAATCGCTTGTATTATGGTGGCTTGTAGAAACAAGTGCACTGAACTTCTTAAATGTTTGCTTTTATGTGTATAAAATGGCTTTACTTTTCAAACAAATACTTTCAAACAGCTTTTAGAAGTTATTTTTGAGCTTGTAGTACAGCATAGTATGAGAAAACAGGGGAATATGGTCAGAAAGAAGGGAACAGTAAGATAATGTGATCATACCAGGCAGTACTTAAGTACTAACTGTCAAATCGTTGTCAAGAGTTTGACTGTGGCAAAAAAGACAAAGAAGGGATATCATGGCATGGCAACAATCCTCAGTCATTATCTTCCTGACCTGGTCTTCTAAAATCCAACACAGGATTAGAACCATGACAATTTCAAGGAGCAGTTAAGCATTTACCCATCTTATTTAATTTTACCATCATCCAGGATTCAGCTCTGCCAGCAATGGCTTAGAGGTGAAATTGGTGAATTTTCAAGATCCTTCCTAAACATATGTCCTATGATTTTATGATCTGATTTGATGGAAATATCCATGTCAGGGTGTAAGTCTCTGTTACTGCTTTTGTAACCTTCTGGAATTTACGCAGGTTGTTGATGTGGCCCCCCATCTCTGAGAACGTTACATACAGAATTTCTCTGTGGCTTGTTATCGAAGAAGCGTGAGTGTTTTATCCATGTTGATGTGTGTGTTCTGGAACTCAGGACAGGTTTTTTGGGTAACTGCATACAAATAAGTCAAGGTTAAGCAAGCACCAAATGAGATAAGCTTAAAGAATACAAACCGAAATCAGCAAAAACTCTGAATAAAAAGAAACTGTGATAAAACAAGATTGTTATCTAAATCAACATCAGTGCTTTTACAATCATCCCTTACAAGTTCATAAATTGTCTCCCATCTCTGCTTGTAGATGGTTCTTACAAGTTCTACTCTTACACCTGAGCTGCTGTGTTGTTCTGCGCAAAAAGAATAGGAATTCAGATTGCTGGATTCTGCAGGACTGGAAAAGCTGAAAAGTGAAGGAATAAGTGCACTGAAACATTTTATGTAACTGGCTTTTAGTCTGCAGGAGACTGAGGGTTGTTACAGAGGAGAAAATCGCAGCATAAGAGACTTTGGCAGGTGTAATGTCACTGTTTTTTCTACCCTAGGTAATGTTACAGGCTTGGGGCAGAGTGGCTGGAAGACTGTGTGGAAGAAAGGGACCTTGCGGTCTTGGTTAACACTCAGTTAAACATGATCCAGCAATATGCTCAGGTAGCCAAGAGGGCTAATGGCAACTTAGCTTGTATCAGACATAGTGTAGCCAGCAGGAGCAGAGAGACGATTGTCCTCTCAAACTCTGCTCCAGTAAGGCTGTACTTCAAGTATTGTGCTCACTTTTGGGCCCTTCTATGTAAGAAAGACATTAAGGCTTCAGAGTGTGTTCAGAGAGGGTCAACAAAGCTGTGAAAGGTCTGGAGCACAAGTCTCTTATTAGTAGCTGCTGAGGAAACTGCGATTTTAAGTCTGGAAAAGGGGAAGTTCAGGGGAGACTTTGTTGCTGTCTATAACTACCCGAAAGGAGGTTGTGGTGAGGTGTTGGCCCCTTCTGTCACATGACTAGCGATAGGACTAGAAGAATGGCTTCAAGTTGCACTGGGGAGGTTCAGGTTGAATATTAGGAAAAATTCCTTTTCCAAAACAATGGTCAGGCACTAGAGTGGACTGCCCAGGGAGGTGGTTGAGTCACAGCATTCACAGGTGTTCAAGAAATGTTTAGATGTTGTATTAAGGGGTGTGGTAGTATGTGGGTGGTTGAACTAGATGATCTTGGAGGTCTTTTCTAGCTTTGGTAATTCTATGATTGTAAAAGCTTGAAGAATATCGTGAGCTGGAACTAGAAAAAATAAATCGATCTGAAATTAATATTGCAGATCAATATCTGACTATCTTTGCCAACTTCTTATGGGGAAGTTTAAGTTAGATATCAGGAAAAATTTATTTACAGAAAGGGTTGTTAAGCACTGGAATAGGCACCCCAGGGAGGTGGTTGAGTCACCATCTCTGAATGTGCTTAAAAACTTTCTGGATGTTATGCTTAGGGACATGATTTAGTGGTGGGTTAGAATTAAGGTAGTATGGTGGGTTGCAGTTGGACTAAATGATCTTGAAGATCTTCTCCAACCTGAGCAATTCTATATTCTATTCCTATAACAAATGTCTTAGATTCTCATCATGTGACGACACCTGTAGGAAAGTATTTGAAAAAACTTTATTTCCACACAGGCATGATTTTCAAGTGTACAGATGCATTGAATTGTCTCTACTCCACAGTTTTGTCTTCATGGCTAGCTGCATTCAAAAGAAGAGTCTTTCACTTCTGCCAGGGAGACCATGAGTCTAGCTGCACTCATTCCTCCTTGTCACCTTCTCATACAGGAAAGAGAAAGAGGTGCACCTCCTCCTATTAGTACCTACTGATGCTGGGCTTGACTGTGGTATTGAATGCATGATTGGGTGCAATTGACATGAAAGAGTTCCTTGATGTGAATATGTGGACATGGGTTACAAAGTCAGCAGTACTGTGATAATGCAGTCTTTTTATGAATTTTAGGAACATTCTGTCCTGTGAATGGGGGAAGTTCAGCCAGGAATAAAATGCTACACCTATATGAATTAGAAAATGACCAAAATGATCTTAGGAGAAAAACTGATGAGGAATTATGATTTTGCTCATTAATACTCAACTATACTATGTCCTGTCCAACCAGGATTATTTCAATGTTTTCTCTTCTGAATGTTAGCATGAGAATCAAGAAGGCTAGGATTTTATTGTCAGTGTACAAGACTCTTCTAGATTACTCCTGAAACAGAAAGGCTGGGAAAGCAGATGTGGAAACCTTCCTGGTGCTAAACCTCCTAGAGAGTGATATATATGGGATCAAGTACTGCAAGGCAGAAAAGAGGAAAATATTGGCAAAATTGTTTTTGAATATTTTGGTGTAGCAAGAGTGAGCTAATGCTGAGATGAAAGGAGAGAGAAAAAAGGAGAAATAATTGCTACTGAGATCAATCTATATGAAACAAAAATTTCTGAAGGGATATGCAAAAGAGAAGAAGTATCAAGATCAGCCTGGTAGTAGAACTCAACTCTATTTTATTGTGGTAAGAAAGGAGAGAGAACAAAAAGCAGGGAATTAATTACACAGAATTCAGCAGGGAAAGCTGGGATGTCTGGAGAGATAGAGCAGCAGCAGTAAGTTGACCCAGTCCCTCTTGAGCATACTTCTGCTTAATTTCATGAACTATTTGTGTTGATTACCTTAAACTGCATTCATTACTTACTGCTTAATGTAAACATAGGTTGAGCTGTTAATTTGTTGATGTATTTGTGAATACTGTACACATGAGTATGCATAAGCTTCCCTACAAAAGGAAAAAGTGGACGGAAAACATTATTTTGCAAAAAACAAAAAAAAAACAAAAACAAAAAAAACCCAAAAAACAACCAACCAATAACTTGTGCTGGAAATAAGCAGTTTATCAATTTTGTATATTCATCAGATAAGGAGTGTTTCCAAAACAGTATAGGCTAGCATCTGTGAATTTCCTTCTTTTGCTGAGAACAAAGTTACTGTCTGGCACTCAGGCTTTAATACAATAATTAATAATAATGTTCTGAAGAATTATACTGGCTTTATTTCTCTGCATCTGATGGCAATAAACTGACTGCTTTATGAGAAATACTTACTCATATCATACAGTACTTGTTGATAGGGTCCAAGGTACCTACGCTATAGAATCATTTGAAATGGAAGGGGCCTTGAAGGTTATCTAGTTCAACTCCTCTGCAATGAACAGGAACACCTACAGGTTGCTCAGAGCCCCATCCAGCCTGAACTTGAATGTCTCCAAGGATGTGCCATCCACTACATCTCTGGGCAACCTGTTCCAGTGCCTCACCATTATGACTGTAAAAAAACCTTTTTCCTTATCTCCCCTCTTTTAGTTTGAAATAATTTCTCCTTGTCCTATCACAACAGACCCTGCTGAAGAGTCTGTCCCTTTCTTTCTTACAGCCTTCATTTAGACACTAAAAGGCCACTATCAGATTTTCCCAGTGCCTTCTCTTCTCCAGGCTGAGCTGCTCTAGGTCTCCCAGCCTGTACTTATAGGAGAGGTGTACAATCCTTTGGAACACTTTCGTGGCCCTCCTCTGGATGTACTCCAACAGATCCATGTTTTTCCTGGTAACTCCATGTCTGGACACAGTACTCCAGGTGAAGTCTCACCAGTGCAGAGTACAGGGGTAGGATCACCTCCCTCACCCACTGGCCAGGCTTCTGTTGATACAGCCCAGAATACAATTGATTTTCTGGGTTGTGAGGGCACACTGCTGGTTCATGTCCATCTACTAATACTCCCAAGACCATTTCAGCAGGTCTGTTCTCTATCCTTACATCCCACAGTTTGCTCTGATAGTGGGGTTGCCATGACCCAGGTGCAAGACATTGCACTTGAATTTGTTGAACTTCGTGAGGTTCACCTGGGCCCACTGCTTGAGTGAGCCACTATCTCAGTACATAAAGAGGTTGAGTATTTATAATACAGGTATTGGGATCTAGAACTGATTATCTTAATGTAGTGTCCCATAGAAAATTCTTTAATTTCATTTTAATTTCTCAGAATTGAACATTATACTTAATGTTTATACATTCTAAAATTTTACTTCAAAATTATTTATTTTTAATATATTTTGGAGACTGTAGCAGGTGGGCTGTAATTTTACATCCTCTATGCAAAGAGTTTTTACATAGATACAAATAATTTAGCTTTATAAAACACAAATTCACAGAGAAAATAAGAAAGAGTGAAGGCACCATTTGCTTCACAGGTAAATGTTACCAGTCTTTCCCTTTCACATTGTTTGCTTCACTGACTCTTACAAATATAAGGAATGCGAAGCGTGTGGTGAGTTTTCAGGAAAATCTCAGTCAGTCATCACTCTACTGAAGTGTTAGGCAACAAGGAACTCCAAGAATATGAGTGTTAATGAGGACTCTATTTTTTCTTTCTTCTTTTTTTAATAGTATCATATTATAGAATGGTTTGGGTTGGAAGGGACCTTAAAAGTCATCTAGTTCTGGCCCCCACTACTATAGGCAAGGACACCTCTCACTAGACCAGATTGCTCAAAGCCCCATCCAGCCTGGCCTGGAACACCTCCCGGGTGCCCCCACAAGGATTCACAACCTCACTGGGTAACCTGTTCCAGTGTCTCACCACCATCACGGTAAAGAATTTCTTCCTAATATCTAGCCTAAATCTACTCTCTTTCAAATTAAAGCAGTTTCCTCTTATCCTGTCATTATGTGCTCCTACAAAAAGCCCTTCCACAGTATAAAAATTCCCTCCCCAGGGGCAAAATACATTATTGTGTACCACGGAGAAGTATTTACACTGTAATCATCTTACCCAATCATTTTGTCTTAATCTCCCATATTTCCACATTGGCTACTACAAACTGTGTCTTTGGTTAAGTAAATCAAACAATCTAGATAAACTGGCTATGATTTGTAAGGTGATTTGTCAATTTTGTTTTTAAGCTCTAGAAATTTGAACTCTGTACAAAACTTTCATGAGAATGTGATGTCTCTGCTTAAATCACCACATCTAGTGGCTGTCAACTTTAGATATTTTCCAATCTGGCTTTCTTTATCTATTGGGAAATCTAGCAGTATGCACCAAGGAAAGCTTTCTGGAGATTTCAGTTTATTGTACTTGTATGCAGCCTATCAGGGTTTCTTTTTTTTTTTTTCCTTCATTTTTGTGCTTAGCTTCCCCTCAAAGTAACAAAGATTTCTTCTATCTATAATATCTTTTTCTTCTACATCCCTTTTCTGCAATCTCTGTCACAAGCCTTGACACATAAGCATTAAATTCTATAATCTTTTTATTCTTAGAAGTCTTTTGCCCTATATTCTGACAAGCCTATTAACATCAGTATAAAAACATAAGTTACTTTCATTTATTCCATAATCATAGCAAAGGTGTTCTCTATTAAATTAAAGGAACCCTTTTTAGAATGTAATAATGAAACATTACTGGAGTTGCTACAACCTGTTGTGCTGGTTTGTAAGGCTTTAACGACAATTATATGTAGTTGATAACATTATAATTTTTTCCCAAATTTTATTGCAAATATTCTATTCACAACACCAAATCATAGAATTAAAGTCTGTATTTAATATTCCTTTAATTCTTTTCTACACTTTTCTATTTTGAAAATATTTATTTTGTATATGTTTCATTGGATCACCCATACAGTTTTGTCATCTGAATCAAACTGAAAAATATATTAGTAATGTGCTTTAGCATCCTATTTTCTTGCTTTTCACTTTATTTCCACTTTCTCATTTCCTTCTCTCTCAATTTTTTTTTTTTTTTTTTTTTTTTTTTGCAGTTCGAAAACTTTTGGATGATGCTAAAGCTGGTGTTAATTGCTTCCCTGTTGCTTTTGGCCTGGTTTGATGCCAAAGAAAACAGAGTACTAGCTGTGTCACTGAATTATTAACGTTATCCTGTGCAAGATTATTGTATTAAGTAAAAGAGATATACCTATGCAGCAATATACACCAATGGATCATATAACAAAATAATTTCCTTTTATTTACATTTAGAATGATAATGTCATTTCTTATTTAGCATTGAACAATGTGAACTGAGTTAATCCCTTCAGTGATTGTAATTTCCTTACGATATTGTTTTGCCTCTCTCACTGAGCACTGAAATCTGTTCTTAGCTTTCATTTGCTGTTCTGTGATTAGCTGTTACTCTGATAAAACAAAGAAGTAATATGTGAAATCACTATTAACCTCCTGAGTGTCCTCCACACCTCTCTCAAATCATCCTCTGCTTCCCCCTGGATTGTTTTTACACGTTACAGTGGTTGTATTTATGCCTTGTGGGGTTGTGTTCAGATAAACCTTTTATTCAAGCAGTAAAGCCTGCAAACTCTTCTGGGAAAATGCACATCTTAAGCACTGTGATTTGCTACACAGAACTTGAAGTCAAAGAACAAAAGAAAATCAAAAGATCCTTTCTGAGAAGCAGGAAAAATATATTATTTTACATCCATCTTTATATTTGACAGTTCTAGCCTATGAAAAGTACAGTGGTAGCTACACAGTCTTATGCCCAGGGCATTGTTATGAAAGTAATCAAGTTAGCCTTTTCTGAGGTTCGTCTGGATAAAACAGGAGGAAAAGTCACTAACTGCTATAAGATTTTGCTGACAAAGAGTCATAGAATAGAGAACTTTTTTTTTTCTGATAATTCTAACCTTCAGCAAGGATGTCCATATTCTGTTAGAGCTAGAGATCTCTACTGATGAACAGAAGAGAGCAGCTAAAACATAGCAGCCTTGATAGACATAGTAGACATAGTATGCTGTGGGAGGCAAGATCTGCAAAGAGCTGGTCCTGTGGACAGGCAGTCTTCCCTATAAATGGCTTTTCACAAGGCTTTTCTGGGATTTGAGAGCGGTTATGTACACTGTTCAGAAAAGATTAAGTAATACATGTCAGTGAAGAAATGAGGTTTTCAGTGCTTTTGAGCACTTACACTAGGTGCTGCCCTGATTTCAGACTTCTGCTTCTCCTAAGCTGGGAGCTATCAATCTATGTTATGGGTGCTGGAGGAAGAACAGGCACAGGAGAATTTTGAATTATTCCCTGGGAGGCTCTCATCCTCCCAAGCTTCCTCTGCTGGGTAGAACATGTACATATACACCTACAGACGTTTGTCAATCAGTGGCATCTTGATGCTTCAAGTGGCCAGATACCCTAGTTGTAGAAAAGAATCTCCTGCACTGCTATGTTCTTTGAGGGCTGCTCCAAAAGTGAAGCCTCTTATTTTACTATGTTGGCCCACAACATCGGAGGCAGATGTTAGTGGTATGACAGTAGAGGTTGAACCTTCCTGCTGATATTTTCTTACATTTTGTTGCTGTGTGACAGATGGCAGCAGAGGGTGAGTCTGACAAAATGGTGTCTGACATGGAAGTGCATATGAAGCAAGCATATGTTACTGAATTCTTCCATGTGGATAAAATGGCACTCTGACATTCATTGGTGCTTGCTGAATGTTTGTGGAGAGCAAACAGTGGAAGTGAGCACAGTGAGGTGGTGGGTGCATTTCAGCAGAGAAAACAGTGATGGGAAATACAAGCCACGTTCTGGATGGCCGTGAACAGCTGTCACAGAATGAGGTGAAGAGTGTCTCGATCAGCTCACCAGCAGGAATAGGTAAATTAAAATCAGGGAACTGGGTTCAGTGAGTTGGAAATAATGGTGGCATCATTGGAATGTCACTAAGTTTGCACCAGGTAGATCCCATGAACTTTCACATAGGAACAAAAAGAACGCTGCATTCAGTGTCAGGCCAGAGAAGAAGTCAACCTTTATCTTGCAACACAACAACTTCAGGCCTCGTAGCAGTTTGAAGATTGTGGAGTACACTGCCAATCTTGGCTGGGCTGTCCTACTACACCCACCTTATAGTCTGGATTTGGTGTCTTATGACTTCCATCTTTGGGCTGATGAAAGATGGACTGAACAGCCAACATCTTCTAAGCAGCAATGCCATTGTAGCAGCTGTGAAACAGTGAGTCCTTTCTGCTGGTGCAGATTTTTAGAAGGGTGGTATGCAGGCTCTTGTTCATTGCTCACGAAAATACATAACTAATGGTGGTTACTATGTTGAACAAGAGTTTCATAGTTGAGAATTTGCGCTATCAAATAGTGTTTTTCTGTTCTCTGTATCTGTTGCAGTTTCCATCAAAATAAGTAGGAGACATTACTTTCGAAGAGACCTATGCAATTCAGAAAAAGAAAATACAGCCCAGCAGACCACTCAGGGAAAAATGCTGGTTACTATCACGCACAACAAATTTCTTCAAGTCTCTAGTGACTTTAAGCTAATTTCCTGACTTCTAATCCATCTGTGTTTGTTGATTAACCTAGAGAAAAAACAAACCAATGAACTAAACAGAACTGTATATGCCTGGTGCTTTATTTATTTATTTATTACTATTCTGAAGGTTTTTCACTTTGAACTGTGAAGAATCAAGACTGTTCAATGTTTTTTTCATAAACAGACAGAGGAAGTTTTGATCTACTAATTCACAGTATTATTTTGGTTAAGAAAATATAGGTACATTTGTATTAATCATCTCTCTTCCTCTCCATAGAATTTTTGTATGTACCTTAGTCTAATAAAAACAGACCTGGTGTATGTGGTAGAGAACTCTAAAACAGATGACCAGTATTCACTATTTTCATGTAACATCTATAAATAAAAAGACTTGAGATTCTATTTCTGTGATTATACGGAATCGGTATGAGTGCAATTAATAGTGCCAAATATTTCAGGCATTGCAAGGGACAAAACTTCTGCTGCACTGAACAGTTTTATCCTCTGCTGTTCACTGTTTGTTTGTGCTCTGCAGCTAATAATTTCTGCTGTTAAAATTAGAAGTTATGTTATTTTGATTAATACCAGTTAGCCAAACACCCCCTAGATGAAATGAATCTTTTTATTCCTTCCTGTTGTGTGGTGATATAACATAAGTCTTTACAAATTAAGTTGTGGCTGAGAGAGTCTAGTGACCTGCTGTTAATGCCTGCCCCCAGCCAAAAATCTGGGAACTATGTTTGGTCTGAAGTTGTCTTGTCCTCGGTCACCCCAGCGCCAGCTGACATGGAGCCACAGAGTGGGGATGAGGTGGATTTGTTTTGTTTTGTGACTGTACCTAAGCTTACTTTAAATTTTTCACATTTCAGACAAAGACCCCAGTTTTCTTATTTATATTTACTGTTTTCAGCAATGCTTGGGCCTATCAGGTCTGAAGTAATTGCTTGTTGTGTGTGAATAAGCATACTTACATCAGACTGGACATATCTAAACATTATCACTGGAAGGACTCCCCAGAGGTAAGTGGTACACTGATAACAGAACAAGTAATGAGCTCCAGACCAAAAACTGCCATAGTTAGTTGGCCATTTTATGTACAGCAGCCAACCATCTCTTTCAGTTTCAGTATCAAAACTACCAATTTCATCGCAAAATATTTATCTGTAGAGTGCACTGAAATTCTGAAGGTTCTTTATGAGTTAACTATAGCTGCTAATATGACTTTTTTCTACCTATTCCATCCACCTAGAAAAAAACAGAAATACACACACACGCACACACACACACAAAGAAATGTTATATTATATATTAACTTTAACTACTATTTTAAGTTATTGCTTCAACAGTAGTTGGGAACAATTGATCATGTTGGAGCACATTCAGATTTAACAAATGTTCCACCTTGAATATGTAAGTAAAAAGCCTTTGGGAGTCCCACAAGAGCTTTTACTTCAAAATGGCTGATGAAGTGAAGTGATTTATGAAATCAAATGATTCATACAGTGAAATAGTAAGAATTCTAGCTATAATAAAATGCCAGTCTTTTCAGCTCCAAATCACATGAAATTTAAATCTGTAAAGACAAATGCATGTTACTTCTGGAATCTCAGATTTGGACTTAAGTTTCCTTTGCTAAAATTGACTTTATTTTTGTTTAGAAATATGATTTAGTTTTCAAGAACTATGACACCTATGAGTGAGATGCAACTCAGTTGCTGACTTACATAGTGAGATTCATTTCATTGCAGATGATGGGTGACTATGGGTGGTCTAAAGGATGGAGTTAATGGAGGAGATCAGCATCTTAAAAGATGATGGAAATCTGGCCGGTATGACAGGTTTCTATCTTCTTCAGGACTCCAGGCTCTTTATGCTCATTCAGTATGCACTACTTGACATTTTCTTAAACTTTGCCATATGGGAGCACTGCCACTTAATTGCACTCACTATATGTTCTAACAGTTTAAATTCTTCCCTTTTCCCTAATCAGAGGCAACTTTTCCTCTTTCCAGTCCTCATACTATCTTCAGTTACTGCTGTGCAACTTTGATATCTGCAGTCCAATCCCCTTACTGTAAAACACTTGTCCAGAGAGAACATGATGCTGTGCAGGAGCAGAGAAGGGTGATAGCCTCATCAATGCAGGTGCAGCCTACTGTTTTCTGTCCCTAAGCTAGATGAGCAGTGCAGGTCAGTGGTGGAAAGCGGGGTCCAAGAGACCAAATGGTAGTTAAGTAGCATAACCAGGCATTAACATAACTTCAGCCCAGCTAAGGTGAAGTACAGCTCAGCAAAGCCAGGACAGGTCTCAGTCAGTCTCCTCACAATTATGTTTCACGTAGTTGATTTTGCAGTGGCTGGATCCAGACTCCAGCTGCAATGGATCTCCTGGGTGATGTGGTAATGAGAGAGAGGCAGGTGAAAAGGTTATGGCCCAGTAATCTTAAATGGTGTCCTCAGAGCTCTGAGTTGTGTAAGAAATTTTTAAAGTTGATTCTTGCAAGAGCCATAAGATAACAAGTTCCTGGACATCTTCAGTAATTATCCTGAATGTTCTGTAAATTCTTGTTCTTATGACACTATTTTAAAATCCTAAAAGATATCTCATACCTGGACAGCCAAATTTACATCTGGAAGGTTTTACCACTTCTTTTGACAGGTTTTTTTTTTTTTTTTTTTTTTCCCAGAGGGAAAATCTCTGCTATGAAACTGATGAGCAGTAATCTTTCAATGGCAAGCAAATATCAAGTCTACTGCTCTATCTACACTTCAGGCTTCTGCTATGAACTAGGGCTGGCATTATTCTTTTGAAACCTGTGGGTTTGGTTTGGGCTTAAAAACACTAAATGGGAGAAAATTCCAACTGAAACTTGGACTTTCTCAACCTTTAGTGTCCTTAATTAATGCCAGGGTTCCATTTTTAATTGTAGTTTAGAAAAAATAAAAAATATAATTTTTGCAGATCCAATTTTGGAGACAGAAAGGGACCTGAATTTAGAAAAAAAAAAAAAAACATAAAAAAAAACGGACAGCAATTTCTACTTTGTCTAGATGTTTGGATAAAATCTTACTCTCATGATTTCCTAACCTCTCATTAATGTAGAACCAAAACTCATTTTCTGAAATCTTATCAGAAAGAGGAGTAGTCTTAGAGCCACCAGACAAAGAAGCCTAAAGCAAAGGATTTCTTACCCAGAGTGTTTGGCATTATAGATGCCTCCATGTGGGTAAAATGTACAGATGCCTCATTGAGGAATTTGTTCATAATTTTGTTTAAATAGCTGTCCTTCACCTGAGGATGGCTGGTGAATTTTATTGTAGGAGAAAACTGTTTGGCCCACTGAAATTTGACATTTTATTCCCATAGCAACTTCCCTTGGCCTTCCAGTTCAGTTATTAATGAGGTTGTCCTCATAGTAACTCTGTGGGAGGAGAATATTCTCATTTTCTAGTTGAAATAAGATGCTTCATACTCTGTTATGTGTTTCCTGATCTCCTGGGGAAATTTATTATTGTTAAAATGGAACTTAGACTTTCTGTATTATAGCAATGTATTTTGTTAAGAAGTACATTTACTGTTGGACATATTTGTCAACTGATTTCTTCTAGCAATGGATTACAGAGATTCTTTTGTCATCATAGCTGTAAGTCAGAAACCCACTTTTCTCATAAGAAGGGAGTTATGTATCGTTACTTTTGAAAATTCTTGAAGATATTTTGTATTTAAGCAGTTTATTAAACTTAAGACAGTTCCGACTGTTTCAGACACTGCTATTTTAAATCATAGGTACTTCTCATGGGAGGTTAACTTTGGTTGTTGGCTGAACCACTAATAGTCATAGGGATTTCTAAAGACCTTGCCTGATTTCCCCCTCAAAAAAACAAGTAAAATATATAATATTCTGTGCTAATTTTTGCTGCTCAGATCATCAATGGTGAAGTTAAACAGATGGTCTTTCTTTTCTATTTTATACTGCACTGCCTGTGAGGACAAGCTCTCAGCTTGGGCTAGAGGGTATAGCCGACTTTTTGCAAAAACAGCACACATTTGATGTCCTCTTTTTTGACTAGCTATCAGCTCTATTCAGTATTTTGTTTGTTTTGTTAATAAGAAATAATTTCAAATTCATTAGATTGAATTAGTAATTCTGTCTTCAAATAATACCAGTCATACTTTAGACTATGTGAATTCAAATCTTTCTGGTATAGTATGTTATGTTATTATTTCTATTTATTTTCAGAAGGAAGATTGGTTGTCTGCCTGAGAATGCGAACTGAGGCAGAACACCTGCTTAGCAGAATGATTTAAGTCTGTCTTCACCTCTATTGCTTTTGATTGCTTATGTCTGAGAAGAAAATAGAATGACAACCAGCATATTTTAATGGGACAGGGGTGAGAGTTCAAGCTCTTCTTCTGTATTAAAAACAAACAAACAAAAAACTGTAGAAATATAACATACAAAAAGTGAGTTTTACAGACTGGAAGTGATGATTATATGGTATGTATAAGTTGACAGAAATGATCAAGTTAGACCATCTCAGTTTTACTTTCTCTATAAAAAAAAAAATTCTTGCTGGCTCTTTTACAGTGTCTTCTATAGGTTACTGCCTCTCTGCTGAATGACACTGCCCCCACACTGGATCAGAGGTTCCTTGGCTTGCGCAGTAGCATTTGTGCTACAGTAAATTGGTTAGCTGATTTAATTTCTTTTTTTTTCCAATGAATAAATTGTTTTCCACAGAACAGAGTGAGCAGGATTCTGGTTGCATTCAAACTGCTCAGATTCAGCATTTTACTCAGTCACCTAAACAGTGATGGTGCTTGCAGCTTTTCCCTGTACCCTGTTGGGAGAGATTATCTGCTTTCATAAGGTTTCCTGCAGTAGTAAGTGCTGTGAAGTTCCCTATGAAGGAAACTATTTCAATCTACTGCCTTTGGAACTACTCTTTAAAGGGAAATTTGCTTTAATGCAATACCAAAATGCTGTTAATTTTCTCTACAAAAAATGAGACTTGTATTGAGAAAACAAAGCTGTTATTATCATCTGGAATGAAATTCAGGTTTACCTTTTCAGTATGATTTCATTTTGTGTCAGTTCAAAGTTATACTTTATTTCTGTGATAATTCATTTCTACAAAGATGCAGTGTTCACCATGAAAGTGGTAAGAGTTTACCTAACAGATGGAAGATGTAGTCCAGTAAAAGATCTATCATAGATGATAGGACATGGTCATCAACACAATTGAGTACCTCTTAGTGCTGGTCTACCATTAAAGAAACCACTGTGGGTCTATTACAAAGTCTAAATTTAAGTTTTTTCAATATCACAGAAATATTTCATTTAGATAGAGGGAAGTGAAATGCACGTTTCCTTTCGTGAGATGGACATTATTCTGAATTTCTCTGACTGGAGTTGCAGGAGGGTGGAAGTTAACTATTGTGAACTGCTTCTGATGTTTTAGAATGCAAAAATGGTTATCACTTTAAAATGAAAATTTTCTTTCAGTTGACAACAAATTTAATTTTAATGACACTTCTGCTCCATTAAAGGTAGTATTTTTTTTTCCCTGAGAGTAGACTAATGTTCATGTATCAGAATTTCCTCAGAGGCAGGAATTACTTTTTCCATATGTTTATTTTGCAGAACATGATCAGACTGAAATGTGCCTTTAAATTCAAAGCAAAATTAACTGGATTATGAATTACATTTTTCTGAAATGCAGGTAGACTCTAATTGCAAATAAATTCTGGCTAACTATAAAGAATGATTAATGTAATAATTAGTAGCAGCTTATATCGAGACTAAAACACTAAGTCTGAAGTACTGAGCCATTGTAATGCAATTTAAATGCAAAGCCCCTAAACACAATGGTAGAAAATGTGGTGCTTCATCATTAATAAGATAAAATCAGCTCTGAAACTACTTTTCTCTTGTCCTTCAGTTATGTAACTCTTTCTAATTAGTGATCCATTTTTTCGTTTAGTGAATGAAATTTCCTTCATTTTTTCATTTAGTAAAAAAATGAAAAGTCAATTAAAGCATAGGGTTGGCTCATTCCACCCATAAGCGTAATGAATCTATACAGATTTTCGATTCTTAGCTCACCTCAAGGATAGTGCTGTTTTTTCCTGTTCTGTCAACAAAAAATCATTTCTTATTTAAGCCAATACATAATTTGAATAGTATCTTTCATCATTAGTATATTTGTCATCGATAAATCATGATGAAATGCATCTCTACCCTCTACACTGACCGTCTCATGTTCCTTAATCTAATTTTCAAGCACTCTTCATGTTTCTTCTGTCTATACCCATTCAAGCTGGTGACTTCACCATGAGTACTGAATATATACAACAGCATCTGCTTGGTAATTAATCTTGTATATTTCTGTGTGGAAATACTAGAGTAATCTTAGCAAGGTTTGAAGGCTGCTGAGACCTACTGAGGTCTTGTCAACGCAGAATTGAGTCTCACTCGGGGAAAGGCTGGAGAATCTTTTTCAGATTCAGGAGGCACATGTAAAGAGGACTGCAGAACATGTTTGGAATCCTAAAAGTACTGCTGACCAGTGAGTCTATAGCAATCAAACCATACAGGCCAAATCTAGAGAGAAAATATGATTTAGTTGTTACTCTGTTTTTCTGATTCACCCAGAAGCAGGAAGCATTAAAAGTCTCTGAAACAGAACCACAACATCAAAGACTTAAAAATCAATTTCCTTGGGCTGATGGCTGTATCACATTTCCATGGTTTTATTTTCTGTTGAGATCAGTCGAGGGTAAATCCTGAAATGCAATTTGTGTTACAAATACATATTTACTCTTCACTTGCTAATGTCTTAGAAGTCATGTTTGGGTTTTGGCTTCTGCCACATAGACCAAGTAAATCAGTGAGCATCATCTAGAGAAGAAAGGCTAGATTTAGCTCTTGAGGTTTATTGAATTCTTATTTCTTTTTTATTATTATTTGTTTGTTTGTTTCCTTTCTACGATGCAAAGAATATGTATATCTGTACTCTGACCAATTAGGATTGGATATTTTTTTCCTGTAGATGCACAGTTATTCCAGGTACCGGTTATTGTCTTCGGACTAATCACATATACATGCTATAAATTTTCCTCAGTTGCAGGAAGAATAACAGATGTCAGCTCTATGTAGATTCAACCTGATATACATATTGCCTTTTAAGTAAGTCTTAATTTACACTTGAACAAATGCTGGGTAACACTAGAATGTTTTAAGTTTGTAAAACTTCAATTCAAAAGGTAAAAATATTATGCTTTTATATGGTATCATTACCATCATTCAAAATTTGTTTAGTTCAGTATTAAGCTACTGGAAAATGCTCTACAGTGAGCTAATTTGTGGTTAAAGTTTTTAACTTAAAGCTGTGTAGTGGAATTAAGTGTGACTTAAGTGAATAAAACTAAACACTTTTTAATTTATACGTATATATATCATTATATATCTTTACTGAAATTAACGAGCAGTAGTCACTCTAATATAATGAAAAAGGCACTGTAAACACCAATCTATTTTTTCATTTAGTTAACCAAATACTTCTGTTTTATTCCATAGTCCTTCTCAGTTTTTAATTTATGCTGACTTTCTCTTTTTGCTGGGACATGGAGGAGTGAGCATGTAATACCTCTTATATTTCCAAACTGATGCAAACCAATGGAACTGAAATGAAACTTTCTTACTCTGTTTTTAATATGAACTCATTCTGTGAATTTGCCTGTGTGAACTATTAGTTGAAGACAATGTAAATTAATTTTGGTTTCTGAAAAATGTCCACAATCTAAAAAGTCAAGTTCAGAGCTGATATATAAGATCCTGTAAGTATGGTATGATAGTGAAATTCAAGAAGTTCTCACTAAGTTAGAAAATAGTTTCTTCCTTTTTCAATAAAGGATGCCTAACTATTTTTAAAAGAATAATAGTCATATTACTGTTACCGAAGAAAACATCCTTGTGCAACCACAGCATTATCTCAGCTGGGTTTTATGCTAGAAAAATATCATTAGCTCCTACACCAGGCTCCACAAGGCAGTTAGACATGTCATGTTTTAGAGGACAGCAATACCATATTTGTGATATCTTTGCACAGAGGAAAACACAGTGTCTGATCTTGACAATTTTTGAATGCTGGAAATGCTAAAGGTCATAGTGAGCTGTAATTCTTCTCAGAATAAGTGGTGAAGCTATGGTGCTGAATTTTCATTGGAAGGGAAAAAAAGTACATACTCAAAAAAAAAATTATGATGAACAAAATAAGCCAGAAATTCTGACAGCTTGAGACTAAAAGCACCTGAAGAGAATGATTGGTCTAGCAATAATGTGGTAATGAATTTAGCTTGATGATTCACCTGTGTACTTGTGGTGTTAACAGGACTTCTACATGGCTGATCTGCTGTTTTGGGACTGAGACATAATACGTTTCATCTTTTCCTCAGTTGAACGTGACATTGGTCTCAATTGTAAACTTTTTTTATTATCCTTTCATAACATCCCAAGAGAAGAACTTAACCAGTTTTTGAATATATATTATGCATATGTTTGAATGATCAGAAGTGATCTAGTTGTCTCAGCTTAGAGAATTAACACTTCTCAGCAAATTGCAGTGTCTACAACTGTGGCTCACTTCAAACGCAGACTTTTTACATGCTTCCACAGTTTTTAGCATGTTCTTTCTTTTATCTTGTACAAAACAAATTGAAATCTCTTTACCTTGATTTCAGATTATGCTGATGGGACAGTGAACTACAGATAGAAAATACTCTTTTTTTCTTAATGAACAATTGAAAATCTAACATCCAACTTTCTCATAGTGCTAAACAGAAAAATTAAGAAAATTTTATCAGTCACTGTTGTTATGTTTCTTAACCACTTATTTGATTTACCAATAATCCATGTTAAATCTCATGGCTTATCTCATCATTTAATCATTTCTGTCTTTGAGAAATTCAATTTACTACTAACTCCAATAAGAAAGTAATTTGTCCTAATTTCTCAGAGCAATAAACACTGCTGCAGAACAAAGTATAGATAAATAGAATAGAGATTATATGGACAATAAAAATAGCTAAAAATAAATTCTTGATTTTAGTATTATAAAAATGAGTTTCAAAATGAAAATGGAAAAATGAAATAATTCATCAAACTGACAGATTTCAAAACCAGCCAGGTTTCAGCACAATTACATAGTCGAGTCCCAGTTAAATGTGACTTGATTTAAATTCAGACAATTATAGATTGCATGAACAGTTTTCTGGTTGAGCTTGGGAGCTGACCTCATCTGAATACCTCCAAGGTAAAGAATAAAGTCAAACTAAGCTTTCATTAATTAAAATGTTTGTTAAAAGTGGTTAAAGCAAACAGAAAATAACAGAACGTTTTAAAACAAGGGAGTAAAAGAGAACACCAGCATGCTGGAGGAAAAAGTTGCTGAATTTTACTTATCAAAGAAACAAATTGAAATGAACACATTGATTTGAATATTCTTAATGCTGTGTTGATTTCCTACTGAAACTTACTGATCAACTTACAGATCCCAGTCATTAAGCTCTCAACTCCTTCATTCTGGGGCATGTGCCTGAGAGAGATGACTTATGGGAAAAAAGATTTATGTTGATTTCTCCTTGTGTAAAGCATTTTCTTAAACTGACCATCTTGCCTATCACACTAATATTGACCAACAGAAACTACAAGGCAGCCTTCCACTGGTAAAAACAAGTGGGCATAGAACCAAAACAGCAGTCTTTGATAGAGAACCTTGCTTCCTCCAGATGCTTATGTGATTCAGTGCAAAATTTGTTTTCCACCAATAGCAGCAACATGTTAATCTATGCAAAGTTATGCATTTTCATTTTAGCATCAAAATCCTTAAATGACTATACTCACAATTAACATCTTTGTTTGCTCATGATAAGAGTCTGCTGCTTTCAGATCTGCTAGATCTGGATTTGATTTGGTCTCCAGTAATTACCAAGAAGATGTTGCTATAGCTGCACTAATGAAAGGGGCAATCATCTTTCCTTGAAGACAGTGTAAGCAAGTATAAATAATTAAAAAAAAAATCACACAGAATCACAGAATTGCAAGGGTTGCAGGGGAGCTCAAGGGATTGACATTAGTAGTTTAAATGAGATATCACCTGAACAGTGAAAAGAAGATTTTATCCCCTTTAAGTCAATTGATAAACATCAACCTGGCAACACTCTACTCACCTTTTAGCTTGAGCTGATATAAGTTTTTGAAAGATATTTAAAGTATTGTTTATTTTATAGAATTACCTTCTTCATCATAATTTGAGCCGAATTGTTTCTTATTTGTTCCTGTTGCTATACTTAACAGTGACATTCTATTTCCATAGTTATTCTGACTACTGTTATGGCAGTAACAGACACATAGTTGAAGGTGTTGAAGCCAAGAACACAGGGAAGTTTTTATTTAAATTAAATAAAAAAAATCGTATTAAGTTTCAGTTAACTTTTTCAACTCCAGTTCATTGAATTTAGATTTAAATGCAACTCTCTTATGACAAAAGACTGTAAAAATAATTAGCACATTGCTGTGTTTATGTTTAAATGACTCTGTATCAATTCTGTTAAGGATGCTACTGGATTTTTTTTAATCACCAAACTTACCAATGAATCAGAGATTTGAAGGTCGTGCTGTGTTCAGTCTCATACAACACCAACAATAATGACATTTCTGAGAAATCTTTCGCTCACCTTCACAGTGAATCCCTTCACACTGAATTGCTTCAATGGTTAAGGCAAACTCTGTTGTCCAACTTTTATAAAGTGAGAGTAAATCTATTCTACTGCCATGATAGAAAGACAATTTCCCCAACAAACTTATACTACATCTGTAAAATAGCCTGATTACATTAGCATTACGTAACAGATGTATACCAGTATTAGTATTAAGGTGGAAAAGTTATAGGGGCTGATCCTCCTAAGGTCACCATGGGATAAGCTTTCTTCACCATAGAAGAATATGGGAATCATCTCACACACAATGATTACTAGAACAATATTATCCATATATCACTACATATTCTTTTAGTAGAATTGCTTACCTGAATAATTCAATACCCTTTTAATAGATCTTAAACTTTCTTGAAAATTCTGAGCAGTTTTTGCTGATGGCTGTGTAATGCTAACATCCTGATACTACGTTAGACAGAGATATGTTTCTTTTTGGAGTCACCAAACATTGGAACGACACTGATTGATGAATAAAATTAACAAGCTTATTTTAACGCAAATCTTTTGCAAGCTATTAAATATAATTGATATTTTAAGAGAAGAAGGCAACTGCCACAAGGCCAAATTACAGTAGTTGGAAGCACTGCTGTCACTTTTGTGATCTGATTTCTGAGTCTGTCTTAGCACTTTGCAAACTGTATTCTTTCTCTTCTCTCCTTATTTTCCAGTTAACTTTGACCATTTTCAAATATTGCGGGCTATTGGGAAAGGGAGTTTTGGAAAGGTAAGAATCAATTTATTTTTAGCAATTAAAAATTTAATACAGAATTAATTTGTGTTTTTCTCTCTTTAACCAGGGAAAAGGAATGTAAGTTTGGTAGTGTTTTTCTTTTCAAGGTCATCTGACCATGATAATGAATTTCATGATAAGCCCTTCTATTACAATATATTCACTAAAGCAAAATGAGTAAAAAGGATTTAGTAATTAAGGATTTTCAGTGGGGATTAGCAAAATTTAGAAATCAGTCCCCTAATCAAGAACATGAAAAAAAGTAGAAGCAGTGTGTGTTTCTAGACTACCTACATGAGCAATCTTGTTCTGAAATCACTAGATTCATTCAAGTACTTAAAATTATTGTAATATTTTAAAGGCACTTTATATAGATTTAGTTCACTTTGGACTTTATAAAATGTATGTAATCATGATCACTGAGCAAATGTTTGTTCAATTCAATGGCTTTTGCTGAAATAGAGAAGATTCATGTTTTATTTACACATGAGTAGATGAACTTTTTTATTATAATAATACTATAACAAGATTTTAAATTTTAATGCAGGTAAAAACAAGGCCATTCAGAAAAGTATAGTATAAAAATATTAGAAGCCATTACTCGAAGGAATATATTTTGAGGTGAAATAAGACTTCAGTTACTGATCAAGCAATAATGATCTAGATCCTGATTGAAATTATTCTTGAGTATATGCCAGCTGAGTGTCACTTCTGTATTTGAACATGAAACACATAGGATTTTGTGGCTCTTAGCCTTCCATGTGGAAAAACAACTTCCAATTTACAGTAGTCTGAAATATTTTTGAGCAAAACCACATGGTCCTTATTCACCTCAACTGTTTCTAAGAGAAGTCCTCTCTGAGGTACAAAGAAGAATATGTTTATCAAGTGCAAAATGGTGACCAAGAATCCCTTAAAAGTCAGAGCAGCTGCCGATTTGTGATCACTTATTGTCACGTTACACCACTGGAATATCAAATCAAGCCAAACAGAGGTCCATTCATGGAGTGAAGTTAGGTCCAGGATGTTTATCTAAATCACGCTGTTCATTACAAAGACCACCTGCACACCTTCTTCTCTAAAGTTTCTCCATTCACACTTTTGTTGATTCTCCTTTCTTAAAGGGGCTCTCATGCTTCCATGGCATGCAGAAATAGTAATACAAGCCTACATGCTTTCTGAAGACTTGTTTGTTGATCTATTCTTCTCTATGGTATTTAGGAAACAGTTGTGAATGTTTCTATTATATTTCTGGAAACATCAAATTTTCTAACAGGTTCATATGGCTGCAGTGTTCTTGTGAACCTCCTTTGGGAATATGTATGTTTGGGAATAGTTTCACAATGCTTAGAGAATGTTATTTTGCATATGGTCCCCTTTAAACTAAAATCCTTATTTTATAGTTGTCAATGCAACAGAACAGACTTTGGCATAACAAGCTTGTTTTTCCCAAATGAATGCAAGCTTCCAGCCAATCACCTGATTTTTCTTTCCACAGACAGGGTAAGAAATAACCCATTTAAAAATGACCTATTATACCACAGCCAAAAGCACAACATAGTAAATCAGTCACCACTTGAAGTGTCTGTGAGTCAGTCTTGCCTTTGCCATTCATTTAGAAGCCTCGTTGCTGGCAGCTATTCCAATTACTGTCTTTGTGGAAGCACCTGGCAGCAGAAAATGTCAACAAATGATGCAAGAGCTCTAATCTGTATTGAATTACTGTTTGCTGTTTGATGTCTATTGTGCTTTAGCATCATGCAACATGTAAAGCCGTTTGGTATTACACTTTTCTCAAATTGCCTTTTGCGTTTATGACTGCTCTGTAGCCTCTTTTGCCTTATGAGAACAGTAGGATTTGTAAGGCATGCTCTACTTTTTTTTTTTTTTTTTTTTTTGGTAAATTGCTATTGGTACAATTGTCTTTCAATATTTCTTAAATTACTGTGGTTGCTACAGCAACATTAGGCCTCCACAGGACATCACTGCAGGAAGCATTTGCTATTGGCAGAGTCCTCTCACAGCTCAGCTGGCTTCTGTGTACTGAGCTCCAGGTAATTCTCAGCACCTTCTCTCCTCCACTGGGAATGAATGCTTTAGCATCTACACTCTGCCTCTCCCAGCTGGCTTCAGAAAGCAGTTTCCTGTCTTCTACTTTGGAATTTTCGTATAGCAGTATTAACATCTGCTGTTACCAGAATTTGCCTCATCCATTTGGTATTAAAAGCTTTGTATCTCAATAGCTTTACTTTTATGAGAAGTGGCCACCTGTTTTAAACAACTGCACCAGAACATATCCTTCTGCTAAGGACATTTAAGTCTGTAGAGTCTTCCAACCCCATATGAGGACTGCTGAGTCACCTGAAGAAAAGACCTAGTTAGCCCTGAGAGTGCAGGTGAAGGCAATTCACCAGTGCAACCAGAAGAGGTGCAGCCTGGCTCCATCCCTCTTAGACCTCATTTAAGGGCTGACTGCCACTGAGGAAGGTTCTCTTGTTGGAGATCTTTTCTTTGGATTTCTCTTCCTGTGTGTCTAGCTCCTTGGACATGGGTGAGCATTCATTTTTTTCTTCCTTTTGTTTGCACTGGACTGTTTGTCTTTACGACTCCCTATAGCAAATTTGTAGGGAAGGTAAAGATGCATCAGTTGTGTGGAGTTGAGGATAAAAGACTCTACAGAGCTTTTATTCATACATTAGATATTGTTCAGAAGTGAATAACATAAAATCCACAAAATAAAAATTTTGAACTCTGGTCTAAATGGTAGTTTCTTTATGTCATGTCATGCCTTAGCGTATTATCTCATATTTAATCTGGCTAAATTTATCTTTTTTTGCTGTTGCCATCATTATAACCAAAATATCACAAAAACTATATACTTGAAGATCGTCCACTAGCTGCAAAATTGACTAGGAGTGAAATAAAAGAATAATAGTTTTACTTCAATAGTAGCCATACAATTGCAGGCTTACTGTCACAAAATAATTTGTATTCAGGTGCTGGTGGTTTCCAGGGATATGATGATAATATTTTTCTTTGAGTTCTTTGTTCACATGAGTGGGTATACTGAACAACCTGACCTACTTAAATTAAATTCAAGTTATGATAAGAATATACAGACTCTTTCTCCTATTTCTCTAAGATGCTTAGGCATAGGTCTTAGTTCTGATTAATCTGGTTGTACAAAACAGTGATTTTCTGTGCTGGAGTAATTGAAGTTGCTGTGGTCTTAAACAAATGGCAGTCCAGAATCACATCTGCAGTGATCAAGGATACTTTAATAAATAGTATGTAAAGAATTCAGGAATAAATTTCCTGTTATTAAAGCAATATAACACACAACTGCAGAATATTAGTGTTGCTTGGCAGCATAACCACCTACTTATTCAGATTGTGTTAATGTGGAAGGAAACTGTGCAGATGCTTGGTGCCTTCTCCAGCTGTCATACTTTGCTCAGGGAATTCTAGGAATTAATCCTTCTATTTCATGGGAATTCCCTAACAGTGTGAACTTGAACTTAGGTCATCAATTCTCCAGCCTCTTAGTGTAAATCTTTCTAGGTCTGTTTGTGGGTTGAAACAATGATCATTATTTTTTAAGAGTATGCATGTAAAACAGATGTTATTTTTCTGCTTCATAGCAGATTTGCCAGTGCACTGACATTGTGTTAGTGGGATAGTCTTAACATTTTATCTACCTTCACCTTTTGGGAAAAGCTTCTTTGAATCTACCTGTAGCTGCTCCTTCACAGCAGTGTGCACCTTCAACTGTGTTCAGTAGGAAATTCCATACAGTTTCATTCTATATAACTTCTGGTGTCCTTTCTGTGGCTTTCTCCACGGGGAATTCAGTCATCCATAACAATCTTGAGGTAAGCTATTAATTTGTAGATGAGACTGGATCTGTAGGTGATCTACTTTTTTACGTGGGGGAAGTTGAGGTGGTAGTTTAGAAGTGGACTTTCTGAAGTGTAGTTTAGCCCTACAGTAATAATCTATGGGTTTTATTCTTTTGTGTAAAGAGTTAAGAGTAAACATCTCCAAGTCACAATCCTGGCTAATTGCTTTTAATCTTGTATATTTGAAAGCAATTCAGTGTTACATTCTCCTAACATAAACAGCAAAAACACAGAATATCTGCACGCAAGACTTCTAAAGTTAAGCACAATTTAACTCCAAAGAAGATTACTGAGGATTTGTACTGCCTAGCTTTTAACTTGTCTACATCCAGCTAAGCAAGTGGAGTCACTTCAGAGAGACTTCAGAAGAAGTGATATACTAGAGGTGGTTCCTTGAATGTATTTAGCCCCGTAACTTGGGCAGAGATTGATGTTCCTGTTTTCCCCCTCTTGATTCTGAAGGTATGTGGGGCTTGAAGTATTGCCACAGGGACTGCTGAAGTAGTGATATCAATTTGAGCAGGGCACGGTCTGGTCTCCAGCAAGTGATATTCACAGGAAAATAGAAAGAGAATGTTTTATTAATGTGTGACAGGCTTCCATGCTGATATGTGTAAATAAGGCAATTCTGCTCAGGCTTCCACAATAATGAGTCATCACAGAACTTGTTTGTTGAGATGGCAGAGCACCTGTTTGTCCCCACTTTAAAATTTCTCCTTAAGAAGAAAAATAACCATGAACAAAAACATCTCCCATTAGGACTGTACATATCCAGGAGAACTGGAGGGTGTTTTCATTCTTGCAGTAGAGGAGCATTTTTTGCCCATTAACAGCAGGCTCAGAACAGCACATTAGCAGTGCTCAGAAGAACTGCTGACAGCTGTCAGTTAAAAATGACATGAAGGATCTCCACTGCTGTCACAGAAATGTCAGGCATTTTTCAAAGTAACACTGATATAGTTACAGCTTGGATTTCCTGATATTTAGCAAGAGTAGTGTTTGTGAAGTAATGGAAATACCACTGGTTTTGAAAACATATTAAAAGTCATGTATAGATACAATACTGTTAACAAATGCTTGGCTATGTGTTGAACAAGCTTCTACTATCAACATGTGTGCTATCGCTTTGAATATTTCCGGCTGTGCTGTATGCTCCTGTCTCTACTGCAAGGTGAGAGAACCAGAAACCTTCTGGAGTCACATCAGTGTTTTAAATTTGGTTCTGTTTATATTACCTATTCAGATGCTGTATGTGATCCTTGTTTGGCTCATTTGTCAGACCTGTCAGTTCTCGGCTGAGTAAAGCACCGTTCTCTCAGCAGTCTTACTGATCAAGTATTTATAACGCAGAGCTTTTTCATGTGATGGAGAAGGAAAGTTCTACAAACATCACTGTCTCAGCCAAGTTTCATATGAAAATTGTGCTGCAAATTCATGCAAGAGCATGAACTTCTTCACTTTGAGAGTCCACATAATCTTAGACTAAGTTTCAGGGATTGCCACTGCAAACTCTGCTTCCACTTTTGAAGGAACCTGTGGAAGCCTCAATAACTGCTTTCTATCCCTCCATTTCAATTCAGCTCCACCTGCTGTCTCTTCTCTAAAAAGACCAACATAATTTCCTCACTGTTCCATAGCTTGGGTTCTTCCTATATCAGTTTGATCCTTTAATTATCTTCAGGACATCACAGGTGTTCTGTCTTTCCATAACATTACAAGAAACAAAAATAACTCAAAACTCTAATATTTACCATTGTACAACATTGATGCACTTGAGATGAAACACTGCATCCATGTTTTGCCCAAGTAACAGAACATTTGATATTAAGAAAGGAAATTGGAAATTGCTTAACCTATAATTACAAAGTGTGCTTAAAAGTTTTCTATTAACTCCTATGTTTAGAATAAATTTGAGCTCACAGACACAGTTCATGGAAAAGGTATTGTAGAGAAATAAATGAAGTTCAATTTCACTGTGGCAGTTCCTTGTGGAACCACTGGAAAAAGATAGGGAAAATTAAAATATACTGATTTTTTTTTTACACTCTTGATGCCTTTCCTCTGAGATTAAAACAAGAGTGAATATGTAGTACCACTCTCTACAACCCTCATCCTAGTTCTAGTGGTTCATTATCATATTGTGCGCCTACATGACGTTTTTTTAAAACACCTCAGTCCTTCCAAATCACTTATGTGTTTGGTGTATGCGAGTTCATTAAAATGCAACTTTTTTTTGCAGTGTTCTGTAATATGATCTTTGACCGCTGATTTTAGATGCATATATGTATGCATATATTATAATATGGGAGAGTGTATTTATCTGTATGTATATAAATATACAAATAAAATAACACTGCCCACACCAAATTAATCCTTCATAATTCTTGAATAATTCTTGAACTTGAGTACAACAGAAGCAGTGATATCTAAACAAGATGTTTCCAGCATATACTATTTATATTGCTGATGGTGTAAAATTCTGACTGGGGCTGATGGCTTCATCAGTAATATGGGTGTTGCATCAAAGTAAAATCTTCAGCTGATATTCTCTTGGCTGTCAAGATACACTAGTAGTGTCATTTAAAAAAGCCCTCATTAATTACTGGGAAAAACCCTTCAGAGGAAAAGTCTGCTGAAGATGTAATTTTGCTCCATGGGTGCGTGTACGGAAGTTTTAAAGATGAGATTTATACCACGTTTGGGGATGAGATGTAGATCAAGCTACTATTTTACTATTTTTGTGTTGTCAAAAGTTGTATTTAAAATAATGGCCCTTAAGCGAGCTACTGGTGACACTCTCTAGCTTCATTCACAAGGGAGACACCATGATGACAAATGAAATGAAAAAATTCTGTGTCTTAGATAGGAGATCATTAGAACAAGATTTTCATCTCACATTTATGAAAATACTTGACTGTAGTAAAAATAAATAATAATAAGGCAAAGAAATTTACTGCTGGAGTTTAAATCAGTGTAATTGTGACTTCAAAAGTAGTATTGTATAGCTCTGAAGATAAAAATATATAATTGTACAAAAATAGTTAAAGGAGAATAATTCTGATATGATGATGAAATATTAGCTTTGTGAATGGAGGCCAGGTTTATGATGCAGTAATCACAAAATGTGTATTGACTTACGTGAATGAGGACAGTGACTGCATTTTACTGGGCAGGAGGCAGTGATTTCTGTGACTAATGAAATGGCTATGATTTAATATAATTGAGTATTTTCCCTTAGATGTACTGCATAAATACTGGAAGTTCTACTGCTTTTCTGTGTTTCTCAATATGTTAGTTTACAACGTGATTACAAAGAATCCTGTTTAGCTGCAATGTGGAATTTAGGAAAGTGATTGGTTGTGTTACCCAAATTTCCTTAGATTCTTGGAGTATTGTAAAACTTTTTTCCAAGGTTGAAATTGAATTTTGTTTTGTGTTAAACTTTATCTTTTACTTTGCTGTCAATTAGGTGTGCATTGTACAGAAGAGAGACACGAAGAAAATGTACGCCATGAAATACATGAATAAGCAGAAATGTATTGAGAGAGATGAAGTTCGAAATGTTTTCCGGGAGCTACAGATAATGCAAGGCCTGGAGCACCCCTTCCTAGTAAACCTGTGGTAAGAAACCCTTTAAAATTCTGTCAAGGATGTCTTGCTTTCTCCATACTGCTGAATTGGTTGAAGCTGGAAAATATAAAAAAATAAAAAGCTGACCTTTTACATGTATTTCTGTTTTGAGGAGACTTTTATTTTTCATGAATGTTTTAAAAATACTCTTTAATATTTAAACACATTCACCTTTTCACTTCTGGTGTAGCTTCTTTCCAGACTGTGTGCTCTTGTGTTGTTCTGTCCATCTTCACTGTTTCTTTTTGATAGTACTTGGATTAGACAGCTGTTGTAAGGTTGCAAAATATCAAAAATAAGCATTTAATAAAAAATATTTAGTCGATTCAAAAACAATTAAAGATTTGACTACTATTAAAAAATGGGTGACGGACCAAGAGAAAAGAATTTTTTTATCACCTGGATTTTCTCCTTTCTTCTCTATGATAGCTAATGAATGCCTCATTCAAAGACTAGAAAATGTTTTGAGAAAATTCTGGTCAAGTAATGACTAGTTTCAGCTACACCATCAACTTAGAATTTGATGGCTTTTATTTAGTGATATTCATAATGAGATACAGACTTTTCTTCCCTTATCTAAAATTGATCTATGTAATAAGAATAAAAAGAAGGATGTATGAATCATCATTATGTGGTTTCTCTTTTTAGTTACTGAATAGCTTGATTGTCTGGTGATGGTCACAGCACAAACTGATCTTCTGTTTTGAGGTGGTTTTTTTTCTCTTTTACTGGAGACCAATGCCTACCCTACAATATTTTACTTCTCTTTTACTACACCTTTCTCCTGGATATGTGGGAGGGAAATCTTCTGTTGTCATCCTAAAAGCTTTTGTGAATTAAAAGCTAAATTATTTTCCAGCTTGAGTAAGCATAGCTTTAGTATAATCACACCCACATGTAACAGCAAAGGATTTGATCCCAAAATTCATTTGGAAAAGGTCTAATCATTATACATATGCCTCAAGTGCTCTTCTCTTGACATGGATGAGGGTATTTGAGATAACCTGAAAATGTGCCAGAAGCTTAAAGGAAAATTGCAAACATCACAACTTGTGATTTATATTCTCCAAGGTTCCAGCAAGATTTCCTACAGGGATTTCATCACCAGAGATGTGATATCTCTGATCTTAAGAGCATGTGGAATTTTCTGTTGTGTGTTTTGTATAATCTCTTTTGAACCTATGCAGGCTTTTTTTCTTTAACAAGAAGGGACAGATTTCTACTATGTAACTAGATATTGTGCAGGAACAATCATTTAATATGGTAACAAAGGTTAATATGACTGACAAGATACTTCAGTAAACATAACAATGAAGAATATTAAATATTCATTGTGAAACAGAAAGTATGCTACATTTCATTTACCCAATTATAATCAGCTAAGGAATATTCTTTGTCTTTTTCTTTTAAGCCAGTTATTGACCCTAATCCTAGGTAATACCTTAAAAAGTGATGGGTGTAAAGATTTTCTTTTGCAAATAATTTTTCTCATCTTTCTGAGACATTGTCAGATCTCAAGACTCAAATGTTATAAAACATGTATGTATGAGAAAAGTAGAAAATGAAAGACAGCTGTAATACACAAGAATTAGAAAAATGTTTCAGGCAAAAGTAGCACTGTTCAGGCTTCACCAGTGCATGTGGAACAATATTCCTCATTTAATATCTCTAGCAATGCTTAAAGCTGATTGCTCTATCTACGAGGATGGCATGAATTTTCTTTGAGTAGGTCAGGCCTGACCATCAGATCATGTAAATAAACATGGACAGAACATTTGTCAGAGATGGGGCCTGAAATTTATCACTTGCATGACAGCATGTGGCTCACCTCAACAACAAAAGTTCCTGCCTTCTTATCTCCAACTTTATTTATCTTTTCTCATACCACAAGCTTGATAATATGCAATAACTTGAAGACTTATATCCAGATTTAAAAGTAGGGGCCACATTTGGGGGTAGTCATGTCAAGCCATACAATCCATTTGTGCAATCATAGCTTCTGTTTCTGTAGCATACACAGTTCTGAGTAGCCTGAAATGCCTATGCAGGCATCCTTTGATTTTTTTGATGTGATTTCACAAAGGTGCATCTAAGCTAGAAGGGGAAACAACATCTGGGAACATTCTCAGGCACTGCTTGATACAGCTGGACCAGCCCTGGGCATAAGCCTGTCCCATGTGAGCCAGCTGCACCCAAACAGCTTCCATTATAGCTCTAGAGCCCCTGTGTCTAAGTGATGACCCTGGTGTGGCCTGTAGAGGACTTCCAAGCAGAGGTACAAACAGTTCCCTGCCAGCCTGTCTCAGTGTTCAGAAATAATTTTCAGCGTCTTTAGTCTGCTGGTATAATCAGAGAATAGCTAAGCTGTGGAATATCCTACCCTAGTGACTTCTCTACGTTCTTCCTATAAAATGGGCAACTACATGGTCAAACCCTTTATATATGCGATATTTCTGAGACTAAGGGGCTAAGACATGTACAGCTGAGCTGTAGAAAGTTAACCAAAACCAATTTCATTGGCAATACTTAGTGTTTTCAGCCTAGAGTGTTTACATCAAACATAGAATATTCCAATTTCCAGTGATTCCAAGTCCTGACTCCAACAAAAGCTACCAAACTATGATTCACCCTCAGATATCACACCAAAGGAACATCTTGAATCCAGGCCTCCCTCAAATACCTTGTTCTTTATACCAGGCCCATAAGATGTTTCTATAATTAGCCTTTCACAATCACAAATGTGTTTAAAATAGCTTCTGATATATTTCTGCGATGTCTAAACTTGCAGACACATGTGCATATTCCCAGTTTTAAATGCTTAAGGTGTCTGAATCTTGTCTTCAAATTATGGTTTCTGTTGATGAACTTCAACTGAAGCAAAACACAAAAATCACAAATGACATATTGGTCACATCAATTTTATCAACACAAAGCTGTGTGAAGCTACTAAATATAATAAAATTATTGCATTTATTTAGTTACTGAAACTACCTTTTTTAATTTGAGTGAAAAATGATACACTATTCCAGTATTCCATAAATATACTTTGTGTTCCCAGCAGTCTCTTAGAACAACAGCATTTTTCATTGATTGTTTATGAATTAGCAGCTTGTTTAATGTATTTTCACTTGCTGTCAAGATGCAATAATAATTTGAATCAAATATGGTTACGTATTAGATGATTATCAGGAATCTATAAGATTTTCTCTTAGGAGTCAATTCCCAGCATTCTAATGGAAGAAAACAATTGAAACTTCATTTCATCTGTAATAACAGCAGTTACATTTGTCATTTTCTTTTTTCTAAGTCAGCTTATTTTCCCTGGTCATCTTATTGGTTGCACTGTAAATGTACAAAGGGGGCTGTGACAGGAGCGATGCTTGTGTAACAAACTGTAATATCAATGTAAAAAGAGACAGTCATGTCACAGTGTATGAACGTGAACAGACCTGCATCTTGTGTAAATGTTGACCATGCCATTTTTGTCTACCTTGTCTTTCTGGATTCTATCACACTCGCTAAGGGTCAGTGTTTTCATATCAGTTTTCAGGAATCCTATGTAAGATGGAGTTTTGGTGAATAACTGAGAAATCCCAACAACCTCGTAAATTTAAGTGGCATCTTCCTTCATTCATAGGGCTTCTAACTTTGATTTCTAACAGTTACTCAGAAGTAGCTATTCTGAGAAGGTAAGTACCAATCTACCACCTAAAGCTTTGTTGGAAGCTCTATTTAAGTAGATAGGCAATTACACTGTTCACCTAAATAAGGAACAACTAACATTCCTATAGAAAGTCAGAAATTCAGTTGTCAGATTTCCCATTAAGATGAGTAGTGATGCACAGCTCATTTATACTGGTGGCATATGGTTACATCAGATTTTCATTGGATATAATTCTGATTTTGGTATCTCACAAATACTTTGTGGGTTTCTGGTTAAACAGCCTTGCAGTCTATGAAAAACAAGGAATTTCGCTACCCAGGCTGAGGAGAAAATATAGCCCATGCCTCCTGCTTTCCAGATGAGCTGTCTACTCATCAATTACAAAAGTGTTAATAGCTTTTTAGATATAAATCTATCTTATTCACTCACTGTAATCTCAGCAAAAAGTAACCACCTTTCTGGACCACGCTATAAAACATTATCCCTTCTCCTTGACTCAGCTCTCCATAAATCCTCACTTAAATGAAGCAATACTTAAGCCTGGATCTAGTCTGCTATTCTTTTATCTGGAAATGATGAAAAACAAACAAACAAAGAAAAAAAAAACCCAACACATGGATTTTATCATCACAGTGCTTGCTTTTTTAAAAATCATCATTTTCTGTAAGAATCATCAGGTTTTTGGGGGGTTAAAATGGCTCTTAGTTGACTAATAAAAAATCTTTTTTTCTTTTAATTTAAAATATCAAATCCCAAATCCATATTGAAAAACATATTTGGAGGAAATTTCACTTTTGGCAACTTTTCTTGAGTTTGTAGATCTGCCACTAACAAGGATTGCTGGCTTTCTAATGGTAATATCTAGCCCTTGTAGGTATACATACTAAAATTAATATAGCATTAAATCTTCCAACAGTTCCTTGAATCAAAGAGAATACTAACCAAGCACACATCTTTCTTGGAGGAGGTGCATCATCAAAGAGAAAAGTTGACAACTAGGAAACAAATATGAAAACAAGAAAGCCCTTTAGTTATATATTAACAATGCACAAAGAAGTAATGAGATAGAAGAGGAAGAAAAGAAAAAGAGGTAATCGGTTAAATCCTTCTGTGGAGAAAGAAAAGAGGAATGAAAGTTAACCTTCTGTAGTGGGAAACTCTGTTAGCATCCATCTGAAATCCCAGCATGTAAAAGAATACAGAACAGCTAATATAAAACATGGGTAGCATTTTGAGATATCAAAAGTTCTATTTAAAAAACTTTTTGAGACTCATGGATCTTCTCTGAGCTTTATGAAATTTAACTTCACCATCTGAACTTAAAAATTTTATTATTTGGAGTATGAACTGTCTTTTATAACATCTGACATGGAAAAGAATCATTCTTCGGTAAATGCCCATAATAGCTTGGAGGATAACTGTTTTTCAGGAAGGGCTTGGGAGTGATTTATAACCTTCCATTTTAGAAATAAAGTTAAATAAATGCCTAAAGATATGTGAGACTTGTAACTAGTTTTATCACTGTTAGAGTCATTTCTGGTAATAGAGATTTCCCCTTTAAATGGAGAGCAGATCTGTTTTTTATCAGACCCTTTGTGTTTCATGAGTGTTTGAAGCATGGATGAAAGAGCTGTAAGGAATGTCAGCTTCTCACACAGTCCCACCTGGGGACTACAGAGTGCTCCTCTTTATCTGTCTTTATCTTCCCCAAATAATCTGAATATCCCTGGAGTGAGAAAAGTAACGTTCTTGAAAGAATCCATAATTTAAATATCTAACACCGTGCTTTAGGAGTGAGCCAAGATCCAAGCCATTGGGTCACATCAACCAAAGTGGTTAAGTTTCTCATTACTTTCAAATGTGAGTAGATACACTGGCTGCTCTGAGAATAATAAAACTTACCACATAAGACAGAAACTTTTGCCAAAATAAAACTGGTACTAATAATTTATTTTTTCTGACAGTGTGGGTCAGAAAAACATTTTTTGGACCATTCTTCAAAACTTTTGAAGCACTGAAATGATGTCAGTTTTAATAGCATATCTTAAAGTACTTATATCCTTTTAAACTACCATAACATTTTCAAAGGCAGCAGAGGGAGATGAATGAAGATTTACTTTTGTCAGCTTACAGATTATCTTCCTAGTATAGCCAGAACAAAATATTTGATATATTTAATTACCCAGGGAGAAGCCTTAGCTAAATTCTCAGAGTGGCTCTATATTTTGATGTATTTTTATTTCTACTCATAAGTTTATGGAAAATGCATAGATTTTGTAAGACAGAATTATAGGAGTACATTACTCCTACCAGCTAAACCAGGTTTCAAGTACTGCGAATACTGGAAAAAGGACAGGTACTATAGCAGAACATATGTGGATATCTGAATTAACTTAATATCCCAATCAATCTTCAAAACAAAGTGAGAGAAACAAAACAAAAAAAAAGGAAGTGCGTGTTAGGAGGCTGGAGGGGGGTAAGAACGCTGGAAAGAAGAAATGATCTGTTCAGTCTTAAGCGCTGGATGGCTTGTTTAATAAATAAACATACACAAAGATAACTGAAAGATAACTTCTCCTTGTGAAAATTCTCTCTCTAGAATAGGTTGAGGAGAAACAGCATCCTGGAATATACCATGAAAAAGCTTTACTCCTCCAGATAGTATCAGAATTGTACTCAAACCTACAAATTCAGGGAAGTAAGAACACCTGGTGAAACACTTTGCTATTGGGTGGAGCTGGGTTTAACCAATCACAGTGCCTGAGGTACCTACCAGAGACCTGAAGTAGCAGCTGGCTCAGTTCAGTCTTTGGTGTGTTTGCTTGGTGAATGTAGTAGATCTAATCTGGAGAGAAACTGTCTTATTATGCTCGAGAAATTTCTTTTCTGAACTCTGTTGTGACCAGCTTTCTGAACTTCAAGAGTTTTGTTACCAAGAGCTGTAAGGTAAAAATAAAAAAAAAAAAAAGTAGGGATTCCTTTTAGGGTATAATTCTTTGTTGGATGTGCTGGCTTAGCTTGATAGCCTCTGCAAGGTCCTGCTGAAACTGAAAGTCAGCATGATGATGTCTGTCTTTTAAAACTATGTTGCGTGTCTTCAAATGGTTGTGAAGAAACAGATCCTGAGAACGTTCAGCCTTCCAGTAATGAAGGTGTCTGATGTTCTTAGCTTTCTTTTGGTTATACACAACTGTCCTTTGGGGGGGGGGGGCGGGGAAGAGAGAGAAATTTCAGCTTACTACTACTTTAGCATGGATTAGGGCGTGAGCCTTTTCAGAGAAACCCCAGGTGCAGGCAGCTACCAGTAGGCAGCCTGGTGATTGTCAACCTGTGCTTGAAGCTGACTTTCTAATGGTGCTGGTACGAGGGTTTCTGTGCTGTTTGGTCACAGAGATGGAGAGCAGTCACTGAGGTGTTTATTGATGTAATGTGTTTTTCTTGCTTTCGTTGTGAATTTAGCTGAGGTCCTGAATCACTGGTTGTGTAATTCTGGGTTGTTCTAGATACCTAATGGCCTCTAAGATTCAGGTCTAGGCAAAGACAGTCAAAATCAAAGGGAAAAGGTATAATTTGAGTATGTCTTTCACTGTGCTTGTATGGGTGAACTTCCCTTGTTGTGGAGGGATCAAAGTGTGAGTGCTTTCCTCCAACAGCTAGATCAGAGTGCAGCACTGAGTGAATGTATATCTAAAATAGATAGTGATTTAGAAGTCTTAGATATCAAATAGGAAAAAAAATTATTTGCTCTTTTGAGCCTTAGAAAAGGTAACAGTTGTGTAAGAAATGCAGTTGAAGGCAATGAGGCAGCAGGAAGGCTAAGTTAATTGGAAGAAGAGGATACAGGAAAGATTTGTTATGAGTTGTAAATATTCAGGATATTATTTCTGGTTCTGGAAAGTAGATTGATTCATCATTGCCAATAGTTAACATTTGAATTCTTGTTCTGAGAGTAATAGCTGTAACGTCTTTACTGAGTGATGAATGCATGACCCAAATGTTCTTTATTTCTATGCTTATTTTAATACTCTGAGATGCTAACTGCCACTATTGGAACACTGTTTTTAGTCTGCCTATTATTAGTTTTGTTCTGGTGATGAATTTTTTCCCGTGAGAAACTGCACCCCCCTTGAAATTTCTCTTTGAAATTGTTATAATTCTTTCCTTCTAAAAGAGCTAACCTTTGACATAGTTTAATTTTTTGATTTTTTTTCCACTGGAAGTGCTGAAATAGGTATATCATCTCATATATGAATCACTACACCCTGGACATTCTAAGGAGCTTGTCCTCTGCATCAGTCTTGCTGTGACAAAGACTTCACTTACTGACCCATAATGTACTTTTCTCATGCAAAGCTTTCACTGCAGGAGGATTTCATTATAAACATTTCATGTTGCTCGGGAAAATAAGCTCTTTTAAAGATATTCTATTTTTGTCAAGTTTCTCTTATGAATTTGGCATTATTGCTTTTTCAGCCTTTGTGAAGGGAGAGCTGCTAATCTAAAGCAGACCCTCATGAACTTGGTGTTAACCTTGGCTATACCCTGTGTTTTTGGTGTTAATAGTCATAATAATCAAGACCCACCTGGACACATTCCTGTGTGACACTGCAGTGGTTTGGACTTGATCTCCAGAGGTTCTTTCCAAGACTTACGATTCTGTCTGAAGCAGAGCTCCAGTGCTGTTGGGTGGATGTTCTTGGGTGACCTTGCTGCAAAGCAGGATTCCAACATTCTCAGCATAATGAAATGGGAACACAAGCCCTGAAGACATTGCTTCAGACTCCTCAACTGCCTATTTGGGAAAGCAGTGCTTTGTTTTAATTTTCTCTGCTTATGAGGTCCTTTGCTTTGGTTCATCAAAAATTTTCCAAGTTTATTTTAGAAGCTGACTCCAGATTTTTACAAAATGAGTGGTTTTAGTTCTGTTTTATTGAACAAAAATATTTATAATATTCATAGAGCACAGAGAGAAGCTGTTGCCAAGACTTCAAAAAGTGATTAATGGTTTTCTGTTTCTAAATTAATGACATCTTTGCAATGTAAAGGTCTCATTAGAGTGACTAACTCTCATGTTTCCAGGACATACCATATAAAGGAGGATTTAGGGTTCCTGATCTCCTGATGCTGTCATCTTTTACTTTTTCACCAGGAAAGTACCATGGGCTCTGAAGAAGGTCTATTTATATTCTTCCACAAAATGGTTGTGGATATGATTAAAATGACTTCTTGTCATGTTCTCTCTAACTACCTAAGCTGGAATTTATTTAAGACACAAACAGTAAATTCTTTCTTGCAAATAGTAAGGGTAGTGAGACTGAAATCTTGATGCCTAACTGAGCAAATTGCTATTAAGGGAAGTAATTCTTTTTGACTGTAATGTATACTGCCTCTTCAACACATGAGCTGGGAGAATGTTGAAAGAATCTAAGTGTACTACATGATGTTATGATGTGGATTACCTATAACAAAAATCATAAAACCATGACAATAAGGGTTAGTGCCACAAAAATGATTAAGGGCATGGAACACCTCCCTTATGAAAGGTTGAGAGACCCAGGTCTGTTCAGCATAGAGAAAAGACTCAGAGGAGATCTGATACACATCTATAAATATCTAAGGATTGGGAGGCAAAGGGATGAGGATGCAGTGTGTGGTGATAGAACGAGGGGAAATGGCCACAAACTGAAGCACAGGAAGTTCTGCACAAAAGTGCATGGGAACTTCTCCACAGTGAGGGTGATGGAGCACTGGCACAGCTGCACAGAGTGGTGGTGGAGTCTCCTTCTCTAAAGACATTCAAGACATGCTTGGATGCCTACCTGTGCAACATGGGCTAGGTAGCTGCTTTAGCAGGGGGGGTTGGACTTGATCTCTAGAAGTCCCTTCCAACCCCTACAATTCTGTGATAAGAAAGCAAACAGATGAGATTGTTTGCATCCTTCACCATGCTCACTTAGTATGAAAGTATTTTTTTCTTTTCAATCTGTACAAAATCTGGAACTTAATCACAGAATGTAGACAGTATGGATACATAAATTGTATTCTTAATGGCCTGACTTTTCTTTGCCAACATTTGAAAATAAATCTGAAATTGGTATATTTGGTGGTAAATAATTTTAGTGAGAATTAATGTCAACATAGAACTATTAAAAAAAGAAACAACAAAACTTGGTGTGTGAAAATACCATGTAAGTCATGAAAATCAATAGTTTCCATAATGATGTCATAAAAATCCTACAAACGTTTTAACAAAATGAATGTTAACCAGACACTTAATTGTAATTTGGTGTTGCCTTTTCTGATGAGGTCAATTTTCCCAGTATATGTAGATATTATTTTTTCTGAGTATACAAAGAATACCTTCTGGTTATATTCAATAGAAAAAATATTTCCTAGCTCTAAAACACGCCGAATACTAGCTACTCCATACTAGAAAACCTCTCAGGTGCTGAGTGGGTGTGCCAGTGCCTTTATGCAACTCTGCATCTTGTGTCAGCATAAAAATCTGTCGTTAGTGGATTTCAAGTGGAGAATATACATTTTCCGTTATCCTAGTGTATGGAAACTGTTGAATCATGGCCTGAACCACTGATTAGTCACCTGAGGTGAGCACTGAGTCAGCCACAGGGGCACAGGTGAAGGTGATATACCTGTGTGATTGGAAGGGATGGAGCCTGGCTCCACCTCTCCCAAACCCCATTTAAGGGCTGACCACCACCAGGGAAGGATCCCTCCTCAGAGATCTGGCCTGCATGGAGTCAACAGCAAGCCTCTATCATCATAAAGGTGAGCCACTCTTTTGCCAGTTATCTATGTAACATCTGTATAGGCCTATTAAAATGTACCATCTTCCATACTATTTTCATTGAGTACCGTTCTTGGGGGTTATTTACCCTACACCTAGCAGGCAGTAGAGTGAGCTGGGTTTTGCATCTCAGGTATCTACAGATAGACAGACCATTTATAGACCTCCGTATTCACTGTTCTGTCTGTGGAAGCCGAAAACTCTGAGAATCAAAGAATATTCAGTGTTGGAAGGGACCCTTAATGATCACTGAGTGCAATTCTACAGCAATATTTTGGTCATTTCTGAAAAATGGTTATGTATCTTGAGCTAAACATTGAAATACTACTCTGAGCAAAATCTACTTCATTTGTAGATAAAATATTTTAGAGTACGATCATAGAAAATAATTTGAAAATTATAAATGATTAAATGATTTGATTAAAAATTGAACAGCATATTCTAAAGTATATGTCTTTAAAAGGAATGTAAGGAATTCATAAGATAGTAGAAAAATATAAGTGATATAATTTACCATTTTATTCCTCTTGAATGTTAATAGTGTTTATGCTAGTCTCAAATACTGTCTCTAATACTATACCAAATACACATACCAAATAGTACTGTACTATCAGAACTACAGATGTGACTATGAGAACTATAAGCCTTGCTTCTTTACTGTCAGTAGAATTGGCTTTGTATGAATGTTAAGTAGTAGAGTTTTCACTTCTTGAAACAGCATTGTTGACTAATCTGGATTTCTTTGTGAACACCTACATATTTTTACTAGACCTTGGAAACAATATCATCTTTCCATCATGTTCCTGCATTTAAGCCACCATTGGTAGAATATAGGCTTAGAATTACTACCTACATTTGTACAATCAGTAATCTGAAAGCCTGATGGCATCAGAAGTCTAACAAGGTTCTCAAAAAAGAAGAGTGAAAATATGACTCATATCTAGGACCACAAAGTTAGAAAATGACACCAGGCTTTATTGGTATAATCCTATAAGATGTTTTTCATTAAAATAAGGTTTGTTTTTTTTTTTTCCACTTTAAAATAAAGCTGGTCTTGTAGATATAAAGATACGGAAAGATGAAAAAAGTTTTTTTTTTTAAATAAAGGTAGATGTTGAAAATGACATTGTAAGTATCTAGTACCACATATAGCAGCATATCTTTAGGAATTCTAGGATATGATGTCCTCATGGCTATGTGCTATTGAAAAATGAGCAGATCTTCTGTATCTGTAATAAAAAAAAACAAACTGACATGCTGCACCACAGTGGTGTCAGACAGCTGAGTAGTACATCATGATTCGTTCAGTAGGAGGGGAAAATACTGCATTTATAACTCTTGGACCTAACTCAATCCTGAGAAAGAAATTGAACTTTTCTGTCATTACTGTTAATTTAAGTGAGCTTGTATTTCATTTTTGTTTGGGCACCTAAACAACTCCGTACTGCTTCTGTTTCTGCTCCTGATCAATCACGTCAGGCTTTATTCTGCTCAGCTATGTACAGCAGTCACTTGTGACATGCAGAGAAACGTCTGCAGTCTCCTGGATATTTTCTTCAATTTCTCTCAGTAGTAGTAGTCTCTCTGGGAGTATGCTTCATTGTGCAGGTGCTGGTGACATCCAGTGAACTCGTTGCATTTATTTACTAAAATGCAGCTGAATAGCCTGAGTATTGTTGTTTTTTAATTTGTTTTTATGTAATTGATTCAAGAACAACTCAGAACATTTTCAGTAGTGTTTTGATTTGCCTGCTTTGGGATGCCCTGCCAACAAATAATGAGTTGCTTGTAGTTCAGCATCACGTGCTGTCAGACTTACAGACCCTCCTTCTAAGTATCAGACTAGAAGAGTAGTTCCCACCTCTTCAAACACTGAGTTTGTAGGAGAAAAATCAGATCTGCAAGTGAGATATATGGGTATAATTGCAGATGAATGAAAGAAGGTACCTGAAAAATTGTTTAGTTAGGAGAGATCCCTCTTTCTCAATTGTTTCCTTAGCATCTTCTCATCACCACCTTGATGTCTCTTTCCTCTACCAGTGCCAATACTATGATAGGTCCTCTTAAGGCAAGCTGTCAGGCTGTTGCTTCTAACCCACGTTTTTTTGTGCTCTTATGGATCAACTGCCAATCTTCAGACAATAAAGGAAAGGGCAGGTCAGGTTGCCCTTTTCTCATTTAATTCTACCCTTCCAACAAATCATGTTAGTGGGAGGGAAGGATGGAGTCTCTTATCCATCTTGTTCTTATGTCATCTTGTATAATGTATATGCATGCAATGTTTTTTCTTTGTTTTTTGTTTTTTTTTTTTTGTGAAGCAGAAGTGTTTTTAGCAAATTTGAAATGCGTGTTGTGGATGCAACCACATTATAAATACCTGCCCAGTACTTCCAAGCAAAATGTGCATGGGACATTAATTAGCTTCCTTGTTTCTTTGTCTTTCATTTAATGTGGGTTTGTGTGATAACACAGAGACAAATCAATCAAACACTAGTGGTTAGAACTGACAATTCACATTCTAGTTACTAGGCTTAAAAAATGTGGTTTACATAAAAATAATCACATGGTCTGCATGTTTAGTTATGATATACTGCTGTCTCTTCATGTACAACACACATCTGTAAAAATGTAAACTACTATGGGTTGTTTACCTGCAAATCCATATCTTTGTTGTTCTTTGAGTACATCCTGTTACAGCAATAGTAGTAATAAAGGAGATGAAGACTGTCATGCTGAAGCCCAACTATAAACTTATATGGAAGCTGTATACTAGAGTAGTCTGAAAGTGAGTTTAATAGACATTCAGTGGAAAATATCATATTGATTAAAATCTATACATTTTTTCCTAAATATCTTTCTTCTACTGCAAAAGTTTAGAATGACTGAAGGTATCTTGAGTAGGCTAATTCTGCTGCAAATTGCAGTCTGGTGCATTTCTTGCCTCTTTCAGCTAGAAAGCAAAGAAGAGGGGATTTCAGGCACATTGAACAATCTAGTTAGCATGCGTACCTGTTTCTTACTGTGTTTAGAAAAAATATCATTAATCATATCATTTCTATTGCTTTTATTAGTCACTAGTATTTCACTGTAGCATAGATATTTAAGAATGTTATAGGCTTCCCCATGTAGAACAGTAAGTAGGAGAGATCAAAGGTCAGTGTAAATTTTGTAAATGCTCTCAGAGGAAAAATTTGGGGCACTTAGAAATTTCACTGCTCTCTGCACACTGATTCAGGACTCTAAAGTATGGAAGCCTTTTCCAAAATGCTCAGTTGACTCTGTACAAGCAGTGCTTTCCAGTGCTCTTTCCATTTTGTGTGGTGGAGAGCACTGATGTATTTTGTCAAAACATGCATGTGCAAAATATCTCTTCCTATTTTCATCTCAATTTTTGTTTTTGACTATTTCTCTGTAATAACTAAAAAGGAATATCACATCAATTTCTCTGGCACTGACCAAAGAAGTTGCTGTGGTTGTTCTCTTACTCAAGAAATCTGAAGCAGTAGAATCTTCAAAGTAAATGTCCGTGATTTGAAAATCGTGGGAAATATGAGATAACAAACACCAATGATACAAGGACAGAAAAATGGGAGCTCCTAATATTTAAGTTGGTTGATAGCACCTGGACAAAAAAACAGGTATTTAGCACTGGGGAGCCCATTCAGGATGAGTGTTCAGAATTTCAGGGCTTGTTTTTTGGCTGAATTTAGAGTCAAAATTGACATTTTTGCAAGTTAATTCAAGAGCAGTTAACTGCAAACTGTTGTGGCACAAGCATATGTAAGCTGTAATTCATTTACTTAGAATAGTAAATACAATACACAAGGAACTAATTATGCCAGGAAAGCTGAGAAGCAGGAGGTGCTTATGTACTTGATGGAAGAATGAGTTTGCCCTGAAATTGCTGAAGTTTTCTGTAATTTAAGAATGGGAACAGTCCAACTTCTAATAAGGGGCACCTTCCCTGACAATAATGCTCTTTTGGCCTCTAACATAAAAGAATGTAAAAGTGTTCTAAGGATTATTTTGTCACAACTCCCTGTTTTGAAAAACCAAAACAAAAATTCTATAATGTGAAACTCTATGTGAAAAGTATCCAATGTCTTTAACTTCAGTTGCTCCTAACACTTGCAGAGGCTGCTGGCAAGGAGGTCCAGCAGTAATTTTCCTGCTCCCTCAGTGGGAAGATGGCTCAGAGGAGAGAACTTCTGGAGGAAGGAATGTGTTTCTTAATTTTGGTGAGGGGAAGAAGCAACAGGATTGAGTGAACAGGGTATAGCTAAAGTGCTGCAAAAAGAAAGGATTCTGTGCCAAAAAATGGCTACATCATGAAATAGTATTTTATTTTTAAGGGGTTGTTATATACTTTTTGCCTTTGTTTTCCTAGATATCCTACCGTGTATTTCTCATGAGATCTACCCTTCAAAGCATTGCTCAAACTGGTGGAAAAAAAAACACATTAGGTGATGACACTTATGAGTAGAGTTCAGCTGGAGTCTAATAAAGGAAAGATTTCTATTTTAGGCGTGCTTTTGAGGAAGCTGAGGCTGTAACATTTTTATTTGCTTGTTTTACTCTTTAAGATATTGCTGCAAAATATTACCTGAAGTTGCCTTCTACACCTCCATTTTTAGGCTAATGAAAATATTATCTACTCTACTGGAAAGCAAAGATTTCAATCTTAGTAATTTTGGCAATATAACTATCTTTTGCTACTGATTTAGTCATAAACATTTTTTTCATGACCTTGAGAAAATTTAGCTAGGTAGTTCTTTCCTGTCTTTTGCAGTTGTCCTCATCTAAGTTGCAGAAGGTTGTTTATCGTGATGAACTTTTCTTAAATTTCAACTGTGAATCTGTATAAGTCTTGGCATCTCTTCCACAGGAGACTGTGAAAGGAAAAAAATTCCAGTATTTGAAACTGTTGGAGCAGTATGTTTTTAGTACAGAGGCGAAAGATTCAAGGCTGTGGCTGCCTTTAGCTGCCAACTGGTCTTCCAAAACCCACAGAATAGTTTGTTCAGTTCAACTTTGATTGAGAATGAGCTGGAACAGATTGGTCTTTATTACAATAAATGTAAAGAGAGAATGAATGGTGGGTGAACTGGTAAATGAATTTAACCATGGGAGAGAAGTGCCAGTCCTTTTTGGAAAAAGAGGAAAACTTCTGTGACCAACAGTCAATAGCAGACAGATAGCTGAAACGTAGGACTACATTTTATTTTATTCTCTAAGGCTGTGTTTGCATTTCACTACACTCTCTCTCTTTTATGAATCGATTTGTAGAGTGAAGCAATTGGTGCTGAGGATCTAAGAACTCTATTATATTAATTAAAAATATTAATAATAAACATAGAGGAAAAAACTCTGCTCAACTAAGTGACAGCCCCAGATAGACATCCGGTCCAGTGTTAAGGTGTCTCCAAAAAACTGTCTGTGGGAATTATACAGCTTTCATCAGGACTCTTTGTTTTTTTCTAGCATAAGAGGCGATTAGCACTCACGGGAGCACAATTTTTTACCTGTGTGTGCCTTATGCTGTCTAACTCTGTGCATGGGTACTGTTAGATAATATTTTGGGGTATGTAAATGATTATGTATGTTGCCTACTGTTAAAATTAGAAGCTGTAAGGGGCATGTGAGGAGTATGGATTTACAGACAAAAAGTGGTAAGGCCAACCTGCGAACACAGTGCTGCAGAATCTGTCAATTCAGTGTGCTTGGGATGTTTTCACTTAGGGTGAAGTCATTGAAATAGCTCTTTTGGGAGAGCAGGTGGAAGGATACAAGTGAAGGGCGGACAACATGATTGGAGATGAAAGTTCCTCAGTGTTAAAGAACAGTACTTAAAGCACCTAGGCAACAAATATCATCTTGGTACTGGTCTCCAAGGAACTGGTTTTGAGCAGCAAAAAGCTTTAACCTTCATTAAGTGGTGAGCACCCTGTAGTTCATACTGAAGATAAATATATCTTTGTCCTTTCAGGCATGTGTTAAGCAAAGTCTCCTGCTAATTGCTAGTCTTAAACGTCTGCATTTTGCTGCTTCCAGCAACTATGTGTAAAATTATTTAATATTTTATTATGGTGGGTTCTCTAGAGGCAAAAGCATTGATTCTAATATTTTAAATAAAATATAGAGGGCTGTCATTGTTCCACAGTGGTGATTACCTCATCATAATTAGAGTTAGGTACTTAGTAACAAGTATCAATGGTGGAACACAAAGCTGATAACTGGAGGCTTTTATAATTAAAATTACTAATAACGAGTCACAAACAGTAGCAGCTGAATGGAAGCAAATGATAAATGCATCGCTGTGGTGCTTCCAGCCACCAAATATCTCTTTAAACAAGATGCCTTCTGAGTATTTGAATAATTTTCAGAGAAATAAATAGCCAGCTATGGAAGTGTGGTACCTCTCCTTCCTCCAGTGAAGCAAGTATCTTTCTGACAAATTGATTGAAGACTGAATCTGTAATATAAAAAATAAAAAAATATTTACCTCACAGATGGATAAAAGATTGGGATTTGATTGCAGAGAAAATAATGATTACTTTTCATCTAGACTTCACCCTATCTTTGAATTTCCTGAGTTTCAGGAGTCCACAGATCAGTACTGTCACATGCATACTATAAGTGTGTCAATGGCATTTGTCTTCCCTGTAGGTGTGTACCCTTTTTGGTTGACATGCAATAACTTCAGAAGGTGAACAGAAAATGACAAGGAAAGAATACCCTGAGGGTAATTTAGCCTCAACTCACTTGACATCAGAAGTATATTCCTACATAAGGAAGGTGAACTTCTCTTCCACTTTACAAAGAGGGTTCTGAGATCCAGTGAATTTACTACCAAGTTCAGTCAGTCACTTGTGATTTTTGGCTTGCACTTAAAGTTGTGAACAACACATAATTAAACATGACAAGCTTCTTTCAGCTGAAGTCTTGTCTGTTTCAAATGGTATATAAACTTCCAGAGAGAATGGGTGTGAAATGCTTTCATTCTGCAGTGACAGCACTTTTACAGCAATTAGCACTGTTCGTGTCTTCTTCGTGCTAAGGGGAAGGATTACAGCACTTCGGGGAAAAAAAGGAGATGTTAGACCTAACTACTATTATACTTTAGTTTTCAGTTTGTGTTCTAGATGTATGGACAAGGTTTATATTAAGTCTGAGTAGGATCGCCAGATTTATACTGGTGTATTTTTCTGAGTTCATAAGGCTACTCTGAATTTGCTTTCAGCTCAGAATAATCTCTCTATTCTCTTTACTCAAGATCAAAGTTAGGAAAGTATAACCGTTCACAGAAAAAGGTTTTCTATATGCTTAGAAGTCTGTGTTCTGCTTTACACTTGTTTCCATTATGCTTTTCTTTTTGGTCTCCTGGGTGTTGACTGCGAAGCAGTTAAGACTTTTGCTGTAGAAACTGAGCTTTACCTCAGAATTACATTGGAAGCTGTTACAACCCAAGCCATTTCTGTCTTCAATATGTCCTGAGACTTTTTACCTGGAGATTTATAAGGTTGAAAGTTGTGAAAAGTACAAACTTCTCTCTTGTGTGCCGTTACCTGGAGGCGGTGTTCAGAGCAGCCTCAGGTCATCCAAGCATAACTGTCTTATGCTCTAGGACTGCCAAATTTCTGTGTTCTTATCATCCCTGTTCTGTCTTATCCATGCCAGATAATTTCTCCTCTCTGCTTTCTTTATCTTTACTTGTTGCTCTTTTAGGTGTTTTCACATATTACTCTCCCTTTTAGCAAGACTTCTCTTCTATTTACTGGCATCAAATGAGCAACTGACCTTTTGATGAAAATGAAAGCAACAGAAATAATATCTTCCATTCCCACATCAATTTGCAAATACAAATTTCATACTTTCTAGAATACAGGAATTATGATTCCCATTTACCAATGATGCAAATGTTTTTCTACCCGGTTATCAGCATGTAATTTGTACTTCCTAAATAAGGCTTTATGAGTAAAATCATGCTCTATCACTACAAAGCCAGTTATTGCACATAGGTACAAGGAAAGTCATCCAGATACCTGACTGTTCATTATATCTGTTTCTAAGAATGCATCACTATTTTTTTTTCCTACAAGTTGTTTCAGCCTAGAGTAACTATGATTGGCTTCAAGGCACTGTGTATGTATGTAGGACCGTTGTGTCTGACAGTCCTTGCCTTGCAGTCACTAGATCATCTGTAATAGCTGCATTGCTCTGTGGGGTTTTTGTACATTTGCAGCAGATTTACAACCTCATAGCCTTTATCCATAGATGCACTTGGTACTAAAGTGAAGCTTAGCACTGTAACTAGAGTTTCACAGAAATCAATTTGTTTAATACATATAGGTTTTATTATAGCTAAAACTTTCTTTTTTTTTGTATAAGCCAGGACTGTGACTGCCTCAAGAATCACTGTTTATATTAGGTATATTCATGACCGAATGATAGTTTATAAGAGAAATAGTGACCAATAAGAGGAAAATCTGAAGATTCTTTCCTACATAAAAAGGATGTAAGAAAGACCTGTTTGAAAAAAGAAACAAAAAAAAAAACTGATACACTGACAAATTTAATTTCCTTTGATTTGAGATTTACTGGTATTATGATGTGTAGATGAAAGCTTTAAAGTTGTGCACTTGTTTCTGAGAGTAGAATTTTGTCCTTTGTGTGATGCTATCAGTAACACAGCTTGTGATATATATATACAGATTATCCAAATGTCCAAATGATTTGTTTCCAGCACACTACATACAGATTCAGATTTTAGAACAGATGCATCTCTGTCATTATGTATATTTCATTCTACAGTAGGATTAAAATATCTTCTAATACCTTTGTGATTAGTTGACTGTGAAGCTTTAGGTAATCTTCTCATGAGAAGAATTCATTGACAAATATTAAAATAATACACTGTTAGGTCAAAGTTAATTTGAATGTTGTGCACTGAGATGTCATTCCTTCCTTTCATAAACACTGCACAGAGGATAGAACACTGTATTAAAGCAGTATAATGATGCTGAGTTGCATCCAAAGCGTTAAAAGTGCTCTCCCATGATTCATTACATTTTTGTTTCCTGAGAGATGTTGGGAGATGAGTCTTCATCTTCCTCTACTAAGACAGTGCAGATGTTCAGTCATTTATTTCTTCTCAAACATTACAGTCCACGACTCTAAAGACATCCTTGATATACTACTATTTTTATTTTTATTTGCTTTTTTATCTTTAATGTTGAATTTACTGAAATGTTAAAAATAAATTTCCTTAATAATAATATATAATAATTAATAATTATTTCTATGTGTCTCTTGAAATCCAGTGAATTTAAAAAATATTATTGTTCTATACTGGAACGTATAATAATACAGTTTATAGCATTCCACGTATAATCTTACATAATGGAATATACAGTATTCTAAAATAATTGTATATGCGTTCAGAGAAGAAAATATTTATATTCTGAAAAATTGATTCATGTATAATAAGAGTAAATACCTGAGTTGAACAGGTTGTCAAGCTATTTTCTGAATGTGTAAGTATAAGAGAAATAGAGTTATACTGCTGTCATCACACTGTCTGGATATGGTGCTTGTTTCAAGTTTCCCACAAGAAAGCTTTGATTATCATTCTTTGTGAAATCAATCATGCAGACTGATAAATATAACACTGTCAAAGTTACAGTAGTCTAATATGCTTATCCTTTCTGCTTATTTGAGCATTTTGACACAACTTCTCCAGTAGGGACTGAATGATAAATGGACAAAGTATGCGATCTATCTCTGAGTTAAGAGTTAGCCGCATAGTGTGTGGGTCATTGACCTCAGAAAGGAAGAGACTTAATCTTAAGGTTGGCTCATTTTCAGGAAAACGTTATTGTTGTGTAGAAATCTCTTAAAAATCTCTTAACTTTAGGAACCTATAAGTCAAATGCACTTTTTTTTTTGGTACAACAGATCTTTTTTTAGTAATGTTAAAAGAATAGAACTTAAGTCTCTCCGTGAAATAAATTACTAATGCATTTGAGTATAAAATGTACTCAGAACAACATCAACAGAAAAGCAGCATACTCTGCTGGGAAAAGAAAATGCCATGTGGATGAAAAAATGTGTCAGAAGAGAAAGTAATCCATTAGCAGTGTTCATAGTTCCAATTTTATATAAAAATGTAATTTCTTTTTACCAGAGTTGAGTCAGTTTTGACACCTTCAATTTTTTTCTTACTGGAAAATTTATGCATATTCCTTACAGTATGAAATATTTCATTGTCTCTCTCAAAAAATCAAAAAATAATAAAAATACAAATATAGGTCCTTCATCAGACCCACCACAGTTCACAATATGTACAGGCTATGAAGGATGTTAATATTTTTTAAAATACTACCTGTTAAAATGATTTACTTTAGTTGATTCTTAAAGCATTTCACATAATTCAGAAATGCCAGCTTTTTCAAATTCTCTTACAAGAAAAGACTTCAAAACCTTAAGACTGCATATTAAGTGGAAAGCCTATTTTGCTCAGTTGTTCATCAGAGCACATTTATTTTTTTTATTTATTTAAAACTGTATCCCAATTGCACTGAGTTAAAACTTTATCAACATTTTTTAACTTAAAAAAATAACATTGTCACCAATCTCTCAAAATCCATTAACCTCCACATAGATATACATATTTTTCATAATGATTAAAATAAAGTTTGAAGTTGGTTATATTTGTTTAAATCTATCTTTACCTGAGCATTTTAATTCTGGTTGTCTGTGTATGTATGTCTGAGTCACACAGCTGGCCTTTTGTTTTTCTGTAGTGTTTCTTTCTTTTTAAATGCCAAGCTATTTAATTTCAAATCAAAGCAAATGGGAATGAATAGGAATCCAGGGTTATTTTGTCAATTAAATTATACCATTGAAACAAGTATCTGGGTTTAAAAGTATTGGTCATTGTATATGAGGCAAAACCCGTAAATACTCCATCACGTGTGGAGCTCTGCTATCCTGTTTCTGAGGACAAGTGCTGCACAATCTTCCCCCTGCTTGAAATACATGTAAGGGCAGTTGGAACTAGATGATCTTTGAGATGCCTTACAACTTAAACCATTTTCTGATTCGAATGGAGGCACTGTCGTAGCTGAATTTGCTTCCTGAAAGCTGCCAATACAGGGCTATCTGTGGAAAACATGGTAAATCTATAATTTCTCACTCATGAGACAGAACATTCATCCAGAAGGTGTATATAAGTTGTGTCAATGGTATTTATATTTATAGAGCAATGTGTTTGTTAGATGCTATGATAGCTTTTAACACAGTGAAGTTTGCAAGAAAAGCACTTTTGTACGCATTGTGATTTGTACTCATACTTGTCTGGTTCTGTTAACTGTGTAATTTTGTGACTAGAGAACATAACAAGCAATACTAGACTTTAAACATGTACTTTCATCCAAAAGGACTCAACCTGTGTCCTGTCAAGCTGGTCTGATGTAAGGCATGGTCACAAACCTAGTGAAGGGTAATGTAACCAGACCCTCTGCTGGAAATTTGCTATTTGTTCATTCAAATACAGAAGTAAAGACATGGGAGTGGAAGTCTCTTGTATATTAATTCTAGCTGAATGCTGAGACAGGTTTCCTTTGTAGAAATGAAAAACTAATGACCTGTGTAATAAATTATTTTATTCACTTTGCATATGATTTCTTAAAAAATGAATAATAAACAGAGAAGCTGGTTTAATCACCATCCTCTTGAAGTGGATATTTATCAGTCTCCCACATGGAATGTTTGCTGTTAAGGCTTCTACGCAAGATGTTTGTGATTTTGGCTTTTAATGGAAAGAGTTGTAACCAAATAGCCCCTTAGTGTTTTGTCACATCTCTCCTCAGGCAGTGATTGTTTGGGACTGCATAATCACTCTGCATGGTATGAGGGTGCTGCAATCATTATTATTATTATTATTTTTTTTTTTAAGGAAAATGGAGAATTTCATATTCTCACTGTGGAACTCTGTGCCCCACAGACACCACTGTCCCTTAGGGATCAACAATGATTTGAAAGATACAACTGTCTCTTTTTGTTTAATAGATACTTTGGTAAGAATAGAGAATTTTTCTTCTGATATTGTGCCTAAAATCTAGGTTGATAGTATTACTAACTCTTACTATTAGCGCCATGTCATTTTGTCAGTTTTGTAAAGATTTGTGTCCTTTGGAATTGCAATGTGAGGACTGGGATAAAGTGAAATGTATCAGACAACTCCACCAATAATGGTTTAGTCTCCAAAACTGCAGGTTGAGCATGAGCTATTACCTTGGACCTTAACACAGGAAAACAATATAACTATACTCTGTGATGTAATGCAGTCTGTTATATTCATTGTTTTTTCTGTGGGATTTTTTTTAACTAAAATATGGAAATCATCTGAATGCTCCTTGTTAGTTAATCAGTTATAGATTTAGGCAACTTGATTTCAGAGCTCAGCTTTGATCTATACCTCCTAGTGCAAACTGGTCTGATAGTAGATTTGGAGAGGGAATTTAACTTGAGCCAGATAATCTTTCTTTTGATGTCTGCTGTACGTGCTTAACACCAAGACAGACCAATGTAGTTGATATGATCTTTGCTTTTTATTTCCTTTATAAAATATATACTGACCTCAGAGTATTCTGTAATATAAACTATGGTTGCATTCTGTACTGAGTAGGAGTTTGTTTTACAGCCTTAACATCTACAAACGAAGGTTGGATAGAAAAATAATGTGTTAAAAATATCTGTTACTTTTTTCTTTATTGCAGCTATAACCCAAGAATAATCAATCACCTTCTCCATTAAAGTTTTTCTGGATGAGATTTTTTTTTATGGAAGTTCTGCGCATGAACAGGGCAGAATGAAATCCAGTTTTCACATCCATAGAAAAATTCTGATATCAGTGGTGTTATTTATTATTACTTTAAAAAAAATTAGCAATGCTTTCAATAATTAAGGACATTCCAGAAGCTTCTTACAGGAACTTCTATTTCAGTATATTAAGTTTGCTTATACATTTCTGAGAATTTTGTACACTCTTCCATGAAAACCATTTTAAGAGTGAGTTTGATTCACTAAATGCCTGAAATCTAGTTTATGCAGTCAAATGCAGATTACTCTGACATGGGTTGTGTAGTGCACTAGTGGAGATAACTCACTAGTTATTTCTAAATATAATATACATACAATCAAAAAATAGAAAATACAATGTATATGATAATTTGTCAGCAACACTAGAGAAAGTATATAGCTGGGCAGCCAGGATGTTCTGTTTTCCTCCTGTACCTCTCCTTAAATTGAAGTGAATCTTGGAAATGATTGCATGTGATCAGAATTGATTAAATTTTGAGATTTAGTTCTAAAAATGTTGTGACAATGCATCAGTTTAAGAAGACTGGTCATTTTTATTGACTGAATATTTCAGGATGTAAAGAAGCATGAATGATAGTATTGCAGATAAAATGAGATATTTTAAGGTCTCTCTCATAAAATTAAAATACTCTCATAAATGTTGTGATACACAACCCATTGCGTTTTCCTGACCAAATCTGGCCCACAAATATGAAATATTGGTCCTCTTTTAAATGCAGATCACAGCATAGCAGTATAAAGTAATCCGTACTGATTTTTGTCTTGACTGGTGCACGTATGTTTTACAGAAAGGAACAACAAATTAGTAACTTTGTGCCCTGAACAGATGTACCTATAAGAGACATACTGCACTTGTGGCCGATGTTGACTGTATCTTCTATTGATGATAGTCGAAGCTAGGAAACCCTTGATTTTCCTTGGTGTTACAATATGTAAGGATCTATCCTAAATTACTGGTAAATTTCCAGAATGTCTGGTTATACTTCAGTTTATGTCTTTGATTATTTACAAACAAACTGAGACCCTTAGAACAAGGACCAATTAATCGGTGACTGAATGGATGGCATCAGGTTGTACCAGTGTTTCCTTTTCTGCTGGAGAGCCCGGGCTGCTCCTGAAACTGATGGTTGCTTTGGCCAGTCAACTACTTGAGACAGCCACGGTATATGGGTAGAATATGGATGAAGTTTATGACCAGAATAGTGAAAGTCTTTTGATGTCTCCTACTGAATGAAATAGAACCTTGCAGCTCATCCTTTTATTTTTTTTTTTTCCTTTATCTGTAATTATGGGAAGGACAAATATCAGTAATGTCAGGAGCAGAGAGAGAGAAATTGTTGAGATTTTCTTTTCTACTCTTTTTGCCTTCACCTATGGCTCCATGCACGCTGACTAAGATGTCCTGGATCTGCTTAAAAAAAAAATACAACCAGAAAATTCAGAGCAAGTTTTGAGTAAACCTTGAAAAACCTGATGGGTGTCTTTTTCCATTCCTGTGTGTCAAGTGTAGTAGGAGGAGAGTCTTCACGAAGAGAATCTTCATCTCTCCTCTTAAGTGAATGTATAAGAGTTTTGCTATATTGAGCATTTCTTAAAACAGTAAAGAACAGTAGCAATTTCTCTGAGCTGAGGAGGAAGTACTAGTGCACACTTGCAGTATGTGATCCACAGCCTCATTGCTTGAGATGTGGTACGTAAATGCTATTTGCTGAAGATAAACTGAAATGTGTAGCGCATCTTCAAGAGACTTCTCAAGCTGTTTTTTGTCTTATTTATAACCTAAGATACTTGAAGTTCATTCAAACAGATGGAATAAGCTGCTGTTTCAACAGCCATATTGTGTTCTCCCCAAAACATTCTTGTTGTGCTTTGTTTTTTGTTTGGGAACATCATTCAATTGTTAGGAAGTAGTTGACTTGCTCTGTGTGCTGCTACCTGATTAGTTTTGACAAATAACTGAAGAATTCCCTGCTGAGATACTGTTTGTCCTCATTGCTCTCTCTCTTTATGTATTTTCATGTGTTATTTTTCTCCTTCGATGTTCTCTTCTATGTAGAAATTGAAGCAATCTTGCTTGTTGGGATTTGTTTTCCAATCTTCTATAAAAAATGAAAAGCTTGTAAATTAACTTTCCTTGAGTAGCTCAATTCTGTTGGAGAATATTAGCTTTTATCTTTATACAAATAGAAAGGCAAAATAACACAGCCATCCATAATTCAAATCCCAGAGTTGAACTTAAATTTAATTCCACCTTCTTTCTTTCCATTACGTAGAAAAATTCAGAAATAATAACACAACCACAACTCTGTTATTCTGAAATTAACTATGAAACTTTGGAGTATATCCTTTCTTTTATTCATGTGTATGCATCCTCCAAATCAAGGGCCTAAATGCTCATATCAAAGGCAGAATAGGAAGTACTTCATTATGCATTCCCTATGCTTTCATTTCAGCAAACAGTAACTAGTAAATTCGATACATTGACTGCAGAACTTATATTTCATCTTAAAATCAGCAAGTGTTTCAATCAAAAATAGTTCAGAAACAATTATGTTCTTTAAGTAATCCGTTGTGCCATGTACTCCAATGGCTTAAAATATTCTTTCTGGACAGAACATTTTTAAATAGAAGGGAATAAGTAGTAGTGAGTAGTATGAGCCCTTCAGAAGCAATTCTGAAATAAGAGTGTTCATAAAATGGGTAATTAAATACTGGAATAAAGACATATAGATCTGTGGAATTATCACAGAAATCTGAAAGGCTGCTCTTGTTTGGTTAGTTGGTTGATTTGATATGATTTCTCCACATATTTTCATTTATCAGTTCTTGGAAATGAGGAACTGTTGAAAACAAATTCACTTCTGAAGAACATCACTTTAGCACATCACTGTCATGTAGCTGTGAAGAACTTGAATACAATAATTAAAATTCTCAAAAAACAGAAGAAAAATGAAAGCCTTAAATCGCTATTTTTATTCAGTAATGGTTTGGGCAATACACGAGTGTATGTGGTTTATCAATTTTTGTATTCTCTACTGCCCAAATGCAACTGTCTCTCTGAAGACCTTATTGAGAAAAATGCTTCTGATTAATTAATAAAATGAACCTTGAAATCTTTTTATACTGAACTGTATTCCAAAAGTTAAATTCACTGACAATTTTGAAATAACGGTACTTCTGTGAGAGAAAGTGGGGAATTAATTTGTCAGTATCAACTGTCATTTCATTAATGTGAAAATGGGATCTTGCAGTCAGTACTACCACTGGAAAGTTGAGCTAATTGATTGCTCACAAACTCCTCCTCAGCGTTCTTTTGCAAGTGTACAGAACATCCACTTTTCACTTTAGCAAACTGAAGGAATTGTATGTGTGAGTATGAAATGGGTATTTTAGATCAGATGAAATATTTTTTCATCCAATTAATAGCCAACATTTGATCTGATAGTTTATTACTTTGAAAAACACACAGATTGTCCCTTGCATCCATCCCAAAAGCTTGAAATTTCCCAGAATTTTCAAATTCCATTCTGGTAGAACATCACTTTCATTCCCTAAGACTAGTAGTTAGTGGTTTCAACATCTTGTAATTCAGCTACAAAAGCAGCACACTCTTTATTTAGTAACAAATTTTCTTTATCTTTCATTGTTTAACAAGTCAATTTTTTTCCTGGGTTTCAGGTTTCCTGATTCTTGCACATCATATTTATTTTCAACAATTTGCCATAATATGCAAAATTAAAGATAATGGCACTACATTGGAAATTCAGGTAAAGTTTCTGTAATAGGTTTTCAAATTCTGCTTTTGATCATGAACTTTTCCTTTTTTTTTTTTTAATTTTGCATCACTTGAATTATTAACACCCCTCTTTTCTACCGAAGTATTTTAAGGAAAAGCTGCACCTATGACATACTAACAAAAACTTGTCTGTAATAAAAATCTGCCATTAGATAGAAATACAATTACATTCACTATTTCACATAATTAACTAGTACACACCACACCACTGAACTGCAATTTATTACATTTGGTGTTAGAGATGGGCTGAACTCTTATGCTGGAGTGTATCTACTGATAGGAATTGGGAAATCCCAACTTTTTAATATCAGGTTCCAGTATCAATGAGATGAACACTTCTCAGCAACTTCAGGTTAGTTGAGTGTTTTAAATACTTATTAGTAGAATGGGGGTGAGAATGTTGCCCATATAATGTTCAGGAATGCAATTAATAATCAATTATCAGCACTGAGGTCTATTAATTCATATGAACATGATATTCTTTTTCTTCAGTGGCATTAAAAATTTCTCCCACGATGTGAATAGGTGGAAGGAGAGGGTGGAGCGGGCAGGTTGCAAATGCACATTTTCTTGATGACTTGGTAAACTGAACTTCAACAGTCAGAGGCTTACAGAATAATCAGGATGTGGCTTGAGATAATGGATTAGTTTCTGGAATGAGAGGAAGTAAAGAGCAATAGCTTTCGTGAAAAGAAACATTTCCCCGTGCTCTTTGAGAGATGATAGCAATGATGATTTAATAAACAGAATGTTAATGAGCTGTGAGCAGTTTTATTTTTTAACCAATGGATTGGTTCTCTAAGTTGGTAGTATCCCTGACACTGATTGTACTCTATGAAAATGGAAGTTGATGGCAAAATGAGGAGTACTGCATTTTGAAATTGCTTCAGTTTTACAAAATTTGGAACTGAGAGTGAGCAGTATGCTGATTTTAAAAATGTGATTTATTAGAAATTTAATCTAGCATTTTTAAAATGGCATTTATCACTTCATGAAGTAAAGATTCAGCCAATATTATTTGTTTGTACTTCTTGCTCTTCTTCATTTTTGTGCTGATAGAAATAGTAGTTGCTGTGACCATGGAAAATGAGAAAAATAGTGGCTATTATAAAGTCTTATCATCCAGAGTTCCTTTTAGTTATAAAATTCAGATTTTGAGCAAGTGATAAAAGACAAAGGGAAAAAAATAAATAAGGGGGAGATCTCTGCTGAAAATCAAATAAACAGAGTATGATGTTAGAGGTATACATAGACAAAGTCAGAAAATAACCTGAATGGGATACTTTTTTTTTTGGTCTTAAATGTGCTGTAGTAACTTTCTTGTTTTATAATTGGAAATGCCAGAAAAGAAGTCTGAGCTACTAGTAAAGGTGAAGTTTCTAACTTGCTAAACCAGCATTTTAGCTTTCCTCCTCCAATCCCCTCCATATCCATAGACTAGAGAGGTAGAGAAGTAGAAGACTTTCTCTAGCTGAGAGGAAAATGTATACCTCAAAATATTTGAAAAATTCAAATGCACACAACAGTTAGTCTGAGAAATGTGTAAACACATCATCAATGCAAAGAAATCAGTTGTGCTGCTGATCTGAAAAAAAAATTTAGGGACTCATAGAAAGTGCAGAAGATGTAACTATCCCAGTTGTTATACTGTCAGTCTGAAAATATTCATATTTAGGTATGAACATCCAGTGTCCTTTTTCTGTGCACTCTTAAGAAACCCTGATGATTCAAAGGGCTTCCTCCCTACCTCTGAAATATTCAGTTCATACACAATTTATGCCAATGGCACATAAACCAAAATTCAGCTCTGCTGGTGCCTTGAGGGCTTCATGCTGCCATCAGCTGATGTTGCAGTTTTTACCCTTTTAACATTTCACTAATTGCTGATGTCCTTTGTTTCCCTTTCCATTCACACTGGATCATCTTTTTGAGAACTGGTGCATCAGCTGCACCAATAATGAAGCAAGCAGGTCATAACAGTGGCAAAGGAAGAAACAAATGATGCCTAACTCTTTATGGATGTTTTAAATCCGTCCTTTAAAGATATATATTTTTTTACTGCTATAGTAATTACTTTGCCTGTTTTTATAGGGTTCTGTGAAGTTTTGTGCAGTGAATGCAATGGATGATTTTACAATTTATTTTTCTCTTCTGAATTATGACAGAAGCCTTGAAGCTGTGAGATAAGGTAATTTACAGTCTAACAATTGGGAGAATGATTGTATTAGCACATGTTTAAGCTTAACGTTATTCCCTTGATGATTCATTTGAGAATTTTCTTCTCATGCTTTACCCTTATCTTTCTGAGCACAGACCTTCATTACGTATACCACATCACAAATTCAACATTACAGATGAGATCCACTTGTGTGTTCTTCTGACTGAATTCTGACTTTCTTTCATTATTTCATAAGTAACAAAACTACCAGTCCACTATGATCCAAAAATCCTGAGTTTGCATTTGAAAAATCTGTCACCCAGCAGGAGAGATGACTTGTTCTTCCAAACTGGATCAACTTTTCTAGGAAGTAATGTAAATGGTCAAGTTCTTGCTCACTGATTAAGGGAGGTTTCATGGAAAAGCAATTCTCAATAGAACAAACGGTAATGGAATTAAGTTGTGCCAGAGGAGTTTCAGGTTCTATATTAGAAACAAATTCTTAGAAAGAGTGGTGAGGCCTTGAAAAGAGGCTGTTCAGGAAGTTAGTGGAGTCACTGTGCCTGGAAGTGTTCAGGATTTGAGAGGTGTGTCACTGAGGGACATAGTGAGTGATCGGTTGATGGTTAAACTAGATGATCTTAGTGGTCTTTTTCTACCTTAATGAGTCTGTGATTCTAACTTCAGCAGACAGAATTTGATTGCAGAGCCAAAGTAGAAAGGGCATGCTTTAGCATCAAGCAGTACAGTATATATCCCCTACCTGGTGTAGGGAACATGCTTTGGCAGGGGGGTTGGACTCGATAATCTCTTGAGGTCCCTTCCAACCCCCTATGATTCTATGATAAAGCTCTGCGAGCAGAGTCCGGTGTGGGATTGTGAGACCTGTATTAGCACCTGTTGGACAAGGAAGGGAGGAGAGGATTTTGATTCTGCTGACTGTGTGTCAAAAACCCAGCTTGACAGTGGGAGCCACTACAAAAAGACTTCTATACTTCTTTGGAGTTTCTGTCTCTCTCCTAGCCAGGGCTTGAGATGTGCATTCATCCACATAGGCATCAGAGTACCTTCCTGCGTGCTGGCCATTGTACTCTTTCAGGAGCTAAATAGGTCTTCTGGTGACAGGAGAACAAGTGGCACTTGCTCCCCTCATTTTATGTGATAATCTGATGAATAAAGAAAATGAAATTTCAGATGGGTTCCCTCATAATTATCCATTTTAAACAGTTTGTTCTATCCTAAACTTGTGTTGACTGATTGCTCCATTGTTGGGAACCTGGACTGCAAGAATCTCTACATGGCTGAGGAACTGTGCTAATGTTACAGTGGGATGCTGTTGACAAAAAGCAAAGCAGTAACAGAAGACCAGTTCTCTTTGACCATGATTACAAAGATGTCTTCCTTTTCATTTCAGTTTTTCACACCAGCCACATCTGCAGTGAGCAGTAAAATTTATTTTCCAGTGGTAGAATCAGAAAACAGCACAGTAGACCAACAGTCTGCTCTGCACCCATCGTTTCCTCCTCCCTGCAAGCCTGAGAGGCTGCTGAATTTTGTGATCATTACAAAAGGGGGAAAAGACGACAGAGATTTATCCTGCTAGCCTAATACTCAGGGCTCTACTTAGGTGGCTCCATATTTACACACAGCTCAACATATAAATACAAAAACAATATGACTATGTAAATACTAAAATATTTTTATCACATAAGAACTGTAAAAGAATATGAAGAAAAAAATGTTTTGTTCTTGTTAGTCTTGAATTTAGGCTGTTATCCAGCTTCATTCTCAGAATTTCAGTTTTCTTGCGTTGCTTTCTCTATTTCATCAGTAATCAAGACCGTTTTCAGCCCATTTGTTTACAAAGGATGATTTCTTCAGATTTTTTGACTGTCAGAAGATAAATTTACTGCTTTAGCCTGTGTATCTGTGCATTAAAGTGTCTTTATCCTTTAAATTACAATAGTGTGTATACTGCCATCAGGCAATGTTAGAGGCTTTAGTTAATGTCTCATCAGATACATTGCAATTATTACTTAAATTAAGATAAATACAACTTGAAGGAAAATCTTATAACGGTTTTTTCTCAGCATTCAAGGAGATAAATTTGCTGTCACTGGGACTGGATGTGTTTTTCCAGAGGGAACTCTTTTCTATGGAAAAACTCAAAGTGAATCAAATGTTCTGACTGTATGTGCCAAATAAGAAAATGTTTTGTTGGAAACTGTCCCTCTCTTTTCTTGCCTGAACCAGTGTTTGGCCAGGCTCTAGGCTCCTCTGATAGTGGGCTGTGAAGAAGAAAAGCATCCCACTCAGGTTTTCTTTCTCATTTTCCCATATGCAGCCACCTTGGTGTCTGAACTACCCATTTCCAAAGTTGCTATATCTGCAGCCACTGGTACCTCTACAATCTCTGTAGCTGTGTCTAGGCTCAGAAGATTCTGATGCAAACTCTCTTCAGGGAAATACTTCAAAGGAGATGCTCAGGATGACTGCATCCAACTTACTCCCTATCTTATCATCCTGGCCAATAATGCAAGCTGTATCTGTCAGGCTATGCTGCCAGGGAAGTTTTCCTGAAAGACAACAGTAAATCCATTGATAGCTACTACACAGATTTAATATCCATGGTATTCTTTATAAAAAAAAATACTCAAGAAATTCTATATGTGGAAGCTGGGAAACAGCACATGCAAGGAAGAATGTGTGCATTCGGTATTACTCCTTCATATCTACTCCTTTTTGCTTCTGGGAACAGCATACTTGATAGCATAGGCTCACAGTGAAGCTCCAGAGTTAATGACCATCTTTGATAGCAATGCTGAATTAAGATGGGATCTTCTTTGCTGGCACTGGGGCCTCTCCTTCATTCCTGATAGTTTGACATTCTCCTTCTCACTGTACCTCAGTTACACCAAGCGATGTTACCACAGATAACATCACTGTTTCATGTTAAAATTAAACAAAGAACAAACAAAAAGAATTGAGTAAACCTTGAAGTTTTGGCAGACAGTCTGGCAGAATATATTCAAATCTCTAGGATGAGATAGAACAATTGTCATTGACAACTGGAATTTCTTCTTTGTGATGTCCCTGAATCAACCTGATAAACTCAACTGTAAGTTAAGATGGCAAGAGGTATCTGAGTTTTATAACAAATCTTGCTGTTTATTGTGATTATAACTGGAATTGGGTAAAAGAGATGCTGAATCTAAGAATGGCAATGAAATCTGATTATTTATCTTCTTCAATAGCACACTGACAGACCACGAATATCATTCTTGGTAAACATTACAATGAGTAAAGATCAGTGAGTCATTGTCAGCAACTCCTAGAAAAATTAAAGAAAGAGAAAACAGGCGTGATTGAAGTTCATTATTATTTTAATGTAATAAAATCATAAAATCTCATTCTTGGACAAATGTATCCAACACATGTTCTATATATACTTGTGCCAGGTGTTCTGCTTGGAGGATAGAGTAAGGCTACTGTTCCCCTGATTGTTCTAGGATCTAGGTAGCTATAGAGTGCACTGGTTTACTTGGAGCTCTGGCTGATTTATGACACTGAAGTTGGATAATGTAATGCATTAGAATTATTTTTCTTTATTTTTTCAGTGGAGGCATAGCCTTCCTGGGATCTGAGAGCCATATCAAACCTCTTGTCCTTTTGCTGGGAGGAAGAAAGTGATTTTTGATGTGGAAAGAGCTTTTTTTAACAAAGTTTTCACAACCCTGTGCAATTGTGAAGAATATAAACAAAGAAAACAAACGAACAAAAATGACACACCAAAAGCTCTGTCAAGGGACAACACTTGTAAGATCAGCATAAATCAGGAAGGCCATATTATTTTTGCTTTAACTAATCAAAAAAAGAAAGAAAAGTTTACCATCATAGAGTGGTTAAGGCTGGAAAAGACCTCTGAGATCAAGTCCAGACATCAAACTACCGACACAATTCCTACTAACCATGTGTCACATCTAATGTGTTTCTTGAACACTCTTTAGCAGGCAAAATGTAGAGTTTAATGTAATGTACTGACCCTATTAAAGACTTCCCAAAACAGAAGAGACTAGCTCTAGAGGACTTAAATTCTTTCTGGCTGACTTCAGTTATCAGATCCATCTCCTTTGACTATCTCTGAAAATAATGGAAAAAAGAAGGGCTCTGTAAAGAGCAGTTTAGTACAGTTTATACTCAGAACTGTTTCCTTACTACTTAGCGATCTTGTCATCCACTAGGGCATTCAGGTCCCTCTCCTCAAAGTTCCTCTCTGCAAGTCACCCCACAACCTGTACTGGTGCTTGTGGTTGTTCCTCCTTAGGTGTAAGACTCTACACTTGCTCTTGTTAAACCTCATCTGGTTCCTTTCTGCCCAACTCTCAGCCTGTCCAGGACTCACTGAATGGCAGCACAGCCTTCTGGCTTGTCAGCCATTCCTCCCAGTTTTGTATCATCAGCAAACTTGCTGAGGGTGGACTCTATCTCCTCATCAAGGTCATTGATGAAGTTGTTGAACAGGACCGGACCAGCACCAATCTCTGAGGAGCACGACTATGTACAGGCCTCCAAGTGGACTCTGTGCCATCAATCACAACCCTCTGATCTCTGTCATCTGGTCACATCTGATCTGAATAGAATTTGATAAGATATTTCAAATAAAAATAAACAACATATTTTTATAGAAGAATTTTTCTGTTCTCAGAAGATTTTAACATAATCTTGGAAGGTATGCTTTACATATTTATAAAGGAAGTAATCTTCTGTTGTTCTCAGCAGCATTTGGAGAGATGACTTTTGTTTTTCTGAGCTTGAAAGAAAAGTAGTTTCGTTTCTTTGCAACAGTAGGCTTCTATTAAGTATTTTGCAGGCACAAATTGCAAATTCTAATAAGCAGTGCTTACCTGTTTTCTGAAAGGACAAAAGAAATCTGCAGAAATGTAAGCAAAACAGGTGTTTTGAAGGAACATTTCAAACATTCCTTCATAATACTTGCATACTTGTGTTTATAGCATTCATAAATTTTGTGTTATTTTTCTCTTGATATTTGTCTTTGTCATGGTAGTGAACGTAAACTTGACACTTCTTTGTTTAGTTTGAATGTTTCTTTTCTTATAAAATAAGGATAAATATTTGCTTTTCCCACTCACAGTGAATATAATAGTTTTCATTTTACCTTTTCAGCACAGTCAAGTTTGTAATGATTTGAAGAATGAAGACTTTATTTTTGGCTCTCACCTTATACCCATACATATACACATCTACATTTATAGCAGTCTATACTATGCTTATATTGTACTGTTCCACACATAACAGGGTATTTTGCACCTTTGCTTTTATTCTCTCTTCAATGTAAAGTTCTTCGTCAAATGCCAAATTATTCAAGTCTTAAAGAACTCAGGTGTTCTTGACTTCAGTGTTCATTTTCAGTACAGAAAGTCTCGGGGGGGCCATATTACTGCTAAACAGTTGGTAAGGACAATTCTACAACTTGGTTACACAAGCTAGACTAGTAAAAAACAAAGCAAGGCAAATATATGAAGAAATAATGATAATATTGACAGTAATTGTCTTCTTCTCACATAGGATCTTTGCAGCAGAATCTTTTTAATCACAGAACAATACATTACTTGTACACGATGGAGATGTAATTTGCCTGTAACTTCACAAAATCATTGGCGTTATCTTTGACTTTTAAGAAGTGCTGTATACCAGTCTATACTCAAATGTCATAGAAGTTGCTTTTAGCAATCAAACCTAATATAAGGATTAATATTGTTAGCTTTTAATGTACTATCTTACTAATTATAACAAAAAGAATTACCTTAGATTTAAAGGAAAAAACAGTAAAACATTACTAATTTTGTAATTGTTCTTTATAATATGCTCAGATAAAATCTGTTATGTTTCTCTGTTAACTGAAATGTACACCTCATCTTATGTCATGCATAGACTACCAGTTGACTTTTTCTTTTGTTCAACTGTTTGACCCTTTTCAGGAATAGTAAGACTCTGTGTTTTACTTTGTAAAGGAAAGATAAAATGTTGATTTTCTATGCTTAAAATCACACACAGGACAGCATGAAGGTGCTACACTAACACTGTTTTTAGACACATCTCAGAAATTTCTACAAGATTCTACTAGGCAGACTAGATGCAGCAACATGATTTCACAGGAGACCAGCCTGACTAGTTAACAAGTTTAAACCATTGCCTGCCTTCTCTTGGACAAGTTGAACTGGCTTACACAAACTAAAGATGAGTTTTCCTTGTTGGAATTTGTGTTTGAAATGTTCCTCGAGGCTTTGCTAACCTAGGCTGATAATGAGCAGCCCTACTTCAAATACTGAGAACTCTCAGAGATTACCTCACAAGGCACTGAGACCAGTGCACTGTTGCAGTTCTCTGTTTTGCACTATTGCACTGCTCTGGGATGAAAAGAGAACTTCAGGATGTGTTATATTCTGTCTGCTTTTTCCAGCACACAAGAAAATCTGCAATCATTAAAGGCTTCATGTTGTTAAAAAAAATTACCTCCTCCTCTTAAGGCTGCCAAGGGAAAACTAGAGAATGATTCTTTCTAATTAGGAGCTGCCAACACTTAATCATTTGTCATACCCAGTAACGAGTAGAGATCTTATCTGAATACCTGAAATGTTCATGTCTTGCATTAACTGATTACCTTGGATTTATGAAGTTTGGTTTTGGCTCAATGATGCAAATTTTATAATGTGTATATTACTCTTAACTTAAAGTTGTACTCAAAATATCAATCATGATGTCCTTTCTTCTGGAAAAACTTTGGATAGTGGGTGTCTCATCTAAAAGAATTTCTACAAGAAATTACCCTGGCTAAATATGATGATGGGAATTATAAAGGGAAAAAATGATCTTAATAATACATCTGTAATTGCCTTGTGGAGAGATAGAGATACAAACAACAAATATAAATATGATATAAATTCAATAATAGATATTATTAAAACAAATATACAGATACAAATATGAAAACTGATACAACTTATTCAGAAAGTGCTCTGTTTAAATTTGTTTCCTTGGAGGATTTTGTTCAATTGTAATTTATCTTCCAGACTGAAGATAATAAAAAATCCAACTCACTGTTGCTAGGGGCATTATTATTTTATCTTAATTTGAAGAAACCTTATTCTAATGCATTAAAACTTTTCTCAAGCAAAGGGACATAGAGGCAAGCTCTGTAATTAGAATAGCTTTCCTGCAACAGGCTCATGACACTAATCTGAGAAAAAAAAACAAGGAAAATAAAAAATGAAATTACTCTAAGCCACTTACTCTTTCATTTCAGAGAGTTTTAAAATCTTGGCTTTACAGCAGAATGGTAATATATTTTACATTAACATAGTATTCAGTATCAGTCACAGAGCTGTAATTCATTCAGTATTCAGTATTTATCAGCTACCCAGTTAACATAAAAATCCTGAAAAATCTCTGATTTTACTCAAAAATCTTTTTGAATGTCATTTGTCTTTGATCAGATAAGCTTGCAGAACTAAAATTACTGTGCTTGCTCAAAAAGCTGATCTGAAGGGGGCTGATTTGCCACCAGCCCCTCTGCTGCCTGCAGCAATGGTTTCAGAGTTTCATTTTTTCAGGTGGCTAATATTTCACTTGCTATCAATTTCATTTCAATTTTCAATTCTTAGACTAATAAATCAAAACCACTTATATATTGAAATATTGAAAGGGAAGAAGCTAAAAGGGTATGATTTATTTCTTGTGTAGAGATTGGATAATACTGGATTTCTATAAGGGAGATAGACACAGGATAAAACTGCTTGTGATCCTAACAAACAATCTGACAGGTACCAAGGCAAAAGCCATCTCTTTTCATCCCAACCTGGATGCCCACATGTCAAAGTAAGATCCAGAAAGTCCTGTAGGATGTGAATGTTGTCTGAGTCCTGGAGGTAAGTGTTATGTATCTCCATTCTGTTCTTTGCTCTTTTCTGTGCACTCTCATGACTCCCAGGCTAGATGTATGTTTGCTCTGACAGAGCATCGTTTCTCTTCAGTTGTTGTGGAATGTGAGTAGAAATAACATGCACACTCCTGAACATAACTGCAAAGAGATAATAAATAGCTTTTCCTGCCAGTAATGGAATAGAATAGGGTAACAGTTCTTTCCAGTTCTATCTTTTTTTTTTTTTAACTATCTTTTAAATCCTTGATGGTTGACAGTAGCACCAAAAGTTTGCATGAGGAGATAGCACAGGGCCACTATTTCCCCACTCTCAATCACAAGAAACTTGGGATTTCTTGGATCACTCTAGTAGTGCTTTTGTCTGGACTAAACGTTTATGAATACACTTTCAAACACAGTAATTATTTTCCCAGAAGTGGCAACAGTTCTTGAATTTAAAACACCAGTACATCCTTACCCAGTCTTCATCCTCAGCCTCACAATCATTAAAGAAAATATTCAGGACATTTTAATTCTTCTGATCAGAGTAGCATCATATGTGCATTATTGGCATGTAATCATGTTATTCTAGACACCATGAGAAGTCTTTAATTTTGAAATAAATGTGGTATTTTATTTATAAATATAAATAGAATTTTCAATCACTGCCTTTTTATTTCCGTTATTTTCCTTTTTTAAAATAACTTAAGAAGGAACCAGACAAAACCTACTCTTTACTTAAGTAGTAGCTGAAAAAAATAGCATTTCTCATTACATCTGCTCAAAGTTAGAACTACTTCATTTAAAAAATAAAGCAGTAAGCAGTGTAAAAAAAAAAAGAGAGAGAGAGAGAAGAAAAAGACCATTAAACATAACAGTGTATTTAATCTTTCTTTTTGCAAATGCTCCAGGCTCAGAAATGCACAACATTCTGACTAATTTGAATATAATTGAAGCCTTTTCTTTTCAGCATTTGTGTGCTGAAATTCGGAGTCTCTAGAGGTTAGCAGATACCTTGTGCCATGTTGTTCCAACATGATTTTGACATACTGAGAAGTAAGCTTAATGCTTACTTCTTGAAATGGCTTTCACCTCCCAGCATTTGGCAGCCATACAGGAATGAAACTGGAGAGCAGAGCATCTAGAGATGCTTCTAAGATCTGTGTTCAGAAAGAATAGAATACATTTAAATTCAAAACAAACCATTTGTGACAATCCTAAACAGTTCCTCATTTTAGAAAGTGCAGGCCTATGAGGGCAAGGGAATCTGTAACTGTCAATTAAAATAATCTAATATAGACTTTTCAGGATTTTTTTTGTTGTTTGTTTTTGGTGTTTTTTTTTTTTTCCTCTGGAAAGCTACTCTTTTTTTCATTTCTTTATGTATTTTACAGTTCAGAATGACTGAATCTGTAGCAAACATATTTACTGAATATAACTTCACAACAAAATGAATACTCAAACCACTGTAAAGTTACTTCATATTACAAATAAGTTATACACTGTTCCCCATCTGGGAACTCTGAAACACTGTGTCTTAGTTGCATTCAGAAATGAAAACCAGTGAGTTCCTATCAGTTTACTTAGATTGGAAGAAAATAGAGTGATGGCAGATTATCCAAGGTAGGCAGAAACACGTGGAAAATCCTGCTTGCCTGAGCACTATGTACACTACACCTTGGCTGGCTACACTCTTGGGTTTACAGGATTTAAATCAGACCAAAATTTGGCCCTTGTAGCATTCAGTGTGCTGTTCTGGGAAAATATCCAAAAGAATTCAGTTGGTAATCGTCAAGGCTCTGCAATTTTGTAAGATATAAGTTGAAGGCTGAAAAAAATATAAACGGTTAAGCAGGAAGATTGCAGTGTTGTTTCTTGTTGAATTTGGAGTTATGTTAGAAGATGTAGAAAATATTCAGCTATGGCACTGTGTATATTTACTGAACATGGAATATACTGCTGGGACAGCAGCTCTTGATCCTGCAAAGTCATCTTCTGTAGATACTAAGCTACAGTCACATGCGCCTAATACCAAATATGTTTCAAGGCTTCCTATTTTATTGCTGCTACATAGTAAGCTATTTTGCAAACTGAGTGTCTATATGGTTATTTTGAAGTATGGAAGAATATTTTAAACATTAAGGTGTTAAGTTATGGTTAAAACACTTGAGATACTTGCGCTACAGCAACCCAAGTCCTCCTTGGACACAGAGTCTTACAACAATCAAAGAAAGCAGTCTGTGCCTTTTGAGTAAATCATGAACTTCCCATGAACACATCTTCTTCTGAGAGCTACCCTGGGGCATGCTGCACCTGCTTCTTTGACCTGAAGTCTCAACTGTGTTTCCTTCTTCCAGGTATTCCTTTCAAGATGAAGAAGACATGTTCATGGTGGTTGATCTCTTGCTTGGAGGAGACCTGCGGTACCATTTGCAGCAAAACGTCCATTTTAATGAAGGAACTGTCAAACTGTACATCTGTGAGCTGGCACTTTCCCTGGATTATTTGCAGAGATACCACATCATTCACAGGTGACAGAATTTCATTTCAGGGATGGGCTGTTTTCTATTTGCAAACCAAAGGAATTTTATCATGTATCAGATTACATCTAAATACAGCATGTAACATCCTTCTGGCTGCTTTTAATTTAATTTCAGTTCTCCAGATCCTCAGTCCTCCTGAACACAAAACAAGCCCTGAAATTGTAATTCGGGGTAACAACTTCACACAACAATGTGAGAGAAAGGTCAGAACATCAAAGGCTGGGAATTAGTAACTTTTTAGCATGTAGAATCTGCACTAAGGTCACAAGAAGGAGGAAGGGGGGAAAAATAAGAACAAGTAGAAATGGAACAGGAATAGATGTTGTGTCTTTTTTGCACTTCTTAGATTACAACAGCCTGATATTTTTAATGCTTAACTGCTGACAATCATAGTATTTATGTCAAAAATTGTGTCATGCATTGCATTGAGGCCTGTTTGTTTTCCTCCTGTTTAAATGAAACAGTTGGGTAAATTCTTATCTATGTTAGCACAGCTACTGTGAAATTATAAAATGAAGGCCTTGACCCTCTATTTTATTGTTGTAAAGGATATTTCTCCTTAACTTACACTGGCTTCAATAGAAAAATTATTAATTTTTGCATTGCCAAACCTGGATGTGAGATTTGGAGAGCAAGCTGAACTAAACTGTGCCATAGATCTTTCAGTGACAAGTACAAACATATTTTTCAAATGCTTTAATAGATATTCTTCATCCTATCTGCCTGCCAGTGCTGCCTCATGATTTTATAATAAAGAGCTAATAAAAAGCGTGATCTGACTTTTGAAGAGAGAATATCAGTATAAAATTTCTCCAGTCTGAGGTACAGTAGTTAATGTGTCATTTATAAAAAAAACTATACAAAAAAAAATCCAAGACAATATTGCATCTATTATTTTGCTTGAAATTAAAAGCCTATAAATGTTGCAAGCATTTTTTGTGCATTTCTATGCATTCTGCACACAATTTCCTTTACCAGTGAATAATTTAAAAGTTGGGCTCAGAATTTCAGTTGACCTTTGTTTCTATGACTTGAAGAATGTTCTCCGCGAAGAACAAATTGATGAGCATTTTTCTCACATTCATTTTAATGAGACATTTTATGTAGGTAGGTTGTCAAAACATTAATGAAATAATCTAGTTTGTAATTAAAACTTGTATTTTATTACATGCCTGTGACCTAAAAGTGTGTCACAGGAAAGTCCCTGAAAGTTTGTGGATGTCTTGAGAGAACGAGGGGCTGAATTTAAGTTAGTGTGTCTGTTGGTAGTTTTTTCTGACAGGACATGCATTGCTGTGGTCCAACTGTGGAACTGGGCAAGACAGTTCTGTTCTTTTCTGCGTTAATTTATCGTAGTAAACAATTCTACTGAATTTTCTGTTTTGCACTTGTTGTAGTACAGTGTAACATCATTGACTTTAAAACTAGTTGATTTGTACCCAGGCAGGTGGGAGGGTTGAGGATCCCAGCTGGAACTGGTTGTGGGCTCCATTTGGTGGCAAATTCCAGAGCTGAGTTCTTGCTTTCACTCTACACTGGCAGTTTTTCCAAAACGAGACAGAATAGAAAACCTGTTTCATAGCCTGTGGGTTTTTTTTTTTTTGCAGGCTATTTTGTTAGGTTTGGTGTGTAGGATCTGGTTATCCCATCCCCCTGTGCTACTGGGGAGAAACTGACAGACCTGAGAACCTGAGAATGTGGCTCTTGCACTTCACTGCTTGCTTCCCAAACAACCCAACTATGGCACAAGGACCATTTTGGCTTTCACTGTCCAACCAAGTCCCAGAACATCCCAGATGTTTCACTTATCATAGAAGGAATTATTTCCTCAGAAATATCCATCATGTCCTGCTTTCTCCCTGGCCTCAACTGTGGCAGGCCTTCAGCTGCTACAAACCACTCCAATAGGACAGGCACTTCTAGTTTCAGTTGTCTAAGGAGCTGAGCAAGCAGTTTTGCAGTATAAAAACATGTTGCTGTTGCTTTACTGCTGCAAATACCCCATCTCTGTCAGAGATTACACCAGTGAGCTGGCTGGTATTTATCCATAGTCTAAGAAGAAGTCAGCACTGTTATTATGACAAAGTCCTTCTAGCCAGCATTCACATGTTAACCTACAAAACTGTATTACATCTTTCACTTTTAAAGAGCATGTTGGTAGCAATAGAAAAAAAAAGTGAGTCACAGAGTCATTGAGAGAGCCTACTACTAAATTTTGTCTGTGCTATGAAGAGTGGTTGAATGATTCATCAGACTGGGTAGGTGGGTTTTCAAATCATGGCATTACAGAGAGCTGAATATATGATGTGTGAGTCAGGAACTGAATTTCTCAATATTTACAGATGTGTGTGAAATGTGTACAGGTTTCCATTATTGTTGCATCTGGAAAAGTGACAGAAGTTTTTTTAAGGATTAGCCTGCAGCCCCAGGAATTTACCTGGAAAAGAGGTAGAAGCAAGGGAAGCAGGAGCTATAAAGGCATGTTTGAATGAACGTATGAGTGCCTAAGTTGGTGCTATGCCAATTCTCATCAGAGCTAACATGCAATGCCTCTACATTTGCTGAGGCAGTTAGTTTCATATATTTTAAATGGGGCAATCATTTCAGGAATACAAATATTGTTTCTGCAGAGATAACTTTGAACATTAATTGTGCAAAAACTATTACTATTGGTTTTTTTTGTTTGTTTGTTTTTAATGAAAATAGCCTTATAATTAATTGCATATTTGTATATAAATCCATATTTGCATCCTGCAAATATGGTTTTACTTGTTATGTCACAATAGAGAATGCTGCACTGTGTGTCTCTCACTTGCAGCTTGGTAGTAAATATTTGCAGTTTCATAGATGTTCAGCCAGAATTATAAGCACTTTTAAAGAAAGAATGTGACAAGTTTCAAGTTATGATCTGAAGATTATTCTGGGTACATTTTTCACTTAAACAGCAGCTAAATTAATACTAAGATAGCTCCTTTAGTCACTGGCAAAAGCTAAATCACAAACTTTTATTTCTCTACAATCTTGCTAGAATGATGTTTTTTTCCAAACTTCTAAAATTTAAAACCAGTTATTTAAAATCTGAACAAGCTGTGTTTCTCATGGACCCTTGGATCCAGTGCACACAGAATAGCTTCTGACAGTTCATGTAGTCTCACATGCTCTCAAATGTTGGTTTGAATCTGGCACACTGCATGAGCTGACAGGTTTCAGGACTGTATGTCTGAATGCATTCTTTCCCATGCTGTCTGTATAATGTCAGTGAATAATATATTTGACAGAAGTTTTCCCATCAAAGGCTCAGTGAACTTATTTCATACTTGAGTAACTCAACCTCCTCCTTTCACAAATGTTTCTGTTTATATATTTCAATAAAACCACCTACTTCCTCACTGAAGTTGGATACACATTTTCATTCAGTTATTTCTTCCACCAGCAGCAGTTGTGTCTCCCAGGATGCTCTTGCAGCCAGAGCTTTGGCTCAGAGCAGCACAGTGCCTGCTGCCCAAGTAATGTACTCATACTGATCACATCAGGTTTTCTCTTTCCAAGTGGGCAAGTGTTAACTCTGTTGCCCTTTCAACTTTCCATCACTGTTTGGTTCCCTTAGTTTCATCTGGTCAGAAAGGAGGCTGGCTGTGGCAAATGTCTGGAAAGGAAATTGTAGTAACTTTCCAGCACAAGTTTTAACGTACTGGAGTCTATGTTTGATCTGCATATCCAGTTATTATTATTTATTTATTTATTTATTTTTAAATGTATAATAATTTGTGTGCGTGTACTTATGTAACTGTCTAAATAAATCTTCGGTTGAAGCACAGAATTAGTTCAGGATGTGGTATGTGCTCTGCAGTTCCTGTGGTTACCTCTGCATCTCCACAAGTTCTACCCTCAGAAGCCATTAGCAGCAGCTAAGTGAGGGCAGAAAATAATGGAGCATTATGTGCCACTCTACCAAGTATCCCACTGCAGAGTTAGGGGATTTTGCTGCTAAAGGCTAGGTCAGACGTGCTGCCTGTGCAACACTACTAGGCTGTGTTATAGCACAGGAGACTGACATTCATCACCAATGAGTCCTTCAAGGTGCCCAGCGATATGGTGAAATAAGGTAATACATCCAAGTGATGAAAGTCTCTCTCTTTAATAGTATAATCTTTCACTTAGAAGACTACTCTTCGAAAGAACGAAGTCTTATTTTAAATGTTCCTTTCATAACACTGTCCATTTGGCATGTAAGTAGTAAATAAGCTTTGGAAATTATTTGAAAACAGAGACTCACTTAGGTGGTTTCTGCAGACATCATCAGAACGGTGCCAATCTGGGGTTTACTAGGACAAGTAAAGTGGTCTCAGTTTCTTACAAATTTCATCTCATATTTGTACTCATACTTGCTTGTTTGTTTGTTTTTGCTGTTAAGAATGTGCAGATTAAGAGGAATAGGCAATAAATTCTGAAGCAGACAAATTGGAGAAAAAAAAAAGCAATCATACAGTGGCTACTATTCATACATACTCCCAAGGATCATGACTAGCGGACTGTTCATTGAATTTTCTTAATGTGTTTCCCCAAGTCTCTTCGATTTCCTTGTATTATGTTCTTTAAATAAGTGCAATCCCACATTTTTTTCAAGGACAAATTGCAAAATAAGTTATATAAGAGAAGCAAATTAGAAGATATATCAAAAACAGCTTAAAAAGTGCCATGTGAATACGAAGTGCAGAAAATCTGCTGAATGCTTACAAACTAGCACTGATCGAAAAGAATGATATTTACCAGTTCTGTGCACAAAAGATTTTTGAATTTTAGTTGAGTCATTAAAAAAAGAATTACATATCACCAGATATGAATAAGCAAAGTACAAGCCTTTCAACTTTAGAATGGAGTTCTTTACCTATGAGAACAAATTACTGTTACTTGTTTGGCAAGAGTAAAAGAAAAAAAAGAAAAACTATTGGATAGATGAGGCAGTATAATGCAAACAAATGAAGCTGATTTGAAAACACACAGAGATCCCAATATTCTAGAGACGAGATGAGTAATGAAGTAAAAGCACTTGTGTACAACTGCCACTGGGACTGATATCATGGACCTTGTGTACTCTACATTTATCACTCAGGGAAAACACCGAAGGGTGCCCCCTATGTCTTCTCTCTTTTAACAACCCATATCTAGGACATCCACCCTGCAGTCAACAGAAGGCTGTTCAGTTCCTTGCAGACTTGAAATGATTAAACGAAGCTGATTCTTGGTCCTTTCTATCATCCTTCTTATAACGAGAAGCTGTAACAATGTGCTAACATGAAATACTTCGTTTAGTCAAGGAAAACTTCCCACCAGTCTCACATCATTTAAAATTTAGGTGTCTGATCAAAGTTAGGAGAGAGTATATCTGAATCACAGACTAAACCTGGCCAGTTTTCATTAGGTAAGAAATTTCCAGCAGGAAAAACAATCTATACTAACCTCATCCTCCTTTTTTGTGCTGTAGAGAGCTTGACAGAATAAGTGTTCTTCATTAAAAAAACTGATATTTTGTCACTACTATTGTTTTTTACTTGTTTATCTTTTTAGACAAAAACAAAAATAAGCATAGATATGATTTAGAACTTGATCTGGAGGAAGAAGTTATGTAACAGGGCTGATATGAAAGTAATGCCTGTTATTTTATTATATTGGCACACAATGTCAGAAGCAGATGTTGGAGTTATGGCAGTAGAATTTGAATTTTCCCACTAACATTCTTTTATATTTTGTTGCTGCATGACAGATGGCAGCAGAGGGACAATCTGACAAAATGGTGTCTAACATGGTAATACAAATGAAAAAAGGTGTGTCATTAATTCTTTGTGTGAGTAAAATGGGACTCCTTGACATTCGTCAGTGCTTGCTGAATGTCTATGGAGATCTAACAGTGAATTTGAGTACAGTGAGATGGTGGGTACTGTTCATAGATTCATAGATTCATAGATTCGTAGATACATTAAGTTGGAAAGGACCTACAAGATCATCTAGTCCAACCATCTTCCTATCACCATCCCTACTCACTAAGCTACTAAACCAAATCCCTTAACACCTCACCTAAACGCTTCTTGAACAGCGCTAGGGATGGTGCCTCAACCACCTCCCTAGGCAGGCCATTCCCGTGCCTGACCACTCTTTCAGAGAAAATTTTTTTCCTCAAATCTAATCTAAATCTTCCCCAGCACAACTTGTAGCCATTCCCTCTTGTCCTGTCATTAGTTATCTGAAACACAGTAAACTGTGTTTTAGCAGGGGTGATAGCAACAGAGGTTTACCTCCAATGGTGCAGATTTTTATGAGCACAGCTTGCAGGCTCTTGTCCATTGCTGTCTAAAATACACAGCTAACAAGGGTGACTATGCTGAAAAATAGTGTTTTGTAGCCATGAATTTGCTCTATCAAATAGTGTTGTTGTGCTCTTTACATCTGTTGATGTTTCCATGGAAATAAATTGGAGGCATTATTTTCAGATAAATCTACATGTTAATGCTCAGTATCATTCTTACTAATTCTTCTTACTAATTCTTAATAATTTCCTCGAGTACTGTGTTCAGTTTTGGGCCCCTCACTACAAGAAGGACATTGAGGCCCTGGAGCGTGTTCAGAGAAGGGCAACAAAACTGGTGAGGGGCCTGGAGCACAAGTCTTATGAGGAGCGGCTGAGGGAGCTGGGATTGTTTAGTCTGGAGAAGAGGAGGCTCAGAGGAGACCTTATAGCACTCTACCACTTCCTGAAGGGGGGTTGTGGTGAGGAGGGGGTAGGCCTCTTCTCCCTGATAAGTAATGACAGGACGAGAGGGAATGGCCACAAGTTGCGCCAGGGAAGATTTAGATTAGACCTCAGGAAGCATTTCTTTTCTGAAAGAGTGGTCAGGCACTGGAATGGCCTGCCTAGGGAGGTGGTTGAGGCACCATCCCTAGCGCTGTTCAAGAAGCGTTTAGATGAGGTGCTTAAGGACTTAATTTAGTAGTTGGGTAGAGATAGTGATAGGAGGATGGTTGGACTAGATGATCTTATAGGTCCTTTCCAACCTTATGAACTTATGAACTTATGAACTTCTATAAATTAGTTAAAATAATTTCAAATATTCAAATCTAAAGTCCCAATAGTGTCACACAAATATTGTGAACTCCTGCATGTCTGATTTGCTCCAATTAGTTATAACTTCATTCTCACTGAGGTAATCAGCCCTTTATGTTGCTCATAGCTAAGTATGATGGAAAACTGTTAGGTTCACAGGACAGCAATAAGTGAATGAAAGAGAACCACTAAATGGTTTTTGGGGTGACTCAAAAGAGTAAAAGATCATTTACAATTCTGAAGCAACTTGGGAACCAGAAACCACTGGAAAGAAGTAGAACCATAAGTAGTAACAAGTGATGATCAGGCAGTTACAGACAGCAATGAAAAGCTTTTAAACCAGCAGAATTCAGTGCCACTAATTTTTTCATTCTCAAGTAGTTTCGCTTCTAAGGGAGTAGAGAAACAGAGGGCCAGGCAAATTCAGATTCTCTGTCATGTCAGCAGGTACAAATACAAATGGATAATAAAAAGCTGACGGGGAGTTTCCTTGCCATAAATCTTTCTGCTGTAGTTAAGTGTGATAGACAGCATCCTGGAGATGTCAGCAGGTTCACTTCTGCCCTGGGCCCAGCACAAACTTTTCTGTAGAGTGTATTTGAAGGGAATCTGTAAAGTCCATGTAGACGTCAACCAGAAGTTAGGCAATTCCATGCTCTGCATTTCCCATTTGTCAGTCACTGTGCCAGTGAGCATATTGTGTTGGCTTTTTCATATATGTCTGTCTGCTAGAGACTTTCACAAAACCTACCTGCATGTCAGCTCTGGGTATATGACTTTCATATGAGTTGTTCCTAGTTCTGAAGAGACCACACTCTTATAAACAAGCTGCCATCCCCTGCTTGTGTTACTGTTTTTCCTTTCCTTCTGGGTTTCTTTAACAGTTGTTTCATATTAAACTAACTTTAAGTAAGAGAAGTTTTTTACTAAGTATTCAGCAGGACACATGGTACGTATTAAAATACTGTACATGTTCTCCAAATCCACAGTTTATCACCCCATTCATGGCTAATTAAGTTAAATGGTTTCCTTCCTTCTTTCCCTCCCCCTCTCCCTCGCCTCCCTCTTCAGTATTACAATTTTGAGCATGACTTAATTTCATAGATCCAAATTCTGAAGTAAGAGACGCTGACAGAATTGAAGCAGAGCTCTATATTCAAGATTATCTCAGATTTCCATCCACAAATATTACTAGGCTTATGCTAGTTTTCCACTTTAAGAAATCACTATTTTCTGAAGTGATTTTAGCACAGGCATCTACTTGCTACCCCTGTGTGCTAGCAAGGGTCACTGTGTTGATAGCATATCAGTGTTTGCTAATAGTGTCTTGTAAATTCCATTACATCACTGCTGTACACAGTTATGTTCTGTCCACAAAAACAGCAAATTTGTATGCACTGTGCTCAAGGTTTTTTTTATCTGTAACTAGTGAACAAATATAAAATCTCTGATGAAAGTATTTAGATGGAAAGTAAGAATATGGAGAAAGAAGATTTCAGGGTGAGCAAAGTACAAACCAACAGAAACAGGTGGATGATTGCTTCTTTCTGCTATTCTGACTTTAATGGCTGCATCATTTCTTCAGCTTGGATGAGCAATATATACACAGAGTGCTCTTGCATTCCCTTGGAGATTTCTTTACAGTGTAATCTACATTTTAATGTATTGCAAAATGATAAAAGATGCAAATGACATAAAATGCAGATTTACATTAATTCTTCATGACAGCAGTATTCTGATGTCTCAGAAACTGAGAAGATTGTTTGTGATGCAACAGGAGACATTTCCTTAGAAGATATTGCCAATTTAGGCTTCCTTATTCCCTTAGAAATTCATTCAGCATCTTTCAGCACACCTCTGATATTCCAGCTGAATTGTACATTTTTTACTTCACAGCTACACAGAAGAATATGAAATATAATTTATAACACTACTCACTAATATAGTCACATTATGAAACAACTAGTGGGAACAGCCTGTAATTAATCTACAGATTGCCAAGTGTTTAGTTCTGTTTCCCTTCTTTACTTTTTTGCTTTGCATTTTAACATACTTTATGGGTGCTCCTCAAGACAACACTCTAGAAGCTATTTTCAAATTTCTCTGTATCCCCTTTGTTCACTCATTAATTTCTTCATCTTGGTATGCACATGAAACGTTGGCACAGTTCTGGATGCAGGATAAGGACTTGCTCTCTAGTCTAATGATAAAAATAACAGAAACTATCAGCTTCTCCTTTTCTCTGTTCACAGTGACTATTTTATATTTCATCACATTACACTCTCTAAGCTTATTTCAGTTATTCTGTGTATTTCATTTTTTTAATATTATTTATTTATTTATTTATTTATTTTGTCTTGGAGGCATAAATCTGAATGCAGGCACTTTAGAAGGTAAGTATTTGTTTCTTATAATAGAACTATGTCTTTTCTTCCTATACATAGATACTGTCTCTATTCCAATCCCAGGTTTAGCTCATATTATAAGTATTTTGTGATTTAAAGAAAAATTTTCTCTGGTTTTATTCAGATCTCTAACCCTGTTAATTTTTAGTAAAAACCAGCAGTGCTCAAAATCTCATATCTTTATGTAGTTGTTATCATTCAATGTCAAATGATATGCCATGCAATTGGAATGATAAAAGGCCTCATAAATGATAAAAAATAATCCACTACAAGAAAAATAACAGAGCAGGGCATATCAATTTTTAAACAGTGTAAGAAAAGGAAACTGATGAGACAGTCTTGTTTTAAGCTCTGGATGTATGGCTCCTGAGTTCACAGAAAAATGGATGAGGTTTCAACTAGCTACACCACAGGAGACAGTAGCAAGCTAAAACAAAATTGAAGGTAATAGATAGACCTGTGTGTACCAAGAAGAAAAAAGATATAATGTCCCTGTTCAAGAACTTGGAGAAGTTGCTGGGGAATGTCCAGGGAAGGGATAAGAGGAGCAGGTTTCTCTGCAGATTTGCAGGAGGAAAAAAAGCAATCTGGGACTGTTTCCAGGGAGTAGATAAAAGAAGGATATATTGATAGCAATTCCTTCATTAAATGTGGAAATGGACAGAAAGGGTCTGAGAGGGCTGAAGAAGGCACTGGGGAATGCAGAACATGGAGTAGTGTGTGGGAAGGGTAAACATGACAGGAAGAGTGATTGTCCCTTGATGTCCGGCTAAGGAGTGAGAGGAGAAAGTAGAGAATTTGAGAGAGGCACTATGAAATGTGGGGGAATGGTTAACAGGTAAAATAAGGAATACACATTGCTCTCTCAAGTTGCTATAAGAATTAAAAGATGGTCTTTAAAGCATTAAGACCATTATGTCTACTCCATTTGTTTTAGAGTTTCACTTTGAATTCATATTGATAGACAGCAATTTACTTACTGTTAATAATCAATAACAATTAGTAATATAGTCTCTTAGTAAGACATGCTGAGTTGAAAATCTATTGCCTGAAAGCTGTGTTTCTCAGCTTTCATGCTAATTAAATTTATTAATTATCTAGAGTTCTGCCTTTAAACTTTACAGGGACTTAAGATTTGGCAGAATTTTCCCTTGGTGGTGATTCTTCAACTCTCATCTGCAAACCAACACAGCCACAGAAATTCTCTACAGTCAGACACTCATGCATACACATGCGCTTACACATGTATATAGAGCTGAACACTAATTAAAGTACCTGCTTATTTCCCTGATTCCCAGAGTACCTCCACTGCTGAAATTACAAACTATGAGCACGTAGGCAAGGACGTCGATTTCCAGTCAATAGTCCTTCATCCAATCTTTATTATTTAACATTTGCTTTTAAAAGAAACTGTCAAAAAGATATAGCATAGGAGATCTAAAACTGGGAGATTGCCTTAGTTGCCTAGATTTTTGAACACCTGCATCAAGCTGTTGTAACTCTGAAGTTATTAAGAAGAATGGTAGTGTTCAGTCATTGCCTGCTCTTCCCTCCAAAGGAATTCTGTATTATCAGTTTCTTTCTATCAACAAGATTTTATCTCCTGGAGATAGAATATGTCTCCAGCTGTTTAAAAGCAGTTCTGTGTGGCAGTGCCAGGTCCCCCAGATGCCACACATAGCTGGGCTTGTGATGGACACTGATCTGGAAGGGAGCAAGGATCCAGCAGGCTCTTTCCTCAGAATTCCCTCTATTACCACATCTTAAGAGGAGACCGTGCAGAGCCTCAGACGCTTTCATCCTGAAAATGGTGAGGATGTTTTATTAGATGGCCTTGGGTAAGAAAAATTCTTAATGATACATACTATTTTAACTATGGCTCAATTCATCATGCGTGAAGGATTGCACTCTTCATGGTGTGCGATGACGTCAAATGAGACAATGAGTGCAAGAAGCGTGACTCCTGCAAGAGGCTTAAGTACCTGCCTGTGCTTCTGTGATAACATGTTACAGTAATTTGACTCGAGAACATCCCTAGTTGTTTCCATAATCCTGTGCTGCATGCTAGATGTTTCTAAAAACTTATTCCACAGTTCATCAAGATCTGAACGCAGGAATCTATATTTAAATTAGTTGTCTGAGCAAGTGGATACCTATTCAACACAGCCAAGAGAACCTAAAAAAAATATTCAGCTCATCCAAAAATAGTTATTTAGTCTTCTGAATCTTTATACTCACTTCAGTGATTGTACTGTTCATTCACTAAACATGGAAATGTAGCCACCTAATTCATAATAGTAGTTAATGCAAATATCTTGAGTTGCACCCAGTTTTAGTTTTCTGTTGAATAAGTGGCAATAATAACCCCTATAATAATTTCACTACCAAGCATTACTGTAACAGCAGTTTATCTGTGGAGTCCTGTATAAAACCAGCTTCACATCAGTGTTCTCACACAGTGGTCTTAACTATTTCCTCTGAATTCAAGTAATATTGCAGATCTTTTGTTCCTTATCCAGATCAATCATGAAGTCTTGGAATAATCAGCTGTTGGATTCCAAGCAACACGTAGTTGACTTCTTTTAGAACAGAAAGGCTTTTTAAAACGGTGGTGTGTTTTGTCATCTCTATCCTGCCTAGTTCCATCTACTCTCAACAGTCTTCAAGAATATGAATATTTATTGTTGTCAGAGTTTCTTTATAAGTTTTCATTCTTAGAAGCATCAAAAGCCATTCTCAGAAGTAATTTATTATATAAACACCTTAGATAGGTTATGTTAGAGGTAGAAAAGTGTCATGAAACTTGTGTTTGAAATGTTAGATTTGTTGGAGGAAGAAAATGCAGCAAAAATTCAGGTATTTATCTTTTTGCTTCATAGAATTAATATATTCATTGGTGTATTTCACAAAATGACCTGCAAGTCCAGGTAGCAGATGCTCAGGTATTTTAATCTTTTACTGAATAAGATTTTCTTTTCAGGAACTTTTCAGCCTGTGCTATTGCAGCTCACTTTTATGTACATTAAATCTGTAAAACCACTTTGGGAATACAAAGGATGTCAAAGCTCACTTGAGTGTGGAATGTATTCAGAATCTTCTCTGTGTATCTCCTTGTTGCATGTATCACAGAGTCTGAGATGGTCAATTTGATAAATAAAGGATGAAATATTTAAGTCACTGGCACAGCCCAGCTGGAAATGATTATAACAGTGAGGGTGATGGGGAACCTGACATTCAGCATTAGGTGTTTCAGGTTAGAAAGAACAAAACAGAAGCACTTGCATATATATGGTTGGTTTTTGCTTGCCATTTTACATCCCTTCTCTTTTCCCTGCTATGCTGTACTGCTGAAACTCAGCAGCAGAAAATGTGCTTGATAGGATGTTCCACTGCTGCATTAAAGAGACGACTGCCCAGGCACTCACTGGCAACCTGAAGCCTTAGGATTTTCCTTGTCCCACACATGAAGTCCACTGTGATATGCCTTAATTTCCAGCCATGATGTCTGTAATCTGTGTAGTCCGCATTGCACTTTTGTATGCATGAAGGAAACAGTTAAACAATGTGGTATTATTTTTGTGCCTAATGTTGTTCCAAGAAGTTTCTGATGAACTTTTACATATTCTTATGTATTTTTGTAATGTTTATTGAGGTTTTCTGCTTGTGTAAATTTGAAGAGGGCTTGGGCTTTTTTACTGCAAGGAGGCTGATATTTGTGCTACTGTTGGCAGAGTGCAAGCTGAGCACATTCTCCTCCCTACTTCTGGTCAAAAGCTCTTGTACAAAATCTCTGAAGAAAGAAGAATGCCCATTGCAATCTACATATTTTTCTGCTGGACCAGATAATTCTTTCCGAGCACTACTCTCCGTTAGTATCTAATGAGTCATACACTTTCCTTAGTTATGAGAGATGTCACCTGCTCTTGAAAGCTGATTCACATTTAGATGTATAAGCCTTGTACACTTATGCACGGGATGCCTCTATGATACTTGAAGCTATAATACAGAAAATAGCCATTTTTGGTGAACATATAAACTTACTGCTATACAGTTATCTGTCACAACTTCTCCATGTTCACTGGAGAAGCATTTGACTGAAAAGGTTTTTTATTTGAACCATGGTGATGTTTTGGCATCATTACAGTGTTGAATATTGTTCATGGTTCCTCTCAGAGACACCCAAAAGTACAAGTGCTCTAGACACAAGGTACATCCAGCGTTAGCTCTAGAATGTGTCTGTAGTAAAGGAAGGGGCACATTTGTCATTGCTTTGAGTCCTTCAGGGAAAATGAAAGCTAAACACAGAACTGCCTGCAAGTCATTTGGGCTGAGTAATGCTCGCTTAGAAAAGAACCTCTGTATCCACAAGAGAAATCCTGGGTATCACAGTGTATGTTGTATAATGCAAAAGCTCAGTTTATACAGCCACTGTGGTCAGTTCTAAAATATTATACAATGAAACATATACCACTGTAAGTTCAGGTTCATATATTTCTTTGGTCAAGTCTTTATAATGTTTATAGAATATAAGAACCTTCATCTATTATTCTTGTAACTGCAGATAAAATCATGTTGGATATTCAGGAAGTATAGAATAACAAAATGTTCTATATTAAATATTTCTATTTTAATTTGGTGTCTATGTAAGTTCAAGAGCCACATCTGACCAAAGATGACTTATGTACCTGTATGTACTCAGAAATATGAAAGGCTCAGTATACAATTTCTGTTCATTGGCCTGTTATCTTCAACCATGATAACAATATGCATCGCAAGTATTTCTCTGCTCCATACTTGAAACTGTTACCAAAGACCACTGGCTACACAGACAGATGGAGATTTCATTACTGCCACCTATTGTTACAAGTAGAGAATTGAACATATTTTCATAATTGTATTTTCCAAATGGAAATGTAATTGGAAAATAATGAGATAGTTCCAGTTGAAGCATTTGTAAAATAGCATGTTTGGGTTGCTTCCTTACTAGCTTCATTTTCAGAGCTACAAAAAAAAAAAAAAAGAAGACTATTATGAGTGATAAGAAAATTTAAGTTCTTCATGGACATCTGCTAAAATGGACCATTAAGCCAAAAAGGAATTATTGGTACCAGAACACTTGGCATCAGAGTAACTTGTTTTCATAGATACAACAAGCCAAAATCTGGAGCTGGGTGTCCATGCTCTCTTTAGAGGTACATTGAGAAAGGTAAAGCCCTTGGAGACCTTCACTAGAAAGTTTTTACTGTTATCATATGATTACAGCAGCAATTATACCTCATATATGCAACAGAAAATGATCTTGTTTCCAAATAGAAGGAAAAAGCTCTAGAGTGTGATAATAGGAAATGGTGACTGAATTCTGATTAGTATCATATGAATGGATGCTATCAGATAAATAGTTGGAAGCAGGTATGGATTTTTATTTATTTATTTATTTGTTCATTTATTTTCTCCATTAAAGTCTTGGGAACTTGAATTGCAGAGAAAATGAAAGATTTAAAATAACACAGGAATTTAAATAGTAAAGTCCAACTAAAAAAATGGTTTATTTTTTCATGTCCTATCAAATTTGAGGCACTTAAATCACACCAGTCATGTGTTACAGTGTGTATGATAGCAAACTTACATACTTCTGCTTAGTGTTAAATATATATTATTTGAGGCTGAAAGTATAGAATCTTGGCAATTTTTTTTTCAGTTTTATTGAATGCTTTTCAAGCCTTGAAATTTTTACTGATTTTTTACGCAGATTTCTGTATGGTTGCATGGATTTTTAAATCTAGAAGTTGCCTTACTGAGTACCACGGACATGCACGAAAATGTCTTAGAGGAATTAAAATACACTGATAATGTAATAGTTTCTTTCAAGTTGTAATGTTTGTTAGTCTTTCAGCAGGGAAAAGAGTTAATATTTTTAAGACATCTGATATCTATCTGTGCATAGTATTCATATTTTTAAAAAAGGCAGTCAGTAGGAACTTCTGATATATGTTGATTCTGAACTTATTTCTAGTAAATCACTGCAGAGCTAAACATTTATCTCCATCTCTTACTTGGAGTCTGAAATGCAAATTTCTTAGATTTTTCATTTCCTAGATGGATATAAGACTGTAAAAGTAAGTTCCAATGGATAGAGTATAAATCAATTAATACTTAAAGTTTTTTTGACATTTTGGACTAGAACAGCACACTGTGAGCAATATCCTTTGACACTGCAGCTTCTCTGTGTGCAACGATCTTCAGAAATCTTCATATGAAATGGCAGAGTTGACTGAGTGAATTATGTCACCCTTTGCATCTCATAAGATAAATTAATGTACCCACATCCTGGCGCTAAATAGCAATTTATTTTGCTTTCAAGGAGAAATAGCGAATCTCAACTATGCAAGAGTTTTCTCCCTATCCAAGAGAGAAACAGCTAAAAATGGTGCATTCTTCCTTACAAATAGCTCAGCTCAGAAGAAGTCATGCAACATGAAATAATGTGTTTCTGTAACTTGCCTTTAGCTGTCAGTGAATTAGTCCAGCTCCAAATAGTTAAAGTTCAAGACTTTGAGATCTCAGCATCTCAGTTGCTTGTTTCTGGATTTCCTTTCTGCACCTATAAGGAGTGGAATTTTTTAAATAGGAAGTTCTTCTTTGTTCCTGCATCATGGCTTCTAGATATCAAGACCCGTGAGAGTCTACTTCTGAACCAAATATTCTGGTAGCATTGGTGCCATTTGTGGCACCTTGTGGAAACACATCCAGATTCACACAGCTACATCCAGATTCAAACAAACACCTACAGGATGCTTTTTTCTTCCCTGATCTATCATGATCTAATACCACATGTTCTCAGCTAATTTCTGATTCTACTGAAATCTCCAAATTTCAAAATTACAGTGATTCACGGAGTTGTGTCATGGCATGGCATTCATTAGAGCAGGAACAGATGGTTCTGAAGGTCTTTTAGCAGATAAAATTCTTTAACTCCCATCCCACTGATAAGAAGTAATAGCATTGTTTTAAAACCAGTATTTTAATACCATTGAGCATTTCTCGAAACAATGAAAGATTTTTGTCAGAAGCAAAAAACAGTAAATTCAAATGCATACTTCTGCATAAAGAGAAAAAAATATTAATATAAGAAATAAGCTATTTAATTAAGAGAATAAAAGAACTCACCTAAACATTTATATTTATTTTTTTTTTACAAGATTTATCCTATAAAACAGACTGTTAGATTGTCAGCACTAAGGAGAAATAGAGCACAAGAAAAACTGTTAGGGATTAAACAGCATCTACTGAAGACAGTGTTGTCCTTCCATTGACTTCAGGGGCCATTGGATCTTGCAGGAATTAACATTTTAAACGACAGAAATAAAGCCAGTATTTATTGTTTGCTGGCTGCATCTTCAAAGGCAGAATAAAATAGATGGGCAATATTAGTTTTTCAATCTCACAGGTTTAAGAACAAGCATAGACCTTGCATTTGGCATAATTATTGATGTATTTCAAAAAGATGAAGAGAAGCTTGCATCTGCATTTGCTGTAGAAGGGCTTTCCTGAATCAATTAGATAAATCTTAGCTGGAGGACCTCAAGCTGGTGGTTCTGTTACTGACATCGATGGCATTTTTATGCAAATATGTCTTGCATAAAATGTCAACTTGAGTTTAATCTCGGTTGTACAAATGAAACTTTGTTTACTTAGTTCATTTCATTTATACAAAATTCTAACATTTCTTTCACATTCCAGAAGCAAATAGAAAGGCTCAATTGACCATCTACATACTATTTCTATTTGATATGCCTGTTGTGTCACATCTAACAGGTCTCTTTTGTTAACTGAACAACTCTGATCTATTTCTTGTTTCCTCTCAGCCATTCTATTTCAATTTGTTTTTTGCTGTTGTTCAGCCTTCAAGAACTTTTCTTTTTTGTCTATTTTCTTTCAAACATTATGAAATCGGGTAACTTGAAGAACCTAACATTGTTTTATGTCACAATATATTTTTCAATATTTCCTTAGGTAAACTGGGTAAAGCATGGTTGATTTTATCAGCCACAAGCCTTTCCTCCTAGATTAGTATTTGAAGTCCAAGAGATTTAAAGGGATCAAAAGAGGCAATGTCCTGGTTGCTACTTTGTAGCCGTATACATGGAACTTTTTTTGGAGATGGCTCTGGTTTTCAAGTGTTAAAGTAAATAGTATCACCATATGCTGCCCAGCATTCTTTTATAATCTATTATTATAGATTAATCTATTATTAACTATTATTAATAACTATTTGAACTATATAAGGAACACAAAAGTGTAGCTTCTGGTTTTTAGGGCAACTAAGATCATTCCCTCACAGTGTGTCTACTCTTCATTTTATCTAGCACTAGCAGTGTAAGCACCTAATTTTCTCACTCTTATTGAGATTTCTCACATTCATTTTCAGCTGAAATATTTTTTTTTCTTTTTTCCCTATGTCATATAGATAATATTATGTTACAACTGGAATGAACTGCAGAGAATTTGAAACTTAACCTCCTTTCATGCTGGAGATAGGCTATTTATTCCTACTATTCTGTTAACACTTCATTCTACTCTTTATTCCATTCATGGCCAAACTAGGCAAAATCTGTTAGTGAAGTCTAAATGTGTGTAAGTACATATTTCAGTTAGGACAAGATTTATAGAAAAATGTTTAAATCAGAATTATCAAGCCATTCTTTGGCTGAATTAAAATACACAGATCTTCAGAATATATTTTGCAATGCCTTCTCTTTTGAGAACTCTGAAGAGTTTAGCTCAAGGGGTAAATATTTTGCTCAAGGTAGATCAATGCATCTCCTCAGTTAATGCAATAGTGCTTCAAAATTGCATAAGGTGCAAGCTGCCAGTGCTAAGGCAGTGTCCAGGAGTGGTGAGGAAAAGTTGTCTCCATGTTCTTGACAGCAAAGTAAAGGTCAACTTAAAAGGCTAAGCATGTCTCTCTAAGGAGTGCCTTTTCCTTGTGCCAAGAACATCAGAGTTGAGCTGATGTTCGGGTACATTACAATCCCCACCTATCCTTGGCACACCCCCATTCCCCAGCCTGCTACCTACCATAATAAGTAGCCAAGGGTAGTAGATTCAAGGCCTGAAAGTGGAGCTGCTAGACCTAGCTGGGTAGTTAAATATCTAGTAGGACTCTACAATATATGAGCGATTGTGCACATGGGCATGGCAGATTAGTGGGTCTGACAGAAAGAGTAGATCAGTGATTTTTCTAATTAACTGATTTCTTGTGTTTGACAAATGTAGACTCCCTTAGGCAATCAGGTACCTCCAAGATGCAAATCTTCCATTTTTTTGTTCCCACTGCTTTAAAGAATAAAATACATCTTTAAAACTCAATATCTGTCAATGCTAACCATATGAAAACAAAAACATATGAGATAGAAATCTAGAAAACCTATTTAGTATGCTTGTTTTCAAGGCAGTAAATAGATGTAGATAAAAATCATTTACTTTTGTATATTGTATGGTTTTCATAGTGTTTATTTAAGTGGCCCCTGTAACCAAGTGGAAAAAAATTAAATACAGATCTTCTTTTGCTATTAATTATAATGTATGCATTTACTTATTTTACAGGGATATCAAACCTGACAACATATTACTGGATGAGCATGGTGAGTAAATACTGACTGCTTCTCCCAGATATCTCTAATTTTTGAGCTGTCTGTGACATGGTGGTTCGTGGTTTTTGAGTCAGCCTGAGCTTCTGGATTCCAATCTATATCTGGACATTCTGCACATTCCTCTGCCCATTTGGAGATTTTGTAGTATTCATTCCTATTGAAAAGAAAAAATGTTGATCTGACACTTGAAAGAGTTGAACATAAAGGATTTTAATAAGTATGGAGATCACTAGGGACACTAGTCAAAAATAAGTTATTATTTTAATAACATGATTAATGTAAGACACTATAATTGTTATTTAGGGATCTTCCAATAGAACAGTACCAAACATCTATTTTCTGCTCTGAAATCCTGAAGGACTAGGAAGTTCCAAATAGCAAACTATTTCTCATGTAGGTATCTGAAATTATTTTCCTACATTTTGATAAGAAATTTAAATAAGAAACTGAAATTCACCTCTAAAATGCCTGTAAAATTTTCATGATTCTATATTAAAGTGCTGGTTCAAAGGGCAGTTAAAATAATAATCAGATATGAATTTTATATGATATGATAATCGGATATGAATTTTCAAGACTACTTCCATGATCTCAAGCAAAAACGGTCTGTAGTGAATAAAAATTCTGATTTTTTTTAAAAAGAAAACCATACAGATGCAGAGAATATATGAAGTATTTTACTAAAATTAAATGGATCTTTTTGCAACTACTTACAGCAAGGATATGAGAAAATACAATGAACGAAAGTTTTGACCTTTTATTAACTAGAACAATAGTATGAGATAAAGGCAAAATGGAAAATAATATGTATTTGCTGCTGTAGGAAAGACCTATTTTGCTTTATACTTTTCAGAAATTGATTAAGAGTGGTTAATCTCTGAAAAACAATACAGACTTGAAATGATGCCAAAGATATAATTATTTTTCAAAATCTATTGCAGAGTTGCTGGATCAGCAAGTTAAAGTTGATTAAAGTAGTAACATTTAGAACAGCTGGAATTTGCCCCTGGGAATACCAAAGCCAATAAAGCTTATTAATATTTGAGTCTTAAACCATCTAGGACTTCAGGAATTTAGTGTTTCAGACTCTTATGTGTTAATTTTCCCTAGACATTAATATCAGCAAATATGCATGAAATAGAAAAATAGAAATATCTTGTCTTTACGTCCTGTGTGAATTAAAGATGGGCGGTAGACCCATTTGGAGCATCTGATTCAATTTGGATTTCTGCACTTAACCATTAATATCTATCTCTTTTCACTGAATGACACTGAGGAGATTTCGTTTAAAGATATAAAAATCCAGCTCATAGATTTTGCATTTAGCCACAGGAATCCTATCAAAAAGCCCAAAAAAGCTTCAATAAGGCTGCAACGCTTCACAGTAACATCATTTTTTAGGGAACTATCAACATTCATTTAAGAACAACAAAATCTACTCAGTGTATTATGTGTAGCAGAAATGTTAAAAGTCATTGAGCCAGTGATTGAGCACCTGGTGGGGGGGGGGGGGGGGGGCAGGACCAACCCAGGAGAGCTCAGGTGTATGCAGTGTATCTGAGTAACTGGAAGGGGTGGAGCCAGGATCCACTCTTTCCCAGACCTCATTTAAGGGTTGGCTGTGAAGGCAAGGGTGTTTCTCTGAAGACTTCTTTGTACCCAAGGCCTTCTAAAGGTAAACAGATTCTTTCCTTTGTTTCTCTGCTTATGGCTATTGTGTTTGAGAAAGTCTTTGTTGCAGCGTAGGACCTTGCTGCTCTGCTGTTATTGCTGCACTTTCCATGGTGTTACACCATGATATATGGCAGGCTGTAGCAGGAGCATTGTGAATTCATCTTATATGAGTCTAACTGAAGCGTGCAGGAGGTTTGTTCTAGCTGATGATCTCTAAGATGTTGCAACAACTTCTTATATGCTCTTAGCTCTCTCTTACCGTGTATTAAAATACAAACACAAAAAAAAACCTTATTCTTATATAAAGCATGAAAAACATAAAGTGGGGCTAAAGCTGTCCCAGTAAGTCAAATTTCTTTGACCTTGCTGAGGAAACCTATTTTGACTGAAGTTGAAGAGTTACCTCTTCATGCTGCCTTACTCTTTGTATATGTAATAGTTTATATATGCAGTTCATATATTAGGATGTTAGTATGGCTTGGTATATTTCCATTAAAGTCTGGATGGGCCTTTAAGATTTAATCTACTACCTCTTTGAAGCTGCTGCTGAAACTGGCTTCTACAACCACATGAAGAAACAAGTTCTACAAGTTCAGTATCTTCTGTAAAAGTGTTTTCTTTCGTCAAGTTTGAAATCTGCTGCTTTCAAAAATAAAAAATAAAGAATAAAAATTCCTCAGTCTAAAATAACAGAAGTTGGTGAATAACGGCTTATATTCACTTTATTCTTCATCTTTGCTAGTCAAAAACTTCTTTGTTTTTTTAATTGACTGGATTATTACTTCTATATCAATGATAATTTTACTCTGTAATCATCCCTCTTATGAGGGAGAAAGGCAGATTCAAGTTGGTGTATTTATGTGCATTTTTATTTATGACTATATTATTTTATGATCATCAAATCATTCCTTAAAACTTTATTTCCTTGTTTATATGAGAATCTCAAATCTCATTTGAAAATAAACAGCAAATTTGAAAAAAAGCAGACTATGAGCAATCTTGGCCTTAAAACTAAAAATAGTATGAATAGAAATCACTGCCTGTAAATTTAATAGTTTGAGCCCTGATGGCTGACTCCTGAACACACCCTCAGAACTACCATGAAGGCCCTTGCAATCTCCTGATGATGAGTGTCTGTATACAAGATGACACCCTTGTACTTAATATAGATGAATGGCAGAGAGCTGTTGTTTTTTTTAAATAGTTAGTGGACTTTGACCTTCTGGGCAAACCAAATCTGTATTTGTTCCAAAATATTACTGTGCTGAGATTTCTTATCAGCTCTGATGCATGCTGAGCTGAACCTCTGCACTTCACTTTCATACCCTATGATATGAGAGCTCATTGAATTTCTTTAATGTTTAGCAGAGTAAAAAATGTCAACCTGCTTCTTCAGTCACCTAACAAATTTGTTTTTAATTATAATTATGATCTAGTCTCATTTACAAATTCAGTAATAGTCAAACAAAGGGAATCTGTTTTATGCCTCAGATATTGGGTTTATGAGTCATGTGGTAAAGTGATGTATACAAGTCCCGTATTTGTATCCCTGATACATCACTTCCTAGATGCACACGTAAAGCTTTGGCTGATCATACACTGCCTGTAGAAACTAACTTAGAGGCTTTCCTTCTTAAGTGACAGCAGACTAGAGGATTGCGGTTCTTGAAGCAATTGTCACTGAGACCCTTTCTGCTTAAAATAAAGGGTAGATGTAGCACTGAAGGATATGGTCTAGTGGGTATGGTAGTGATGGATTGATGGTTGAACCAGCTTATCTAGGGGTCTTTTTCCAACCCTTATGATGCTATGAAATATGTAGATGTAGTTGAAACCTGTTCAATCAGACTTGAAAAAGCCATTTTGCAGAGAGCCAGACAAATCAATTTATCAAATCTATCATTTACCTTCTCTTCTTCACTATACACCATCATCTTATTATCAGATGTAGTCACGAAGCCAGGGCATTAAGCAATGAGCCTCTTCCCTTGTGATACTTGAATTTATTTAGTTTCTGCTGAACCTATTAGTCATTTCCCTTAACACCCAAACCCTGGGGGTGATGACATAGTTCAATCCAGTATTGTACCTGAGAAGGAAGCCAGGATGCTAGGCTTGGGCTTGATGATCAGTTGTTTAAGATAAAATCTGGAAAGGGAGATCAAGTACAAGGTGTGAAGCTCAGATCAAAAATGTTCTCATGAACTGAAACTTTTTTAGTTTAAAATAGCCAGAATTGTATTATTTTTACTGCAGAAATAATTCTTTAATCTTTCTACATGCAAGGGATGCCATAAAAGTTTCATATAGATTGATTAGAAAAATTCTTATAGGGATTTGGTTTATTTGCAGTTGCTGAAGCAGCACAGTCACTCACCTGCCCAGAGGACACCTTTCTTGTCCTCCTTAGCAAGCTACCAACCCTCTAAACATCAAAAAAAAGCTGTCTTCAGGCAGCCCGGAGGCTGTGGAAAAACAAAGGTTGTGGTGTGTTGTTTCTTTTTTCCCTAGAGATACAGATGTAGTTACAGCAGCACACAACAAACCCACAGGAGTAAAGCATTACTGCTTTAGCAGAAACAGAACGTGTAGAAGCTCTCAGAACCTGTCTTCTCCTTCTACAGAAAGCCATTTTTAACAGAACACATCAACCAACATATGTAACCCTTCGCATGTGCTGTTCTCATTTTCTTAAATGAAATCTAATAAAAGGGAGACAAAGCAGTGTGCTGCAGGAGAGGCAATTTTCATTGCAAATCAACTGTTTGGATCAGTCTGAATGGATATTATGGGATAGGTGTTTTGCAACAGACTATCATGCTGGCACTCTAATAGGGAGAATCATTTACAGTAGTGCCATTTAAATGACACAACTTTATATTTATCTGTCAAAAAAGAGAAGGCATTAGTCTCCAAGATCCTTGCAGCTTTTCATTCTACCGAGCACATAGAATTAAGGAATCATTGCCATTAACTGGCTGTGTGTGGTTCAATTATCTTTCTCAAAAAGCATTCTGCCGTCATGTTCTATTGCAGAAATGAACTGCAGAAGTGCTCCTTGCCAGCCATGATCTGCAACCAGCAGGAAGGAGGAATGCTGTCTTGGAACCTGATGACAAACCAGGCTGGGATCTGATTGCTTTTATGGGAAGCAACACTCTTCAAGAAAAAATTACTTGCCTCTGCTTACTGTTTTTGTTTACTTTTTGCCCATTTTTTTAGGTAGGGCATCTTAGAAGGAAAGCATCACCAAAAAAGAAGAAATTTTTGAGAAACCTGAAAAATGTGTAAAGCACTTCATTAAAAACTTCTGCTGTATATCCCATTTGAAAAAAAATATGCTTAAGTTTGGAAATGAGATGTCTTTTTCCCTTTTACATTCAAAAACAGCTTAGGTCTGGCCAAATGAGGGGGACTCTGAGAATTTCAGTGCACATAGTGGTGCAGACAGCTTGGAGGCTGGCAGGTATGTTTACTGGAGACTTTGAGTAGGATCTAGGTCAGATTGTAAAACAGTTGTAACTGCTGAGAATGCCATTCCTCAGTTTGGCAGTGGGGAAATGTTCAGTGTCAGGACCACAGGCAAGCCAATGGGTATGCTCTTTTCATCTTTGGCAGCTAACATGGTAACAGTTTCCTTCACTCAGTAACTGCTTCATGCCCAAAGCCTGCTCGACACTGTGAACTGAATGAGTCTGAGATTCTGAGTTTAAAAAAAAAAAGGGGGGGGGGAGTTTCAGAGGAACTCAACATTCAGGACTTCATCTGAAGGCAAGATGTCTTAATGATGATTTAGGAGTGTGGCTAAGTTGGGGAAGGGAGCACCTTTCCATGTTCTCCACAATGGCATTGCCAGGTGGAATCATGGTGGAGCAGTATCTGCGTTGCTCCACAGCAGGGGCTAGTCCTCAGGTAGAATGTGCAAAACATACCAGCAGATTTATCTGGCTAAAATTGTGCAGATAAATACATTTTCATTCTGGATTTGCATTCAGTTTACTTGCCAAAGGCAAATGAGGATTAGCAACTCTTGCCTTGCAATGCTGGAGCAATTTACCCTATGCTTGTCATAAATCACCCTAGGGAAAAAGTGGTGATGGCAGGTTTGGACCATCCAACCTGATTAGCTGAGTTTAAATCAGCTGTCTTGGTCAGTCAGCAAGTCCATGGGCTGTCTTGTGTCACATATATTTCATCTTGTAATCTGCTGTCAAATGAGAATCATCTGGGACCTGCTGCTGTTACACAAATGCTCCTCTGCTACCATGAATCTAATTTTGCACTTATTGTACTTTTAAAATACTTTTTCTTCTCAGCTCCCTTTTTGCCCCAAGGACACTGTGAAAAAGCCAGGCTGATTGCAACATGAAGTGGATGTGATGGCAGACAGGTGACATGAGTGTAGGAGATTGTGACGGATGGCTCTAGTTAGAGAAAAGGTGAGGTAGAGTTCACACATCGCTCCAAGAAATTCAGCACTGTTCCTATGTGTTACTGCTCTGCAAAGAGAATTTCTATCCTTGGTTCTCACAAAGGTAGAAGGTTCAGTGGTGGTCAGAAGTGGGGTTCAGTGTGCAAGCAAATAATAGATATAAATGTATTGAGAGATAAAGCATGATAACATTTTGCTGTCATTGTTTTTGGCTTTCACTATGAGCATGCTTAATAGTAAATCGTAAGGCGTTAAGTTTCTAAGGTTGGTCTGTTAAACATTGAATAAAGAGAGGAATATTTGTAGTATGTACTATTTTGATTTCTGTTTCTCCTTTGTGTATTTGCAGGACATGTTCATATCACTGACTTTAACATTGCAACCATAGTGAAAGGCTCAGAAAAGGCTTCTTCTATGGCTGGCACAAAGCCTTATATGGGTAAGTTTGCAAGACTGTGAATTTTCTTGTTTTTTAACTCATTAATGTTGACTAATACATTAAAAGGATTAATTGTAAATTATTATTTACATTATATACATTTAAATTGTAAAAGGATATGGCAAATGCGACTGGCTTTTTTTTGTGTGTTTTCAGTAGAAAATATCAGATTAAGGACTGGGCAGGAACTTGGTCTTTGCGCTTTTGATCAGGGCCTACTTTTTTTGTGTGAAGCAAATTCAGGCAAGGCTCAGCTATAATTTCCCCACAGCTGGAGATGAGAGTAAATGATTGCTTGCACTGCTGTGGTTATGATCTAGCAGAGAACATGTCAGTTAAAAAGTATCCAGGCACAATCTTAATTGCTCTGCTGTGTTGAATATGTCAAAAACTTGTCTGTTGAACTAACAACTTAAGTACTTGCCCTATGGTGCTAAAGGGTGTTTTATACCTTTTAATCATGTATTTAAAATGCATATCATGAAGGCTGGGAGAGTAAAATGTGATTTTATTTTACTGTCTTCATGTGTCTAGAAGTTAAGCATCTTGGATATGATAATTCAAATTTCCCCTGTAGCTGAAGGACAAGAAGGCATCTACTGGAGAATATTTGTCCCATGAAATTGTCCACTTGCATCTCCTCTTAGTTGAGGAAGCAATTTGTTCCACCTGTGGCTTTCTACTCATCTGTTATTTTAATTGTCTGTACGCAGAACTATAGTAGCATGAGCAGATGACTAGCTAAAGGCAAAATATATCCAGGGTCTGGAAAGCTAAAGAGATGTGTCTACAAGAGGGTCTAGCAGGCACACTCAAAGTACATGCAGAGGCCATTGTTTCTCTCACTTCTGCAAAATGGCATGGAATAAGAGTGTTTGCCCAAGGACTGGGAATTACCACATTTTTCTTAGCACGAAGAGCACTGTGCCAATCTGCTATTAATGGACCAGGCAAACATCTTCATGACATCTCTGTACCAGCAGTGAACCTGTCAGAACAGTAATAGGCACATAAGCAGAGTTGTGTTTTTCAGAAACAGCTCTCCTACTTTGGGTGCAAATAGGATAGTTGAGTTCATACCAACCTGATGCTCTGTAGTTGACTTCTCTATATGTACTCCAAAGAGACCAAGAATCATTTTACACAGATCTGACTCAAGCATTTAAGCCACACAGAGGAATGAGGCTTTGGAATTATTTTTTTTCACAGTATTTTGCACTGGTGAGCTTTTGTCAAGTGTCTGATTCCATGCCTGTACCTGGACAAGATGTCCAATGCAACACAGGCATAGAGCACTAAGAGAGCAAGCCTGAGTATTGAGCTTCCCCTTGGAGCCAGGATCCAAGCAGTTGCCGTTGCATCACAGGTTTCTTACTGGGAAAGGGAAGAGGGGAAGAAATACTGCCACCACACATGCATCAAAAGCTTTAGTTTTAAAAGATCATTTAGCCAGTGTGTTTTAGTTTTGTTTATGAAAACAGGACAAAGTCAGAAAAATTTCTCCAGAAGTAATTTAACCTCATCCCAGGTAAACAACTGTACAATTCACTTTTTAAATAGATTAAACTGCTGAAATGTACTTAACAACAGGAATATTAAAAAATGCCAAAGCTTTCAGGACAGCAGTCTTGCATTTCAGGGATCACAGGTTCTGCTTAAACAGCTGCCTGCAATCTTCTAGGAGCCATAAGCCATTAGATGTGCAAAATCTGTTATATAGATTTTTTCAGAAGTACCCTTGGAGAGTAGATATTTTGCAGAGATTCAAATTCAGAATAGACCTTTTCCATATTTAAGTATGATGACAACAGGCATACAGTTGAGTATTTTCTGATATTTAATTTAGCAGTGGATTAAATGACCATTTTGATGGCATTACGTTTTTAACCTCGAAGTACCTGCACAGTTTTATATTAGAAAGCATAATTATTATGAAAGCAGAAGAAAGCCGTGTACTTACTTAGGGATCAGTTAACATTTTAGCATCTGTCTATCATCTGAACATGTGTAATGAAAGGATCATCTGGCTGCTAATGATCAGGAAGCAGATTAAAGTATCTATACAAAAAAAAAAATTGAGTATTATTCAAATATTCTACTGAAAATTAACATGAAATTACATCTTTTGGAAATTTCTGCCCAATTGCATATATGTGGACACTTATTTCATTAGTAGTCTATGTTTGCAGACTTTTCTCATGAGGAAAAAAAGGCTAACATCTGAAAGCTCAAAAATCTGTAGAATTGCTAAGCAGTAGTCTGTTATTTTAAGGATGCAATTAGAGAGGAAAAAAGCCACTATCCTTCTGGAATTCCTTGATTCCACCCTCACCCCAAGGAGGAGTTGCTTGTTCTCTGTTCACCTAGCACTTGCCAAGAGTTGATACATTTAATGCAGAGATCCTTGAGTTCATCCTGCCTAGACTCCACTTACATCCCACTCCATGGTATTGTCCACTTACTAGAAAACTGGGACTTCTTATACCCAGGTATGTCCTCATAGGTTTGTTTTGTAATCACCTCCTCAGCATAAGAATTAGTTTATTTGACCTATGCCTGGATTGCCATAGACAGCTGAGCCGAGGTTACTGCTCTCTCCTGCAACCTCTCATTCACCCTTACTCAACTCTCTTTTCCTCACTGCCTTGTCTTCTATCCCTTTCTTGACAGAGTATATTAAATCCTTTACTGAGTCAGTGCAAATCCCAGTTATGACAGAGAACACCCTCTTTTTTTTTTTCTAGCACTACTAGTGGTAGTCTTCTGCCTTTCTTGGGAGCTAAATGAACTACAGGAGGGTTTCTATGAGAGCCCAGGCTTCCTTCAGAAAGCAGGTGCAATAGAAAGCTGGAGAGAGTGGAAGATGATCTATGGAAGCACCTGGTTTCACCTCAGCTTACAAAACCATTATGTCCTTGAACCCACCTTTCTCCAGACAACAGCCTCGCAACAGGAAAACAAAAAACACCACAAAACAATAAAAGATAAAGTCAATGAAAGAAAAATGCTGTTTTTCCCTTTACGAAGAGCATCATCCACTGGCTTATTTTCTTTCCAGTGAGCCTTCCTCAACTCTTGGAAATGCAAAAATACTGCAGGAGTCACAAGCGTGGCCTTTTTTACTCTGAAAGATTCAGCAGAGTAATCTCTGCATTTATTTGGTGTTGTGAGAAGGCAGGAAGTCTTTTAGAGCTGTTAAAATTCTGTTTCATGTGAAAAATAAATTGGTGAGGATTTTCTGTTGAACTTATTAGTTATTAAAGCTTCAGCAAAACTCAGGCATGAAGAGTTTAATAGAGGCCAGACACTCATTGGTGCTGCTTTTTCCTCTAAATGTATTCTTTTCCTCCTTCAATTTTGTGACTAATTGTCAAATGTTAGGAGTACTTTTCAGCTGCAGCACTCAGAAAAGTGTGTTTTTCTTTTTTTTTTAACTACTGATGGTTAAGTCCATATGGTTTCTGGCTTTAAGGTTCTACTCCACTTTCAATGGGGAGCTATGTGAGCTATCTAGACAATGGCTGAAACAGTGAAAAAATAAGTGGGGAATACGGCACCATGCTCAGTGATGAGTTTTCATTATAGAGCCATAAAATTATAGAGTTTGGAAAAGACTTTCAGGATGTTCATATTAAGCCTGATTATTAAAATATTAAGTCTGACCTACCACGTTCATGGAACTATATCCATATATCTCCCAGATACCTCTAGCAATGGGGGAACTCTACTATTCCATGGGCAGCCCATCCCAATGCTTGACCACTCTATCCATGAAGAAATCTTTCCTAATGTTCCGTCTAAACCTTCCCTGATGTAACTTGAAGCTTTATCCTCTCATGTTACAACTTGACACTTGGGAAAAGATCACCAGGAGTTTAAATCACAATTTAACCTCTGTATAACAAGACCTTCAGTTACTGGCTGAACACTGAAATTATGGAGACTTAGTGGCTGCTGTAAGATGTGTTATGCTGTCCTGGTTTTCATGATGGTGAAGGTATGAGTTGTGATGAAAGCTGCTTCCCCCTCTGGGTTATATAGAAAGGCTCACTACCGTGTGTATGTTGTTACATTTAATCAGATATAAGGGCACACAGTCCTCTCTTTAGGAGTGGTGCTTAGATTTCTTACTTCTTATGGTCAATTAAGGAAATGTATCTTTTAAAAAAGTTATCTTTAATGCTTCTTTTGAAGTCTCATTGGAACAGGTGGAGATATTCCTAGGAGCAATTATCTTGCATGTAGCATGGCTGCATAAAACGGATATTCAGAAAAAAAAAATGCAGTGAATCAATATCGTAAAACTATACTGCCTGTTCTGATTAAGATACAGATCTTGCAATTCTATGCATGGCTTTCCCACTCCTGCCTATTCCCTACTTACTGAATGGTTACACTAAACATTATATATCTTAACCTGAATGTTTCTTCAGAAACCTCTGTGGTTTCTCTACCTTCCCCCTTCCTGACTGATTCATTTAGAGATATGAAGCACTTGCTGTACATAGACAACAAAAACTTGGAAAATGTTGAATATTCAAGGAGAAAGACCAATGGCCTGGTGAGATATTTCTGTTTCTGCAGTTTTCCTTCTCAAAGCTGCTTTCTTGAAATGCTGAAGTGCATTAAGCATCTTAACTTCTAAGGATCTTTATGATGTCTGATGAGATGACTGCAGTTATGAAATATAATGTGAACTTTAATCTGATTTAGAAAACTTTAGTGCATCACTCATGCCTTATATTATCATTATAAACTATAAACTTGCTGCTCAGATCTACCAGTGACTGTGAGGGTTGCCAAAGGTTTTGTTGTGTCACAGAGCACTGAGTGCTGGTTTGAGTACTGTCCCTCCAGCAGGCTGCTTGACTACAAAGCAAAATATTAAGCATTAAAATACATCTTAAAAACATTATAGATAATTCCTTTTGTTTATGTCCCATTCTTGGCTTATTTATGAAGTATTTGAGTCCTACAGCACATGATTTTTCCTCACTGAAATGTTTCCTTTTGAATGATGGAATTTCCATACATCTGGATGTTATTCATGAGTGTTGCAGCAGTTTTCCACGTACAATATTTTTCTGCTCTTTATTGTTTCTGCTGGTAGGGGCATTAGGTAGAGGCACTGGGGCTTTCTTCACCAGAGATAGAAGTTATACAAATAACACCCTATGCCTTAACTTTAAATCAATCAAATAAAAAAATATTTGGTGATATAAATATGCCTGAAAAAGAAATTCAGAGCCAAAATAATAGCAGTAAATTGCTTGAAAAAATACACCTACCCTTTCCTGCCTTGTGCGCTTGTTTTTGATTTTCATGGCTGCTGTCATGGTGAACAATAGCTGTGTGTCTGAGATTACCAGAGAAGTGTGGATTTATGGAGAGACCCACCAAACTTTTAAAACGTTTGAGTCACCCTTCTATTATTTAATAATGTGTGGAAGTACTATTTTAGTCACAGGAGAGCTGGTGAATGTGCTGATATCGACCTTATGGGTAAAGTTGAAATTTTCTCCAGGGCTACGTTTGTTCCTGAGGCAGTTACTATGTATCAGGCACAAATTTGGAGTTACTTTTTTGTAAGCACTTAAACATGGCTTTATTCGTGTTTGCAGTAAGCAGTGCTCTAAAATGAAACAGCTCTTTGCAGGTAGTTGCTATTTGAGTGCATTTAAGGCAGTGTTTTCTGAAACTCCTACTCTTCCTACAGTGTTTGACTGCCTATTCATAGAGTTCTGCTGGTGCTGTCTCTACTGTCCTTTTGATCTCAAGTAAATATTGTGAGTTCTGCTTCTTCTGATAAGCAAGAATTGAGAGGAGATGTGGAGCTGGGAGGTACTCAGATAAATGATCCCCTGTGTTGGTGAGATTCCAGCTTGTTCTGGGAGCACCATGGATGAGGGGATTAACCACTGAGCCTCAAGTAAGGTATTCAGGTTCAGACTCTGCTCTGATATTGAAGAGTAGAAGTACAAATAGCTGAAAACGCTCAGCAGATCAGGAAATACTTTTTTTCCCCCCTTTTTTTCTTTTTTTAAACCTGCCTGAAAAAGACCTTATGCAATATGGAGCTTTGAAGGCAGCTGTGACAAGAAAGACAAATCCAGCAGAGGTAGGAGAAGGGACAATGTGCAGGGACTTTTTGCAACACAATTGGGAATTTCTGCCCTCTGAGTAACTTCTGTCCTTGGGTCAAAAACGTGACTTGTACAGGTTTTTGCATGCATAAACTAGTGGCAGGAATACATGATACCAATTGCTGAATATACACAGGGCTAATATTCCAAATAGTAAGAGAATGTTTTTGGGCACAATCTTTAAAGCAGCTTGTTGTAGAAACAGTGACACTGCAGCCACTGTGAGCATTTTGATGGAGTAAGTAAGGTGTTTTAAAAGAGGGGAAATTTAGGTTAGATATTGGGAAAATATTCTTTCTTCAGAGGAGGGTGAGGCACTGGTGCAGGATGCTCAGAGATGCTGTGGGTGCCCCATCCTTGGAGGTGTTCAAGGCCAGGTTGAATGGACCCCTGGGCAGCCTGAGCTGGTGCGCAGCAGCCCATGGCAGGGTGGTTGGAGCTCAGTGATCTTTAAGATCCCTTCCAACCTGTCATTCTATGATTCTGTATGATTTCATATTCAGGAAGAGACCATGACACATTCATTACTGTTGAACTTCCTTTCAATAGAACTAGCAATGTTAGGCTGCGTGCCCATAGTTCAGCTGGACTTTCAATGGGAAAGAGTTTCTTTATGCAAACAGACAAGACCTGAGTTCTTCTTCTCAGAAGGTTTTATGAGGGCAGGCAGGGTTGCTTGGCCTTAGGACAAACTAATAAGGCATTCTAAATGCAGTGTCTGTATTCAGGGAATGGTATATGAAGTATTGGCTTTGATTTAATAATGGCATTAAATATGAGTATTAAAACTATTGAGGTGTATTATGTGAATAAAGGTACAAAATCAGCTATGCTGCTGTAACACATCTAGATCTCGCACTATAAAAGTGCCAGCCCAGCATGGTCAGGCTTTAAGCAGTATTCTGCACTAAACAATAGAAGCTACCACTTTGTTAGACTGAAGTTCTAAGTCAGAAAGCTATCCATTTTAATTTAGACATTAACAGCACATGAAAAAGTAAACTCTAGGAGGAAAATTGATAGTTTGTTAAAGTCCTTGTTTATATTCAGTGTGAAATATGCTGTTTTCTTAAAAAAAATAATTCTATAAATAGAATATCACTTGTCATCACTATGGCCTGACTTCTGTTTTCTGTTTAAATCATGACCCAGAAGAATTACTGTACCTCTCCATCTTTGTTTTTAGGAGAAAACTGAAAATTATTCTTTTCTCATCACAATGCTGAGAAAGTAGTTAATATTTCACCAGACACTGTCAGTCCAGGGCTTTCAGAATACTATTTTAAAAGTCAAATTAACTTTTTACTCCTCTGCCTGTCATACATTATATCTTAGTGAGCAAAGTGCATGCATGTGACAAAATTATAAACATACTATATACACCTAGTCATCCACACATTTTAAAACTAGAAAATTTTGGGTTTGCAACATTTTTATACTGCTGAATACATTGTATGTATGTGTATGTATGTTACATACATTCCCAGGGACTAATGTGTGGAAACAGAATGTTACTCAACTGTGGTATCACTCTGAAAGTCAGTTAATAACTCTGAAATTTCAGTTTATAAAACCTTGGAAACTTCAATAAAACCCATCCTTGAGGTATGATTTGTTACATGATTAGCAAAGTGAATTGCTTTGCAACCTCTGAAGTATACCACAGACCTCCACTTCCCCTTACTGACATAGAGGGTCTCTGCTAAGATGCAAATTGACTGCAGAGAGCTCTAACCAGCCAACTGGATGGCTAATGCCTGGGTCTTCATTCCTAATAAATGATTTGGACACGTCCATCCTGGTCATCACCAAGCACTGAGGCCTAAGCACTATGGCTTTATTTTAAATTTTACTTTCATTTTGTTATGTTAATAACAGTGGTGTTTTGTAGGCATTATTGCCCAGTTCTCATTGGCAGTGTTTACCTATGCGTGGACAATTATCTACAGATAATCAGTCTTCAGGACTCACCAGTAAGTTATTGTTTAAATACACTGTGAACGTGGAGATTTGTTAGTGAGTGGGACGTGCCTCTTGGAGGCAGGTCTAGTGCATTCATTTCCCTGCACTTTTCCTCTCTCTATTTTAACAAAGTTTCAAGACAGACCATGGAAGTTGCTGATGGGTTGGAGTAAGTAGCTGCTCTGTAAGCTCCTTAATCAACACTCTACGGCCTCCTGCTTAGTGCCAGGCAAGTACACTAGGCACTTTTTGATTAGGTTCAAGCTAAAGAAGTGAGCCTTAAATCAGCTCATCAGACAAGAAACTTCACTTTTTGCTATTTGGGATTTGTATTATATCCATTAAAAGCCTTTCATTTTAAGATTTAGTCTGATGAATTTTTGTTATGATTAAGCCAGAAAGCTGTGCTTTAAAAAAGAAGTTATTATTTGATGCAACCATTGTGATTGACCTCTAATTGACTATTTTTTTACCATGATAGCCTTTTCATACTTGCTATTGGGCACCAAATTAAAATGGCCTGAATTTCAGACACACGGAGAACTTACAGTTCAGCCATGGAATTAAATGGCAACTATGAATGTTCTGCTGACTTTTAGAAATTCTAATTAAAAGCTTTTTTATTCTATGTACAAAATGCTCTTTCGAAGCAAGAAAAAATAGCGAAGAGCAGGGTTTTTGGGTTTTTTTGGGGGGGGGGGTTCTTTTTTTTTTTTTTTTTTTTTTTTTTTTTTTTTTGCAATTGCACTGATATTCTCTTTTATTTCAAATTTATGAATTGTATCAGTACTAATAATCTTCCACAAATAGGGTACAGCATTACCAGCCAGTCCTCAGCATCATTTACAATGAAAATAATCTGACAATTACAGTGAAGAGTTGTATCTATGAATTGATTTCTCAGAAATTGTTCTCTATTTCACAAAACTATTTGAATCTACAAGTAGAGCAAAGCAGACAGATCAATAGTATGGATATTACAGGAAGTCACTGGTTCCAAGATTGATATAGGTCCACTAGGTTTTCTCTTTGCTGTTTACCAGTACTGTTTTATTTTAAACTGTAATAACTATTTGTTTTCTTCCTTGGGATCTCTCTTGGTACAGAGAGAGTCTACAGTGATGTGGTTAAGAAGATACAGTGCAAAAACATCAAATGACAGTTCTGGAAAGGATTTTGTTTTATTATTTGAAAAAATATGTATTAGGGACAGCCATGGAATGCATTGGGATACATTTAATGGGGGAAAAAATGAGCTCATTTCACGACATATTTTCAAGAAAGCAAAGCAGATAAACAGTGAAAATAAAGAAGTATACTAATAAGATAAAAAAACTGAGGGAGTGGAGATCTAAAGGGAAAAATGAATCTGGATTTTTAGCTGAGTTGCTGAAGTTAAATGCGTGCCTTTGTTCATTTTCATACAAGCCAAAGACACATTTCTGATTTTGTTACACAGATGTCCACACTAGTTCTGAAGTGCTTTCTGTCTGTACTTACTGAAGCCTGGTTTGGAAGGTGCTTGGTCATACTCTTCTGCCTTACATGAAGAGTGGTTTTCTGCTTTAAAAAGCAGGAGCCCAACTGTTCATTTTCCAATCTTGAGGTTCCTGTCATCAGCTCAAGGTAGGAAAATGGCTTCAAAACACCAGCGCCGGTGAGCGTAAGAAAGCATTCTCTTCTCATCTGCTTAATGTGGAATCAGTTGATGCTGAAGCTTTTGGAGTAAGCACATAAAATGGAGGTAGATAACTTGATAGGCTGAGTGAGCAAAATAGCCACTTTGGTGCATCCTTATTCATTCTAAAAATTCATATATTAATTATACATAGGATAACACTAACACAATGTTTTTTGTTTGATTTTCTTTTTAATTTTAGCTCCAGAAGTGTTCCAGGCATTTATGGATGGAGGCCCAGGATACTCATACCCTGTTGACTGGTGGTCTCTAGGAATTACAGCATATGAATTGCTGAGGGGTTGGGTAAGAATAATACATTTAGTTGTTATTTAATATATTGCCTGAAAGAAGTCCAAACGTTTGCAGTGCCCCTTAATCAAAACATTTGAGTGACCAAGGCTGAGGCTATGGTCAGGAATGCAGTTCTGGGCCCTCCCCAGCTGACGTCATTCTTGGTAAATTTCACCTCATTTATATCATAAATTTTGCATAAAATGTACATAAGCTTTTCGTATGTTCTAAGGTTAAAGCCTAATACTTTAATGGCTGCTCAAAAAACTGGAAACAGTGGATTTTTTTCCAAATAGAAGTTAAATTACCTCAGGCTTTATTATATTTTTGATTCTCTTATATAGATTCTCTTACATAATGCCTTAAAGGAGCAAATGTAATATCCTTAGATTAGTTGCCCAAGTACAGACAATGTTTATCTACCAGTTCACTCATTAGTTATCTAATCAATTTTGGGAATAGATATAAAGAAAAATCTTCCTGAGCATGATCAAATATCACAGAACATAACAAAAAATTCATTTCCATTTTGGTTCAAAGACTTGTAGTTAATTGTTCAAATATTTACTATTCCCCATGGGAAACAGTAATATACATAGAATCTCAGGATAATGGCATGTAGTTAACAGCAGTTTGGTGGTTTCATTTTAAGTCTTAATTTCTACTTTGAAAAGAGGATTGCATTGCAATGCATTACATTGTATGCTGTCCTTAAGAGAGGACTATTAACTAGTATGGCACTAGCATAGTACTGTTATCTGTTCTGTGAAGCACTTTGCAATGTAAGACAGTCTTTACCAAACTATTTCACAAGGAATGGCAGAAGTCACACTTCTGATAACAAAGATCTCTCTCCTGTTCCAATCGTCAGTACGTGCTCTCAAAGCAATGGTGTTTTAAAAACATATATATATTTAAAAAAAATAAAGTACTTGCAATTTTTCTCTGTCATGATTCTTAAAAATCACTCATGTCCTTCTTAGGATGGAATTTTTTTATCTGAATAGTGGAATGGGTGAAATTCCCATGACGTATCACAGAAGTTACTCAGTCACTTTAAGAAATGAAACATGATATAGATGGGTATCTATTTGCCCAGATCAGTACAGTTGTCTCTGAATAAGTCTGTCTGGCTAGACACAAGGCAAAGCTGAGCCTGAATCAAAATGTTTTTTTCTAGATGCAAACATTGCCATCTGTCCATGCTCCAGTCAACCAAGCCAGCTGCTTGTTTTCTCCCAAAGAGCAGCCCTTTCCTGTGGAGCAAGGCAGAGGGTGCCTTTGAGCCCACACTTCTGCATGTATTTTTTCCCAAATTGTATTTCTAAGTGTTTTTTGTCTTGTTAAGGCCTAAACTGACAGGAGTAGAGACAAGGGAAGTATTGGTAGCCTGAGGCATAGTGCTTCACTCAAGGCGTGTCTGCAACAGCCTCAAGCTCCAAAGCTCCATCTGCTGCAGCAGCTCTGTGCAGATGGCTGCCGAGGGGCAGTTGATGAATACAGGGCTGCATAGTAAAGCAGAGGGTAAGCAGCCCCTTCTCTACTGTGCAGCCCACCCAGCCTCAGAGGAGGTTGAAGGAACTACAACATTTCTCGTGCCTTGTGTTCCACCACAAGGCATCCAGGACAGCATGCTGCTGGTGACAGTGCTGGATTTTCCAGCTACTGGAGTAACAGATTTGCACATTGCTGCTCTGATAGCATTTGGCTCTGGATCTCATATCATCTATCGCACATTCGTTACCCTCAAGGTAGAGCCTAATTCACAACAAGCCATGCTTTATTCCAGTTTCAATATATACCTCAACATAGAGCAATATTCTGACAATTTCCTTCAGAAATACACACCTTTAAAAATGCTTTTTTAATAAGTAAGAAAAATAGATTTATGGATAGTACTTTTATTTCCAAAGTTGGCATTTGACAAAAGATAAATCATAACAAACTTCAAGAACAAAGCACTGTGAAGCTTAGGCACTGCAAGTCCATATAATACATACATCCACACAGTGAGTTAATTTTAGATTTCAAAAAAAAAGGAATGAAGGAGGATTGGATTTTAGAAAGTCTGAATTCTTACTGTGACTCTCACAGATTTTTGTGTACTTGATGTCTTTTTCTGCTACTCAGTAATGTCAGGATAACAAAGCTTCCTTTAGACAGTAATATTGCATTTGGTTACTTTATTTCTTTTAGTGCTACAAGATAAAAAAATTAAATCAGTAAATTCTATTCTATATAGATTGCCACAGGAACAAAATTATTCACCAGCTAATTTGAATGGACTCATAGCATGAGGGAAAAATTACAGATGAATGCATCTATGAGTAATTATATTCATTATAATCAAAGAAAAGTGTGTGCAATGAACAACTAGCTTAAAATTGTTACAAGATATTTTGACATTTCATTATTTCCAGTACAAACAATACTTCAGGTCAGGGAAACATGAATTGTGTACATTTTTTATCCATTTTTGCTGAATTGATATTGGTTTAATTAAATTCCAGAGGCCATATGAAATTCATTCAGCCACCCCCATTGATGAGATACTCAACATGTTCAAGATAGAAAGAGTTCACTACTCATCTACTTGGTGCAAGGGCATGATAGCATTACTAAAAAAGGTAAGAATGCACCAACATCTTCCATCCTCTCTGCTCTCCTTGCACAGAAACCCCTCCAACAATTCAGAGTATCAAGACACACTTTAGTTAACCAGCATTTCAAGGATGAGGAAGTAGTGCTTATTCCTGGCATTTTCCAAATGTTGCTGATGCTGTATTTTCTCTTGAGTAATTTGATTATTCTCATTCCTAAACAATTTTAATAGCCTGAAAGAAATAGAAACCTGATATTTTTATTTTAAAAATGACTCACTAATGATTGCAAACCTTTAGGAAAGAGTAATACCCAATACGTTCCCTGAATTTCTGCTGCTGTTTGTAGCCAGGGAGCTTAGAAATGAAAAGCATTCTATTTCTTGTTGTCCCATGTTGCTAGAGATGCAACAATAGAAGTCAAGCCATTTTACTGGAAATGTCACTAAACTACAAGGTGAGGTTCTTTCTCAGTGTGGTATGACCCTGCTAAGCATGTTCTTCTCAAAACCTCAGTTTATTTTAATTTTTGTTTGTGCTGTAAGATTCAACTGCTTTTTTTTAGGTATTTCATATCATCAGTACTGATAATTCTATGAATATGTGAATAGAGAAACAGAAGAAGCTTGCCTTATGCAGCAATGAGAAATCTATTTTTGATAAATGGAGCAATGAAGTGGTCAATTTTAATTGCTGCCAAGATGCTCAGTGTAACTGCACCTTCCAATAAATATAAAATAAATACAATTTGTTGGGTGACACTGAACTTTTATCTGTTTGTTAACAGACTTTTGTTACTAATTCATTTATGTATCTCATGTTCACAGCAGCCATCTGGTAACAATTAAACTATATATAAATATATACTATGAGTTGTTACATCTGTTTTTCTGTTTTGTACCTTCTAGAAGCTCTTAAGAGAATTCCCAAGCCATACTCTCACCCTATACTGTGTAGCATTACAAGTAATATCTGATAAATTTACTCTTTTATATTACATACAGTCCCTTAGAAAATGTTTTGTGCTTGATCACAGCTCCTCACCAAGGACCCAGAGTGCCGTCTTTCAAGTCTTGCAGACATCCAAAGCTCTCCATACCTAGCTGATGTCAATTGGGATGCAGTTCTGGAGAAAGCAGTGACCCCAGGCTTTGTTCCTAATGTAAGTTGGTGTGCCAGATGAACAGTGTTTGCAAATTCCAACCTTTTAGCTTGTTTACACTTGCATTTACCACTCTTTGGTGATTCATCTATCTCATAACCTTTATTTTGGATTCTGTTTTAATGTACTCAGTTACAGCTCAGAACATTTGGCCCACTTCGTTAGACCGTGAGAAAAAACTAATTAACCTTTCTTCACTTTTAGTCCTTTTCTATATGAAAAAAAAACCAAAACAAAACATTTTTCTGACTGCCTTTTAGCTGTTAGAGAAAATGATTGTCAGTGTCAACTGTGAGCCAAAAACCACGGAGAATATTGTCTCTGTTCTGAAATTTAGGCATCCGACATAGCATTTACAAAGCTTTTAGTATCCCGGTATGCCAATCCTTTTTCACCCAAAAGAACAGTTCCAAAAGACTGACCTATTTCCTTTTTGGCAGTTTTCTTTCTTAAAACATTCAGATTTTGTGAGGGAATTCGGTGGGAATACCATTTTGTTTTTATGTTATTTTGGTTTGGTCATTTGCAAGTCGAATGAATTCAAATATTGTGAATAAAAAGAAGTAACTGCAGTGTTACCATGTTTCTTAATATTCTTCAGTCACTGAAGCTATATTACACCATAACTCTTCTCCAAATAGTGTGTACGTAGCATGATAAGGATGACTTATTTTATTTTTAACTGAAACTGTGCTGCTAAGAAATGGATACAAGCCAGCTTTTGTCTGGAAGTGTGCAGCCAAGTAATGTGTGTCACTCTACTATCCCTAACTGCTGAGTAGGGAGATATGGTAGCTTGGCTGTACTAATGGAAACTAATAATGGGACTACAGCTTCTCCACATTCAGCTGTCTTATGTCCAACCATTTCAGAGTCTGGGCATAACAAATATGGTGTGGTCTCCAACTGGCCACAGATAAGTATCTTTAACTTCTTACCTCATAGTTCTCATGTGGACGTTTGGTTCTTTTCACTTGGATTCGGATATTTTTGAAGGTACCCGAGAGAATGTAGGTAAGTATCCTGAGGAGAGTGAAAAAAAATTATCTTTGACATAATTTCAAAAGAAATCATGAAACGTATGTGTTGGCTCTCTTGGCCAAGTGGCTTTCCTCTGAGACTGATGCCAACAATGGTCAACATAATGGAGACTGAAACAATGCAATACTTTTAACTGTTACCTTTAAATATATTTCCAAAGACACATATTTTTGTCACTTTGTCAGTCACCACAGTTGTTTTTGGAGGGAGTCAAACTTTAGGAGACATTATAATAGTAGTAAGAGTTGAGAAAGATATTTTGCTTAAAAAATTACTATGGTGTTAAAGAAAAATAGAAAAGGATTCCAATCCTATGATTTCTTCACTTCCTCACTTTCATTTCCCACATTTTAAAACTGAGGAATTGCAAGAGGGAAACCCATAATAAGGGTAAAAATGAATAGCCAGAATAGTTCAGAAACATGAATATTAAGTTTGAATTGCAAGACTCTGGTCCTTACTCGATGCTGGGAAAATAACATTCTATCATTAAAAGTAGCAAAATACTGTTTTTTGCCTACAGATATTAATTTGAAATTACTATTAAAAGCTCTACTGGACACTTCAGGATTTATATTGTACCTGGTCAATTAAATATACTAGGAAAAACAGTGAGAGTCAAAGTGACACATCTTTATGCAGTCCGCTTTGCTATTTCAGAAGACCAGGTTTGGACAGCCATTTCCCAAGAACATTACTTTCTGTAGACCAAGGAAAAGCTTCCCTGAATAACTGGGACCAGAGAACAAAATATTTCTTGGCTCTCAGGTTTTAAGTGAGAGCTGAAGTCACTGGGTGCTGTTATCTGGGTGGAGATTTATTATTTTAGCAGTTTGGTGTTTCATTCAGAAGCTTGTCTTTCCTTCCCAAGGTATGTAGGAGACATGCAATAAAAAATTTCCAGTTTTTTTCTCCTTCTGTAGCCTGATCCACAGATATATTTTATACTTCTCATCTGTGTTTCTGTATAATTTACCTAATTTCTTTATATTCAGTTTAATCATAAGCAATGTATAGCTTTTTGAAATATTAAATATTTAATAGAGGAAGCAAGATATTATTTAAATGTAATTTGCTTTCATTTATTAAACTTAATACTATTATCACTGACCAAGTAAACTGAAAAATGCAATGACACTTCAAAGAGTAACTTTGAATCCTTTTGTACCAGAAAGGAAGACTGAACTGTGATCCAACATTTGAACTTGAAGAAATGATATTAGAGTCCAAGCCCCTCCACAAGAAGAAAAAGCGACTTGCCAAAAACAAATCCAAGGATGGAGCTAAGGAAAGCTGCCCCCTGGTAAGCTGAAGACCATAATTTCAGCCAGTGGCATATAACATATATTCTTTAATGAGTGTAGTAACTGAAGTTCAGTTTTCCCATCAGTGAAAAAAGACTTGGCCTCTATGTTTCTCATATCTACTCATAGTTGCAAAATCCATGTCCAAAGATGAAAATCAACTATTTATCTCGGTGAAATAGTAAAAGTGTGTTTTAGCTATAATCATTTTTAAGTTTATCACAAATTCCAATTTAAAGTATAAAAAAAATGTTGCTAGTTGCAAATACACTTCCCACACATGGCCAGATATTTAGGAGTATTTATTCACTGCTAGAACCAAAAATGAAATGTGTGCAGTGGAAAGTTTATTATTTATAAATGTTTAAAAGCTGTTTCTCGTGGCCTTGATTAATGTGTTCCACATAGAAAGACATACTGAATAAACTGTCTAAACATTTGAGGAGATAAAAACATAATGATTTTTCTGATTTGATTTTTCATTTCGATGCAGTCTTTTTAATGAGTTCTGTTGCTGCTCCTAATAATTTTGAATGCTTGCAAAAACCATTCTTCTTAGAATCTTCAGACTTAAAAATCCCCAGGAATTCTTTGTGAGAAACGTCTCCCAAAAGAGTGAAGGAATGATTGTGCTTTCAGGGCCCCTTTATGAAGAATCTTCAAAATACCTTTTGGCAGTATTCACTCATAAGCTGTTTTGTTTGGTATCGTTTCTGTTGTTGTGATCTTGTCTATGATTTTCTGTCACTTTTAATCAACGTATTCGTGCTGTTTTTTAAAGAACGTACACCTGCAGCAGTGCTTGGAAACCGTTAGGAAAGAATTCATCATATTCAACAGAGAGAAGTAAGTGCATTTCTTAATGCCTCTTTAGCATTTGCTACTGAAATTAATTTGAGAGTGACATTTTTCACCCAGTCTAAAGAAGAGTGATTAATGATCACAGCAGCAGAGCTAAAAGGCTGGGTTTCCACTCATTTTATCCTTTTAGACTCCGATGTGACAGTTTTGGAGTTCTATTTCTGAAAGCAAGTACAGGAGCCTATGGCAAAAATGGGTTAGAGATAAGGTCAGTGTCCCTAACACTTCTCCAGAGAAGCCATTAACAGTTAAGGAAAGGGAATACAATGCAAGGGGATGTTTTTTCTCAACTCAGGCAAAAATGAGGATATTGATACCCCATGTAATTTTAATGATATAAGTGGCAGGGTTCTGACTTGGAAATCCTGTTCATACTTTACCCCCATAAAACAGGTTGTTTAATCACAGTCTTTTTCAGCAGAACTAGATATTTAAGGTATATCATAAATAGAGAGATTGCTTCACATGTACACAACAGATAGAATCAGTAAAAATGCAAGTACGAATATCAGTAATGTTCCTGGCCCTTTCAATATACTGCATTTCAGATACCTTACTGTGTTAGAGTCTGTGCCACTGTGGAAGTTTGTATTGTGGATATAACTCATAATAGGAGAGTTGTTCATGTTTTTAGTCAATTTTTCAATTTCATTCAAGTATGTTCAGAAGTTTCATTTCATCTGACCATGTTTTTACCTGGATTTCTAAAGTCACATGACTGATAGGGCTCTTAGGAACGGCTGCACAAGTTGAAAGATATGAGCTGTTCCCACAAAGACAATATCCAATAAATAATCAAATCAATCTTATGGGTGTTAATACCAAGCACAGTTTTATATTAGTTTCAAATTAACACAGCCAGATGCTTTGATATTCCTCCATGGTCCTCTACACAGAGCAGAATCAATTTTATAGTCTAGCTGTTTAATAATATCCTAAGTAATCATAAAAAATATAGCCACTCTTTCAAGGGATAAAAATGTGAATCCCCAAACTAGAAATATTCTAGGAAAAAATACAGGTTGAGCTTGTAGAGTCATGTAGTAATGCTCTGCTACAGTGCAGAATTAACCATTCCAGTTCTAAGTCTTGCAATTCATTACCTGTAAAATATTTGCTAGGAAAAGCAGACAATTTTTATAGAATATCTTGCTAATACTGTAAGGCTGTGTATCTTTTTCAATATATATCTTTAATCTTGCAACAGATGTTGTAAATCTTGAAATAGGTCATATTTATTTTCATTCAGAGAAGCTCAGGAGATTAGCAGGAACTTGTGGAGTGCAATTAGAGGGGGATAAATTGAACGTTTGGATTAAAGATAACGCTCACTATCCTGAAAAAATGCGGTAAAATTTAAGAGTGACTGAACTAAGCAGTTTAAGTGGGCATGGTGATGATGGGTCAATGGTTGGCTAGATGATCTTAGAGGTCTTTTCCAACATGAATGATTCTATGGTTCTCAATTATTGCTGGCAAGTACAGAAAGTGAAAGTCAATGCTGGCAAATACAGAGTGTACAAATTTTTGTTTTCCTATTGCATTCTGAAGTTCAGTATATAGTCATGGTTGTTCACAGGTATCATTTAAGGAAGATGAGCAGAAGCAAGGCAAAGTATATACCTTTAATACATGATTGCGTGCTGTCCCAGTACAATGTAAAATAGCATAAGAACAGCTTTTTGCAAGCCAAGTTTGAAAGTGGTTGAGCAAGTGTTTTGTATTCTTCTGTAAGAGTGGCAGTAAAGTCTCTTTCTTAGCTTTGAATTCATAAACTAAATTGACTATGGTCTAGAATGCCCTGGATCTCGGTTGGAGATAATGATCTAAAGTTGATTTCAGGGTCTTGTTTGTCTCTTTCTTCTGACAAATGGCGTTTTTCCATTTTAAAATTTATTTCTACAGATAGATGCTTTATTATATCTAGAAATACAGTACCAAATATTCTGCAGTATCTGAAGGCATCTTGCAAGCAATTTTTCAAGAAGCTGATCTTATTTAGAAGCTGTAGGCTATATTTTCTTCCGGGAATAAAAAAAAAAGAAAAATACTGTACAGATAAAGTCATGATGTTTCGTCCTAGCTTCATTAAAAAACAGAGCATGGATTATCTTGCTATTTTAGTGCTGTAATCACTAAATTAATCTTCATGTACGTCTATGTTTGCTTATGAATGTTCAAAACCTGAAATAGCACAAAATGAAGAAGCAGAAGCAGAACTTTCTTGTAGAGGAATCTCATTTCTTATCCTTTTTGGTTCCTGAGTCTTTTCCTCTCCCTGAAAGATGTCTTTAAGATTAAAGAGGTGAGCAAATAGAGAACAACAGAGAAAACACTGGAAATATCTGCACCTCAGGCAGAATAATCCTTCAGCTGAATGCTTCACAAACTTGTCATCAAAATTATCAGTCTAGTAATAAAATTAAAATCATATAGCCACATATTACTAAATAGAACATGTATTATATATACATGCAATGTGTGTATATATATATATATATAAATGGATTCACATTCTGAATGCCTACTGGAAAATTTCCATCATTTAAGCAATCCAAATGTATTGTTTCAAAAATTTACTAATGATTTTAAATTCTGAGTTTTCTTCACTTTGATGCTAGTATCCATAGCATTGCTGTGATCTTCAGCTGTCTTGTCTCGATTGATTGAACCGGTTTGACTCTTTCCTAAGCCACTGGTACCCTGTTGGTTGTTCAAAAGAACTACATGAAAAATTTAGACCACAAATTGAAAAAGTTGGATGTCAGCTGTGTACAACCCCTCTCTTTTCTTGCTATACTACTTAATGTTTGTCCATACCTAGTGCTTTCCTAATAGGTACTGAGCAGTTCTAGTCATAGAGGGCAATCCACTTCCAGAATAAAGAGTAAAAGCTGAGTGACCATGATTTAGATATATTAAGATGCTTAAAATCATATTTTCTGATTTTGTCCATGTCATATGCAAAAAACTTAATATTCTCTGCATTAAATTAATGTGGTTTTTTTTTTTAGTTCCTCTTCTTTCCTTTCAGATTAGAATTCTGAGTCCCCAAATGCTCCCTTTCCTTGCAGTTTGATTGCAATTGAATATTCATAATGATTTGCAATATATCTCATTGAATGTACTTTTCTTAACAGGTATTTTGTCATTCAGTTTCTTTGGATATATTTATAGTTTTATAATCCCCATAATATCTGAAAGATTTTTGGCTGAGGCTATAGCACAACTTCTCTTCCCACTTCTAACCTTGATTCAACTAAAATCTTTCCCTGTATGAGCACTTCAAGTGTTTGTGCTGCTCTTCAGTGATCTCCTATCCGTTTTTGATAGGATATGTCTGCTTTTGGAGATTGCTCCTGGAATCTCATATAATTGAAAACATGCCTTTCAGCATGATTGAACCTAGCTTATCTTTTTGTGCTAATAATCACTGTGTGGTCATGGACTCTTTCACTTCTTCCTTTGTTTACCACTCATTATTTCTAGCTTAGAATTACCAGTCCAAATGTTCCTACTTTCTTGGGAAACCAAGCTGCCTGAAGATTTAAGCACTACCAAGCTTTAGCTGGTCATTTTTCTACAGACATACCTTCAAATTCAGTTTTGAGGAAAAAGAGTTCAAACTAAATCTTTCAATAATGTGTACTCTTCACAGTTTCATGGAAGAAAAAAAAATAAAAAAGAGTATTTGAAATCTCATTTTCAAAGCCTTCCAGGAAAAAATGGCTGAAGTTTTCCCAAACAAGTAGACACGTGACTGTGGTTGCTACACTTCACCAAATGAACATCCATCTTCTAAAATAAACATCTGTGGGGTAATGATGCCTGTATCAGAGCATTCTCCTTGTCAAAGCAGTGGAGAGGACCAGAGGTTCAGGATAATCAATGTAGAGCCTCAGCAATGCAGACAAACACAAATAAACCTCATGAAACAAATCAAAAATCAATTCACAGGCAGAGGAAAGGCAAAACCATCTACATTTATACACACCAGAATTCAAAAATGAAACTGAATTTTATGATTCTAAGCAAAATATATTACATTTTTTTCCTAAGTTCTATTGAAAAAAAAATCATATATATGATAAATGATGGCCTCACAACACATCACAATTATTCAGTGACTGTAAGGGACAAGTTTCATGATTTCTCTTTGTCTGACTTCATGTCCATAAATGTCCATGAAACTTCAGACCCTCAATATGCTCATTGGTTTGGGAAGTCTGGAAATGTCAGCAGAGAGTAAGATATGCCACTGCAGACTTTTATCTCCATTTGCCTTGTTTTTTGGTGTCTACTCTCATTTGAAATGGTCCACTCTGAGATGGGATTCTGCGTTAGATGGTCTGTTTGTGTGTGCTTTTATGTTCTCTCACTGTTTATAAAGTGTCCATCTTCATATAGAGTTTGTACTGTAAAATTTACATATGTATGCATATATTTTTAGAAATAGGGGAATTAAAGCAAATTTAGGACAGTAAGAGACTTAGGTGAGACTCAATTTGCCTCTTGCTTTTTGCAGATATGTCAGGCACCCAGTTTCTGGGAAGAGCTCCAGGTTGTGAAATCCACCTGGAGATCATTTTCCTATGTTTTGTCTGTAGTGGTTGCACCTCAGTGACTAAACCAGACAGCTCTGTTTCAATTCAGTGACTTCCATAGATCCCTGTGTTAGGCAACAACCTTCCCCAGACATTTTGTAGGGAGATTAAGTGATTGATTAATTGATGGCTGAAATGATGCTATGTTATCAGAAGTGAGCTACCAGCTAGGTCTCATTTAGGTGATAGTATTTCTTCTTCAGGTAATAAAAAGGCTGCAGAAGAGCTAGACTTTTTGTGACTCTAAGTTTTGGACTTTGGCAGAGAAATCTTTGTGAAGAAAAAGTGAAGAGAGATGAGACAGCAGGGAGGTCACTGTGGGCTGTGTTTGCTCCCTGGAAACTCATAGACTGATTCCTGGAAACCTGTTTTCACAAGAGCGGGAGAAAGGTACAGCTGAATTAGCCACCTCCAAGGCACTTATTCTAGTCTGAGAGCTTTTACTGAGCCAGAGTAGCTTCCCACCTTATAAACTGTCATTAATTAATCCTTAAATTATTGACTGTGTGGCTATCACAGACCTGCAGATGGTTAGAAAATTGGTGCTGCTGGGCAACTAAGTAATCACGATTATGATGTTCCCCCCTCATCTCTGTTCCAGGATCCTTTCCTCAGCAGTAGGGATAGGGATGAAAGAGAAGTCAGATGTGATTGAATGGTAACATCTTAGTGATGGATGGCTGCCCTTCTGTCCAGTCCTGCTTAGTGGTGACAATCTGCCATGCAGTCACTGACAGAGCTGCAGGTGTGCATGATCATCACAGCAAAGGAACAGGCATTTTACAGGCACCATGCTATTATTTGCTTTTAAGTTCTCAGTTTTTTAGAATTGCTCTCAATGGTGTTATCTGCTATTTCATTTTCTTAAATGGCTGTCCATTGCTTGCTTTTTTCACACATTTACTTAATATTTTATTTTACTTTATTAAATACCAGGATAAACCTGAGATCTCAAGACATCATAGGTGAACATGATTCAGCACCCGTTATGATTTGTCACTTGACTTCCACACACCAGTATTTCACGTCACTCACTTTGTATGTGCACCCGAACCCGTTATACTTAATAAAAAACTGCTGATTGGTAAAAAAAATTATATTCACAAGCATCTACTGAGAATAATTAGTCAACAGGAGCCATTAGTTACCCACAGTATAAGCATATTTCCTTAAGGATTCTGGGAGAAGGTGGAAGTAAATGCCAGGAGTGTCAATGGTACCAGAACATATCTGTGCTACATGGGAACACTTTCTCCAAAACTCTATTTTTCACATTCATCTATAATGAACCACAACTTCTTGTCTTTGCCTCAGTCATTTAAATTTAAACAGAATTAAAACAGTTATTTTAATGTTTACATGGTAACTGACTGTGCTGTCAAAGCACATATATCACAGAGTATGTAAAAACCATCTGAGATTGTGGTTGTTTCTACTGAGGCAGTCAGTGCCAAGAGGACACGTTTAGAGACAAAGCCAGACAGAGTTAAATACTGGTTAGATGCAGATCTCCTACTCCAAAGGGTGTGTGCAAGATTTTCAAAATAATCTGAAATAAATTGGAATTTGATGGCACATCTGCATGGATGAACAGGTAATTGCACCCCTGTCCTTATGGGTGACTTCCTCACAAGCTCTTGTCGGTATTTATCGGCTTGTGGACTATTCAGTTTCTGCATGTCTGAATAGTGTGGGTGTAAATTAGTTCCTATCCAGAAGCAAATTGGCTCAGCTAAATAGTGCAGTGTGTGCTGAGTTTATGCAGCTGGGAAACCAGAAGAGCCCTGAGTTTGTGTATCTTTGTTTTTCTGGAGATGCAGCGAGACAGTATTCCCCTTTACTAATCAATTTTAAACCATTTATTTAGTTCTAGCTCCGTTAGTAGTCACTGCGGAGAAATGTATCTCTCGAGGTTCATCTGTGACAGACACATCAGATAACTTATACTGGAACTCATTATTCCATGTCAGTTCCTCTATCTTGTTTTGAGAGCCTGAGCTAATCTTTTGGCTGTCTACAGTTAGCTGGCATGAAATCCATTCCACAGTTCTGGGCTCGCTTCATTTGGGTGAAAATAAATGCCTAGCTGCCAGTCCAAGAGGCACAGACTTTCTGTGGTAATCGAGTCATCTCGTATGTCACTGAGCACTGCTATGGTAGCAATGACGTTTGAGCCTTACGTATGTAGTTCTGAAGGCAGAAGGTGAAAAACAAGCAACACTGACATTGCTGCATGATGAATATCAAGTCTTGCTCCTGTCTATCCTGAAGTCAGCCACGCTCTGTTCCAGGCTGCCTCTGGTACTGGAAGAGGCCTTCAGTTTTATTGGAAAATCCTTCTAAATTCAAGAGCTTTTCTGAGATTTCTGTTTTCATGAGAACATTACCGAGATCATTCTGTACACACAACGAAGACAAGCCCAATATTAAATCTGTTATGATATACTGCTCCTCTGCAACATGTAAAAACTTTTTAAATAAAAATGCACATTAACTATATACAACCTTCTCATGGAACAGTTTCAATTAGCTGTATAATTATTTAATTAATTACATCTCCAAATTTGATGTCATTTAAAATAGTTTCTCATTTTTTTTCAGATGTGTATTTCTCCTTCCACTTCTACTGTCCTTTTTTTTCCTTATTCTTAATTTCTACCCTTCATTACTGTTTTTTTTGTTGAATTGCACTTCTTTCTTTTATGTTTCTATTTTTTCCCCTTTGTTTTTATGTATTTCATGTCTACACATCTCCTCCAAATGAGTAGCACGATTATTGAGTTTAAAATTCCAGCAGTCTTCCATACTGCCTAGTTGTCAGCATGATCCCTGGCATACGTTTTTCCTAGGGTGCAATCATTCTCTAAAGAAATGTCCTTCATATTTCAGAGGTTAGCATAGGCCAAAGACTGTCCAAGCAGTAGTTGAAGCACAACAGACTTCTTTGGAGGATTAGCGAGTTTATCCATAAGGGTGCTACCTAGCCTGCATTGCTTAGATTCTGGGTGCCTATTCCTCCGCTATTTTGTCTTCTGGTATGAGTGCAGCCAATGCCTAAACATGGAGAATTCTAATTGTTTTCTCTAATGAAAACCTTCTTAGATACCTCTAGCTCTAGTGGAATGGAGCATAAATGTTTGGCAGATACTTTGTTTACCAGGTAAATCAATCCTATGAAGAATTATCAGTTGTTTCTGATACATATTGGTATGGAATCAAAAGTCTTCTTTTCAGAATGGGAAATTGCTAAAAATTTCATAAGACCAGGACTTACCTCTATTTGCCCATCCAAGTCATATGCCAGCTCCTCCCCCTACAAACCTGGGCATTATACATGAGCATTAACGGTCAAAATTGGATCTGTGACTTGGACAAATAAGATCTCCTGTGAGGATAATCCAGAAGTGTCATATTTTCTCTTTTTGTTTGCCAGCTTCTGTAATATTTACATAGAACAAAATTAATTCTTTCCTCTTTATGGATGTAAGTGTAAAATAAGCAAAATTCCTGAGTTTCTAGTCAACTCACAAGCTTGTTTTAATTAGCATTTTAAAAAAGAAAACAAATACGTGAATTTCCACTTCCTTCTGATATAGTTAGTGGTTATTTTGTTTAGGAAAGTAAAAATACTCCTCCCCAATATATTCATTCAGTTGAAAAAAATCATTAACTGAGCTTTGCTTGCTTATTTCTTGTTCTTTATTTTACTTTTTCAATTAAAAAACAAACAAACAAACAAACACCAGAAAACAAAGTAGTTGAATGGAAAGCCTGGCAGATAAGAACTAGTAAGCAAAATAATGGAAATACAAGAGAAAGAGTAACACTCATTTATAATTGCAAAATACTGTCAGCTTCTTCAACTTCATGAAAAATAGAATGTGACAAGAGAGAATTCATTAAAAAAAAAAAAGCATTCAAAAATGCAGGCAGAAAATTAAGAGTTCATGTATCAAACTCAGTTCTTATTCTCCACAGTGGCAACCAGATGAGACGTCGAGCTGCTCAGTTATCGATAGTTCTATGATCACTGCCTGCAATTGATGTTAAAACGATGGCACAAAAATATTGGGAAAAGCTCTCAAAGAGAAGTATAAGATGCACATGTGCAAAACTCATTATTTTTGAAATGATGTGTGGGCACTGCAGGGCCTACATATTACTCTCAAATAAGCTCCCTGATTCTGTAGTGTAGGCACTTTTACTTCAGGGCATGACCCCCTATAAAACTTAAGAGATTAAATAAGAGATTTTTACAAATAAAAAAGCTTTGCATGTATTTTGGGAAGTCAATCTGTTCTGGTTAGAGCATGAGGAATTGTGGGTGCCATGAACAATTCCAGCCAGCATCAAAACAATGCAACAGAGCCTTCTGGGGACTGCTGGGAGAGATGTCACTGAAAATGAGCTACAGTTACAAATACTGTTAGTTTTCACCTGTCTACCTCCCATTTGTCACTGAAAATCCATTATCTAGACTGAAAATATAAACTAAAATATATCCCTTCTCTTAATATTCACACCGAAGTATAATGTTCAAGTAACCCAACAGCTTTCCATTTATACTTTCTATCACACTCCAAGTTAGCAATACCAGGGGTGATGTTAGACTTTAGGTGATAATATGAGTTTATTATCTGGGACTATTTCATAGTCCCAATCCTTCTGATGTTTCTCAGAGCAGGTTTTCGTTTCATAAAACAGCTTCAAAATTTAAGGAACACAGGTTATACTCTGAACTTTTTTCACAGGGAAGGAATACACAAGTTTTAGTGCCAATTTTATAATGCTTCTTTTTTGACACCTTTTGACTGGGAACAGTATCAAGAAGTCCCAGTTCAGCTTTGGCTATCCACAGCTAGCTTATATCATGGTTAGAGACACTGTATTCCCAAATCTGTTAGTGTCCCTGTGAGATACTGGTGCAGTAGGGTTCCTCATGCTTCATGGACTCCACCTTCATAGTGTTATTCCACACTGTAAAAATGAATATCTATTTGGCTAGGATTTTTGCAATATTGCTGGATATTTTCCAGAATGCCCAGCAGTTTTGCTGTGTAGCATAACCTCCAAATTTCTGTTTCTGTGATCATGATATAGCAAAACAATACCTATGTATGTAACTGGCATCTTCAAACTGCATTATGAAGTTTCATTGATAGATTTTTTATGTCAAGAATAGAAATACTTAGTGTAATATTTTGGAAGGATGCTACTACAAAAAATCTATATTTGCTAACTGATATTCTAAAAATATTGAATGTGAACGAAGTGTCTTTATCATTGCACTAACTTCACCCTTACAATTTCTGTACCTGTGGTCTAGTAGACACATCAACGATATGCACAATGATACACTGTTGAAACAGTGTCTTAGCACTGGGTGGGTTTTTTTGTTGGCCTTTTTCCCCCTCTTGATTTCATGATTAGTCTCCCAGCAAGAAAATCTGCAGAAAAGTGCAATAGTACTGAAGTGGATCTGATAAATCATAGAACTGAGGAGTGTTTCTAACTATTAAGCAATCTGTCCCCCAGGATACATTAATCTAAAGACTGTATAGAATCTAAAGTTGTATAGAAACACTTGCTCATTTTAGACCACAAACCTCTCTGTGAAGAATAACTGGGATAAAATTTTCTACAGGTTTATCTACTTTCAGGGGTTTATTTCAAGACATGTAAAAGCTTCCCTTAGTTGAACACTTTATCCTGCAATAAAGCTACAGTTTCTAAAATTTGGTTCATAATGCCCACCTTGTCCCCAGACCAAAACCAAATCCACTTGTTTTCATTGGAAAGGGGGTTGAAATATTAATAGGCTAAGATAAGATACTAAATCTAGAAATGATATAGCAAATTCCACAATCTACTCTCAGTGTTTTCTTTCTTGCAAATTCAGGATAGTAGTTAGAATAGTCACTTGCAAATTAAATATAGTGAAAAGAATGTTCTGTAGAACCTGGTACACATGTAGTGGTACTTCTGTCTTCCTTGAAATCTCTCTGCTGGCAGAATTTGTAACCTTGATGGCTGCTGAGTTTACTCCCACTGTTTCAAACATTTCTGAGGCTTCTTTTCTTCTACTGGAGAATATGTTGCTCAGTTTTCAGTGCCGCACAGTATTGAAAATGCATGGATCAATGGTGAAGGCAAGGATATCTGTGCTTAACTATTCTTTGGCTCAGCAGGACCACTCTTAATTCCCAGCATAAATATATTTGAGCCTACTTATTTATCTGTACAGAATTGCTGCCAAAAAAAAAAGATAGACATTTTGCAAACTCATTTTCAGCCTCTTTTACCTGCAGGTTTTTTTTCAGGTATGACTATCCACTATGTACTATCCATTTGTTCACTCTTTTCATCCACAGCTGGCCATTTCACTATTTACCCTCTGTTCATGGCATTCAGCAAAGTAATAACTGTATGGTTCAAAACCACAACAACTATGTTCCCTATAAGCCATTCATTCTTCCTGGGTCTTTATCAAGTTATCACAGTCTGTGGCTGTGTCAGCTAGAGGGCGAGATAAGGCATTCACTGGAAAGCAGTTTCAGATAAATGATTTATTGCACTAGTGCTTTTTTTAAACAGAATGGTCCAGAGTGCATTTGTTTAGCCAGAATCACAGGGATTGTGTTGACCTACACATGTTTTTGTAAAGCTAAGAGTGTATGATGGAAAAGTGCCCCAGCTCTGGCATCAAGTGATCAAGAATGCATGAACAAAGGGTGAATTTCACTTCCAAAATTGCCCAACATTTAATTGCAGAGACTACTTTTTCACACACTGCTGCCTTGGTGAGATTTGTTTAGGTCCTGACCTGAAGCTCTATGCATTCTGGAGTTATACTGAAATGCAGACCTTATTGTATTTGTTTCTCAAATTGCAGAGATTTAGAGGAAGAGAAAATACTGCTAGTAATTACTCCAAGACCAGCTATATGATTATGTTTGGGTTTTCCTGTTCCTTAGTCTCTTACAAATCTGAAATCATGACAGTTGAATCTGTAACTTCTCTTTCTTTTACACTGAGCATATTGTATTAGACAGTCCAAAGACAAAATTTCAAATATTTCCTTCAGCTGGTGAATAGAGCTGAGCCTTAAAGTGTTACCTGGTGGTTCTCAAGTTTGCTACCAGGTTTCATTAGGTACTTGCTGTAGTTTTAGAAGTCTCCATTTCCTTTTTCATATCTTCTATACCGGTACTTCACCACTATCTCCAAACTTTGCCTTTGTATTTTTAGAAATGTTCTTTTTGCTGCTAGTTCTTAGCCACCACTTATCCAACCCTAATTATGACTAACTCCAATCCACATGAGATTTCTGGACAAACACTATTCCATCACAGTTTCAACCCCTTACACTTTTTCCACTTCTTGGGGGAGAGGTTGAGAAACAGAAAAAGGCTGTAATTTTCCCAGAGGGTGAGAGGGTTATAACAGAATCAACATCTCCTGATTCTTAATATATTTTCACATCCCCAGGACATACTGGCAGGTAGTTGTTAGAATACCCATAATAACTCCTTACAATGAAGTCTTTAACATAATATTCAACACTCAGTATAGTGATTTATAAATTATTAAATAGGTAAATAAGAGTTAAATTGTTTGCATCATTAGAATAATAATCTGTTGCTTACTTTGATATTTTTTACATACGAGTAGTGCATCTAGATATAGACCTAGACAATTTCCATTCAGAGAACTCAATGAAAAACTGCTAAAACAACGTACTTTTTCCACTTCCAAAACCCCATAATTTAAATATGCTTTAATAACAGCCCTTGTGAATAAAAGAAAATAAATTTAAACAAATTGGAAACAGAAATCAGTTCTATGGAGTGTGAAGTTTCAGGCTAGCCAGTTGTGTCTTTTGAACCCTTACCTGCTACCTTTATGCTCATCTTAGCAGTTTGCATTAAAAAAAAAGATGTTTTTCTACTTTCTGCTGTTACTGAAAGGCTTACTTTTTCCATTAATTTTGAGGGCATGGTGAATGCTCTCCTTTTCAGAATTTTATGGACAAAATAAATATTAAAGGAATTCAGAGAAAAACAATTGTGTTTTAGAAAACAATGCAATGATTCCTCAGGTCTCCAAAAATTGCCTTATCCCACTATTTAGGAGTCTGCACAGATCTGTAACCTATAATTTTCAACAAGAGTTTCCAAGCACTGTGGCCTTTTGTTCTGATGTGTACAAGTACCTTATTCTTGCAAGAACCAGTAGCTCAAACCCTGAAGTGGTTCAAGGCTTTGTCTGATTCAATTACTTCCTTGGTAGTTCTCCAGATCTCCTTTAAAGCCATTGTAGAACAAAATAAAAATCATTCCATCACATTAGTTATGTTCCAGCCTTTGCTGCCAAGACAGTTTCAACTGTAAGTTTTGTCAGGAGTTATATATTTCTATTTTCTTAGAACCCTTGGATGAAAATCCTGTCTCAGTGATTTGTCAAAGTTTATTTGAAAGTCCAGTTTTATTTAATCTGACATATATGTATACATATATACATATTTATTTTATTTAAATGTGACAGTGTTTGTACTCTTGTAAACCATCTCTATTTGAAAAGTGTTTTGATTAACATTAAACTTTCTTCCTCATACCTGTTTAGATAAAACAGAATTTCATGCCTTTTTACATTGTCTTCTGAGCTGTCAGTTGATGTCTTTATAGCTTTTATTTCATCCTTTTTAAACTCACCCTTTATATTTTGTTTTTACATGTTTTGTCATTATTGAATAATTGTTATGTATTCAGTGTTACTTGCAAAGGTATTTTTGGAGTATATCATACTACTTATGGCTGCTGTTACAAATTGCTTCTTCCATGTTTTCTGTAGTGCCAGCTCTTAGTGCCTTTTCTGGGGGAATACATCACCAGCTGGATATGTAAAAAATAAACAGAAAAGATTCCTCAAAAAACCCAGTAGTTTACCTTTTCAAAAGAAAAATAAAAATTGATCTCTACCATAGCTTCCCCATGAATTTTCCACCCCCTTATGGATGTGCTTATATCTTTGTATTCAGAAAACTACATGAAGTATCAAAAGAATCCCTGCAAAATCACAGAAGTTGATACCAGCACTGAACATAAATGCTGAGCAGTTTGATGACAAAATAATTGGTGAGGATTGGTGGTGTCACCAGGTCTACAGCTGTTTTCTAGAAAATAGTGCATAGAGAAGATGACTTTAAACAATGCAGGATTTTTGTAGTCCCTTAAAACCACCAATGAGGCCACATATAAATATATATTCACCTCATGTGTTTTCTTGCGCTGGCAGAGGCTTTGTCATGCCACATTTAGGAAGAGGTGACAAAGCCAGAGAAGGCATAATCCTCTGCTAGATATTTGCATTAATAGGAGCATTATTAAACCAAGAGCCAATTGCACATATTTAGGAGAAAGAATTCACAGGCATTTAAGACAAGAAAAGCTAGGGAAATAAATAGAGATTGAATAGTGAAGAAGTCTATTATATACACAGGTGATCCATAAGACTGTCAACAATGGTTATGCTGATTCAGTTACCTGCAGATCAGAGCTATAAACTTGTCGATGTTTTTAACCTTTGGCAGACTAAGAAGGCAGCAGGATCAAAGTGGACAGACTTCCAGCACAGAAAGCAGAGCATCCTTGCAGAGCCATGGGAAGATTCAAGATGGACGTAACAACAACTTGCTTGGACATGGCTGCACAAGAGGCTGCAGCAGCTAGTGAGCTACAGCTCCACACAGGCTTTCATCTGAGGATAAGGAGGGGTCCTGTCTCACATGCCTCCACCCGTGCCCCTTGGATCCCAGGCAATCAATCCTTCTGCAGGATCCCCAGCTGAGGGCAAGCCCACTGAGAAACCGGCTGAGAACTTCCATCTAAAACTATGTTCATCTGACTCTCACACTGGAAAAAAGTGACCATCACCGCAAAATACAGTTTTATAACTTTGACTATCCTTTTCAAAATCCTGGAAGAAAACTTGAAACAATTCACTAGGCAGCCTCACAAATATTGCCATGTTTCTGGCTACTTGCAAGAGACAAGTTGCACTGGGGCCAGGTTTATCTTGAAGTCTTTATGCTATCCTCTCTGCCTCCATTAATTAAAATGATCCAATATTGAATTACATGAAAATGCTAGACACAGCTGTTTCCAAACATCTGCTGTTGAGTTTATAACAGATGTACATGATGTAAATACATGATTGTAGTGTCAAAGAGGATAAACACTGAATAATTTCATTTAACTACCTGAAGGCCATTGGCAATGTAGCACCGTGACCGTCTTCATTCTGTTCTTCAACTTCATGCATTCTGCTTTGTAGTAAGAGATGTGACCCAGGCCAAGTCGAAGTATTGCTAGTGACTTTTGTGGATGCAGCATCAGACACATCAGCAGTGTATAAATATGACAAAGAGAGACCCTTATAGGCTGAGCCAGAGCAGAAAAGCAGCCTAGAAAAGACAGCTAAAAACATGAACTTGCTCAGATCCATAGTTAGGTGTTATAAAATGTGAAGAAATCTGTTTCCCTGGATCTATTCTGGATAAGAACTGTCTTGAATAGAAAGAAGCATACTTTATCCTTTGGTATTGATTACACGAAATCTCTTTTTTTTTATTTAAAAACAAAACAAAAAAAAAAGCATCCAGAATTCTGAACATTCAATACATTTATGGTATTTTACAACTTGTACATCCACATTTTGATAATAAATGCATGCTCATTCTTGCACAATCCAATTGTGTTCTTTTTTTGGACATTATGTAAGCAAACTTTGTGTCAAATTTTTAAAACAAATCAGTTAAACATTTGCAAGTGATAGGCGTTTTATTTGTAATAACCTATTTTTACTCTATTGCTTCAATTTTATCTTTTACAAAACAAAATTCTTCATAATTGAATAGATTTTAAAATTTGGTTTCAGATTATATGTAATTTTTGTCAAAATTTTTTCATAAAATACAGATTTTTTATTGCGCCATAAAATGATGCTATCAACAACAGAGCAGTTTTCTAAAGCAGTAAGGTAAAGATTTTTCATATGTTATACGCCTAGTGTGGATTTACTTGCTTAATTTTGGCACAGACTGAAATCATAGGATCAAGCAAAGGGGTAGAGATTCTTTGGTCTTGAGAGGACAGTTTTCATTGCCTGGAATAAACTGCTTCATGCTCTTCACCTCTTTTAATGATTTTATTATTATTATTACTATTATTTATTTCACTTCAGAAGTTCCAAAGTGGGTAACATTTTATGTAACAACTGGAAAAACCTATTTCTCTCTTTCAATTAAAATGTATTACGATCTTTGATCTCAATCCTAGAAAGAAATGAAAGATTTTATGTGAGTAATCCTGAACAAATTCATGGCACTTCTCATATGTAGGATCCATGCTGTAACAGATATTATAGATTAAAGGCAAGAAGCTTTTGGAAGTGAGGTCAGTAATACATGAAGCATGAAATGTTCCTGAGATGTCACTCATGAGGATGTCAGTCTGCATCTGCACTGTGGAACTCTTGTTGGACTGCAGTGCCTGCGAACAGACACCCAGCCACCAAGCAGCCTGGTTATAGAACAATTCCTGATCCACAGCCGTTATAATACAAGAATTTCATCAATGACACATTAAAATCTGAGGGCTTTTCCTGCAGGTAGAACTCAAATAGCAACAGGAGTCTTTTGAACATTTGCAGTTTGATCTGACTGGCTGCAGGAGACCTGTGCCAATGCTTCACTAAGCTGTTTTTGAGATGAGCCTGGTTATTTGATAGATGACATCTCCTTGAATGTGTTTGTAGAGTATTATGCATGAATGCAAGCCCTCTCAAACACTCTAATTTCATGGCTGTCATCACATAGTCATTTCTCAAACAACTTATTAGAAAAAAGTTATGGCACTGGTGCTCAGGTGCATCCAGAGTCCATGGCACTTCCATTGACTGCAAGCTGAACCTCACACTGCATATAATTGCCTTCATCTACTTTCTGAACAGATCAGCAAATGCTCTTGGCTACACTGGGGATCCAATGCACTTTTCATCTTTCCATTCCAACACAGCTATAAGAAATTGGCCTATCATGAGAACCACTGATAAAGATGCAGAAGAAGAAAAAGAGCTTATTCTTTACAGCACAAGCCTTGTGGGAATCAAACAACAACTAGAAGGAAAGTCACACAACCTGGGAATAATCCTGGGAAGTTCTGGGATGGGATGTGTCTCCTCTAACTTTAGACTTGAACAAAATGCACACGCTTGCAGCTCAGTTAGCCAGACATAGGCTCAAAGAAATAAAGAATAATAAAATAAGATTCTTGTAGGGTGCCTGGACTGTCTCCTTCAGCAGTTGGATCTCCCTGTAGCTCTGTCTCCATGGAGCCTAAAGTCAATGTACACAGGCTGTTCATATACAGATAGATACATATGCACTGACAGATTGATCGTGTTTGTTATGGCATAGGCATTCTGTGGAGATGCAGACTAATCCTTATGAGAGAATACAAATGACTGTGGTCATTTCAGCAGCAGGAAGAATGAGGCATTTAAACAGTTTCCATCCCTACATGGAAAAGTAATTTTTATTTTATACCAAAACAGACACATGCAATGGAGTGCTGCCTTGCTTTTCCATCAGAAATGTAAGCAGAGAAGGCAACCCAAATAAATGAAGGTTTTTAACAAAATACTTTGTGAGATAGAAGGGAAAAATGAAGTGTGGAAACCAAAAGGAACTCCTTGGGACTCATTTATTCTCTATGGCTTTATTGCTTTGCAAAAAGAGACAGTGATCTTTACTCCCAAAGTCTCTTTTTGTTTTCTTCCTTCATTTTAAGGGTAAAATATTTTTTTCTCATTTCACTTCCAAGGAAGAGAGAGGGAAGTCTAACACAACTGGAAAAGTGACTTGCTGCTATATTTTATTGCCATGCTGCTTGGTCTGCAGCGTCACAGTTCTGCTCACACACACACACATTCCCACAGCAACACTTTACCTCACACTCTGCCAGATTTACCTTCTGTTCAGTTTGCTCCTTCTACACTGCGAATTAAATATTGGCATAACACTGTAAATGTTTAATTACCAACCTCCATAAATAGAAATAGCTCTTTTTTATCTGTAGTCTTGACAAAATGATTAATGAAATATATACAAAAAAATCTTAATGTAGGCTTTTGGAGGTGGCAGGGATGGTGATAGATCTTGGTACACTATTAAAAATTACATGAAAATAACGGAGGAAATACTAGACTGCCATCCACCCATTCCATCAATTTAGATGTTTTCTGCTTGCAGGAATAGATGAGCACAATTCATAACTAATTTCTGACAGCTTCAGCTAAACCTAAATACTAGTGTACTGCTGAACGAGACCCAAGAGTTGTTCTGCTTTCCAGTTGGGTAGTTATGCCAACACTTGCATATGAAAAAGTATTGAACAGCACAGGAAAAGCTTGAAGGCTTTGGAGAGGTTCATTTACAGCTGTGATGGGTGCTAGAAAGCAAGCGGATATTCCTAGTGCTTTCATGTAGAAAGCAGACAAACAAAAACAGCAGCAACAACAACAAAAAGCAGGTATACACTTGAGCATCTTGTGTTAATATCTGCCTTGAGAGCAGACCTGGAACAAATCACTGCCCTGCACATAATCACCATGATTTGTGTATCTGGCTCAGACTTCACCCATAGCTCAGCAGGCTCCAGACTACAAGAAAGAGAGGCAAGGCTCCACCTGCTTGCAGAGCTGGGCTGCCCAGACTCTGGCTTCTAATGTAGAAAGAGGAAAAACAACTTGTAGCAGCTGCTGGAGCCAAAAGCACCACCCTTGCTTGAGAAAACAGACATCATTATTTCCTATGCAGCCACTGTAGCTCAGTCCCTCGGCACATGCTGCCAACAGGCTCTGAAGTAAATTCAGAATGAGGAATAGTGTAAAGCTTGTTTAAATCCTTCTGGTAGCACACAAAAGCCTCCATGCTAGATTGGTGTGATATTTGAAAGTTTTGCAGTTCTTCCGAAGAGCAAATTCTTAGATAAATAACTATTTTCTTATGCAGATTGTGCTTAATCATCTTAGCATCCATCAGAGTAGTCCTGTTTATTTATTTTAATGACTGGATCAACTACCCTCTAGCCAGCAGGGAGAAATGTTTTGATACTTTTAGCATTCATTTAGCAATGTAAATTAGCTTGCTATAATCAAGTTTGCAAGAAAACACACAGTATCATCAGGACCATAATGTGGCTGATATTAGCTGTGCTCGGTACATCAATGAACTTGGCTCAGACACACAAACCCTAATTTTTTTAAATATTTTTTAATTGGGGAGGATGAATCTATCTAATAAATTAGAATAGCTTTTAACAAAAGAGCCAAATGGTTCTCTCAGACAATCAGAATCATAATGTAGGACAGAAAATTTTGTTGTTCAGTCTCGGGGACTTTTTTTTTTTTTTTTAAGTCAGTTATAAACAATAAATTGAGGATATCAAAACCTTTGCAGCATTCAATACCCATTAAGAGAAGCAAGACTAAAACGAATCCTAAAATAAAAGTCCTCCTAAAATGTATGCCCGTTATTATAGAACTAGGTAAAAATCAGTGTTATCTGAAACTAATTACCTGAATAGATTTATTCATAGCCACTTCCATAGGCAAAAATATTTTGGAACTTGAGCTCTAAGAGAATGTCTTGCATCTTACTTTTTCCATGATTCAGTATGTGCTATATTGCTTTCTGAAAAATTTCCCACAGTGATTATTCTGTACTTGAAAAATCCCTTTTGGAAGAGCACTATATAAATTAATTAGTAGTTATAACTTTGCTATGCAATTCTGTAGCAAGGATAGTATTGTGTAGTCAAAGAGCTAAGATACTGAAACAATTTCTGATGATTAATTACTAATGTGGGAACAATTTAAGTCCTGTGTCCTATCACGATGAATGCTATCTCCATACATTAAGGTGGGTCAGACAGTACTGCAAGGAATTTAGATTTGGAGCTGGATTTATAAGATATAACTTGAAGACAGAGACAAAGTGGAGAATTCATTGCTCAGGGAAGGAGGTAACAGTAAAATCAGCCTATTAAATATAATGAGCAGCCCTGTAATGTAGATTTATGGGTTTTTTCTTCCATTAAATTATATGCACAATCTCCTTTAAGGCCGTAAGTTTCCCATTTAATTTGAAAACTGAACTATAACATCTTGCACAGAAGGGAAAGGGCTGGGGGAGCAGAGAGACAGTCAGTGCCAGTGACACTGGCAGAGCTGCCATTTGCCCAGCTTAGGTCAACAGGAGAACAAAACATTGGTTTCAGCATGCAGAAAATCTCTGCAACTGCAGAATCAAACTAAAGAGACCTGTGAAAATGTGAACTGATGAACTACATGAAGAGGGTGTGATCCACCCTCAGAGATGGAGCACATTAGCTATATGGATGCATAGAACAGCTACTGACTGTCAGCAGGCACATACTCCTTAGGAGAGGTCATTCACTGCCTTTTAAATTTCCTTCCCACCACAGAGATGCTCCCTCACAGAAACTCAGCAGCAGATGTGGTACATATAAGGAGGGAAGCAAGTCTGTCTGCAGGATGCCAGATGCTACTGGCATCAGGACTAAGCAAGCCCTGCAATTCTGTACTGTCTTACCTCGCTTCTCTCACTTGTCCTCTTCCTCTACCTTTTCCTCACTCAGTGCAACTCACTTGGTTCCTTCCTCTCCTCAGAATCACCCATCAATGTCCAAACTTCCCCAGTACTCTATCCTTCCCAGCAGGCTGGCTTTAACAAACTTCCCCCGCTATATACTTGGATGAGACTTCTGAAAGAGCATTCATAGGCAGGAGCATAGTTACCTAAATTCATTCTCCATATCAGTTGAGGCATTGATGCTGATGTGCTCTCATTCTGCTCCTCACATGCTCACCCTTTCCTCTCACAAGCATTTTTTGTTGGAAGAACTTAAAAGTTTACAAGCCCTGCCTTTCCTAGGGTCTGCCAGGGGTATTCACTCCACAGATGTTCCTTTGGTGACATCCACATGCAAACACTGCAGCACAAAAGTCAGTCACTGCTGAGCACGGTTCTGACTGGCACAGATCAGGCCTGATCCTCCTGCAGTCCTGCCAAACTCTGCTCCAAGACATACATCCCACCTCCTGCTCCCAGCCAGGGGCCAGTCAGACAAAAGACCCAGATTGTAACAGAGCTACGCTGTTACTGTTTAGATGAGTCACATACTCCTGGAATTAAAGTTCCTGGAAATACTGACCAGAGTACACTGGTCAGAATGTTTCAGACACTTCTCTCAACCTTCTGACTTCAGTACAGGGTTTTATTTCCTATTTTTCAGAGATGCACACATTGAAATCAAACACCTAATAAAACAAACAAAAAACTGAGTAGACTGAGACAACCTGCAAAGCAACATTTATTTTGAAGAGATTACTAAAATATGTTTTGGACATTTCGTCAACACAGCAACCATTTGAATAACCAAAGTAATTTTCTTGCAAATAAGAAATACATAGTTACTCAATCTGGACAGAAAAAGGTACATAACTGATAGTGTGCTCTCTTTACTACATTACTAACTTACTTCCATAAAATGGCTTAGATTAGAAGGGACCTTAAAGCCCATCCAGTTCCATTCTACTGCTGTAGGCAGGGTTGCCCCTCCACCACATCAAGCTGGCCAGGGCCCCATCCAATTCAGGATTGAATGCCTCTAGGGACAGAGCATCCACAACCTCTCTGGGCAACCTGTGCCAAGGCCTCACTACACTCTGAGTAAAGAATTTCTTTCTAACATCAAACCTTAATCTCCTCCTTTCATAGTTTTAAGCCATCCCCCCTTGTCCTATTATTTCCCATGTAAAAAGTTGATTTCCCTTACAAACTGTCCTTAGTGAGGGGCAAGCATCATTCTGAAGGCAATAGCATCTGTTGCCCTCAGCCAGAAAGGGAGTTGGGTTCAGACCCTTGGAACCAGAGTGGAGAAGGCGGGCACTATGAGGTGCCCCAGTATGGTAACATGAAGAGTTCTAGAGACACTGGCACCTTATATTATTTTCCTCAAGGTCAAGTACCTGTTAAAGCCTGTATCAGGGACACTGAATCCTATGTGAACTATATTGAAAAACAAAAATACCACTTTTTTTTTTTATTTATTTTATTTTTTGAAACTAGATAGGAGCACACAACCAGCCTTCTCTGGATCCTTCATTGCTTCACATTATCTTCACTTATATTTACTTCCTAGTAAATATACTTCCTAGGTTTTTTCAAGGAGTTAAGAATGTAATTACTTGTTCATTAGCACTGATATGCATTGAGGGACTATTTGCATAGCTAAGCCATGAGATATTCTGTTGCGTGGTTTTAGCTCATTTATCCTGCAGTGATACATATTATTCCCCCATCTCGCTTCTTTCAATGTATCAGTACTTACTTTCCCCTTCTACTTTAGCATACAATCATCTTTCATTAGCAGGACCAAAATCACTGGTTTATTGAGCCTTGGTATCTGTACCAAGCGTACATCTGTACTTTTCTTAAAGAGCATACATACATATGAACATATTAATTGACTGTATTTTTCACCTTGAAGAAAAAGGAGAATTTATGGTGCTAAGAATAATAGAATAAACTTTTCCAATTAGCATACTTCATACAAAACTTTTCACATTTCTCATCAACTGCTCATCAGTTCATTGAAGACGTTATGAGATTTAAAATATTTTATCTGATGAAAATGTTTCTATATTTGCTGAAGATATTTTCTAAAACCCCTCCTCTAGAAACAGTGCACCAATCCCCAGAATCATTTACGAAGTAAGATACTCATTTGTGCTGCACATACATAATAATGCATAGTGAAAAGGGTCGACAGCGAGAGATGCATCTTACTTAATCTGCCTCATGCTCACTAACAGGTCTAGAGAGTCTATCCCTTTGCAAGTGACAAGTCAGAATTCATAGGTTTCTAGAAAACGTTTGCAGCATAAAGGACAGATTTTTCCTGTCAATGGGTGTCAGGAAACTCCATCTCCCAAGCTAAATAGTACACCTAAATATGATGAGACATAATGTAAACATCTGTAAGTGTGTTAGGAAAAAAAACAAAAAAACACCTTCCTCACTCTCTCCAGGGATTTGAGATTTGTGCATTTTCTGCTGGAAAAGATAGAAAATGTATTTGGAGTGGGTTGGAGAAGAAGGAGTGATTCTAGGAGACAGAAAGTACACACTGACCCAGCATTTGGAATGTATTCCTCCTTAAAAGTTAAGTCCTCTATCTTCTTGAAAAACAGTGCTTTCCTTGATGTAACAAGGCAAGAACAGGTATAGCAAACATTTAAATGTATTTATGTTGCTCCAGCCCTAACTTAATTTTACTGGACATTTTGTAACAAGAGGGAAAGATTTTTTTTTTTTTTTGGCAACAAACTTCTGCACGATGTGTATTTTCTCATGATATCAGGAGCAACTGCAGGCAGATACATTTCTGTGCATATTAGAATTTGCTGAAGCTTTTAGGACTTCTCTTCAGCATTGCTCCATTGCTGGCTAACTTCCACATTGATGTGACCAGCTCCTTTTTCTCTCAATAACTTCAACTCAACTCTGAACTTCATACCATATATTACCTTCAAGTAGAATGATCTTTAAATTATATTTCCTTCAAATAAAGGTTTTATTTAACAATAATGGACTTAGGAAATCTCCATTTCTTTAACAATCCTTCCTAGACCCATGTTTAGCCACATCTTCTGTATCTTATGATCTAGAAAGAATTACATAGCAGCTCCAAATAGTACTTTGGGGGGTAACATAGAAAAGTGCAGTAAATTTAAATGCCTGATCCTCAAAACTCAGAGAAATTTGCACTTAGAGTCTACTTTTTTCTTCTGTTTCATAGAGTGACTAAGGCATCTCAAGGCCCCAGAGCACATGAAATATCATAAGTACTGAGTGTCATGGTTTTATGATTTTTGGTACTGGTATTCCACATCATACCAGTACCAAAAATCATAAAACCATGACACTGAGGTATGTCCTCCCTTTCTTGAGCCTCCATTTAACTTGGATCTAACAGCTGTCCTAAAGATATTTTACTCCCAGACCAGCAGTATCTATGGCAGCTAAACAGCAAGAAAATTCACCCAGAAAAATGAAACCTTAAATTTCAAACTTACCACAGCCTAAGGAGCTTAAAATAGTTCCTTCCAGGAGGCTCTTTTTTCCCCCCCATTCTCTGAAACAAAAATAGAATGCAAAATTAACAGAAAAGTCTGACAGCCTTCAACTGGGGGGAGGAAGGGGAGGAAAGCTATTAAAAATAGGAAACTGTTACACAGAAGGTTGTAGAGAGGTCAATTCAAACAAGACTAAATATATGCTATACAAATTTTGCATTTATGTTACTTGCCCTCAAGCTACAGAACCAAAAGTAATTGCTATTTAATCTACAGTCATATGAAAGTGTTCATACTCCAACCCCTGAGAGACTGGAAACCTTCTCAATCCACCTTTAATGAAATAAGAATTAATTACATTTCAAACATTAGCTTCATTGTATTCCAGATACTTTTCTTTCTCATTGTCTAAAAGAAATTTATTTTCCTCAACTAATCTTAGTGTCTGTATGTTTTGATTTTTCTATTTCACTAGAAAATTCAGAAACATTTTTTAGGAAATTAAGACCATATTTTTTTTTCCTAAGTAAATTTAAAAACATCTATATCCTTCTTTTAATAATACTAGAAATTAGGCTTTTTAACATATGCAGAATGCAACTTCTTTGAATAACCTGTTGTTGCATGAAAAAATGTCTTATAGTTGAGAGGGAATTATTTTAAACAGAAAATACAAAGAGTTGTTCACTAACACTCATATATAACTTTATTTTGCCAAAAGGACAGATGTTCATAGCACAAGGGAAGACAAGGGACGGGGTTAAGAAAATTCATTCAATTTGCTGTGAAGACAAATTAGTAAGCCTGTAAAAGCAAAGTTATGAACATGCGGTGGGTCTACAGTAAGGAGCACTACATCTCTTGGACTTTTATCAAGAAAACATGTTTCCTGAAAAGGTGCCTCAGTGTATGTAAGGGAAGATCCTAGCATCGTTACATCCATCCCCATAGGATGATAAAAGCAGCAATGCAAAAATCAGCTGAAGAATTTTCTTTTAGTTTCATAGTGAAAGGTAAAAGCAGCCAAATGTAAACCTATCAAAACATTTTCTTCTGATGTGTTCTTTGTAACATTCATGACTGATATCCACCCCATTAAATAGCCATCAGTCTGCTAGGAAAGAGGTAAATAGAGTCCCTTCTCAGAATCATTGTAAATATAAACATCTGTAAGAAAGATTAAAGGTAACAAAAAACTCCTTTCCTTACTAAACACACACAAGTGGAGAGACAAACTTCATTCATACTATAAGTTTTGCTTACCTCTTCAAACTTTCATTCTCTTCTTTCTTTCTCCAAATGTAATCTTGTAGTGATTGCCTAGAGTAGAGTATATCAGTTTTACCAGATTTTTCTGTTCCGTCCTTGCTTAGAATTCTTTTCTTAGAATAAAAACCAAACTTCATGGTGCTTTACTTACCTTTAAAATAGCTGTCTTCATCTCTAACATTGCTCTCACCTGCTGCCCTCACTGCACAGCTGCAAGCAGTCAGAAATATTCACATAGCCCAAAGATCAGACTTCTCAGTAAAGATATGCTCCAAACACACGTATAGCCTAATTCCAAATATATGCTGCCTATAGAACTGGGTGAAAACAAGGCTACGTGTTTGACAGCAGCAGCAGCAGCTGCTATAAGCAGTTCTTTGGATGTTGCCTTACCCTACATCTTATAATAGCTCTTTTGTACTCAATAAAAGCCAAGTTACTGCTAACAACCTGGGTGGAAGCTGGAGGTCACAGAATGTCTCAGTGATGACATGATTCACTGTTGTGTAGCGCTTGATTTAGTAAAATACCATCAAGCCTGAAAACGAAATGGTGTATGATATCAAAGCACTCTTTGCTATGAGGTTCACTAAATATGAATATTGTGTTGGTGAACAGAGAGATGTGCTGGTACCCGTGGAGGACAAGGAACAACACTGGGGAGTGGTTTGAAGCTGAAGAAGAGCTGAAGATATCCCAGAAAAAAGATAAATCTTGGAACAAAGGAAGGGAAAACCATTGAAAGAGATTATAAGGTGAGTCTACACAAGGAGACTGGGATTGAAATCAGGGTTGGGCCACAGTCAGCTAAAAGACATGCAAAACTTGGGACAGCTGACAGAGCTCAGGAAGGGAGAGGCAGCGTGAATGCAGTAACTCGGGGTGAGTAAGTGAGAAGGAGAGGAGGAGCATGAGGAACAAATGCAGGGAGAGACGTGGGATGAAGATGAATTTGACAGGATGGAACAAAGTAGGCTTCTGAGGAGTGGATGGAAGAGCTGGAGCCCAGTGTGTTGTACTCCCTTCCAGAGATGGGAAATAAGGGAAAACACAGCTACTGGGGCCAGAGGACTAAGTAAAAAAGCCAACAGCCACAGCCTTGCTGAGGAAACATGAGTGCAAATATGATAATTTATGATTAGAGCTCCTATGTTGTTTAAAAAACAACGTTGATTTCTTTTCTGGGACCAGTAGGTGTATTTGTTCAATTCAAAACAACCAAAGCTTTCTCACAGCAGGAACTTCTTGGTTCCTCCAAAACTGCAGAGCTGGAAATCTGATACCCCACAGGCTGCCAGGAAGCAGGGAGGCAGGGAAGGGGCTGTCTGGAAGGATCCTTTGGACCTTTTGTGGAATCAAAGCTATTCCTTGAAACTACTGGATTTCTGCAAATATTTTCTTGTAACACAAAACTGTCTTGAAAATTTCCTACCAGTTCAAAACAAGAAGGAAATCCTGTTTTTTCTGGCTTTTTTTTTTTTTTTTTTTTGAACAGAACTTGTGATTTACACACAGAATTAATATTACAAGATGGGTATGGTAAAAAAAGCCAGAAGTTACAGAATACCAGAAGATGTGCTGGCACAAAATCTTGCAAAAAACAGATGGAAAACCCAACGGCAATTTAGCAGAGTCAGTGTAAAAGTTCTGAATTTCTTTATTTTTTAAACAGCGACAATTATTTTCAGATTGATTTTGTGTCTTCTACAGGGGATTGCTTAATGGCCAGCAATTACTTAAGTATGTTATGCAAGCAATTGCTTATATTACCCAAATAATGAGAAAAGCAGCATTTCAGACTTACAGTAACAAAGGTTTTCCATTCCTCAGAAGGATTTAAAGGAAAGCAGGGTGTAGTAATGTTCCTTTCCACTTTCAGCATCCCTCTCTCTTCTCATGTGCTTGTCAGTGGTGGGGCTTCAAGTAACAGACATGGCAATTGCACCCATAGAGAAAACCTTCCTCTGCATGTGGTTAATGACCTTCCCTAAAACATGGATAAGAACTGCCCACAGGCAGAGGAGAGAAGTGAATGAGTATTTCTCCCTGACTGCTTGAAAAAGAACCACTTTCACACTGGAAGTGAGATTTTAAAAGGCAATATCTCATGTGAGGTGTAGAAGGAAGTAGTCTCACTGCCCTGCAGGTCTGTGCTACAGCATCTGACTGAGAAATGCATTTTCTTTGAATACCGAGGTTCTGGGAGCCTTCCAGAAGTCTGACAAAGGTTCTCAGCCCAGGTTGAGCACTGTGAATGGTTTGCATTTGAAATCTCCTGGGTACACATTACATCTAAGTACAAAAAGCAGAAAAGTAATTGAATTTGCTTGCCATTGTGGAAACTAGATGTTCCCAGTTTTTCTTTTACATATTTATTTGTATGCATTACTTCAGCAATCAGTATCTGGTCACAAAAAGCCCAGCAGAAGTCACTCAGGAGAGCCAGCAATTCCCAGACAGCAAATGCCATGGGACATGAACATTGGTGCTCTGTAGCAGACAAACATTCCACTTTGTTAAACTGCGTCCATGGGAAAGGGAAACCAAAGCAAGAGCAGAGACCTGGGTCCCTCTTAGGACAGCAAGTGCAAAAAAAAACAAAACTACAACTGCAAATTCCCACAAACATAATGTACAATAAAGTACAAAATTTCTGTAGAAAAGAATGGTTAATTGAGAGCAATTTGAAATTATTTTCCTCTGAGCAATCAGCAGCCACCAAACAATACAGATGGGCTGTTCAGTGCCTCCTGCTCTGTGTTCCGTGGCCTCACCTCAGCAGCTGTGTGGATGGTGCCCCATTTTAGCCCTTCCAGCAGTATGGTGGTTAGACCTGGCTCTCCTCAGACAAAAAACATGGGTTTGTATCTGCCTGAACCTAGGGGAGATGTTGAGCTCTCTGAGTGACTTGTGTAACAAAAGATGAACTGTCTTCAGAACTACGCTTTGAAAGGAAAATATAAATAAATAGAGCTGATGCTTCGTAAGGAATTACAGTGCAGGGACAGCAGTCCAGGAGGGCTAGGGAGGCAGAGCTCAGGAGCTAGGCAATGTGTCCGTGCCCCTCCTCTCCCATGCAGGATGATGATGGTTCTGTCTACATGAGCTGGGCTCGGCTGGGGGAGCCCGCTTTCCTATCCTTGCTCCCCGTTCTGTGCAGAGATGCAAGGACAAATGCATCTCTTTGCTGAATCCAGATATGCTAGACCTGACCACGTAATCCTGATAACCTGATAATGTATCGCTCTGATTTCCAAAGATGCTGAGCATTCACTGTTATCTTCTGTTCAGGTACATTAAGTGACACATTGATATGCAGCCACAAAGGATCATTGTAGCTCTTAGGAAGAGGCCACTGAGTGTGCTGTGGGGTGTTATTCCTGATATTTTGCTAGGATTGGCTTCTAAAGTAGCATGGATTTCTAACACATTAATTCTTGAGTTATAGCAGATAAAGAGGATAAATTTATTCCTTGACTCCTTCCAAATAATGCAGCCATGATGCTGTCGATTTCTCCTAGCATTTCAGAGTCAATGGAAATTTCAAATATTATCTAACATATTCGACTGATTATGTCCTCTTTCAATTAAAATTCAGTGATCACTGAAAATCTTTTGATATTCACAGCAAAATAATGTATCATAAAGCTATAAGAAGACCAGAATTTCACCCTCTTTATTCTATTAAAATATTGCCTAGGAGATTATGATCCAGCGTCTAATGACTAGTTGGAAATAGGTAAGGAGAGAATACTTCTTGAAACAGTAGGTGTCAAGTTACCACACTTCTTGAAATTTAAAATAAATGTGCCACATTCTAATAATATTCATACTTATAGAGGTCTCACTGGAATTAATTATGTATTAACTTTTTATTTAATAGAAAATAAATTCACAATCTCTATCTTTTTTTTTTTTCTATTAAAAAAATTTGTTTCAGTGGAAATTCTAAGAAACTTCTAGTGACTATAAACACAGCTCTCTCAGGAAGTAAGTTAGTTAATACTTATTTAAAAAAAATACTGATTCATATCTCGTTGGTTAAAGAAAAACTGTTTTTTGTCTTTTTCAACAAGGAAAATAAAACTGAGGCAAAGTTCAATGTTGTTTGCAGGGCATTTCAAAATACAAGACAAAAAATAATTGAAATAGAAAAATATCTCATAGACTGCAAATAATGGCTAAATAATTTTATAGGTAGTTCCAGTACATAGTATCTATAGTTCCTAAGCTTCATTTCTTTTAAAAGTATTTTACATATTTAGCCTGCTGAGCTTCATCAACCTGTTTTATTTTTAGAAATAGCAGCAATGGTTGAGAGGTTCCCCAAGCATCTATGTATTTGAAAAAATAGGCTCAGTTTCTGCAACCCTCTCCTTCAAGTTCTTTCTGAACTAGCTCATTACTGTAACAGCTTGGCCTTGTGTTACGACAAATTTGCCCTCAGGTCAGCACTATTAAATTATGATTTCAGAAGCTGTGTTACACAAAAGTTTACAACAAACATGAGGAAAGGTCTAGTATTAGATTGAGTCATCAACCAAACAATTTATTTGAAATGTGCACAGGAGAAGCCCTTTATGGCCTTTGGGATTTTATTTTATTTTATTTTTAATCTAATCTGCCAAACACCATTAGAACGTAATAAAGGAATGTCAGAAATAGTATTCTTATCCCCCCAAACCTTTTCTGCTCTGTATGTATCAACAGCTGGTATTTTTGTGGTTTGTAACATTTTGTTAAGGTATCTGCTAGAGGAGCTACCCAAATCTGCAGCACTGTTTTGCCCTGACCTGTGGAGTCAGATAATAGAACCTTAGCCCAAGATGACTGACAGTGAGAGGAACTGCTTTTTTCTACATCTTAATTGGTAATACATATTTATGCCTATGCCAGCATTTGCATTTTGCAATTTATTGTTATTCACATGTGATCTTTCAAGAATGGCTTGCTTGCTGTTATATGCCACACCATTTCATCCATAACTTATTTTTTGAGGACTTTAGAACATGAGAACAAATTAGTTTTCAGTTGTATTGTCAATCAAAAAACCTCTTTCTTGTTCATCTCAAGAATATATATATGGAGAGAATAGAAAAATAATGTGCTATGCAAATGGTATTTGAAGACCTGGAAGAAAGAAAGAATGGCACAAATAAAAACAAGGACCTGCATATTCAGTCTTCATCTGATCCCACAGTAACCATTAACAGCAAGAACTGCTCCACTGGGAGTTATCATCTCTCCTTCCATGAGTGATATTGCTCCTAGCAATTTCTGAGTATATCTTGTGACTGTTTTAGGAATATTTATCAAGCAACACCTCATGTTTTCCCATATCGTACATTGTTTGCCTCCCTCTGGAACCCTAACCAGTTTTTGAAAGATGGAACTCAGAAGAACATTTGTATTAGTAAAAACTTTTTTTATGAGTACAGTAATGCAGTCATTCAGTTGAACTAGGAAAAAATAAATAAATTCACAGTAATGTTATGGGTTATTTCCTGGGAATGTTATGATGCTTTATAAGTGACATCTCATTCAATATCCTAGGGGAAAAAAAAGATAGTTCAATGCTCTGCAAACAAAATAAACAAAAAGAAAAATGTTGAGAATTTACCTTTCTCTGTGACCTGTAAAAACAAATAGTTAAAATAAGAATGAGGGCACAGCTACTATATGACATTTCTTATTCACATACAAAACTCAATTTACATGGTGTGTTGCCCCAGAAAATGAATTATTAGAGAATTATTTGTCATGGGAGGAAATCTTAACAACATTAGGATGCATAAGCAATAGCAAAATACAGTAGCCTGCCCACTTCAAGAAAGGAATATTAACGGTCTGACATTGCCAATACTTTTAGAACCCTGGAGAAAATAAAATTATATTAATGCTCCTTCACCCACTGCTCTATCATTTTGTAAGCTAAGCGGCACTTTCTAATTAATTGCAAACATTAAGCAGAATAGACATGACAGATGTCAAAATATTTTCATATTTTATGTATTAGAGGTGAAGATGAATGGATGAATTCTGACAAGTAAAAACACCCCAGATTCTGGAAAGATACATGTATATGCATATATATGCATTTAAAATAAATAAAAAAGAGGGAAAAGTGGTCAACGCCTTAAAGCACTGGGCTGTTACTTTGTCCTCAACTCTACCAGGAGATCCTTGTTTGACCTTTAGTAAAACCTTTAGTTTACTGGGTGCTAGACCAGACCTTTAACGCCTCAGCTCTCCCTCCATAGAAGAAGAATACTTCCCTGGAGAGCAATTGTGAGGATGAATGGAGAGAGGCTTAAACATTGTGGTGCTTAGTGCCTTACAAAAATAAACTACTGCAAGATAAAACTTGTGCTCACTCAGCAAAATGTTGGGAGGTATTTTTCAAAGTGGTATTTTCATTATTTATTAGAAAGAAGAGAAAATTTTGCTTCTGCTTTCAATTAGCAATAGAGAAGCTTACTGTGAGTGGTGCCATGCCATACCAGGACTTGTTCACACCTCTCCCTTTGGCAGCCCATGTACAGTTCCAAGAACACAAAGCAGGAGTTGTTGATGGATGGACTGCAGAAAAGATTTTCTTTGAAGGGACTTGGCAGGATATTATTCATGTCCTAAGACAACTCTTTATTCTACAAAATAAATGAAATGATGTGCTTCTTAACAACCAGATCTGTGGAACTCATTGTCAAACCATGCTGCAAATGCTTAAAGTAAACTGGTCTAAGAGTGGGAAAATAGATGGAAAGGAAAAGTGGTCAAAATATAAAAAAATCTATATGTCATAGGGAGAAAAATTTGCAAGTTGGGAAAGGATGAAACCTTTTTGCCCAGCTGCTGTTTTTCACTTAGCACTAACTTATGGTACTGCTGAGGACAGGACCCTTGGAGGAACCAGCTCGAGTCGTAAGGCATTTCAGAATAAACATGCCAGTATACACACTTCCTTGTTGCCAAGAATTAAACCACATCTGGCTGTAAGGAGAGCACTTGAAGTGACACGGTTCTATGCTCCATATGCTGAGGCTATGTTAGGAGCAGCACTGCCAGGCCAGGAACTTCACCAGAGACCTTCCTCCCCCAATCGGTGCTCTTCTCTCTCCTCTAAAGCAAGCAGTCCACAGTTCTGAAGTTGTCCTTTCCCTGGAAATAAGGGTCTAGAGAGTCTTTTTTTTTTTTTTAACATCAGTGGGAAACTGTATTTTTATTTTGGAACAAATATGATTATCAGCAGAGGAACATTTCCTTTTCATGGAGGAAAATGCTGCCACGGTAAATCAGAACTCCACATCTCATGCTGTGCCTCTTGACTTGTATTTCTCCAGGGTATCAGATTTACCTCAGGAGCGAGGATAACAAATGTGTGACCTAAAACCACTCTTGGTACTTACTAACCAAATTGACTGATGCTGCTGTCAGCTCACAAACAGAGGATTAGTAGAAAACTAGGAAAAAGATTGATAACTATCAGAAACTCAGGCTCTTGTAGCTCCCCGTGTGTGTTCACTCATCCCTTAGCAGTGTTCAGAGTGTCCTTTATATGAGACTCCACTCACAGAAAAAGCAGTGCCTTTGGATTGAAACGTGCTTCAGCTCCAAGCCAAACACTTTATTGGAAGGTTTTTGCTACAGGTGAAAGAGACAGACAGTAGTTTAATTACACACATTTCAAAGTGTATTTTCCTCTTTTAATTCTGTTAAGAGTACAATAATTCCATTCACTCTCTGACCTGATGATGTCTTCAGAAAGGCTTTTGGTCTTATGCCATGTGCTAGGGAGGATCTGAGAGCCATGGTGCGTGCACAGGCACTGGTGTGTGCAGGACAGTTTGGACAGGGCAGAGCTTCCACAGGGCAGGGCCATCTGTGTCAGTCACTGTGTAGCAGCTCCTTCCAGAAAGGCTGCAATGGAGTGCAGTCTCCCACCCCTGGCCAGGGCTTAGATGTACGATGTGCAGGGCTGAGAATCTCCTGTAAAAGCTGTAGAAAAAACCTAAATAATTTGTCCCCTGACTTGCAAATGTTGCCAAACACAGAAGCTCTCATAACTGCCTCTGAACGTGCACAGCCTGAGTGTACTAAAGCACATGAGAAGTGTTAAAAAAAAAAAAAGCCCTAGACCTTTCTTTCACATTACATTTATTCTGCATTTTCTCAGGGCAAAAAGAAGCACACTTTCTCTACCAGCTGGGGCATGCTGTGTTAATTTTGGTAAAGGAGAGAGATCCAGACATACAGAGCTCTAAATATGTACAGACACTATCCAAGGTTCAGGAATATGAATGCAGACACCTTGGTATGAGCACCATAGCAACAACCTGCATTATGTCTTCTTAAATATAAAAAGAAGGAGAGGAAAACAGTTAAATTTTTTGAAATGTGAAAGTCAAAGTGAAAGTCAATTAGACAATACTGGTTACCTCTTTACCTTCAGCTATAGAGAAGTACTCTTTTAAATGTGAAGTACATTTATGTGTCAGTTTTTATAACATTATTGAAGTATTCAGTTGTCTCTTTAGGGAAAGGGGAAGAACTAGATTTGCTGCTGCTCCTTGAGGCTGATTCTGCTTCCTCCAAGGCAAAACAAGAGGACAGAATAGCAGAGTGGCTCGGACCATGTCCAGATCTTCCTTCTTCTCTCCCTTCCTCCTGAACTTCTTACCTTTCATTTTGCCTCCCTTTACCTTTCTTCCTTTTTCTTTTTCCTACTCTTTCTATTTTTCCTCTTCCATTATTTTCTTATCTCTGTTTCCTGGGCAGAATCCCAAAGGAGGTAGATGCTACACTCCATGTCCATGCAAGGAAGGAACAAGATGTGAAGCAAGGACCACAGAGGTGACCAGAGAGACCCACGAGGCACAGGATGAAATCTTAAGGTCCAGCCTCAAATGTCTACAGTTTGTTTCAGTCCTTGTGGAGGATCAGAGCAATGATAATCTGTGGTAGCAGTGAGAAACCCCACATAGTCCCAGAGACAAGCTCACTCCTGCTGGTCACCTGTCTTCTTCCTCCTTGGGGTAACATGTAGCCTAGCAGCCCCAGCTGCCAGGTGATGGGAATGGTTCAAGTCATAGAACTGGTAGGACTAAGAACATCTAGTCCAACTGTTGACTTATCCCTACCATGCCCACTAAACCGTGTCCCTCAGTGCTACATCTTGAACACCTCCAGGGATGGTGACTCCACCTCAGAATTGCAGAGTCACAGAATTGTAGGGGTTGGAAGGGACCTCCAGAGATCAGAGTCTGACCCCCTTGTAAAAATAACCCCCAAAACTTCCCTAGGCAGCCTTTTCCATTGTCTCACCATTCTTTCTGAAAAGAAATTTTTCCTGTAATTCAATCTGAACCTCCCCTGGTACAATTTAAGGCCTTGACCTCTCATACTATCACCAGGTAAAGTCCCACAGCAGGGGCAGCAAGAAGACTCATTTCTAACCCCGGCACCTGAGCTTCAAAATAAATGCTCCCTCTGGGATCTTTGTGGAAAAAAATCTAAATTGTCTTCAAGGAGAAGCAACAAGAATAGCTATTTTCCAATCAGCTACAATCAACAGTTGGGATTATAGTAATTTAAATATCATTATTTCACGTTATTAATAGCATCAGTATTTCAGACAAAACATGAAGTGAATAATCTGAGACAATGTAAGTGATAACCATGAACTCAAGTCCTCCAAATGCAGTGCTTCCACTGCCACACCAGGACATGCATTTGTACTTGAGAACTGCCACCCAAAACTGAGCCCCATGATATAGCTTCCTTCACTTTTTGTGCTCCCTGCATGCTGGCTGCAGCATCCAGATGGCTCCATCCACGCTTGGGAATTTTAGATCTGACTCGATCCCCATTCAATCCCTTGGCAGCCTGAGCAGATTTCTATCCAAGATAGGAAAGAAAGGAACTCACTCCCTGTGTATACCTTTCAGCATACAAATTTCAAGGGAATAGTACTGGCAGAATAGGCTTGGTAGTCCTCAGTGCCACGCTAACTTCTTTGCAAACATCTACTTGATTTTTATTGTTGTTGTTCATTTTTAGCTTTAGCTTCATGATGGCATAGGAAAGTGCTTCTGAGATTCTTTCTTTTTTTTTTCTTTCTTTTTTTTTTTGAAGCGTAATTGAAATGTTATCAGTAATAGAATGGGATTTTCTAATGACCACTCTGCATCACCTGAAAATAAATTGAGTTCCAGTTCCCCATTTAAAGTGCTTTCCTGTCTCATTAAAAGAAAGCAGCGGCATGCTCAGGAGCAGCATGTTTCTCACCACCATCTTCCCCTCAACTGTTCTCGCTGGCCTTTGTGCTCAGGGAGGAAATGTTAGCAAGGTCTTTACCTCCTTGGGGAAGGGTGGCATCACCTCCTCATGGCTGAAGCACATGGAATAAGCACCATGTGCTGAAAGGACTGCCTTGGGTCTGTCTATTCTGTGCTTCATTTTCCTCTTCGTTAAATGGCAGTAGAAATATTTATTTGCCAGGCTTATTCAAGACAAATACAGGAGGAATGGAAGTAATGTGAAGTTCATATTACTGAAACAGAAATAACTACTTTTTAAAAGAATGAAGATCACTCGAGGTGAGTGAAAATGATACAACTTATGCTTTGATGTATGGGCCCAAAATATATATCAGACACAGTGACTGTCAATAAAGCTGCAATTCCCTGTTCACTGCTTGGTATTACCAGACAATCCATGCACAAAATACTTAGCGTTACTCACTTTATCTGTGGTGGGAATCAAACATCAATGGAAAGACAAAGAAGGATTAATAGAGAAAAAATGGATTTCAGGCCTAAGACTTTTTTTTCCAGTTACAACACAGAAGTCATTCACTGATGTATTTACTTACTCTGTTTATATGTTTATGCTACAGCAAAAAGAGAAAGTTAAAGGGAAAAAAAAGGACAGAAACAGAAACACACGAATCATCCAAAGAGCTTCAAGGGGTACCAATTAAGACAAATCTTGTAACATCAGTGGATCAAGATCTGGTTCTAAGTGCAGTTTGCACAGATGTGTAATAAAACCTCACTGTTTCATAATAGACACACACGTACTTGGCACATTGGCTATTTAATTCAAGCCTCAGGAAGAAATAGGGGAAAAAAAAAGAACACCATAAAGTTTCCTCTTGGGACTGATGGAAAGACAGCCACAGATATGACTGACACTTTTAATTTCAGTAACACAATTGCATGGCACATGAGTAACAACTCACATTTCAGAAAGTGCAGCAGCAGTTCCTGGACACAATAATATCATCTTTTACAGAAGGACCCTGCGGATGTCTTATGTCAGCAATACAGCAGCCAATACTCCAGCCAAATCCATCTCCAAAGCAGCCTTTTATGCTCTGCAGATATTAACTGTTGTGAAAGCAGCTTAATGATTTGTTGGTGTTCATCTTGATAAAGGCAATCTACAGCAATGAAACCAATACTCACAGCCATAGCACACCTGAGTGCATCTGAGCCCTGCAGCGTCCCGAGCCTTTGCCCTTGATGTCTTTCGGTCCTTGTGCAGGTGTTAAACTGAGACTCAGCTCTCACTCCCAGTGGTGATGGAGGAAAAGCTGCAATCCCACAGACTGCCAATAGTATGTTTTCACTCTTACCTTGTAAGCCATGCTGGCTCATCAGGAAGGCATTAGAAAGGAAAATAAATAAAACAAAAGCATTTTCCGCTATGTATGCCAAGCACAGATTACTTGATTGCTCTAGCAAGTGACACCACCAATATTTAGGTATGGAAAATTAAGTTTCAGGACTTACAAAGTTTTGGTGTCTCTAAAATTAGATTGCAGTGCAGAATTCAATGAAAATCATATTTTGGATGTTGGATGCTTAACCTATAACTAGTGCTAGTCCAAGGTGTCCAAATTGTGGATGTAGACTGAAATTATTGGTTTAAAATGAGCGCTGTATTCATCCAAACATTTAGTAGCATGTTTTGCCTCTACTGAAAAAGCCTTCCTTTCATAAATTCAAGGAACAGGGAAAATAAGATTTTCAGCCTGTTAAAAGGAGTAAGCAAAAGAAAAAAAAAATAATAAAAAAAAGGAAACAGAAACAAACCAGACTAGATGTTTTGGTTTCCAATTTTGTTTAATACATGCTATGCAAGTTTGTTTTGGAAATGAAAGCCATTCTTTCATTAAAAATATTGACCAGCTCTAATCATATATTTGTTTGCAACTGTTCCCATGGCAACTGTAGTCAGAAGCTGAAAAGATCTTCTGTTCTTGACTAAAGAAAGACTTAAACCCCGAAAAACTCCTCTGCTTTGTCCAATTATTAGTCTGATAAAATACGAGCCTCCCTTCTAACCACAATGTCATGCACTCAGTATCCTTTCTACACAGAGGTTCTGAGACCCACAGTGAAAAAGTACCAAGAGAGAGAGAGTCCAAGAGAAGTTTAAAAGTATTTTTATCAGAATATTTTTTCTTCCTCAGTGGTTCTGAATCATATTTTCCCAGTTCCTCTTCTATATTCTCATACAGTAACAAAGCAGTAAGAGAGACTTATAAGCCTGCTGTAGGTGTTACATGAAGCATCCTGGGGTAATGCCTGTACCTGCCTCTCAGCTACTGAGAAAATCGTGACATTTAGCTTTGATTAGACACCGTGACATTTAGATGGTCAAAATAAAGCAAAGTAAATCATGGTGCATACCCTGTTTACTCTGACAGCCACAACTTACCAGCTGAGTTTGTGCCACAACGAATTACCCTCCAGTCTGGTATGACACCGAATCACAGTGAACAGAGGGTTGTATTAACCAAATCCTGACAACTATGTTCACGTAAAATACTGTTGCATTTGGGAACTATTCACATGCATAGGTACTAAGAGGAGCCAGGAAGCTGCATGGTCACCCCTGCAGGGTTTTTTCTCCAAAAAATTGACAGAGCTCTTATCAACTTCTTATCATACATCCTTTGCAAATACTGTTTCCAAGTTCCAGAGGCCAAGTGTTCTCTTTCTCCATATACTTAAATTATGAAGAACATCTCTCAAAAACACACCCCATGACAGCAATACAACTACCTCCAGAATAAAGTCATTTAATGGTCACATTTTATTCATTCCACAGTAGAGGTTTGGCATCAAAAATTCACTTCGCTCTCAACAGCAACATGCACAATGGCTTTGAAGATCTTTGTCAGCACACGCTGTGTTATTTCAGCTGATGGTTTGCTTCAAGAGCCGGTCATCAATTTTCTAAGCTCATGGCTTTGCTGTACCAAGCTTGGCAGAGACAGACAGCTCCTGAAATCACTCTCCTGTTTTAGTGCTGTTGGGAATTCTCCTGAGAGACCGTGTTGCATATTCAGCAGTAGGGTGAGAACTTTCTTATCCTGAGTGATTTTTCACTCATTGTTTTATTCACAAGAGAAATAGAGAACACTGGGGCCTTGTTCCCAAAGTCACTGATATACTTCTTTATTAAATTCCTCATGACAGAAAGGAAAATGCAGATGAAAGAAGCTGACAAGAAAGCCTGGAGCTTTCCACAGGTGGTGTGCTCCCAGCTCATCTGACAAGTTCTCCCAAATCAGTGCAACAAGGCTGAGCCTGGCGGTAAGGCAGAAGCGGACCTGTAAGGACTCACTTTATCCTGAGTGCTTTCTAAGGGTGTTAAGCAGTGTTACGAGAAAAGCAATCAGATAACTGATACCATCACAGGAATCACAATGGTTATCTGGGCTTGGACGTTGAAGATAAAGACCCCATGTTGGAATTGGCTTCTTAGTAATGGTGTCATTAGGCCAATGTGCAAAAGACCAAGACTACAAAGCTTATCATCTTGTATTTAAATTTCATAGCAGATCTCTTAAAAACATAAAATCACTGCAACCAGTGACCTCATTTACTCAGATACCAGCACAACCAGGAACATATTCCTCAAACAAATACTATTCAAAAGACAATTACGTTAACAGCACGCTGTTTTGTTATACAAATAGGTCAAAAGTTGATAAACAGAGTTGCAAATTAAACATTTTTGTTAATGGAATTGGCTAGATGTAGCTTATCCTTTGTACAGAAGTGTTGCATTCTTCTCAGACTTGTTCTAAGGCTCGTATCAGCATACAAGGCTGCACAAATTGTATTGATGGAGACCGTGGTAAACATAGTACTCTTTCTGTGTTATTTTGTCTTAGTTTTTGTCTAAGAGTGGGTGTATTTAAGGCAAAACACTTCTCACCCCTCTCACCTGAAGAATGTTCTATGTAGTAGCATCCTTGCCAGAAAAAAGAGCATCACATACTCTTCAGAACAAATGTGTGACAGCCTCTGTCTAGAAGTTACCTGCAGGTACGAACTGACAACGTGATGTCATGTGTTGGTTACCTCCAATTTCCTTTCTGTTCCACTGTGACAGCTGACAGCCATGCCTTATTTTAATGACATTCCATTTCGCTTTAACTATCATCCACAAGATGAAATAAAGTGTATTCTCATTAAATTATTGAACAATATCAAACTGGTAAGAGTAGCAAAAACAGCAAAGACTAGATTAAAAATATAAGAGAGCCTTAAACAGACAGACAAATGGTCTAAAAGGAACAGGCTGTAATGCCATTAAGGATATGCAGAGAGCATTATGTAGGGAATGGCACAGTGACAAACTGGAGACGTGGTTAGCAGAGAATTGTAAAGAAGCTATAAAGAAAATACTGTGAATCATTTACACAAAGTTGATGAACTGTGTAATTATGGAAAAGACTCTTCTGAACACCACAAATTTCCTGCACTTTTATACAACAGGCAGAGCGTAAGGTGTCTTGGATAGTACTTTTCTCAAAGACATAGACAGTGAAAAGAACCATGCACCAGAACAGATATGGCCACTATGGGCCCACCAGCTAACCCTGAAGCTGGTTCATGACATCTCTTTTAAAGCATTCAACATTAAATTAAAATACATATATATGGGTTTCAGCTAGTCAGAATCACAATTTATAATGTATTTATTCTTAGGAAAAAAAAAAAAAAGAGGTTTATGAAGGAGAAAGCAAGGACTTGATCTCCCAGCTCTCCTGACGCAAATACAGCATTTTCTGTATTTCTCTGTGAATAGCAGACATCAAAGAAGCAAATCTTTTCTTAAGGAAACAAATTTTTGTGAGAAAAAAACTAACTGTTCAAAGTGTCACTGAATTACTCTTCCTTCTCATTTGATAAATTTGATAAAAAATTGATAAATGAGCAGGTAAAATCTAATCATTGCTTACAGAAAACTTGTTAACAATATTGCAAGAAAGAATAAGAGACATTTTAGAAAGTTTGAAGATCTGAAAATCTTCAAGAATTCAAAAATCTTCAAAAATTTTCAAGACAGATTTGAATTCTTCATATGCACTTTATATTTTCCAGAACAGGATGTGAAAGTACAGACAGCTCTGAATGAGTCTTTCAGAATACAACCCTGAATTACCATATATTGCAAAAGCACGAGGGGAATGACAAACATACTCCTCAGTATGTAATACGTATAAACACCAACTTGTGAATACAGCCACCATGGTAATTTTTAAACACTGATTACCAGTGATCAACAGCAAATTAATAGAAAGCAGTCAGCATACGTTAGTAGATTAAATGACTAGTGATGGTCAAGCTGTAAGCAAAGCAAAAATATACCAGAAAAATGGACAGTTACACATTTATTCCAATTAGCACAGACAATGAACATTTATCCATTCAAAATACCTTCTAAAGTGGCCTTTCAATGTGTATATTTCTTCTGAAGCAGTATTTTTGCTTCCCTGAAACACTCTCCACATCATTTGAGCAACGTGAAAAGGGTATATATTTTCTTAATGAAACTCCATTCTCACATGCACAAAATCAAGGACTAGAGCCTAATACAAATGCTCACAGTTATCCAAATTCTGATCTCAGATTCTGAGATATCAGAATAATATTTTGCCTAGGAATGACAGCTGCCAGTTTCAGAATTTATTTTCTTGTTGTCTTCCTTCAAATGGAAGTGGTTAAAAGTACAAAACCTCTTATCTGAAGGTAGCTTCTCTGGCCTAATTGAAGAACATGCTCCACAGAAGCTGGCTTTCTCCAAATACAATTCTTTCCAGCACATACAGCCAACCAAATCACTGTTTCCTAATCTCCAGATGAATTTCTGAGCCATAAGGAAAGCAAATTGCTTTCAGCTGGTTTGGCTTTCAAGCTTATTGATACAGCTAGGTAGAAAAAATAACTAGTGGTTATATACACAAGCTAGCACACCATCCACACAGAGATGGACATTATCAGTTTGCACTGAATGGCCCGTTTTTATTACAGCTTGTCTGCCAACACAAACAGTGAAAGGACTGCAAAGTCATTCACAAGTGTTGAGTCACAAGTTCTTTATCTTGCTTCCTGTAAATGACAAGAAAATGAACAAAAAGGGCACTGGAGACCTGAGCTGCTGGCCTTTGCCAGCCATTTTGCAGAAGAGGAATTCAGGGGACAAGCAGCAAAAGCCAGATCCCACCTGGAATGCTCTGCCAGACGGATCGTGCTTATCCTTTTCACAGTACTGCCTGCCTGGTACATCTATTCTCTTTCAGCATCTAACGACCTGTGACAAAACAGCCTCTCCTAACACAGTTTTCACAGTTTGGTAGGCAAAATCAGCTTGATTATGCTCGCACACCTATGTCTGCACCAGTTCTATCAGCGCAGTAGAAAACATTTTGGCACAGGGCAGAGGAGGAATTCAGCCATCTGAATTAGTGGACATGGTGCTTGGTGCTTTAAAATCTTGCTGTCAAACTCTGAGGAAGCAAGAGCTGTTGACGAAAGGCAATATAATTACTGGCACTGGACTGCATAAAGATAGCAGCATAAAAACTTTACATTCCCCAGAAGAAATAAAGGTGTTAAAATAGAAACTACATAAATACAAGATAATGTAAGAAAGCGGCATGATTTCCCCAGGTTCAGATAAAGCAGATGAGCATTTTGCAGAACTGACCTCATTAAAGAGATGTCACTTTAAAAGTTAATCTGTCAACAAAATTGTGATAGCAAAAAATGAAGATAAAGTTACATAAGAAGTACAAAGATTATTTCCACAAAAATGTTCATCTTTTTACTTCCTTGTTTACATTTTTCTCTGCCCCAAAATATCAAGCTTTTATATTCATTTTCACTTTTATTATTATTATTTTTAATAATTGATTGACTTTCTGATAAAATGTTGGTAGTTTCTACTAGAATATCATTCTTGGTATTAATTATTCTTTGTTAGGCTTAGCATGTATACTGTATTTCATAGCAAATTAATACGTAATAGTGAAAACGAAAGGAAAGGAAATGGAAACATAGGAAATCTGAACATCCTCATTCAATAGAAACACTGTCAGTTCAATCAGCATACAGAGACCCCTATGGTGGTATTTGTTTTTTTTTCAATATAGAAAATTCCTTGTTAAAGAAGTCTTTAAAATAAAATCTTTCAAATAAAAGCTTGATTTTCTGAGTGAAATTAAACAACTGAGTAAGCATTGCGTGCTACTGCATCCTAATCCAACTCTTACATTCTGATAAGCCAACCCAAGAGAAAAGAGAATAAACACACCATTAAAATCTGAACCTTTCTGAAGTGGACTATGCAGGCTGCACAGCACAGCAGTTTTCTTTCAGTCTTAATTATGACATATAGAAAAAACTTAATACTCTAACTAATTAGGCTTCAGTAAAAACACACATGAAGAAATTACAGCATACAGCATGGACACCAGTATCATAACAACACAGCGTAAGATCTGTTACCTCACTGCAAATAGTTGCACAGGTCCAAAAGCCTCCACATACCAATTCTGTTTAAATCTATGGTCACTGAGAGCTTTGTCAATTCCAGACATGCCCGTAAGTAATCATTTCCATCTTAAAAGGACCGGAGTTGAAATCTTTTTCCTTTGGCCTTCATGAGGTGCTAGCACTGTTTGTATGACGATGTAGAATAGTAAATCTCTCTCAGCAAGAGCTCCTCTTAACAGCTTTTCTGGGACATTTTGTTTCCTACCAATGTGAACCTCTAATTTACAAGCACCACATGTTTTTTCAGGAGGGATCACACTATTAATAGAAAACTGGGATAATGATGATTCTAAGAGGGGCAGTGCCCCTGTGTCTGCCACACCTGATGTCTGACTGTTCTGCACAGCCAATAAGCCAATAAAGCCAGGCAGTGCCCCTGAGCACAAGGGATGTGCTGTGCAGAGGGTGCAAAATGCATGCTAACGATAGATAAGGGCCTGGTGAAGGACGACAAAGCTACAGTTTTTGTACAACATGGAGAATTAATTTCTTCAATAAATTATGTCAGTGACAGTAAATCTGTTTTTACTGTGTGGATTGATGTGTCACTGCCCAAGGACAGTAATTTTTATTCCTGTTCCTTCCACATTTTGGCTTCTTGGTCAATTGCTTCAGGAGAAAGGAGACAACATCCACAATAAGAATATACCATGGACAAAACAAAAGCAATGAACTTCCAGGGAGAAACAATTAGGTGTGGGATTAATGAGAGAATCCCTAACTTTCAACACTTTCAATCTGAGTTAAATACATTATGCAATCTGATAGAAACCAGCAGAGAGCTGCTAAACAATGATGTCACAGTCCTACAATGAGCACAATATTAAGCACCAATATCAATTACTTTTCTCTTTTTAATTTTACCTAATCATTTTAAAATAAGAGGTTAAACCAGACAATATGGTGTCCTTTCCTGATGTTAATTTATTGAGAATGAAGAACAATTTACCTTACATGGATAATGTTCAAAAACATGAAAAATTTGTATTTTTATTATTTATAGGCAATGATTATGAACATAAATAGACTTAATCTGACTGCATTGTCCAGCATGTATTTCTTGCAAGGTGTCTACTATGGAATAAGGATTCTAATACTTATGGTATACACACAGTAATGACACACACACCCTACTGGCCCTCTTCTTTCCTCTCAATGACCCAAAGCTGAACACAATCCAATCTTTATAGAATTTGGCTGTTTGCTATGTAGTACCCATTTTACAGAATGAGATTTTAAGGTTTTCACATTCCTTTGAATACCTACAGCATGATATGGAACTGATTCAGATCATTTCTTCACTGCTTCAAATTTGCAACGAGTGAGAGTTGCAAGTTATCCTTCTATTATGGGAAACACAGATTAGTTGTTAAGAATAATACATCAATATAGCAATCAATAGATTTTGCATTGTAACAACATTTTATCTGTGAGCAGCTTTCTTGTTTCTCTCTTCATATAATAATAGCCTAGAATCCAGGATTGGGAAGAAATCTGGGGAGAAATTTTCATTTCAGAGAGTATACTTCAGCTTTCAAATGCTCCTTGCAGCCCCGAGAACAGCTCAGCTTTTCCTATTGCTTTTTCCTGCACAGAGGCTGCATGAGACATGGCTCTTCCAAATTCCTTTTTGAAACACCCAAGCCTCCTCCAGAAGCAGCTCTGACCTGTCTCAAGTTTGGACAAACACTACCTTAACCTACTGTAAGACTAACCAGATACATTAAAACACAGCAGCTCTGATACTCCTCTTTTTGTTCAAGGAACAACTTCTATGAAGAGACTGAAGAATGCAATCAGAAAATAATCAGGATTATCGAGATAATTACTGCACAGAACATTTTCTAATGTTAGTAGCAATAAGAGACACTAATTGTTGTTTACCATGGGATGAATATTCAAACATGTTAAGTGAAGTGGAAAAAAAAATGCTTTTTTTTCCAATGGAAATACATGCCAACTGCAGACATGCATACAAAGTAACATTTTTATTCTTAAAATTAAATTGGCATCCTATTAATACAATGGCACAGAAACTCCACACTTGAAAAACTGCAAACTACACAATCACAGTACCATCAGAGCATTACATCTGAACATAGTTTAAAAAAAAAAAGCACAGAACAGGCCAGAATACAATGAAATATTAACACGTGTATGCATATATTTTGAGTCACCTTTTCTCATTACTGTTTTAGGGTTTGTATTTACAGACTTTCTGTCAACTAGAAAAGTTCAAACATTAAATGTACACTGAAATATAAAATGATATTCCCATAAATTTAGAGAAATTTGGGAATAGGAACTTCAAAAATAGCCACCTAAAATTGTGAGAGCTGGCAGAACTGTAATAGAAAAAGCTTTTGAAGCTAATACAGCTACATTTACCATTTTCCCATTTCTACCGACATATGTGGTATTACTTCACCAAGAAAATGACTGCAACAGGTTGCAAATATCTAAGATTTATACCTTATGTTTCAAACAGAAGCAGCATTCTTTGCTGCACTAAATTAAGTTTATAAACAATAGTGAAATGTCAAACTACTTCTAGGTATAAAACGAAGTGTGAATGCAAATGATCTAAACCACCAGCTATCACCAGAGAACAGAGACAGGAGAAGGAACACTCAAAGATCATAAACAGGACAAGTTTATAGAGTAGATTATCTAGACTAACAGAAAAACAGAGCAGAAGACCCATGAGCTTTACCTCCTTCATGTCATCTACTAAACCACAGCTTGTTACAAGAACATACAAATACAAGAATCAGTACCTGCTTTATATCATATATTTTTGATATAAATTATGAAGATAGAGCTACAGTAAAATCAGTGCAAGAATGACCACAATGTACTGAAGAAACAGAGTCCTGTCTGCTAAAATGTATATCACAAAACACACAATACAATTCACCTGTTGCATCCTACACTGTCAAGAAGTACAAAATGCATAATAATCACTATGAAGAGTGCCAGTATAAAACTATAGCCATTTACAATGTCAGATAAATGCTACTAAAACAATCCAAGTGCTATCCAAACTCCATACTTCATTATTTCTCATCATTTTTCTGCTTTTTACATAACTTCCTCTTTGCCAGTTGATTCTTCAACTGGAAGCCTCCCTCATCAGTTTATATTTGCACGAGCAGCCTTTTTGGAATTAAGAAAGTTCTTTTTCTTTTTTCTTGGAGAATTATGAAAAGAAAGTGATGGATCACACTGGTCACGAAACAAAAAGATCTTCTCTCCTGTGTCTAATACTTCTATGGCTTCCGCTGTCACAATGTTCAAAGAAACATGGGGACCAGACTGCTCCACAGCAGGACGTGTAGACAAACATTCCAGGTGAATGAATGATGGTCTTTCCAGGAGAGCAAAGTGCTTCTTCTTTATCAAGCTACATTGATGAAATAAAGAAATAAATAAAAACCTGGCACTTTGTCTATCACACCATGACACAGAAGCAATGACTCTCCTCTGAAAGTGAAATATAATTGTATTTCAGACAGATGAAAGTGTAATTTCCATTCCATATACTCTAGGAAACAAGCACCAAACAATTGAACAATATCAGAAGATCCATACTTAGGAACTTGTCTTCTGAAATAAAAGTATGCACCTTTAGATATGAAATAAATAATCATATATTTCCTCCTATTTTTTCCTTACCTGTCTTTTCTCCTGTTTAGGGAAAGGATCCTTTCCAAACTTTTGTTTATCAGATCTTCCCTTACTTTGTTCTCTAATGTTTGCCAACTCTCTTGGTTTCTCCTGAAAGGCAATGAAAAAGAAATTCCCAGCAGCAAATCTCTAAACACACACGATTTCTTCCCTCTTCTTACTTTTAACTGCAAAAAGCCATGACGTCAATACCATGCATACAATTATATTTTCACAAAAGTTATTTAAATCACTAATCACACATCACAGCACTGTCTCAAGGACCCTTAGCTGTTCCTTGACAACATACATCTAAGAACTTAAGAGGGGGCCAGTAACACAACATCTCTCTTTGTCAAGGTAGAGAGCTGGGAGATATGACTTTATTATTTTAGTAAACTCAATAGAAAGAAAACGATCAGAGCAAGGTTTAGAAATCTATAAAACTGCTCTATTTATAAATTATAACATGTATGAACTCCTCATCAATCAATTTACTTAGTTTCATGAAATAAGGAAGCAGTTTCAAAACAATTTTTCCCCATAAAATAATTTCACAAGATAAACTTATGCACCTGCTATTTTTCTATTGTTGTCAACTTGCTTGTACAGCAGAAAGTGATAATCTTCTGCAATGGTCTACCAAAAAAAATCCCACTTACCTTTTTTTACAGCTTTCAGACTCATCTTCATTACCATCACTTTCAGCAGCACCATCTGAATATATACCAATGGAATCAAGGACAGAAAGAACCTCACTTTGTGAACTGGAGGGCAGCAACAAGTTCAGAATCCTGTGTAACTTCCCCATTGGTACCCTTGCCAGCCTGGCTAAATACCCTGCCAGTCGGAGCTCCTGGAAGATTAATGGTTGAAGGAGAGAGAAATATAATATTGAAATTAAAAAAAGAAAAGAAGCATTAGTGATTTTTAACTGCTAACATTAAATTGTTCATCACCAACACTAAAAATATTACTGAAAAATGTTTCAGTGTTGACAGCTTTGGTTTCAAGGGGTCACAATCTCATGTTCATTAATTTAATCCACATTGGCTCCAGATATATTGAAGTAGCCCATCTCACTCCAGACACAGACACTTGAAATTTCAAAAAACAGCTCCTCTCAGGGTATGTGCTTAAAGTGGATGTGTGAGAGAAAGAAAGAGCATAGTAAATTGAAACAAGTTAAATGGCTCAAAGGATGTCAGAACAATGCTGTTCAGAGCATACATGTACCCCAGGCAGCTGAAGTCATGCAGAATATGTCAAGCATAAAAGATGACTCTCGTATGATTCCCTCTGTCCCTCAAGATGGCCGAGTTACCTTCATTCAGCAAAACATCCTGTTACCACAGAAGAGGGAGAGGACTACAAAGCTCATGTTATGTAAGAAACCCACAAGGTCCTACCATGCAGGAAGACAGAGAGCTTTTTTATCCACAGTGGAACCCAAATCCCTCAGCAAATGTTTGAACTCTGCACTTTTCTCACATGAGCAATTCTCAGAGCATTAGGTCAATCTTTTCTGAAATAAATTATTTTACCAAAAGAACTCTGTAAAAGACAATTCGTTCTGCTAAATCCATGCAAAAACAAAATCTCCAAGCATCCCTAATCCAAATTTTAAAGGGTCATTTACAGTAACAAAAATCAATCAATCTCCTTTTCCCATAGCCAAGCGGAGAATTCGTCTCCAAAATACAGGACAGCTAGTCATTCCCCAAAGTGTCCCAGACTCTCCAGTATTGCTTTATATTTTCCATGAAAAGCACTGACATACTAGAATGAAGGACACAATATGCTAAGACTGATGATAGATTAGTAAAACTGATGGACTATTTGAAATATCCAGTATTTTCATCTTAAAACAAAACAGAAACAGTAGTTAGGTAAAAGAAACATCAGTTCAGGCTTCTTAAAGTAAGAAGTGATTTGATGCTTCTATGGTGAAAATACAAAGAGCTTAGATCTTAATACATACATCTACGATCAATTTCTGTAGTTAAATTATACAGATCTTTTGTGTCTTCAAAAACTGCTCTTCTTACAAAAAAGAAAAAAAAACATAAAAATAACACATTTCTATGAACCACCCTTCCCTTTGGTTGAATAGACTCAGGACTTTTAACTGAGTAATCTATATGCAGATGATCAAACCATCATGATTCAGTACTGCTCTACCCTGTAACTCAGTTATCTTCTAACACTGCAGAATTTGTGATTAATTCATCCTTCCTCCAAGGTGCCACAATGCTGTCAACAATACTGCAAGTAGCATCAGCCAGGTGCACCAAGCACATCTGGCAAAAGGAGTACTGATTTGTGAGCACACACCAGCAAGAGAAACCCACACCTACCCTGAACAGCCTGCCTAAGTGGGAAGGAGATGTGAACGTGTATTCAAATACAGGAAAGGTCACACTCATGTGGGATGAGTTTCAATCTTCAGGCATATTATCTGGAAGGACAGTGTCAAAACTAGGCTTTTGCATGTTTTGTAATAATACTGGCTACTTGTGCCACCAATAACATCATCTGTATTCTCTGAATTTGGCCAAAGTGAAAACAGGGATGTAAGAACTGTGATTTACAAACAGCAGAATTAAGTATTTGGTCTGAACAATGTGTATGTAAACATCTACATGCAAGAATCAACGAAGGTGACTCATGCTGTATTGCAAGCTTACTGTGTTGTTTCTGCCTCCATCATCTGTTGTCTCTAAAAATCAACTATTGCACCTGGGGCTACAGCTACACGCTTATTTAAAAGTGACTTCTCAGCTAGAGGCTTACAATCCTGAACTCACTATCATTCAAGCAAATCTCCTATTGACCCAAATCCACCTCCACTGGCAGATAAGCTGGAGGACAAAAGGTAGAAAAATAAAATATCTGGTTTTGCAGAGGGATACATCCACAGATGAAAACTGGTCTAAATCCTCTATAAGGAAATGAATGAATGTAAGATACAGAGGTACAACAGCTATACCTTCTTTTTGTTCGCCAATATAATGCATCTATAAATTGTAAGATGACAAAGAAAAAGATTTAAAATCAATTCCTCTCATCAATGAAATTAATAAATTAATAAATTGCTACCCTACTAAGCATGTATTCCTTCACAATTGAATTAAGAGTACTCAGGTTTGAAATTATAGTTGGAGTTGTTACACTATGGCAATTGCTGAAAATAGAATTTTGCTTGTGTATCCGAAGGATGTCTCCACATGACAGAGTGACAGAGTCTGTGAACTTCAATGCTAAGAAAAGAGCCAAGGTCTGCAGTGAAAGGATTCCTCTTGAAATGATTCACTGTCAGGAGCAATAGCACTCAGCCACTGGGTTTCTCTCTTTCTCCTTTCACCACATCCTACACAGCTGCTTCAGCATTCAGCTGATCTTAACATCCTGAATTAACAACTTCATTAGAGAAGTAGCACAGCTATACTCAAGAGCAGTAGATAAACACTGCACAACATCCTTTGCAAGAACTCATCTGCTAAGCAGATGGCTTGCTGTATACAACTTCTTCCTACTCTTCCATACCTGCAAGTATGGCAAACTAATGACAAGAGCATGAGAAAAATGCAGTATTCACACTGTCTTTTTAAGAGTTTGCACTTAGTGTTGATAAATGTTTTCACCAGACTATGAAAGAGATAAACACTGTACAAGGTCCCAGCCACTCCTTCAATTAGTCCAAAAATGTAAGGCAAAAGCAGATTAAAAATAATTGAAATTATGCTGTGATAATGGTCTCAGAAGTGTTAATCTGGGAAAGTTGGTCTGCACTGTTTGAAACCTCTACACTGCTCAGTATTGCTGAATGCAGAATGTTGTCAGATAAACATACAATGAGCTAGCAAAGAAGGATAAATCTAATTCACATGACTTGTCCACCAAGACCAGTGACTTAAACCACAGTACTGCAGGGAATCAGCAGCAAAACATTTTCAGTTTTTGTCTGTGTTCTCATGTCTATTTTTCAATAGCTCTGAAAAAAGTCACATTTATTTTATCTAGAACTTATTCAACAAGTATTTAATGCATCGTATGTTTCAGCAAAATATCCACATGAACCTGTTAACTCCTTTCCTACTTTCCAAAAAAAAAAAAAAAGAGAAAGGTTGAACACAAAAGTTTTATCCCTCTTTATCTAGAAAAGTATTCTGAGATTTTGTTAGACTGCTAACAAAACCTCAACTTAGCATTACCTCTAGAAAGCATTACAGCTGTCACTGCCCGTGTCAGTTTCGTACTCTAATGAGCAACAGAAAAAAAGAAAAATAGAGGATACCTTAGACATCATACAACCAGGTGAGTCAAATTTCTGCCAGCAAAGCTAGTGCACTGATTCTCCTTTGAACAGGGCCCAAGTGTCCCCATGAGAGGCAGAACTAAGTGCTTATCACACTCCTATTAGTTTCAGGAGACCTTGACGCAAGTTTCAAACCAGTTTCAAAATCAGAGTAAAGATCAGAAAACAGGCACTACCTTCCCATGAATCTCAACTGTAATATACAGCAGCCTTACTTTAAGCTGATCTCAAATAGCCATCAAACTCAATAAAAGATAAAGACTTCATAATCCTGAATAGAAACAAACCTGAGATGCTCTAAAACCTGACACTCCTGTAAACTAAGTGACCTGTTTCTCCTTAGTTTGCTGACATCTGAGATTCTCATTTTCTTATACGTGTGGCTGCAGGTGTCCTTGAGTGGTAAGACACCTGGATGCTAAAAGCTGTACCACCTGCTATTCTGCTGCTAGTGATTTATTTCAAACAAGACCTGCAGATAAAACTAGGGGTAACTGATTCATTTTTAATGCCTTTTGTGGAACTGTCAGGCAGACAACAGATAATAAATTATATAAAATGAAAATGTGATATTCTTTATGAAAACAATACTAGAAAACTTAACTAGCAGAGCCTCTGTAATTCAGTTCTGAAACACAACCAGTGCAAATCATTTCTCACGGATTAAGAACAAAACAAAACCCTTGTCTTAGCATATGAAAATCAGACTGTAGGCCTCTCTGTAAAACTAACTGAAGCAATTCAGTTCTCCCCATGGAATAAAATGCAACAGGACAACTGCTGGAAAGGATTTGTAAGTGAACAAAAAGTATTACAACTTAGTAAAATTAAAAAGGCTGAAAGTAGGTCAGAATGAACCAAACAGCAATGTAACCTGCAAACACCAGACCTGGCAGTGACTATTAGCATAACTGGGTCCAAGTATATCTGCAATGGCTCCCAAAACAGAAAAGTTTCCAAATACAGCTGTTATTTAAACCTGGAACCTTCGTTCAATTTCATGCTTACCTGACTATAAAGTGCTGAAAATGAATCCATTTCTGTATTTTCCAAGAGATTTTCAAGCACCACGCAATTCCATTGCTCATCTCTCAAGCTGAAGTAAAAGATAGAATTAACATAGAAATCTTCCCAGGAACAATGAATGTATTACAGGAAACAATATCTGAAAGTCATCCATTCAGGAAGTGTAACTCTCATCAGCTATACTGGTTGAACAGCACAACATCTAAAATAAGCGAGATTTTCTCCTTCCCTTCTCCCCTGAATCACAATGCAAAATTGGAGCAGAGTCTGAGGCTATAGTCTTGCAGAAAATACAAATCCGAAATTGCTCCAAAAGACTGTGATTCAGTCTGTCCTCCTATTATCTCAAATTTCATCATCACACTTTTCAGTACATTATGGTTCTTTTTGTTGGTGAAATAACAATAAACTCTTAGCTTTCTCATTACCAATGATTTTTTTTTTTCATTCTAGACCAAATTATGAAGCAATCATAATGCAATTTGAGAAAAATACAACATTCACTTTTTCCATTATATTTACAGGTACACAGACTAGTTACTGTTTCATAAAGGCATGTCTAATATACCTGTAAGCTGTAGTATTCCCAAGCCAGTAACCCATTTTCTCTTCTAATAACTCTACAATAGGAAAGTCATTAATCTACATCAAGTATCCTTTCAGAGTTAAAGCAGAGTGCAACAGCCCCACTAAAAGTCTATCAAAAACCTTTTAAAAAATCAAGTGGTAGAAGGGAAATCCCCTTTGTAATGTAAAATAGGTGGTAGGCTTTTAATACTGTGCAATATACATAGAAATGCTATTTCTAACCTCCATAACTCTAATAAAGGTAATACAGTATTTCATAATTTTGCATTTTATCACCTCTTTTTTGCTTGGTGACCTCCATGACAAGACAGATATTTCTGCATATCTCCCAGGAGACATGACTGTTTGGGGATTTTCTTCCCCACTGATATTTTAACTTAAAAACTGGTCAGGGAAAAGTGACTATCCTATCTTGGAAGAAGACTTTATATTTGACATCAAAGATGATTATATGAGAGAGAACTCAGTCTACAGTGTGACAATGGAGATGGAAACTTAATTCTATTGTCTCGGCTACTTCCTCTGATTCCAACAGAGCAGGTTTCATTGAAGTCCCTACCTATTCTCCTGGAAAATGAAGAAACAGGATTAGATTTCTTTCCCCCCTTGCTGCTATTGCTAGGTTTTCATTGGCCCCATCAAGAAATAGTCCTATAGCACATCACACTCCAAATGCAACTAAATTATTATTCCACATTTCTTATTTCAGTGTTCCTGAGACGACTTTGTCACATCACAAAAAAGGCCCTGTTCAAACACAGATGTACAGCCCCTCCCCAACAATGCAGAAAACTGCTGTTTCTCTGTGGCATCTTGAGGTCTACAATGACTGCAGTGAGTTAGCAATACCTGAGAACCCAGCACTCACCTTTGCTGGTGCAGGCTTATAAACTGCATACATTTATTCATAGCCTGTCTTAGCAGAAATGTCACCTGTCTGTCTACATTTGTTTCTACAGCTTCACTTGAAGGTCTTAATCCATCTAGTGTCCACCTCTGCTTATTCATTAGATGCTGCTGCTGCTGCGCTGACTCCTTATGCAACATTTCATACTCCAGCTTCCTGTCAAGTTCTTCAATCTCCTAGAGGTTGAACACACACAGAGATGAAAAGTTGCGATTTGTCTTGGAGAACAAATTCCATTTGGAGTGGAGAAAAAAGATGACATCAGTCTGTGTTATTTGTTTATTCATTTTGTCATTCTACCCAACCAAATGCAACCATTACACTTTTCAGTGCATTGAATGTCTACAGTAAATTTGACTTATACACTATGAATACCAGAACAACACCTAGAGAAACAAGTCAATTTCCACTGCTCATGCTCTCTGAAACCTTCCACTATAGAGTCTATGTAGAAAGTACACTTCAGAAGCCTGAAATATAGCAAAATAATAGCACTGTTAGAATCAATGTATGAGCTGCAAAAATATACTGAAATAGTGTGAGAAACTGATCAAGACTAGTTTCAGTTATATTGCATTAACTGCTATTATAGAACAGATAAAAAGGTCAAAGATAGTAACATATTTAATGTAATAAAATTAGACTTAAAATACAATGCTCTAAACATTGAAGGATTAAAACCCTTTGTTAAAACAAAAGTTTTAAGCGGACTGAATCTCTCAGCCAAACTATCTCTCCTTGGTAAAATAATCAAACTTGACTCTAAAAGGAAGGGTTCATATTCCAGTCTTCAAGGGTCATTTTTGTCTGACCTCAAACAAGCTGCTTAATAAATATCTCAGTACCCTAATTCCCAACCTGTAGCTTAGATAAAAATTCAGTACTTTTTCCATTTGTTCTCCTACCTCACCAGCTGTCTTTGTATTACAAATTCACTGGACGATAGCATCTCTAAGTAACTGTCTGCCCCTCAGTCTGCAAGATTTGACACTGGAACTCAGATTTACCCTCCGAATACCTAAAATGAATATAAGGTTCTCTCTCTGATGGGATGAAGTATATTCAAAAATAGCCACTGATTGGCAAAGCTATCACTAATGCAGTATTTGGGAATCCTGTGTAATCTGATACACTTGTTTTAAAATGACAGGTGTTAATATTTGCCAGGTAATGGGATAAAGGAGCAGAAATAAAACAAAGGAAGATACAAAGGTTTGATCACCAGGAGATTATTTTTGTGAACTATCAATGTCCAAAGTATTTTTTTTTCCCAGCTAAAATATTTTTTAGCTCAGTTCTTCCATGTTGGATAAAGAATCCATTGCTGTTCTACATCTCTTTTCTGTCTCCCCTTCATCATTTTTTCTACATCTGTTCAAGGACAGAGAAGCTAAAGGTAATCTCTTTGCAGAGGACAGTACAAACTCCAATCTCTTCTCTGGGACCTCTTACACTTCTTGCATAAAAGGTAATAATCCCAGATTAAATTTCTTTAATACTTTGTCTACTTAGATCCTTTTCTATTTCCTACAGATTTAATACAAATTAAAAAAAAAAAGTATAGAATTATATAAACATACTAACTGCTGTTTTAAGAGAAGCTCTACAGAGATGAGAATATTAAAATTTAAGCAGGAGTTTTCACAGCAATAGCTTTCTAATGATGCCCTGTAGCAAAAAGGTTTTGTTCTTAAAAAAACCTTTTTTTCTTTGTTCTGCTCCAGTGCTCTCCCAAGCCTCACTTGGATGATTGCAAATAGCAGACATAAAAAAATATTTCCTTAAGAATACTGAGCACTGAAGTATTAAAAAAGGATTAAAAAAATTGTCACATATCAACTATGTAGCAAATATGATGAAGGGAAGAAGTCTTTCGGAAGTTTCTACCACACGTAGGTAAGGCATGTAAGCATGCTCAGAGTAAGACAAAGAGGTAGATACGTCTTTACAAGTTCCACGATTTAAATATAACATGTAGTTATGGGTTTTACTTTATGGTTAGAATTACAATGTGAAAAAATTTGTAACACATTTCTGATAAATTATACACTAATTATACATGAGTGAGTCATGACTCACTATCACTTCCCAATTGTCTTTCTTGTAAACAACAGAATTTTAACATTAAGATATCAAAATACTGCTCTTTCTGACTTTAGATCTTGGTACATCACTATAGTAAAAATAAATAATCATTATATATAATATTCTCTAGCTCTTATACTTTTATTTATTTATTTTACTTAGACCACTAGAGTGCAAATAGACATGGAAACTCAAGAGCAGACCATCAAAAGATGCAAACCAGCACACCTAAACTAAGGTTCAATAGGCCACTATCACAGCTGCTGTCTCCTAGTAGGAACTTTTCCTTTTCACAACTTCATTACTTACCGGATTATGAGCTTCTAAAATCTGAATACATTCTGATTTTGACAGGATTCTTGACATGCTCAGGTTTTCCAAGAGCAAAGCTTGCACACTTACAATTGCACAATAGAGCTCCAACATTTTGCATTTTTTAGTACTCTTCTGAAACTCTAAAGAAGCAATATATTCTCCAATTTTATATTCCAGATCATGTATCTGACAGTCTTTCTCAAGAAGCAACTCATTATTGACCTAAAAACGACAGTCAAAAGATAACAAGATTAACCTAAAACCTTACATGCACACATCATTTTACTACTCTGAAATTAATAATGTGGATTAAAACAGAAAAGTGCTAAATCAAAGGTGCTATCACAAAATATATTGCTTAAAAAAGTGTTTATAGCATCACGTTTCAGGCTTTTGAAGTATTCAGAATGATAAAAAGAAATGCTGCAGTTAGGTGAGATATTTCAATGAGTTGAGGCTTTATTTTAGGTAAAGATAACTTCAATATTAAATACTAACCTGGAATGCAGGGTCTACAATAATTTTTAATGTAACTAAAGTAAAAGTTAGAATACAAATAAATCTCTGCAAAACTGTGTCACTGACTAAATAGCAATACAAAATATTTCCTTCTACTTAGCAAAAATAATATAAGATCTATGTAAAGACTACATTCCGTTTCAAATTGGCTTGTGTCAGTTGATATTGGCCAGTAAAATTCAGCCTACTATTCTTTAAGCAAATAACCAAAAATCCTTGTTTGTAAACAACCTTAAACTATAAATCAAGAACCTGTTGGTAATGGATTTCAAACAGGATTAAAACTAGACTAAGTAAACATCAAAGAGGACCAAACTAAAATGTTCTGACTCAGTAATTATGTTGTTGCCACACATCTAATGGGACCAACATAGAATAAATCCAGGTGTGAAAGGCAAACTCTGCATTTACAAGCACATAATCAAATGCAACATGTCTGACAAGCCCTCCATTCTCTACCCACTGACATTCATGGCCAGTGAAATTACTACTGCATGTTTTTCTGCATCTCAAGTTATTAAAACCGTATTAGCTTTCCATTCATGTTAGCTTCTACTCCATCTGTGTTTGCTTTTATTCCATTCACGTTTATCAGAATTACATGTATTTTTATTTTATTCATGGTTTGCCTTAAAGGAGAATGACACCCATGAATTTTCTCTGGAAATTTTATTGGTAAGAAATTTCCCAGGAGTGACTACGCACCATCCAAATTCTATTATCCACAGATACAGCTAAATTCAAAATGTGATTTCCAATAAATAATGCTTATGGTATGTTCATGCTCATATGATTTTCTCCAAAATCTCCATTACGTCATCTGGAGCATTCTTGAACACAAAGGAAAGACTTTACCATCAGGAAATATCTCCTACTAAGGAGAGTTAAACAATTACCACAAAAAAGTAAAGAAATCCTCTTATAAACACAATGTACAAACAAGTCTCCCCTCTTAAAGACAGACACCACCTTTCAACATTTCTGTCAATCTAAAGAGTCAATCTTGAAAAATATACATTAAATAATAAGCAAGCAAATGGCTAACAAACACTGAATATTTGACTTCAGAATAAAACTGAACTCAGAGATCATACTGGAAATAAGGTAAACCCAAATGCTAAAAACAAAGACGTTATTTTGAACAGTGGAGTCAGAACTCTCCTGTGAAAAGCAAAGAAGTAAACAAAAGTACATGATTTGTACCTTCATCTAAATCCGAAAATATCTATCTCATGTTTCTATGTTCCAGTTTTCAGCAGGCAATATTAAATCCTAATATTATTTTTGTGTGTATATCTTTTACATTACTTGCAAGTAGGTGAGAAGCATAAAATGAATTTGAGGTATTTTCAATGCCATACTTCTACTGAAAAGATGATAACTTCAGCATTTCCCATCTAACCTCTCAATCCAGCAGTTCACAAGCATTCAGAACTCTACATTATACCATAGCAACACCAAACAAAAATCACATAAAACCATAAACATCTGTAAAGCATTCTACACATCATAGCTTTGGTTTGGATTGCATCAGACAGCCAATCCCAATCAGCTCAACGTTTGTTTGTTGGTTTTTTTTTTCTACCTTGTCACAGAAAACTTATTTGCAAAATCCAAAACATTACTTCAAGATACTCTTATGAGCTAATGATACAAGATCACAGGCTGGAAAATAGATTGTTCCACACTCCAGTGCCAAGGCTAAATTGCTGGTAGTGTTATTTATCTCTATTCATCTGAGTTTCTTTCTGACAGTTGTTAGTTCTGGAATCACAGCTCTCCAAACAGAAATGAATTTGGGAAAATCAAAGTTTGCAAGTAGATCTGATTTCAGCACGATATACGTGGTGACTTCAGTCGAAGTCGAATTAAATACTTGATTCAAACTTAATCATAAACTTGTAAACCAGTATTTCCTCACCACTTATGAAAGATAAAATCCGCTTTCAGTGTTTTTCACAGCACAGTGGATGATATTGTCACATAAAGACCAGGCTTCAAACTTAGAATCGTAGAATCATACAATGGCTTGGATTGGAAAGGACCTTTAAGATAGTTCAATTCCAACCCTGCCCATGGGAAAATTAAAGCAACAAAAGACATGCCAGATGGTGAACGCAGAACTAAAACAAACATTAAGGATGAGGCAAGCTAAATTTCCAGTTCTAAAACAAAATTCTAACAAAATTTTACGTCAATATTTGCACCAAAGTTGTTATAAAAATGAATGCTTATGAGCTGGGCCCATACTAAGTTGTACTTTCCAATATTAAAAATTAGGTAAGCACTACCTATGTCTAACAGTTGTTATTGTAATATTCCTCTGCTACAGAAAATGTTACTCATATCATATAAATGAGAAAACAAAGCAGAGAAAGATTAAAGAGCACAAACAACGTCTTGCGGATCTCATGAAAAGTCTGGGGGCAGAGAAAGACTAAGACTCCAAAATCCTGTATTGGTACAAGCCCTACCCTATCCTTCAAGATTAACACTAGATTGGGACTGGGACCCTTTTAAAAGATACCTATTATATGCAAGGCTCTCTTAATGAGATGGGCATAAACAAACTCAGCACCTAGCTAAAACATCCTCTAAGAACCCACTTCTGGGTTCTGAGCAGCATTTGAAGAGGTCCAAGAACTAAATCTTGCTCAGCAGTGAAGCACATTCCACCATTTGAAAGACTCCTTAAGAAAGCCAAAGGACCTAGAGGCATCTTGCAGTCAGTGTACATACACTAAGCCCTAGAACCATCTGATGAAACAGTTAACAGAATGCTTTCAGGTCTAAGTTCAAAAAATTAAAGCAAACTGTTAATTGTAACAAATGTAGTCAAGAGTAGAAAGATCACTCACGCCATTTCAGCTAGTACGTTCTTTATCTTGTGTAATTACTTAAAATATGGGCTCTGACCCCAGTACAGAACATGCTTCCATTTACCTTATTCAAATTTTCATCTTTCACTGAGTCTTCATAAATGAAAATTCTGTCCTGTAAAGATTTCTTCAAAATATCAATCTTATTTCTATTCCTGGATCCTGTTTTTTTCATTTTAGTATGCTGCTGTAAGAAGATGAGCAGAAAGTGCTTTATTTGTAAGAAACAGATGGGTATGTTAACACTAAGATTACTACTTACTATATTTGGCAGATTCAACAATTAACGAAACATACAGCAAGGACAACTTTCACTAAGAAAATATTTCAAAAAGGCATGTGCTGGCTATTCACTCAGGAGATTCCTTTCAGACATTCAGACAATTATGAAAATTTCTTTATAAATTTCTTTCAAGTAGAATTATATAATCATCCTTCCCATGAAAACCATTATAAATTTTACTTTAAACAACCTTTAGCAGTGACAGCACAACAAGATTTTAACAGATACATTATCTCCCCAGCACGGTTCAAAATGAACAAAGAATATTAATTTAAGAGCTACATTGTTTTCAAGACACATTATATGAATCCCAAATGAACCATGATAGTATTAAGGGGCACCGTTCCATGTAATCAAATTATTCTTGACCTTTAAATTTCTTTACAAGAATATCAACTAAGTATAATGTACTCTCAGGGAAATGATAACATCTGTTCAACTATGAGGCTTTGCAAAGTCATTTTCTTTTTTAAGTACTTCAGAAATTATTAAGGTTTTGATCTAGCCTACTTTCTAGTGCAATTATACCAAGTTCATTTACACATTTAGAAAACAACTGAAATAAAACAAAGCAAAGCCCTTCCTTTACAATGCCATCAAACAAATCATACAGGAAACAATTTTCTTTCTTCTGCTTAAAGACAGAAAGCAATTTGACTCCACAGCTTTTACATTTTCCTGAAAGTATTAAACACAATCATTTAAAAATGAAAATAGGATAGCTAGATTTGAGAGATGGGAAATTTGTTGGTAAAGTCTCTCCAACTTTAAATCTACTTATGCAGATTTAAAACAAGTAAACAGAAGAAAAAAAACCTCTGTACCTGCACAATTATTTTGCAAAGATGACCAGATATCATGCTATACTGTTGCCAAGAAAGATCAGCAAACTCCGGAATTCTACTTTCTTAAGCGAACAAAGCAACGTAGGACGTTTATCAAAAAATACTCCCTAATCTGCCCTTGATTCCTCCTTACTGCCAAATTTAATAAAGCATGGACGTTACAAGAGAAATCTCAGTTTGGGTTGCGCCTGATTTTCACTGAAGCTTAGCTCTGCACCAGGTTTAGACATTTCTGTGGCTCTTTTCAGAAACGTGGTTCCTTTTGGCCACTCAGCTGCTTCCTTATACTTTTACACCTTCATCTTGGCAAGGCTGAAGGACATGCAAACAGCAGCTATATGCAGATGTGTGCGAAGTAAGCATATTTCCCTATGCTCAGTTATCTTTAAAGTTCACCATCTGCACACAGAGAAGCATACTTTACTGTCTGTCATCCCTATGGAGAAGCTATGGATCTGTATCTGCAGATGAGGCAGGCGAGCTGTGGATAACCTACATGAACACCCCACCCATTCCCAAACTGATCCCAAACATTCCCACCTGCTTATTGGTCATTGCTAGATTCTGACTGACTTTCAGCAGCTGTGCGTCCCTCCACTCCAGCTCAAAAGCCTGAAGTAAAGTTCTTGCTCTTATCTTGGGCAAAGCCAAGCTGCTGTCCAGCTGAGAAAAGCAGCAGTGGAACTCTTGCCTCATTTTGAACAATTCCTCTTCAGACAGTGAAAGAGGCAGAGTTAGAAGCTGCCTGTTTGAGGGAAAATAAAATAAAAAGTAAAGCCATTTGCTGCTAGCAATAAACAACATTGCACAAAATTTAAAGGCATGCACAAGAATACATGACCTTGGTAATTCTTTTTTGTCTTATGCATACATGAGTTATTCATTTCACATGGGACTTAGACACTCAATATGTTCAAAATTTCCTTGGGGATACTTTAATTTCTGCACAGAGAACTTCCTGGACTGTAAAAAATCATTTGCAAAATGAAACAGATTGAGAATTTTAAAAAGTAAAATAAATACAATTTTAGGCACTTCTCTTATGCATAGAATCCTTTCACCACCACTTCAGATAATACAAACGCTGAATTTAGGGCTGTAATTATGGTAAAGACTTCCTGTAAAGCTTCTCTGTGCTTCTTCCTAGCATTTAGATGTCGCAGCCACCAAGAGTGGAAAAAAAAGTCTCTCTTTATTATAAACTCATACACGTCATCTGTCCCATCACTAAGTGGTTTGACTTGTTCTTTGTAGAAAAGCTTTCAGCAGTCTGAAAAACACGGATTACACTTTAATAATATGAATCACTCAAAATTCATCTTTTGTAGAAGAAAGGTTTCTAACACAGAAGTCTGGGGACCTGCTCCTCAGGTCAAGGTGAAGTTGACTTATAAAAAAAGAAAAAAGATGCCAGAACTTAAATTCATGTTCCAGATCTGAGTAACTTTCAATTACATTCATATTTTTATCATGCAACTAAAATATTATTTGAATATTTCATAAAAGGAGATTAACTTTTCTTTTGAATTTTTTCTACTTCGCAAAAGTGCACTTGCATTTTAAGACTGAAGAGCACATGCATTTAAAAAAAATCATTTTTCTTTTTAAAATGTTACTATCCTATCAGTTCCATTAATCCTGATCCTTTCAATGAACGTAACATAGTCCTGCATAGTTCTACTGAAATATTCCTGGGTTTAGAAACGTTGATTCTATTCCTGTTTGCTGATACAGCAAAGTACACTTAAACTCTATATTAAAACATCTTCAATATGTGTAGTATGCACTTAATTATTTAAGGCAATATTACACCAAATAAGCATTTACAGTATACTTCCCATTCCTCATGCTTTCTTAGACCTTCAACAGGAAAATCTATAGCAGGTAAAGACTGCAAATCACAATTTTCTAAAGCCCATATTTAAAACAAACTGTCAGCATTAATGATCCTCACAAACTTTGGACTGACTCATTGTCTCTTCAATAAGCAATAAAAAAGAAAATAATTCTTTGTGAAAACTATATGGCAGATGAAAACACAAACCTAAGAGCTGGCATCTATGATTGAAATATTAACATCAACAGCCAGTGGATTAAACAAAAAGAGTGACAGATTGTAAGGGCCTTTGGATAGAACAGTTGCATAAATGCTGAAGTTTTTGTATGTATTTGCCAGTATTTTACAGGAAAAAGCAAGCAGCTTACTATTGCTGTAAGTAAAGATAGCAACTAACAAATGTAACAGGCAATGCTGTAGACTGGAATACAATTACCATGGAATTGAAAATTAGGAAATGAAAGACCTGCTGGGTCATTCAGTCTCCTTTCCTGCTCACACACATCTCTTCTCAGCAATATATTCTGAGATAATAAGACAAGCTAGAAGATACATGGAAATGGCTTACAAAAAAATATTTAAAATGCTGAAAAAAATGTAAGGGCCTTGAAAACAGAACCAAACCAAGATGCAAATGCATTTTATACTTTAACAAAGCGAATATGCAGTGGTCAAAGTTTCTTTTCTTGTCTTGCCTGTACAAGCAGGCAAACTGAAGAGACATGCTGCCTGGACAAAAGCACCCAAGCAAATTTGTAAAGAGGATGTACAAATCAGAAAGTTTAACTGATGCATTTTTTTCTGTTTGATTTCTCTCATTTGGTGTGCTTGCTCCACGTGGCTCCACACTTTGCCTGTTCCAGTGGTTTCCCCTAAAGCTATAATTCTGTTACTGTGTCTCTAACCAAGTTTGTAATTAAACACATTGTAAAGGAAACGTAGTACTGTAAACATTCAGGTAATTAAACTACAGTAAAAAATGTACTTGAAAGACAAATTCTTAAGAACGGTGAAAGCTTCTCAAGGACCTTGCTGTGCAGCACCATGCACGCTTTCTCTCAGCTACAGTTAATGTCCTTCCTAAGGTCTGCCAATGGTGGTGTCATGGCCTCTCACCTTCCCACCTCCCCAAGGTCACATCACAGCTTAAAGCAATGGCCAGAGGATATGCCTGAAATCAGCAAACCTCTGAAGCATCTCTGAAGTGTTGTATGCCATGATGCCTCTCTGCCTTAGGGTCTCAGTACCAGCAGCATTTTGTCAGCAGGACAAGCTGGCCAAGTCTGATGCGTGGAGATCAAGAACTGGAGGGGTATACTGCTGTGCTGGGCATTTATGTAATAAACAGAAATACTGTTGTAGAGCATAAATGAGCACATGATGGATAAAGCATGACTTGTGGCTGGAAGGAATATATAAAAATTAAATGCAGGGCTAATCAGGCCTGACACATTAAATTACATCTGCAAAGTATTGGATCTCTGAGAACAGGCTGAGAACAGTAACAGAAGATGCACAAGTGATACCTGAGACAGAGTGAACTGAAGTACAAAAAGCACTCCACCTTTTCGGTTTTGAAAACACCGTTTCCTGGAAATTCCACTGAAGAGTTAGACTGTAGAGTTAGACTGTCAGCTCATGCTGTTGGCTCTGCAGGGGCTGAGCATTCATGAGAAATCAGTTCCCAGGTGCACAAGACAGAACTGATTGTTAACAATTACAACCAGACAGGTACGTTGGCTACTAGTTTATTACTATTTAGAAAAAAAGAAGAAAATAGAGAGATACTTGCATGAATACTGACTGTTCCCAGCTCCTTAATTTTTTTTGTTGAGAAAGACTATTTTCCAGCTCTTGGCTTAGTTTTTGCCTGGTGAGCTGAAGCAACTCCTCAGCAGCCGCACTATTTTCACGTTCTTCCCTTTCAAGCTGTTCATGTTTAACAATGATCTCTTTTTTATGCTCCTCCACAACTTCTAAAAGGAACATCTTTGGCACACTGAGCTTTATCAGATCTTGAACAAATATTCCACATTGAACAAGCTTAAGTTCTTCAACAGTTTTCTCTGTTAGACTGAATATAAGGTCTCTCAGCTCTTCACTGGCTTCAGTATCCAGCTTTTCAGTAAGTTCTTCAAATTCAATGGCATGATCACACAGAAGAGTTTTCCAGTGGCTCAGGTAGTCAGTGATCTCCTTTGAGGTTCTGAAGGGATTCCCTACCGACAACTGTTCCTTCCGATGCTCTTTCTGCCAATTCATTTGCCAAAAAGAAGAACAAGGTTAAGAGAAGAAACAGCTCTCAAATTTAAGCTCGTTAAACATGCATATTATAGCAAAGCAAAATTTCTACTTTTCAGTGTTCTCAAAACTGCTTTTCAGTGTCCAGAGATTTTCTAGGTATGCAACACAATGGCTTTATGTGTATCTATCAGGCCTGAGATTATTCAGGCTAGGACCTACAAAAATGTATGACCATGTGGTTCACCACGATCCCAAAAAGATAAAACTGTAACAGTGTGCAGGTAGACTAAGCAGATGGGCTTCATGGGTTTCTTTCTTCATGGGTTTTGATCTCCACGCACTTATTTCTTGCAAGCTTTTTTACTTATTTATTTATGAACAGCTTTAATTACTGAATAATAAACACAATACAATACATGACAGTACACAGCAAATAACAATGGTTATTTATTTTCATCTCTGTTTTGATGACCTCCATCTTAAGAACTATGACTTTACTTTCAACTCATTGAATTTTTACTTCACGTTAAGCCCTGTGAAAATAAATTTACTGAAAATAATTACCTTTTGCAACATTTTCCACTTTCGCTTGGTAATGAGTTTCTGATGAAGCTTTTGCTTCTCTTGTTTTAAATCCTGATCGAATTTTCGTTTAACAGAATTAATTTCAGCCTCAGCTCGGTCCAGCAGCACTCCCAAATGACTTTCAGGTAGATGACCTGCTCTGTAATAATAGTGTTTGAAACCTCTTGTCCCAAATTCTTATGAACAAAAGCACATTTGAAGCAATTAGTACCATAAGAAGGCTCAACAAAGTAGCCATAAAAAAAGATTTTTTTTTTAATCAATAACATTATTCTTAAACAAACAAGCAGATAACAGAGAGATAACCCTAATCTCAAAGATAAGTGCAGAATCAAGGCAGTTTGTGAGGGCAGACTATAAAGAAGGAATGGGAAGAAGGAAGGCAAATGAAAAATCAATTACGTATCTGCTAGTAATATAAGTAATGTTCAAATGAAATATTTTAAACCTTATATATTATTCATAATATTTACATTTTTCATTTAACACCACTGGAACACAACTCTACATGTCTTTTATGTTTCCTTCCCATTAGAAGCAATTTTCTCTTTTCAGGATGTAATTTAACCAAATAAAAACACTGAGATTCAGCTTTCTTATTGCATTTAAATGAAAAGATTTCAAACAGTGAAATACTATACAGTGACAGAGCAAATCCTCAGTCTTAGGCATACAGTTCTTTCAAACTGAAGTTTAGGTCTATGTTCTACCTCCATTTGCTATCTTACTTAACATTAAAGAGAAAGCAGAATACCAATAATAGTTTATTCAGCAGTTTCAGAATTAAAAAAACTCCCTTCCTATACACTCAAAATTTATCCTATTTATACTATTTACAACAGAAATTTCCCAATTTTTTCTCAAGCAACAGAAGAATGAAAGAGCATCTTAATGCAGACCATCTTAAGTCAGACCAGTCTGATTGGCAGCTATAGTTTATAATTTCTAAGATTAAGCACAGTGGAGTTTCAATGTGGTGTTGAAAAGGTCAACATGAAATTCTGAGCAGAAAGCACCACTTCCTAAGCTGAATCTGGATGTTGTCCAAACATTTCCTGGTTTAATTTTCAAATCCCCACTTCTCAGAAAACGTCAATATTAAACACAAAGCCTGGATTCAATAGAACTTTGCAAAGTTTTGTATGTTGGTCTTTATATATTGGTATTCCAGGTCCCTGGTCCAGCACGATACCTAACAGAATTAATAAGCTACAATAGTGGCTAAACACAAAAGTCTACTACCATGACCTTCTCCAACAAGTATGGGGTCTTATTCTGTTTTATTAGGACTTGTTCATACTGTTGCAGCCTTATTCTACGTAAAATCCTCAAAATACAGGCTAAAATAAGTGAATCAGATTATAAAGTTTTAGCTTGGTCGCAGTCACCGCATTATAAATGTGGTATCCACACTCAAAAACTCACACTCCTCCACCTACAGTACATTCATCTACACAGGTATCTGAGCAAGCCACAAAATAACCCCCATGCTGGAAAGAAACTCAGATCTGCTTTCTCAGTTTTGCCAGCCAAAGAGGGTCTCCTTTTACAGAGTCTTCTTCCGATATCTACTGTATTTTTCTAATCTTCTGTAAGGAGGATTAAAATACCTCTCAGCGACTTGAGAGCAATTCACCAAGCAATACTCTCAGATCTTTCAGCAAAGTCATTTTTGCCTTGAAAGCAAATAAATTTCAGTGTTACATCCAAGCAAACAATTATAGATAGGAAACTTGGTGCTGTTGGGTCCATATTTGATAGTTCTAATGATTCCTTTTTGATCAAGCCCAAGGCAAAAGATCAGTGCATCAAAGGTAGATTTATTATGGTAAGATAATAACCAAGACATTATTTTTAACAGCTTCAGTCTGTCTCGTATTGAAGAAATAAACCCCAGTCTTACTGCTTCCAATTAAAACCCCTGTCCAGAGCAGTGAAAAGGGCTGCAATACAAAAAGATGGATGTGCTGGAATCATCCTGCAAATGAAAAATTTCAAAATAGACATACAACATAGAATGACTGGAAGATGATTTATATATCCACCTGTCCTTAGGATAAAAACAAAACAACAAAAACATCCACATTATTTAAGTTGGGGTTCTTGATTATTTAGAGATCCGTATGTCCATATCTCAAACTGCATCTGATACTTTATTCTAAGATCCATCTATTTATTTGGAATCTACTTAATTAGAAATCCCAAATCATACAATAGTGGGCAAAACTCCTACCACTACAGAGGTCTATGGGAGTTCAAACAGTACCTTCTATTACTCAGTACTCTGGCAATTCCTAGGAGGCTGTCATTCCAAGAAAACTTCATTTCTAGCTTCACAAATACAGTGTAAAAACAATTGTTGTATTAGAACTGAAAGATACCCTGTTCCTGAAGGACTGTGAACTGAAATAAAAATAAAAGGAGAGGTGAGAGACAGTGTAACAGTATAAGACTGTACTATAAACTACTTGGTCTCAACATACCAGACAGCTAATCACTGACAAGATATAAAAGTACATGTTTAATGGAGAATGTTAATGAAGGAGAATACTGGAGAAATGACAAAGAGGTTTACAGGGAGATCTGTGCAAATACAGCGAGCATCTTGGAAGGTACAGAGATGCAATATGGGACAAGGGGAAGCATAAGTCATAGGTCAAATAAAGGCAAACCTTGATTTCTCTGTACTGAAGGAAAGCCTAAAGGTTTAGAGGAAAATGTGACGTGAGAGCACTAAAAGTAGAAAGTAGTAGTTTGTGTTAGATGTAGTGGATAACTGTCTAATGAAAGCTGTACCCCAGCAATGGAAGACTGCTTATTGAAGCTAGAGAAGAGAATCATTGAAGCAGAAGAGATGAATCAGAAAGGCTGTATATGGAGGCTGTCTCAAAACAGACTGTGAAGAGAACCTGCATGATGATGTCCAGGTTACTGCACTTCAGCTATATCAGGATTTCACCTGCCAAGGTGGCATACTACTGATAATAACTGAGGTAGATAATTCAAGGCTGTAAAAGCATAATACAGAAAAGAGCTACATGCAGAAAAGGTTGTAAGAGATCATGAGAAGGCTTTGTGCTGTTGCATTACTACTGGAGACATTCTCTTTCCAACACCTTCCTGAAAAGTTCAGCCAGACGCTGTGTGGAAAACTGCTTTGGTTATTACAAGGTCCACATAAACGAATATTCAGAAGAATAGCACAAGAAGCTTTGCTTTGATCTCTTCTGCCGAAGATAATCAATAGCCTACTTTAAAAACACAGTTCACAATGAATGCTTGTAGATATTAAAATGTGAGGACTTTTGAGAAGGAAGAAAACTTCTTTGAAAGTGCAGATCCTTGCACAAGCACAATGCAACATGTTACAGATGTTGTAGTTCAAAAACATCAAGCACTCTGCACCTCTGCGTGTAACTCAGAACAACACGGGGCTAAGTATGTTCTCAAGTTGCCTTTTGATTCACTCACACTTTAACAGAAAACATAAAAAGCCCAACTAGACTCCTCTACAAATGTACCATGAGAGCTGGAATTTTAAAATTTAAAATTTGTTTAAAATATAAAGTCGTTTTCCTGCATTCCAACACTGCAACTCACAGGCTTGATTTCCAAACAGCACCAAGTACAGACATACAAGACAGCCCGTCCTAATGAAAGGGATATTTTATTTAACCACTATCTTTGGAAAGTTCGGTCTGGCAAACCTGTCCGCTTTATTTCATTTGAAATGTTCACAAACCTTCCTAGAAATCATTTTGTTTTGTTTTGTTTTTTATAACCTTTATTTCAGGCTACATATAATCATTTTCATATTCACTTTGAATTGCCTTACTATCAGATAAATTTTAAGTACTCTATTATGGTCTCTGCCCATATTATTTATTTGCTGTTTTATTTATTCCTGAATCTGTTAATCAGTGCTATATTGGTTTCTTAACTCAATATAAACAGTTCTACATTTTAGAATTCCATTTATAACTGTAAGTTTCAGGCTCATTATCAAAGCTAGACATGTATTTACATTTAGACAAGCAGCTGAAACTGTAATATGAAAAATAAAAGGATATTATGGACATAAATTTAAAGTAGCAGCTCATAAAACGAAACTACTCTTGCTCAAACTTTAGCTCCCCAATTTGTAAAAACACCCCAAATCAGTTCAGAGGTAAAAACTTAAATTCAAGCCTGCTTAACACAGATTGTGACTTCTCCTGGGTTTATACTAGAATATTTCAGTTTGCTTGTAGGAAAAAAATAAGTAGCAAAAAATCTGTTATTCATTCTTTAGAATTGAATTTGAACAAGAGTAAGAATTTGGACAATATCTGTTTGAATGCAATTCGTGACCCAGCAGGTATGGCAAGTTACAGGAAAACAACTAGTTCTACTCAGAAAGTAAGACAATATTTATTCTCTACAAATGACATCTACAGATACATTTCCTTTGTCTGTCTGAAAAGTTGGAAAGGGGAGTGCTACAGAATTTATTTTTCATCTTGGAAATTATGCCTTAAGAGGGAACAGATTACTGGCTTTTGGAGGGAACAGCATTATTTTTGTGTGTGTGTGTACAAGCATCCCTCCTATTATAATTTTGGGGATGTAATCCTCTTGGTGTTATTAACACTACACATCTCCTCTTCATTCCGTTGTTGATCTGTTTTCTGACTATTAACTGCAGTACAAACATTAAAGGCTAAGTGGAACATAGTTCTCCAACTTGAGAAGTCCCAGTTGTTATTGCAATAATTTGATCCAAGGATGCAGTGGTTATGGAGATGAGAGTTTCTCGTTAAGGCTTTTCACATAATGACATCTCAGAACATTTCTTGCATAATACATTTCTGAAAAGAGGCATGAACTGATGGAAAGGAACTTTCTGTGGAAGATGAGCCTGAATTCTGTTTGCTATGCCAAGAGATTTATTTTTGTCTTTGGGACACACAGCTGCAGATTTTCACAAAATAGGCAAAGCAGTATAAGCACACTGGAAGAACTGCTCTCTGATCAACAAATCTCGAGGCTAAACTCACAGCGTGGCAGTAAACAGGATGAGTATGCAAAGGTTACATGAATTAAATGTTAATTTATCATCTCAACAGAAGCAATCTTTTGGTTTTAGACAGACTTCCAGCTTTCTAATATTAAATTACTTTAATCTAAGTCAGCATTATGAAGGAAAATACACAAGGTAAAGACTGGTATATCCCTTCAGTGCTGCCTCTTGCCACCAAGGCTGAAAGGTTGGTGTTGTATTACCTATTTTAAAATTTTTCTCTTACAGCATGCCCCACAGGCTGACAGTGACTGATACCAGATCGTTAAAACATATATAAAGATGCATACACAGGACCTGTAGCAGCAGTACTAGACTGTTTTTTAGTCAACTGACACTGGTATCAACTGCAAATTACTAGAATAAACTCCCGCAAATATTTTTATGCACCTTTCTTGTCAGGCAACATAAACGCAAAGACTTTTTAAAACTGTTCTGCTGTCACTGAGATACACTAGCCAAACAACTACCCAAAAAACAGTTAAGACATTTACCTCTCCATCTTATTAATGAGACTCAGAATCTGAGTTGCTGCTGCATTTATAAGAGCAGAGGCCTGAGAATCCCTTAACTGTATCCTTCTTATAAGATATTCTCTGTAAGCAAATCTTCTCTTCAGATGGTATTTCTTGCTGGCTTGCAAAAAATCCATTAGGTCTTCAATGTCTCCCTGAAGGAAAGAATGTGAACAAATATATCTAATTAGATGTAATGTTAATTTCAACTAAGGGTGTCAGGTCAGACTTGTTCATAAACAGTGAAAAGCTAAAAAGCTTTTACAAGTAAAAAAAACAGTGAGCTCATACAAACTTAAATCTGGAGATCATGTTGAATTATTATCATTACTTCATCAAAAGAAAATAATGCGCTGAACTTTCTGTCTGAATACCTCTGTTTTGTGTTCACTCTCCTAAACTGACTTCAAAGACAAGGATACATCTCCCACATGTGTCCAGCACAGCATGGGAAAAGTTACACCAGCTGTACACAGGCAAGCTCAGAAGCTCCCGCTCCCAACAGCTGGGAATAGGAAAAGTTTAAGTGTAGAAGTGGCTATGGTAACCACCAAAGGTGAGTACAGGATGGTCTGTACTTAGATCACCCATGTTCAAGTAGCAAAACCAATAGTAACTTACTGTTGTAGAAAAAGTCTGTGCAAATGCATTAATATACAGCTGTATAGATGTCTAAATGTAAGTAATAATGGTAATATACTTTTAAATGTTATTCCTAAGAAAATTAGCAATAAAAGTGGTAATATATCAAAGATACATTTTAGGCACAAGTGCATATGCTTCCTGAAACATTTCACCAAAGTTACTATGGGTTTGTTTTCTGTCATTAGCTTAAGAAGGAAACAGTTGTCCTATTACCTGTATTTTAGAGTAATCTTCCACTAATGATTTTGCTATTTCCAGTTTCAGTTCTCCCTTGAAAGTAACATTTGTTATCTGTGTAAAGAAGATGTTATGGATCTCCTTTCTCTGGGAAACAGCCAGCTGTCTATAAGCCTTTGCAAAATACTCCTCCTGCTTTATGAGAAGGAACCTCTTCAGGTGGTCCTGCTCCAGTCTGTGAAGTTTATCCAGAAGACCTTTGTATTCTACAGCAGGCTGCAGAGAAGAGAATAATAAATAAATCTGAATAAATTCAGCATTCGATGTATTTTTAAAGCATCAGAGTTATTAGCTCATATATACTTTATGCACACTCTGGTTACTGTCCTTTCAGGTTTGAATGAAGTCAAATACTAAATCCATGTACAGCTTCCATGTTTATCTGCTGGAATGATGGACTGTACAGTAGTCAGTTAATAACCCAAATGATGCTTTCAAGGCATTATTAGAACTGAGAAGCATTCTTGAAGGTAAATTATACACAACTGCATGAGATTCAACATTATATATATGAAATTAATTTCTTAAGGTCAGCAATCTAGAAATCATATTAAAATCAAATAGACTTACATAAGTCAGAAAAACCCTCATATATATTAAAAAAACCACAACAATTAGAAAAAAACATTATATTGCAAATCTTTGGTAGTCTTTGTTATCAGTGACCTACTTTATCTATCAGTTTCTACAAATTAATCCAATAGTACTACTTTAGAGTAGGAAGAATGGAGGAGAATTAAGTGGCAATTAATTCAAAAGCTTCTTTGCAAGAAAAACTTTCTCGTAGCTCTCCAGTAAGATTTATGTATTCAGTTTTAATCTCAGATAGCATAAACTCATTTCAGAATCAAAACATGCATGTCCCAAAGAGCAAAGGAGACTTCTTATGTCAGCAGAGTTATCAAAATGTTATGTAAGTCTTGTTCTGAATTTCATACTATTTATATGGAGAGAACTGACCTCTGCACTGAGCCTCCCTAAGCACACCCCTCATTCCCAAGTGACGTGCTGTAGGCAGCAAACAATTAATCAAAAAAGCAAGGAATATGCATTCTGTGTTTTGACCAAAAAGGATGAAGAAGCTTTTGCTGCAGTTGCTTCTCACTCCTGTCTCTCTGATGTCACCCACTGGCAGGAGTTCAAGTGTGAGACAGCCCTAATTCTCTGGCATGTCCTCTTGGGTCAAGTTCCATGGGAAATAAAAAAAAACCCACATTCTTTCATAGAGTCTGCTGGGTTTTACTGAACTGCTTCTAAAGTATAACTACTGTCAGAATCTTATGGGACAGAAAGTTGAATAACAGAACAGAAGTAGATCATAAATGCATCAGGACAATAATTGTATTGGTCTTAATTCTTTTACTGACTGGTCCTGTGTGGGATTTCTAATACAAACAAGACTGGAATAGCAGCAATGTATTTTGTGCGAATAAAATCTGTGAACTGAATGCATATTTTGTGAAAATTCAAATACTGAACTCTGAATATACTGAAATCAAAGTTCACCCAGAGCCTCACCATGCTGAGGATATCTTTGCTAGGCACTCCTCAACAAAACAATTTTCTTTAAGTTGCTGTCTTGAATTGCTATGGAAGTCCTCCACAATTATAGGTACATGGTACACAAACAGAAAAAAAGATCATTTTTATGAAACGTCAAAAACTTAGGTAATGTCTATTATGACAGCAGACACAGGCATGTATAAAGGTATGAGATAATCTATTACTAAAAACAACTTATCCAAAGACAGCTAGAAAGCGTTACATCTAATACCCATGCACCCACGTATGCTTCAGAACTAAAGCACCACTGGTATATCATGAACTGAGCTACTTCTTCCCACCAATTCATCCTCTCCAATTTGAGTTATAAACTTGGACAATCATGAAAAATTAACTTGAATAGTTTAGCATTTTAAGGTTACAGAGGAGAAATACTCAAAAATTACCTGAATTCTCTCCAGACATGAATTAAGAAGAAAAAAAAAAATCAGTCAGTTTTATTGTAAAATTCACTATACTTGAAAGAAGATGTAGAAGAACTGAGTATGATTTTGTACCTTGGACACTGATCTGGAAGACAGATGACTTCAGCTCTACTTCCAGAAGTGATACCTATGAAATTCTAGGCAATAATATCCATTCAGACAGAAGTCTCTGAAGGAAAGCGACAGGAATAAGCACTAAGCTTTTACTTATAGAGAGACTCTACATTTGTAAAGAATCATATTCAGTCCTAGCAGGATTTATCTCATTGTTAGTGAGAGGCTATTTTCAAGAAAACTTCACTCTCTGCTCTGCTTTAAATATAGGCTGTTCTTATTGCCTTCATTTGGTTTGGAAGAAAACAGTCCTTGGTGGATATGCCTAAAATATTTTCACATTCTTCAAAATAAAAATACTGGAGAATTTTTATCTGTGTTGCAGGTTTTATGATACAGATAAGGTTTATGATTCTACCCTGAATGTGTAAAATATTTTCTTTACTGGAATTCTTAGAACTACTGCAGTACAAAATAATAAATAACAATGAAACATTTCACAAGGGTGACTATAAGCAGCTATGCAAGAAAACAAAATAAACAAGATAGTGGGGGCCTTTTGTTTTCAGGTGGCGCAGATTCTCAAGATAATTTCATTTTCCTGGTAAAGTGTAACAGTTCTTCACTAGTACCCACTATCGTTAAATGTGATCTTTTAAAAACATCTAATTTGCACAGCTTTTGTCTTCTATAAGTACAACTCAGCTATCCTAGTGCAAAAGAGAAATAATCTGCATGAAACTACATCATGCAAAGTATCTCCCCATTCTATACAAGACTTACTATTTCATTCACTTTCTTCATTAACTCTTCAGCCTCTTCATTTGCAGCTCTCTCTTTTTGGCGTTGAGCCTCCATCTTCTTCCTTGTTTCCAGATTACATTCAGCTGTTAAAGCCACAACCTTCCTTTCGTACTCTTCCTGAAACTCTCTCTCCATTGTAAGAAACTGCTTTTTGAAAATCGAACTCATCTTCTTCTCCACATGAGGAATGAGGCTGTGACTTAAAACCATGTTCTTCATCATCATAGCAATCACTTCTTTACAGATCTGCATTCGATATGCCTCCAAATCAGCATCTGCTCGGGTCAGGCTGGCAACCTCCAAGCTGCAGAGAGACCATCAAGACTGATTAACATCTCAGACTACAGGAAATTGATATCATAAAACCAGGATACCTTGACTCACTGAATGGTGTGTAACTGAGAATGGTAGGGAGAGAAGTGCAGGAATACCTCAGCATATGAGTTCACTGATCATGATAGTAATAATTTATCTAAAAGCAGAGTGAACTGATTTCTACTACATTAACTTCAGTGAAAGATGGATATTCGTACACTTCTGTTTTAGAGCAAAAAAAGGCAATGGTTTTCTTTGGAATGCAAATAAAAACCTCCTGCTAAAACAAAACTAACAACAATAACAAAACTATGCTGGTAAGCACACAATGCAGATGAAGTGAGCATCTGAATGGACTATAAATTCCCATCCGTACTAACGCATTACTCTTTTCTATTCTCTAGTATATTCTCTTCTCTGCAGGGAACAGGTGATAAGTTTGATTACCTGCTGATGTAAAAAAAAAAAAAATTATAAATCAGAAAAAACTGATATATCTCTCTCAATAAAAGTAATAAAGTTCTAAAAAAGACAGTTGAAATTTTGTTAAACAAAATGCTGTAAATGCCATGTTACATAAGAATACAGTCTCAATTATCTTCAGAGCTAATTAAATTTGAATGACAATCACTCTCATTTCATACAGGACTTATCTATAGTAATTGCTGCAGCTTTACCAATTCAGATTAAGTAGGTATTTTTTGCCCTCACATGTCAATTTAAATGAAAATACAGCTCTGTATACTTCTATATAGTCTAAGAACCTTTTCAAAAATCTAAAGAATCTACAAAATACACTTTTAAAAGCCAAAAGCCATTCTTTTTTGCAGTTAAGCAAAATTATTGTTTTGATTTGTTCTGCAGCAAATCTTAGAATAAATTTCAAATACACAGTAGAGGTCCTGAGATTTGTAAAACATTAAGAAGATACTACATTCAGAATGCTATGTATCAAAGCATAGAAATCTATATCCACCAAACCTTTTTTCTATCTTATTTTCCTTTCCTTACCCAAGCAAATGAAGACTAACTAAAAGAAAATCATTATATATGTATTATCACTTAGCCTGTATAAACCTGTATAAATATACAAGATGTATAGTTCCCATTCAGAAATTGAAATGATGTAACTGTTATCTTCCTGAAATGACTGTAATTCTCTCCAAGTATTTAAGAGCTAATAGCTTAAGTTAGGTTTAATTATCATAAAGAAGTAGAGAAATTTCTGCTGCCCTCATCCTGAATTTGACTAGTTTCAAATTCCAACTCCCTTTTGGTTCAATCTTAACCTTAACCAAAATTTCTCTGCTCCTCATGCATGCAGTGATAGATGGTGCTCAAAGCATATCACAACCCTTTCCCACTGAAGAGTGAAAGACTGCAGTTCCTTAACTAAAAGGCAACATTTCACAGTCTACCACTTTGATAGACAGCTTGTAGCACAACATTAACTTCCTAACAACAAATGCAGACTTCCACCAGTACTAGGAAAAAAAGGTTAAACATTCCTAATCCACCTCCTTTCTAGTTTTACAGTCTTCTACAGCAGCAATCCAAAAACAACACCAAAACCACATACCACCACAAAACTTCCTGTGGTTATCTTTCCCTTAATCTTCCCACGGTATTTATTCCTTTTTACTGCAAGTCTCTCCAGGCTATACCTGACTGCATTCTGAGCATGACTTCCATAATGCCCTATAGGAAGAACTATGGTACCCGATTAACTCCATTCCACAATACTGTAATGCCAAAAGCAGGAGGTATATATATACCTCATCACTCATGTGATGGTGAGTGAGTGTCAGGCTTTTAAGATCATGGCTGTATATCACCTGCAAGTCTCACCTTCTGCTTTCCTATCTATGAAGAAGACAATGGAGCAGAGGAAGCACATCAGTTTTCTGCTAATGTAGGGGTAATAACAAGAAGAAAAAGTAATTGCAAGCCAGGTCACATCCTGGCATACAGCAGTCTCTTTTCATTGGCAGCTCTTTTCATTGGCAGTTGGACACAACCAGAAGAAAGGTTGTGTCTATAAAAATTTGAAAATCTACATGTGATGTAGTCTGCTTCTGATCAGCCTCCTCCACAGCAGGCTGCAGGAGGGAATCAAGCCCACCACTTTACCTCAAGTTCTCACACCAATGGGAGGTGTGCCTAGTTTTGGGGGCACCTTGATCCTTAGCAAGCTGCATCTTAGACAACAATAGGCTGTTCTTGGCATTAACCTGCTTCTTTAAGTCTCTGAAACCAGCAGTCAGTGGAAAACAGGAATCTTCTATATAGAATACAACAAATGCTTTCAGACAGAAGTCCCCAAGGAGAACAATGCTTACAATCAACCAGATTAAATGAGCAACGCTTTGTGTTACCCAGGAGAAAAAAATCATACCTGACAGCCTGCATTCTTAAACCAAAGTAGATTTAATAAGTTGCTTTAAAAGCTCTGTACTCTTCAAACAATTCACACTTAAAAGGTTTTGCATCTCTTCCTGAGCATATTCAAAACAATAGAAACATGAAAGCCAATGAAGTAGATGGCAACCTATTAATGAAAAAGATCAAAGCTTCTTTTGGGCAAAGCACGCAGAGAAAGGGTAAGGATGGGACAGAAGGTAGATGGTACAGAAGGGAAATGAAAGGGAAAAGTGTACAAACACAGAAAATAAAGCTGCAAACAGAACCTGTAACTCACTTGAAGAGGAAGAAGGTTTAAAGATCTGTCAGAAAAATCTGGAAGGTAAGAATCCCAGACACCAAACACAGAGAAGTAGAGAGAGTCCGATGTCTTCCACACACCTAATAGTACAATACAGGAAAGCAACTAGCGTCAGGGAAGAAACAAGCATAGTTAATTAAAACAAACACAAAGCCTCTAATTAACTACGAATTAATTGTGTCTTTAAGATTTATTCTTCAAATTAGAGGTTCACAGAGGGAATTTTAAAACAGGAGAATTAATAGCTCCTGAGTGTAACAGTCCTAAAATGAACTAATGGCTTTTTGATACATTTTTAAAATGAACACAGAGTTCATAAAGAAACTACGGTTTCTCTACGGTTAGAAACTACAGTTTTCTAATTCTAAAGTGGGGAGAAACATCAAATTGAACTCCCTTTTGGTGATACTTCATCATAACCAAAAAAAAAACAAACCCTCATCTATCATCTGCAAATGGTACCCAATTTGTAGCACACACATTACGACATCCAGAGGAGACTATGGCCCCATGGTAGTGGGATGTGACAAGCTGTAGCAAGGAAAGGGAAAGGAGGACAAGAAGAATTATTATTGTCCATGGTGTCTTGTTATGCTTCAGAGAAGCGGACAGAGGGAAAATCCTGTGTTTCAGACGCAGGGAATCATACAACTGTGACTCATAACACTACCTCCCTGTGCTGGTAAGTAAAGAAAACTAACACAAGTATAATGGGCATCAAAGATAGCAAGCTACAAATGTGGTTTGTTTCCTAGATTATCTATTTATTGAGCGATTAAATAATACAAAATTAATAAGGTTAGGTGTGATTTTTTTCTTCTTCATTTTTTCCTGTCTATCTTGTGGATTTTTTTTGTGTTTTTTTTTTTCTTTTTAGAAATTGAACAGGAGAATGCTTTTATTAAAAAAAATAATTCTTGACAGTACTGGAGATTTCTATCCCCCAGAGCAAGACTATGAAACACAGCAGTGCTAGTATTTCATAGAATCCTGGCTTTAGAACTAGGAAGTAAGGAAAAGAAAAGAAAAATTAATCTCTTTATGACCCTCTTGTATTTTAAAAGGTACAGGAAATTGCATAAAAACAATACCTCACCTACTGACATTATTATTTCATTCATTTGGGGTCCAAGTGGACTCCATCTGTGGTGACATTATTTGCTCCCTTCAGCCTCTCCCTCTGCATCTCACACTCTCCAGCTGTGTTGAGTTACAAAAAAGCCTCTAAACAGGCATTTTATTTAGTAGGCATTTACCCAGGCTGCACCATAACGCTGTGTAAACACAATGTCAAGAGGCCTGAATGGCAACCAACAGCTACAGAGCACCCCAAGCATCAACTCTCACTCTAAAATTTCTATCACACATTTTAAAAGTTAGGAAGAGATAAAGCTCCTTCATTTTGTTGTACTAACAATCTAATTGTCACAACTTTCTATGTAGGGATATTCAGGTCTAGCTACTACAACAACAGTGTGAATCTTGCTTTTTATTTAAGTTTTAATGAAATTACATTTAGAAAGAAAAGTTGAACTTCTAATACGATACTAAATTGCTTTTGGCTTTTCTGTCAAGACTCTCTGGAAACATTTTGGTTCTGTTCTCCAGTACATTGGCCTCCATGCCCTCTATCATCAGAAAAAGAATAAGCTTCAATGCATACACATTATTTAGTGATCTGCCAAAATAATTGGCAATATACACTGTGTATCAGCAGTCAGGTTCAAGTTCAGCTAGATATTCAGCTAGAGTGCTGCCAAACTCAAGTAGGCATAGCATAGTATGAAATGAAGATGAAAAAAAAAAGCTGCAGTAATTGAAAGTGATTTCAAAGAAATAAATAAAGTTGCCTTTAAAATAGCTAAGACTATAAGCATGGTCAGACTTCATCTTGTTGGACACAAAACCAAACTGTTCAGCTATTTTTATGTTCTTTTCCAGAAGTACAATAGAGGTGACCTACAAAATTTTGGAACATAATTTTCTAGTGCTTATGTCAAATACTCTAATCATATAGCTCCCTCTCATTAGCACTCATTGCCAGTGGGCCGATATTAAGAAATACACACAGCAAGGAACCTACTGAGAATAAAAAACAATTTTGCTGCATAATGTGCAGCAAGCATATGACTTACTAAGACTAAACTCACAAAAGAAATAAGAATCTTCATTATGAAATTCTGAAAGCATGTTTTGCTCTCCAGCCAATCCTCCTGGCATCATGAACTGTCTGCACTCCAAAGATGTCCCTGTCCATAAATATTGAACACACTCTTCTAACGTATTTGGTAAACAATTTGGCACTCTTACTTTGTAAAACACATTAACTATTAACATAGCTGCATGCCGCAAAGAGGACAAGAAAATGGCTCATACTTTTCTAAGTAATTTTCTCATTTGTGTCTGGACAACAAAGCAAAACACCAGAATGATTCCAACCATATTTACTACCACAGTGCAATTAAAACAGAATATATCTACCATGTTGGCAAATTTATACATAAACCATGTAGAGAAAATGACACATAACTTTACCAATACACAAATGATCAAACTAGCATACGCTTGTGAATAAAAATATATGCAACATTTTATTGCTTGGCTGAAAACATCGATTGTATGAACATTTCTCCAACAAAGGCCTATATCCTTTTCCTTCCCTAAATGAGGAGGATTATGCTGAAATTCATATTCAGTATGCACATAACACAAAAATAATGTTTGAAATACATGCCCCGTTTTTCTCCTCAGAATACTACCACTCCTTTGAGAAAATTCAAATCTGATCTTTTATGTCCTTTCAGAAACTCTAACTATTCTACTTCTTGACTCTACATATAGTAATACAAAACTCAGTTGCTGAAAACCTGATTCAGTGGCTGCAATTAGTAAAATTACATTTAATTCAAGCACAGAGTCCACCTAAATTGACTGTAATTATCCCTTAATAAATTACAAATGCACAACATTTCTTTTTTTCTTATAAAGTTGAGACAAATCCCTTTATTTTCTTGAACATGAAAAAAGACGTGACAATCTCTGCACTTCTACTCTCAGTTGAATTGCTACCTCAAGCAGTTTTGAGGCCAGTTTTGAGATGATGTTTTTAAATTTCTTTAAGTGATTGATTAATGTAAATCCTACTGGAGACCTTTGCTGCCTTCACTGAGGCATGCTTCAAACATGTATCTGAGGCCACCAGCGACTCCAGAGAGTCGCGCAGACTTCCTACAAGAAAACCAATCATATAACAAGTGCTGGCTGTACACTAGTTCCACTCCTAGTCTATTATGATTTCCTTTATTGAAATGGAAAATCATTTGAACGGATTATAAAAAATAAAACTGTTACCCAAAGGAAAGTGCTGGAATAGGAAATAGAGAAATGAAATTTCTTGACTGAAAATTAAAAAAAAAAAGAAGAAAAAAAGGGGTATGTAAGGAAGAAAAAAATAATTGTGAGAAAAGCATAAACAAGTGAGATATCTGCACTAGCTACATGAGAATATTAGAAAAATACAGCCCCAGGATACATATTCAAACAGAACGGAAGTCTTCTTTTATGGGATTAGCTGTATGAATAGATCAGTTATTCAAATAATCCTATTCAAAGGTTTGCAAGAATATTTACCTTTCCAAACAACAATGTACCTGAAAACAGTCCAGTATTTTTGCTCACGTGAGCAAGATATTCACTATATTCAATTAAAAAATAATACTAAAGTGAATTAAAAAAAATATTTGACCTTTTTCAACATTCACTTAGCAATTGTCAGTTTAAATCCTCTCAAAACCTGCAATGTTTTATAGTTATAAAAGAAAAGACCAACATGCAATTTACAAAGATGATGATAAATGTGATAAAAATGGAAGAAATTCTTACTCTTCTAAAGCTTGAAGCATATTCCTCGATTCTTCGAAGGTCAGTATATCAATGATTTGGTCATTCATATTTACATCTTCATTGAAGAGTTCACCTGCATTGAACTGAGAATGCTCTAGTTTGTGATTTTGACTGAATTCATGTTCTATTTCCTAAAAAAAAAAAAAAAAAAGTAAATTTAAGATTATTAAAAATGTTGCAGTGAGAACCTCAGGTAACCCTGAGCTACTGGAAAGACTCCAACTTAACATCACATTGTACAGCTGGCAATGGCGTAAAAAGTTCTGTAGTTCAATACACATCTAGGATCAAATATATCACTTTTATTTCAGGCTGAACATTTCATATGTTAGATATAAAACATATATATTTATATATCAGGAATACAAATGAAGACATCAATGCAAAAAGGACAGAAGACTTTAGTAGGCTTACAGTAACCCTATAGATTATCTTCTACTATAAACTTTCTATGAAAATTTTTAACAAACTGCCACAGTATGGCAAGATTACACTACTATAAGGTGAGCAAAATGAAATATTAATCCTATGAATGATGGAAGTGAGTCAGATAGTTCACAGGTCAGCGAGACATCCTTGAGACTGAGGGCTAACAATATGCAGCAAAATTTAAATATCTGTTGCTAGGAACAAATTCCTCCTTTTTGTATAAAAATGTTATGAGAGGTTTTTCTCTAAAAATGAAACTAAACAAGCCCTTTCCATTTAAAGGGATTATTTCTTCAGGCCTAAGAAAAAATAAAAAACATCAATGTATTAACAGTAATCTTCAACCACACAGAGGCTGGAAGTGATTTTTGAGATCACGTGGTTCATCCACTGGCCTGAGACAAGATCCCTTCCGCATAATGAGATAAAATTACTCATCATCAGACAGAACTATTACTGCAAATCTATAAGAAATATAATTCACCTTATTTTGCCACTTGTTGAAAATAATAAAAATGACAAAATACACTCCACAGAATTTAAACCACAAAGAAAATACATGTGGGGAGACCTCACTGTAGCTTTCCAGTACTTAAAGAGAGCTTATAAGCAGGAGGGGGAACAGCTTTCTCCACAGTCTGATAAAGTGACAGGAGAAAGGATAATGGCTTTTAGCTAAAAGTGGAACTTTCAGTTAGACAATAGGAAAAAAATCTTTACTCAAGAGGATGGCGAAACACTGGAAAAGGCTGTGCACAGAAGCTGTGGAAGCCCAGCCCTGGACGTGTTCAAGGCCAGGTTGGATGGGTTCTGGGCAGCCACATCTAGTGGATGGAAGCCCTGCCCACAGCAAGGGGTTGAAACTAAATGATCTTTGAGGTCCCTTCCTACATAAGCCACTCTATGATTTTTTGAATCTGAAACTTATAGTTGAATAAAGCAAACTGCATGTATCTAGTCCTAACATAAATTATTTCCAGAAAGACTACTCCAGGCACTGGAACACACCCTAAAATGCCCAACTGCAATGCTTCCCCCACTGCCCTCCATGGACTGCCTCCACACGTGCCACATCTCAGCAGTATACCCCCAAAAATGCATATAAAGGGTTTCTGAGGTTCAAAGTCAGTTGTCATAGGAAGAATAAAAACATAAACTGTTCTCCAGACAGCCCACATAAATGTGCTCACAGCAGTATTTCAACCAAATAATTACATTTATCATGGATTTTTTTTAAACCTTTAAACAGACAATTTCATTACAGATTACAAATTAAAGCTTTCTGGGAGCTTGAAAAATGAGATTACCAAAGGAAAAAAAAACAAACTGAAATCCCAACGTAGAGTTAACAACATAGCTAACAGTTAGAATTTTCCCTGTCTTTATTATCTGAATTTGACAGAATCAGCCAGCACGCTTTATACCACCCCATAGCACCAGGGGGGTTCTCAACTGATATTTTCTCACTTGTACCATGAATCCCATCCTAACCCAACATATTTAGACCATGCAAAGCTGACATTGCAAAGGACAGAGGGATGCCTGCCCACTTGACCCAGTAGCCCAGGTAGGAGATCCACCACCAAACTAATAGAGAATGGGTTCAAATCAATAAGCACTCCCTCTCTCAGAGGATTGTCCTCATCACTGCTATAGTGACTGAGTTCTCTCCCTCCCTCCCACTGAAGTTGTTCCACTTCACATAAACATCTAAATAATATATAAAATCAGTGAATGGAACTTGGGCCAATCTGATGAATATTCATCAGACTCTGCATTTTCTCTATCTGGCCCAGTATGTACTGAAGTACTTTCTACAAACTGGCATGGCCTGACTAAAGAACACTGTAAATGCTCTATTCCCAAACCCAACCACTCAAGAGACTAATGCAAATCCAAAGAACTTAGAGATCTAGATAAAAAAGCCCTATCTGTTTCAGATAATCATAAATACAATAGGGTGAAAGGTCTATGCCAGCGACATTCTGCCCCTCATTTTGGGAGAAAAAGGAACGATGAAAATAAGGAGGAAGATGAAAACAAATGCAAAGCTAGTAACACTTCATTCTGAACCTTAACATCCAGGTATTGCCAGCAATTCTTTTGATCAGATCATTACTATATCCCCTCAAAATCTGACTGTGCTAAAGACTAGGGGCTGTACAGATTATACTAGCTTGTTAGTCCAGCACTTGGTGCCTTTTTATTTATCTTCAAAAACTCTTATGGCAACCTGTATTACATGTTATATAACAAGATTTGATCAATAACAAAATTAGACACTGTTAAAGAACATATGACTCACCTGGTTTTTACTATGGAAATTCCATCTTAATTGGGTTCGGTGAAGAATGAAGAAAACAGTACATGTCAATATCAGGGAAACAAAAAAAGCAATGAAGAACCCTGAAGCATGGATAGCATGGCTGTAAGAGATCTGAAATGACAATACCATTTTACATATATGAAAAGATAATACTCGAAGATTACAGCCATATGTAACATAGCAAATTACTTTTAGATAGTGTCATACAACATCGGGGTTACTCAGCACTACAAGTACTAATTTTTATTAATATAAATTTTATTAATATTAGCAATGCCTACTTGCCATAGATTTTGAAGCCTATATGCCTTTAAGGCCAACTAGTTCAAATGCCTCTGTAATTCCAAGTAAAAATTTTCCCAGATTGAATTATAAGTGCTCTTTTGGGCAGACTGTACTTAAAGCCTGTTTACTAGCATTGCCAGTATCTCCAAAGTCTCAGTGAAATTCGTGGCATTTGATGATGCTCAAAACCTTAGAAAAATCAGCCTAATGTTAGCTACCTAAAAATAACAGTCATTTCTTGGTTTAATAAAAGTCAGTAAAAAATGATGGGATAAAACACTAGTATGAATTCAGAATTAACACATAAATGACAACTGACAAAACCACCTGATACACGTACATACAGTTTCTGCATAAGCCAGAGTTAGAAATAATAGCAGGAGAACTGGAACTATAAGTCACCTAGCATCTTTGTAGGCCTTTCACTTAGGCCTTAATTTGATCTTTAAATGGAAGCACATTAAAAATTAAATTGTACTTCATGCTTCATGTAGCAAAACCTAATTCAATGTTTGTTTAGTTCTTTGAAACGTTTGGATGAAAAACAGCATAGCTACTAGTATAATATTTTGCCACAAAATAATCACTTTGCTGAGGGTATAAAGTGTAAATAATTAAAATGCCTCTTACAAGCAGCTCTTGGTCATCTTTTAAGGTAAAAAGCTGAGAGCATTCCATGCAATCAACCGAATTCCACACAGGAAACAACAATGAAATGTGGTCTATAGTTTAAAAAGAATGTATTCCAATTTAACAACAGAATTTTGTCCTTTTATTGCCTGCTTATTACAACTCTGATACATGTTTTCGTATACTGAAATAAATTAAAGGAACTCCCTTATGTCTGACTCTGGCTAAGCTCCACAAAGGTTCTGGAGACACTCAACACTCACTCATTGTTGGTTTGTTCTCCATTTATTTATTTTGAAAAATAAAACTTAGTATAAAATAAATGAGTCCCCTGAAGCACTCCAAGGTGCAATAAAATGTTTTGGCACAAAGCATTTATCTCAGTAAATAAGCCACGTACTGAATTCTTCTTGATACTCATCAGTACGTGTAAATTTCAAATAGAAACAATGAAGAAATTGCTTTCTTCATTCAACTGTTTCAGTTAAGTTCTCCTGTATCTCTAAGGACGATCACGAAGGACATCCAGCACATCCACAACAGTGTTATTAACAGCTCAATCCTCCTCTAACTCCATGCTGCCTCTCAGTCCCTTGCCAGAAGTTCAGTTAGAACTTTTCTTCACAAAAACTGAAAAGCGAGAAGTTAAAGAAGGGGTGTCAGTGTCATGCCAAATCACTTCGCAACAGAATATCTTCATCTTTACATTTATTTGCAAGATTTAAGTCCTTTCTCTAACCTGTAGTTTATTCCCTCTGTAGATTTAAATGGTTTCGCCTCTCTAGCCCATTCCTCTAGAACACAGATAACTAACATCCGTGTGACCTGAGAAAAGCACAGTTCTTCTTAACTGTCCCCCTGGCTTCTACAGTTGTGCTGGAGGCCAAAGAGGACATTTCACAATGGTTCATATTGAGCTATGCAACACCAAGGCTCTGCTTTCAAGGATGCTATACATAGTAGCTAGGAAAGATAAAATGCTGCTTAGGAACCACTCTCACTTTGTCTGAAACCATTTGTGTTTGTCTAATTTCTAAGTACTCTGAAATTTAGAGATCTATCCAGGCTTTTATGGAAAGCAAGAATCTGGTGAAGGTATAGGTTCAGTGAAGCTGAAAAGAAGCTTGCTTAAGATTTGGTAGTGAAACATACCGGCTAAGGAATTACCCTCTGCTTTCTAAGTAAAAGCTGAGACCCTCAGTGGGACAATCTGTATCAGGGCAGACTGTTCTGTAAGAGGTTAAGCTCTTGTGGAAAAGTCCTTGGATAGGGAATTACCTGTGCTTTTACACTTGAGTAAAAGGAGTATTAGATGGACAGTCCACTTCCTTGGATATGGTAGGGACATAACGAGCTATAATGCCTGAAAGAACTGCAGCAGATGCTGCAGCATGAGAAGCCAGAGACAACATAGAAGCCACAGAACAGGATCGGTGTCAGTGTCAGGCTGACTTTCAAACCCATATGCAAAGCTAATTTCTTAAGTGAAGTGAACAGGCATTAGAGACCTGATTTTCTTTGAAGAGGTGCTGTACTCTCATTGATATGAGAGGAAAAAAGCCTGACAAAAATCAGGTCAAAGTAATCATTATCCCATTCCATGCAGTGTAGTCGGATAGAAATGCTTGCTGCCCTTTTCATTACAGCTTCCTATTCAGAGCCAAAAACACTCAGGTAAGGGTGGAGCCATGCAGGATTCACAGCCCCTGAAGCAATGTGGGAAGGCATCTGGCATGGACACACAGATAAGAAATGCTCATGTGTTTTCCTAACCCATGTCACCTTGTCATAGGCAACCAAGCACTTTCATTCAGCAATGCAGAAAAGAGAATTCACAAGGTTTGTAAAGTTTTCAAGAATAGCACAAGTGTGCAATTAAACCACATGAAAGCTGACAGCCCAACTTAGCATAGCACTGCCATGACTGTGCAAGTAGTTCATTATTCTAGACCCGAAGTAAACCTTCAGAATTTACTTGGTCACATTACACATATTGGTTTCACCACACAATTTTAAATAAATAAATCTGAACCCAATTTATGACATTTGAAGCTGTGGGCTAATTGCAATACATCTCACCTTTTTCAGCATGATACATAAACATTTTGTCAACAGGTGGAAGACAGCTCTGGAAAAGGCAAAAGCTTTCTCATACTGTCTAAGCCCAAGAGCAGGTGAACAAATTCCTCGTTAGACTTCTCTGTGGTGGGACAATGCTTCCAATGAAAAAAAAACCAGCTAGGAATAAAAAAAACTTTGTAGACTTTCCATACTAAACATTGACACTTTATGACAACAAAGCTCCACTGTTTTCTTCCTCTTAAAACTGGAGAAGGCAGAATGTCTGTGATTAGTAACAAGCAGCTAAGAGTAACAAGACTTAAGTGTATAAGGATATCCTTAGTCCCCCATGATATAGTTTAGATTATCCAAGTTTAAGAAGGGAGTCAGTGCAATGTAAAATCATAGCATTTACCTCAGTTTCTTCTTCTTCAGTTATTGTGAAAGATGTGGTCAATGATACGAGATCTGTTTGATTCTGAGAGAAATATTACAAGTATTAAAAACGAGATGAATCCAGTTTATCACACTGCCAAACAGAATAGAGTCTCTACAAAAGCTTCTCCATAGGAAAAAAAAGCTATACTTCTCATTAAACATAAAGCTGAAATAAATCTGACAAGCGAGTGTAACAGTAACACTGCTCTGTGGGATCCACTCCCCTTCTAACCATGCATAGGCTTAACTCCAGCACTTACAGAATAATATTTTTCTGTACATATAAAATCTGGTCTGACAGAAAGTGCACAGAACAGGATTCAAAGACACTGTGTATGTATTGTGGGGATCGAGGTTTGCTCACATCTATTAACTCTGCTGAATATCCACCAGTTCTGCTACATGTCCCTTACTATTATGCCTCCCTTATTCCTGAGTCTTGCTCTCTGCATCTCTAGTACTCTCATGTGCACCCATTATTTTTACCCTAAAACAAGTGAGATACAGCAGCTTCAAATGAAAATATATCCAGAGGTTCTGACTATATGCATTTATATAAACCACAGGGAACAAAACAAACCATATTTCAAAATGAATACAGGTGACTTTGGAAGAAACTATTCCTCTTGAGTCATTAGTCCTGTTTCTTACTCAGGCTAATTCCTGAGTTAGGTCACTCATTTTAAAGCCTGGTGCACCTGAGTTCCCAGTGGACACCAAGGCTGGAGAGTCCCTAGCTCCTCTCAAATCTCTCATACTGAAACACTTGTTTTGGTTAAAAGAAATTATTTTCTGATAAAAACATGGGAAAACTTTCAATCTCTCAGAGTGCAGGAAAAAGCCCATAAGGAAGTGCAACACTTTTTCAGGATACATAGACCAACTGGAAAGAAATACAAAACGTAGACAGAAGTGCTACAGGACAACACATGACAAGAGTTCTTTACATGTTCAAGGATGCCTAAAACTTCCTATGCTATGACCAATAATTCATGTATTTAAAAATTCATGGTACACAACTAGGGAGCCTCAGAACCTCGTTTCCATACACGTAGGCCTCACCACAGGTCTCACTGCTCATGCAGACAAGTATTGCTTTCCAAATTTTTCTTCAAAGAAACTAAGAGGAGCAAAATAAAATTGTACAGCAAATACCTGTGATGAACTTCTGAAAGTCAGCTGTGCAGGAAGTGTCAAGACTCTACCGTTCCACGTTTTCTTTTCATCAAGAAGTGCAGTATAGTTGATTGCAAAATATTCCCCAACTGTTAACAGAGAGAGAAAAATAAAAGTGTGTAGATTAAGTAGAAGAGATACATCTAACAGTAAACTACTGGCCTCTAAGTGGTACTGTCTGAATTTTCTTAAATAAAACAGTAGCCATGTTGACTTGAAAATAACCCGGCAGAGTTGCATATCGTTTTTTTTTTTTTTTATATACACAATACTGGGCATGATTCTCTGAAGAGCTGAGCACCCTGCTGAGCTCAGCTGCAGTTATAGATGCTTGCAAAATATGAAAAGCAAGTTTAATATGAATAAAACATTTTAGGAGTTTTTTAGGTTCCCCCTGTAGACTGTGCTTCCTAACCAACAAAGGTACTCTCCTAGGAGCCTAGCTGCAGTAAGCTCACAACACTCCTCAGCAGGGGGACGCAGCCTGAGCCTATCAGCATACTCTAGAGAAGAGGAATATGGATAAATTTACTCTTTTTAAGGAAGATTTCTTGAAGATCCCTGGAGAAGACCTGGGAAAGCATGGGAGCTTTTCCTTTCCAACACAGCTTCCAAGTCCACAATAGCCAGTTCTTAGAAAACAGGGGCCAGGCAACATCCTTCCTACCTGCTGCCTCTACTAATGCAAGCAAATTCTGCAGTATCTGAAATTTCATTAAATGATGCTTCAAGCTAATAAAAAGCATCATGTTTGTACTACTAAAATTCAACATGAGATTTTTTTATATTTATTTTTTAAATCAAATGAGTACACTATAACCACTAACTGGTTGGTTCTATTCCCACTGAAACAGAACAATCTGACTGAGATTTCAGCTTAATTTTTATTCACAATGCAGCAGGCCACAGGAAAATCAGTCTAGTTAACATAGAGCATGACAGAATCTACTTTCAGTTCTTTGAAAGGGTAGATAACAGCAGGAAAAGAGGAAATGGTTTTAAGTTGAGGGAGGGAAAATTTAGGTTCAATCTCAGGGGGACGTTCTTTACTATGAAAGTGGTGAGGTGCTGGAACAGGCTGCCCTGTCCTTGGAGGTGTTCAAGGCCAGATTGGATGGGACCCTGGGCAACCTGGTCTAATATTAAATGGGAGGTGGGTGGCCCTGCCTGTGGCAGGGGGGTTGGAGATTCATGATCCTTGAGGTCCCCTTCCAACCCAGGCCATTCTGTGATTCTGTGTGATTCTGTGAATGTAGTCTAATATAGCACAACCTTTACGTTCTAGTTCCATGTTGCAGTTACGATTCATTTCCTGATTCAGTAACTTCAATAACTGCTGCAACATGATTTACTGCATCAGCTCTGCAAATCCATTTTCTCTTCTTTTCTCAGGAATCACTCTTTTTTAGGGACACCTGTTCTTAAGAATGACAAACCAGAAACTCCTTGGCATTGTTTGCAAAAAAAACAACACAGCCCCATAACTAGTACAACTTCTGAAACCATTATTTTTAGAAATGGAGTCTAGCAATCCACGTACAATCAGACAACAACCTTGGCCTACTAATTTTGCTTTCCTATTTGGAAATCTTTCACCCATACAACACAATAAAAAAAAAAACCTAGATAAAACTTCAACCAGAAACAGGTATTATTCAAAACTTCTGAAGCTCCAGGAGGAATACCATAACCCTAAAAATCAAGCAGTTAATTTTCTATGCACACCTTCCACCTCTTGCACATGTGCTTAGGAAAAGGAAAGGCATATTTTTATCAATGTGCAATGATCCAGCTGCTACTGAGGGAACATGCTAACTCCAAAACTAGAATGGCTTTTTTGGTCTATTTCTTGCTTCAATTTTACAATTTGCTCCAGTCTGGGGACAGCAGAGCTGCCTTATTTCTGATTAATCACCTTGCTGACTTGCATGGTCTTTTGTAATTCCAACATATCTCTACCTTAGCAATGCAATATGCTATGGTTTCAAAGTCATTACTCGGTAATATGTTCACTTCCCAACTTTTTTGCTTGGATAAATAAGAAAGACTTGTCAGATATGACTAAAATTCCTTGCGTAGTAGCTTTCAAAAATATCCAAAATTAACAAATACTATAATGAAAGATTCTATTTCATTTTGATGCAAGTGACTTTTACAGATTTCAGGAGCTCGCTGTGTGCCCTGGAGATCAGAGGAAATTCAAAGTTAGGAGCCAAAATGAGAGTTAAAAGAATTTTAAACTGCAGCAAAAAACGTAATAGAGAGTATTTCACCTGTAAAAATTGATAATTGGAGAGTTTATACCATCAAAATAAATAAATTCAACACGTGTAATCACGGCTACATCTTTGTACAATCTGTTACCTTGCAAGAATCTTTTCCTGTAAATCTGTATCCCATCTCTTGTCATATTACCACTATCTTTTAGAACATGTAGACCGGTGATATTGTCCAGAAGGATAAGATCAGTAATGTTTCTTGAGAGCAATGTATTGGTGTTATTAATCAAAAGTCTAATGTATGCAGTTTGAGGGTCATGTTCAGCATCCACCTGAAAACAGAAATGTTAACAGTTCAAAATATCTACATATGCATCTAATAAAAAAAACCTGTCATCTTGATTACTATACATTATATGTATATATAATCATTAATTGATTATTATACAAGTAATTCCATTTCTGAAGGCGTTCTGAGTGACCTGCAAACAGCATCATACTTGATTTGATCTCAAAATCTCAAGATTTTAATTTTTAGAATCTTATGATGTTGCTTGGAGGCAAAGAGACAGAAAAGCAGTAGTTGGAAGCCCAGCCCCTGCTAAGCCAAATGTAACATAAGGCTATGTCTTTGATAAGCAAAATTGTATCATAACTTTAAAACCAGATTCTGGAAAATTCTTAATTTTTGTATCATAAGGATATTTCTTTTGCAAGCTGTTCTCATTGTCAGTTCATTCTCTTCACTCTTTTCCATTTCCATTCTCTTTTTTCAACACCAAAAAGTGCCAGTTGCCATCTATTTGCCCTTCTGACTTAAGGGCTGATAGAGTCACCACTCAGGGTTCAAAGCTCTGCTTCTAGACAGTGGCAAAGTTCATGAATTAATAAGCAATCTCTAGTAAAGCAGTTAAGTGACTTTTTCTATTTATTCCATTAAGCATTTGTTAACTCTCATTTAGTAATTACACCCACTAAATGAAATTATTTTGAGTGGACTTTTCATATCTCAAATTCCTTTCCCTTATAAATTTATATTAAACCTTGACCCAATCAATGAATCAAGAAAATAGACCCTGAAATACTTCAGGTGGAAGCCACACAAGCTTTAAATACCATGTTACACATGTTGTACATACTATGTTATGTTCCATAGTAAGCATGGGTGGAAATACGCACACAAAAAAACTACAAAGGAGATGGGAAAACTGAAAGTCTTTGTCTTTCTTTGTTTACCTATACCTCTCTTGCTATTCTGTAAGATGAAGGCAAAAGTTTGGATACTGTGGTCTTTTCCCATGCTTTTAGCCAGACAGTAACTGAGAGAAATTCCTAGGATAGACAGGAAAAAGTAGGATGTGCATATTCATAAGCTGGCAAGGGAATGTGGAAGCATTAGTCCCTTACTTCCACTAGTCAAGAGATTTAATGCACACTCATACATATTTTGTGCATTACCTTTGTCCCAACTAAAACTGCATTTACTCTTCTATTAATTTAAAAACATTCTTAATTCAGTAATTAAACAAAGCAATGCAACAGAGAGATCACAAACCTGTCGTCTATTTTCTACTGCAATTTCTCTCGGGCAGCCAGAAGGTCATACTGCACTTGTCACTAACTTTAAATACTTGTTTTACTTGTTTTTCTGATCAGCAACAAGTTTGAAGCTAAGTGGCAGTGGGGAAAATTGGTTTTGTTATTTTGGATAGGAGTAGAAAAAATATCAGATGAGAACCAAGAAGTGGGGAAACTGCTGCATTTGATAAGAATGCAGAAAGAATGTTCCCCATATGCTGCTGCCACTGAGACCACTGGCCACTAGTATCTCCTTTAGGCTGTTACTCTAATTTGCCTCAAGATGTTTTTTTCTCACTTTTGGAACACATTATTATGTTGCCAAACAGAACAGAACTCAATGGCAGCCACTGATGATGGTGATAAGTGCTTATTTCATTTTCCCCCTGACACTCAAGAGCTTTACCATTCCCCACAACAGATCTCACTTCAAGTACATGGGTGAGTGGAATGAAAAGAACCACAGCAAATGAAATAACATTTTAAAAGAAAGAGCCATGGAAGTGAAAGGAACAGAGGATATCTGATGTCAACTTTGAACAAAGATGATCTGAGACACAAGAACACTTTGGAGGCCAAAATGAGACAGGTTAAGTTTTTAAAATCTGAACAGACAAATTGAAAGAATTTTTTCAGCTCTGCTAAAGATAATTGTCATTATGAAGTACTACTAAACGTTCATGTGATACTGCACAACGAAGGTCCTAAAGGAGCACATTTCTGGTAAGAAAGAAGAACAGAATACTCGAAGTGCAAGTGAATCTAAACACCCCAATTACAGTCAGTGCACTTCTGTGATGAGGTGTAGGAAAAACACTGTCTTCAAGAACTAAACATATGTCATCTCCATGCTCTTGTGCAGCCATTCATGGATAGTGGTTGGGAAATGTGCAGGATTCACCTTTTTTTCCCCATTTATAACAGCTAAAGACAACCATATGGCCAGTCTGCCTCTTAGCAGGAATGCATCTGTTCAAATGAATTAAGATTGAAGTAGATGACAATGTAAGCAAAGAGAAACAAAACACAAAATGCATTTGAAGATGGAAGACAATTCACACACAACTGCAGTTTCAGTAATTTACGACAGGTAGCATTGCAGAATTATTTTTATATAATCCTAGCATCTACAGCAGTCTAACCTGAATATTGTACAGCAGAATTTCTCAACTTCTAATTAATAAATACAAGGCTGTGCTATGAATAGCAAAAAAAACCTGCATGTGACAGTCTCAAACTCTCATTTCGAGAAGTTTTAATGTGAAAACTGGGAATCTACAGTCCAAAAATATTCAGAATATTCTGTGTTACTGTTGCTTATTCCTGAAATGCCCAGTATTCAGCCTCATTAATTATGACATGTAGCCATTTCAATAATGACATTATAGTTAATGAGTGCCATGAGTGCAATGAATATTCATTCTTTCAGTGCAAATGATTTGGTACAGGTCATAATGTCACCTCTTCTGTACTGGGTACTAAATTCTCTATCCTCAAATGTAGCATGGCAATGTTTCAGATTTGCCTTAAAGTTGGATGCATTTTCTTCCAAGGGACAAGTGCTGTCAATGGCTTCTAACGATAGAAATTCAGACTTGATTCATCCAGTATGAAGGGAAAAAACAAAAAACAAAACAAAACCAAAACCAAAACAAACAAAAAAAATCACGAGAAAAAGAAAGAAAAAGTAACAGACTAAGTAGATCTACCATCTATGACATCTGAAAACATAAAATGAATGTAAAATGAAAAACTTTAAAATTCTTTCTATCACTGAGGTCTTTGCTTCTCATAAGAGTTTTATCTAAGTTTTTTCCATTAAAAACTCTGCTCTTAGCTGGGTTCTAGTCAGTATGCTGACTGTGACTCCTGGGGTCCTCCATGGCTTTGTGACAGGATGTTCAAGGACAGAGTTGGCATCGCAGAGCTCTGGCCCCCATGTTTCAAAAGGAGTCCATACTTGACACAGGCAAGGCATATACAGTTAAGCCATTGTATCTCAGAAGGTTTATCACATTCTCTAAAGAAGTTTCTATCATTACCCTGTCTTGTTCACATTTTTACAGATTCACACAGAGGTATTTTACAATGGCCATAATCAAAATCCTCTGAAGTCTGGGAAAAGATTTCACTGACTTGATTCAGTTATGAATCACCAATGCAAAATTACTCATCTTGCAGAGAGAACAACCGTCTCAACATAAAAATGTACCCATACTCAGTATGAGTACAATTCTGTCAATAGTTTTTAAAGGATATTTGAGTATAAATTTCCTATCAAATTAACAAGATAAATGTAAACAAAACTTACCACAGCACATTTCTGAAGAGTTATTCCAAATCCAGAAGATGTCGACATTTTTGACACATCTTCAGGCTGTGGTGGAAGGGGAAAAGACTACACAGTGTAAGAAACAATCTTAGCTCACGAACTCAGCACAAGTTAAATTATGTAAATGAGGAAATGAGAAAAAATATTAGAGGTTTTAAACATACTCAAATTTTGTTATCCCAACAATAAATATCTTGTTAGCCTAAATTTATATAGACTACTTATTCCCACTCTTAACTACTAGCATATTAATTGATATAGTCATCTTTCAGCCATCAACCTTCCCTAACAAAATTTACTGTGCACAAAGTTCAGCAGATTATATAGATTCATATAGTAATTCATTACTGTGTAATTTAAAAAGAATTTATAAAGCAAATACAAATGTATCTGCTGTAATAATTATTTAGAAGTCTCCAAACCACTTGGTAGGGCTGAAGCCATCTAAATTGAACATAATCACCTGAGACAGAATTAGGTATGTACTAACTGAGTAGCAATTTCCCACCAACATACACTTTTGATGTAACTGCTATAATGCTTATGAACACTGGAAGTGGCAAAACATCTTTTACTGACCAGCTGGTGATTAACAGAAGACTCTCGTTTGAACAAAGCCTTCTTTCTCCATGAGGGTAGCAGAGTAAATACTGAATGGCTCCACTGATCATCTGAGGCTGCAGAAGTCAAGAGCAGGTCAGGGACTTCACTTGCTTGAATCATCAGAGGCAACTGCAGTGCTGAAAACCAGGGCAAGACTCTGCATTAGAGCTAAAGGTGGTTCCTGTGCTGCAGCTGCTTGGTGTCAACCCAATGATGGGGATCATGGTACCCAGGGCTCTGCGCACACACAAGGACCAGCACACTTTCTCCTAGAGCACTTGAAATCTAAATAGGTAATGGAGACATGACGGCTAAGTAGGAAGCAGAGATGGGGCTTGCCCGAGAAAAGCCAGAAGGAATTAAAACAGAACTGCATCCTATCAAGGAAGCTCACATGTACTCCACATCATATCACCTAATCCATGAATTAAAAAGTTTCAGCAATATATCAACTGTTAATATTTTCAACACAAAGAAACTTTTCAGGAAAGCATAAACAATTGAAGCACTCTACAATGTGAGAGGCCTCACTGCTAAGAGTGCTGTGCTTCTCTAAGTCTGCCAATTAACCATTACTTACTTCAGCACATATTCAGAACAAAAATACTTACTGGTTAACTACAGGTGCCAATTACTGTTCAGTTGATTTGGAGTGTCATCAAATCAAACATTTCAATTTAGTCATCAGAAATAGCCCAGACACCAACTCACATTTTTATTAAAGATTATGCCATGATATCACATGAAATTGCAAGACCAGCTTTGAAATTACACGACAATTACTTTCATCTAAGAAAAGCAGATATGACATTACTAATAGGAGCTTATACTAAAAATCAGTAACATCCCCAACTGTAAAAATAAAGCTGTTGAATAGAGAAAAAATGTAATGAAAATTTCAAAATGATAGCTGGCTTTCTATGTTTAAAGATACATTTTGTCATTCTCTGCATAACAGTTTTCACTTGTTACCTATTTTTAGGCTCCATATTTTAATCATTAGCAATATATATTCATATGAACAAAAGGTCTCACTGAGGAGCAAAGATTTTTTGGCAAATGACTTTCTGTAAGTTTTCATTTTTTTCAACTAGTAAATGTTAACGAAATATGAAAAGCTGAATGTACTGACAACCTCACAAATATGAGAAGCTTCCTGTTTTGGAAAAGACAGTGCTGTGCTGGAAGAACAATTTGGAGAAATAATGTTAACTGTAAACAGAAAAGATATTCACATTTAGAACGCCATGTTCAGATGAAGGTCCTAGGATGTGTGTATGAATGCATATGGATCACTGAAAATGCTTCTGCTAACATAATGAATGAGATGCATGCCTGCCGCTTACAGAACCCAGATGGACAACTGCACCTCAGGGAGCTTCACATGCAGAGAATCATGCTTTTTATTTGTGAGAGAGTGGTTTATACTAGATAAAACTGTGGCAACGCTGGCCAGGAAAGATTACTTGTTTAGATTTTACAGCTAGCTTTAATTCATTTCCCTAAATTTCACTTGTATACTAAAACTATTCACAGTGCAACATGCACAGACCAATTTAGGGACCATAAAAATAGTAAGGAAATCTTGGTGAGAACAGTTAATATTTAATTACAATACCAAATATCTGCATACTTTCTGGGCTGGTATTTTTTTCAGGGCATTCAGGCATGCAGGACTTCAGTTTCAAGATGAAGCAACAGCCCAAATCACTTGGAATGCCGCCAGTGCTGAACTGATACGCTGGCTGACAGCCTGGGCCCACCTGGCTGTGGCATTACCCAACAGATCAAGCAGGATATTTTACCCCACCTACAATGGCTCCAAAGCTATGTTCTGACAAGTGAATCATGCTCCTTCTTATATATATATATCCAAACACTGAAAGATTTGTTTCATACTTGCTGTGCCTCTCGGTGATGCAACAGCCACCCCACACCAATGGAGGTGGAGCACCAACTTTCCTGTTCTTGACAGACTACAGAAGAAGCATTTTCCCTTATTGAAACAGAAGCCCTAAGTGAAGACATGGATCTTCTTAGAGCATTACAAGAATCAGGATTCAACATGGAAATACGTAAGGACTTTGCTGAGCAACTACTGCCCTAAAAGTGCTTCTTTTCTAGCAGATCACTTCCTTCTGCATCTTGGATGAAGGCAGTCAGACAAGAGAAGCAGTAACTGATTCATTAAATACTTCTTGTTCTTGTGCCCTACAGCACGAGAGCTCTCCATCAGCATATCCAACTGCAACTGCCCTTTTCATGTGACAGCAAACCCTGATACTTCCCTCTGGACAGCACCAAGTCCATAGTAACCGATTTAATTAACGGATTGTTTTCTTTGCCTCTGAAGAGAGCTCTGGTTTATTAATTACACAGATGACTGCTTTCAAGTTGTGCTTTGTCATCACTTACAATCTTCAATAATCTGGACAGCCCAGCATAAGGCTCCAGGCACATTATTTGGCTTCTCCATCATAGGTAATGAGAGGCTAGGGATTTGGCAGGTTCTTGACATTACGTCAAGCAGCCTTGATGTTGATGACAATTATAAGGATACTTCTGCAAATTCACTTGCATCTTCCCAGTTCTTAGGGGAAGGCTTTGCTCAAATAGGTAAAAACAGTGTGACACCTGTCCATTTTTTTTCTCATCTTTTATGTTTAACAGAACAGGCTATTAGCTAATAACTTGGTTTCTCTTGCAAGTAAAGCAGCACTTTTATATCTCATTATTTTCTGTAGTTTTAAATGTCAGTTAAACAAAATACGCTTATTCTTGATCCACGGATATTTAACTGTCACTCAGTTCAGCTGACCTGCAGGAATACAACTGCTTTTTGGCAGAATTGGTTGAATACTTTAACCTCAAGACAACATATTTGTATTTATCAATTCATATACTGCTTCTTCTCAGATAAGGTCCTAGATGGATTGTAGGTAGCTGAACACTGTTTGAAAAGCCAAATACTGAACACCTCAGAAAGGATGTTACATGTATAAAATGCTCTGATGTTTCCAAGTCTGCCTTAGATTTCTGTTCTGAAATTGCATTTTTACAAGTAGATTCATCTGAGGTTAAAAAATGCTATTGCTTGACTTTAAGCCCTTTCACTAACGAGCATCGAGACTTCTTTCTGAGGTCCGGCAGATCAGAACTGAGAGCACACCATTTTCAGTGCTTCTTCAGAGATGCATCTCAATTGTTACACTGACTCTGTACTCTTTATTCCTTCCACTCTCTTACAGTTCTCAGCTTTGTCATTTTTCTGTCTGTTTTCAAAAAAGCCATTATTTGAGCTGCACAGCGTTCACTTCCATTGCTTCTAAACTGAAGCTACTGCCAGACCTTTTCGAAACAGAAACTTTGCTAGCAGAAGAGCAGCTCCAGCCACACAATGCCAAGCTGCTCAGACAGAGCACCTCCCAGCCAGGAGCTCCCCACGTGCTGAGCCTGGGGCCAAAACATCCCCCAGCGAAAAGTGCCACAGAGCAGGAGGCTTCATCTGGGGCTTTGCAAACATCCCAAAGATGCCAAATGAAACATTCATCAAAGAAAGGCAGCAGTTTTACTTTCTTCTCAGATCGGAGAAAATAAAATCATCTCTAAAACAAACCTTTCTTTTTCTTAATGATACAAGCTAAACATTCCACACATTTACAGTCTATAATTAAGTCAATAAATATTTTAACTTACTTCATCAGCATGTTATTTAAACCTTTAATATTATTTAATCCTACATAACCAAATACAGAGGGACCAGAGCCCTGCCTAAAATTGCATATTCCTAGTTAATTACTAGGAATTACTAGTGCTGGCAGTTTGACTTTGTATTGAATTGACAAATGAACACATGAAAACAAATACTAATGTAGCTGAAACTACTGAAAGACTGGCATACTATTTTAACACACATTCCTATAGCATCCTCTCAGTCCCACATATGCACAGTGCTTCAATAATAAAAACTGACAAATGCACAATTGATTGTAACAGTCTCAAATGCACAATCAGATCAGAACAGCAACTGAGCACTGTTCAGTGTTCTTTGCTATTCTCCCCACACAGTAATTTGTCAACTCATTTGCTTTGTGCACTACTGCTTTGGGTGGTGATCTTCTGCTCTTTTGGAATTTTAGCAGCCACAGTCAAGCCACATACAATCCACTTAGAGGTCTCCCACCGTCACCTCTCATTACAATTGTTTTCTGTCAAATACAGAGAGGACTCAGTGTGGTACAAAATGCACTTACCCTACCATGTGAAGTCTGTGGTGATGGTGGGTTTGTGTTTACACGAGCTGGAGATGGAAGAATGGCTATCTAAAAAAAGAAACTGTCCTCTGTTTATGATCAGCCTATTGTCCTTTGCTAAGAGTAGTTTGGGGACCTCTGTTGTTAAAGCACAAGCCTGAGCCATTGGACTAAAATGGCCACATCTTAAACATGTCAAGGGTATACATTGGTATCCACAGTAGGTATAACTTCCACATCCACCAGTGCCTTATTTGTACTTGACAGCAGTTAAGATAAAGGCACAGCAATTAAATAGGATGACATGAAATTAAACAGCCTTGTAATAGGTTTCCAGCAAAGATTCCGGTATGTCCTTAAGGCTTCCATACCTTTACAACAAATCCTGAACTGCTAATCTGCAGTAGGAATGGGAAGGCCTTGACAGGTTGTGAAATGTCAAATTCACTTCTAAAAATTAACTGATTTAAAAACAGTGATTATAATTCTTAGCTCTCATAGGCTGCATATTTTAAGTCCCAAATCTGCAGTCTGATTTACTTCTCCTCTGAATTTACCAGTAAAGCTTTGAATTACTTTTCTTTACTTCGGTGGGGAAAAAGTTAAATATACCTGTTAGCTATATTTTTTTTGTTGCTGTTCTCAATTATTCCTTGTCCTGAAAACTATCCAGGATACCAGATCCAATTTAAAGTCTTTTCAATTACACACAACAATGAACAAGCAAAGGTAGTAATTTACTGTATTGCAGTTTTGAATGCTGCCATTAGCTTTCCTTGTTACAAAGTCAAAGAAATTACAGGCACCAACTGAGACAAAACAAATCTATTTTCATGCTTGTTTTGCTAAATTAAGCCAGGCTCTAACATAACTCTACAAATCCATTGTGTTCCCCAATCACAGAGCTATTTTGGGTCTGCTCTTTCTCAGCTTACAACCCAGAAAAAAAACTTGTAAAGAACTTCAAACTATGAAATCTGCGTGCTATCACAGTTTCAATTCAATATGCTGCCATTTTCAGTGGCAAATGTTTTATGCAGAAGTTCCAATCTCACTACTTTCACTGATAACTTCTTCAGCAAGAAGTAAACATTCTAGTATCTTGATTAAGCAAACCACTTAGAACTTTAAATATGTTAAAAATGTTTCCTTACTAGCATGGGACAATATTCAGCCACAAAATCAGGCATATGATCCAGAGCTTGTAGCAGCTTTTCCATTAAGATGTATATTTACCTACTAGTGAAATGGAAGACAATCAGCAAATAACACACACAAAAAAATCATTAAAATCCTCCAATTACTCCACTTGTCTAGCACCAGAAGGTTCTTCTGAAGTACAAAGCCACATGCAATTCCGTTTTCAGAGGATCATACATTATTAATTTGTAACTCATAGGAAGATGTGAGCAGCAAAGCATACATCATATAAATAGAGCAGGGAAGAAAAACGAACAAGGAACCTGAGAAAATCTGAATTGTTTGTTTTCCTATTTAAATTAATAAACTCATTTCTGAATTAGCCACAGCATAGAGCAAAGAAATTAGAGACATCTCACTACATGACTGCTTCAGTGTGTGTAATTTCTTGACAAATGGAATCATCCCTTGGGAACGGCATCCTCTGCCATGGAGGCGGGGTATGTTACAGATATTACCTTGTCCATAATAATGCAGTATATGAAGATGTCATAACTTATTTCCACTATATTTCTGTGAAGTGGCATGCTATTTACTATCTCTGAGGAAGAAAATGAAGACCAGAGACCCAGAGAAACAATTCGTTCAAATCTACTCAAAGTGTCTGTGGCAGCCAACCCACAGATACAGCTCCTTTAAGCTGCAAGTGGCTCCTTTAGTTATAAAGTCAGCTCAAAAATAGCTTCAAGAAAAGCTATTGCAAGTCTTAGCAAATGTGCAGTGGTAGTGGTAGCTTCTGAAAAGCAACTAACTGTTGACCAGCTTTAAGTAACATTTTTCCAAAATTCAGGGTATCAGAGCATGTTTCCCATACATACATACTTATGACTAAAAGGGAAAGAGGACTCCTCCTGAAAATGATCCAGGGCAAGGTATGAAATAAGGTCATCTCATAGAGGCTCCTTTCTATAGGAACTGCATGGGGAGCCTAACTTCAAAAGAACTTTCCTCCGTGGTCCAGGATGAAGATGTCCCCCTGACAGGTATGGAGATAGGACACCATGAGTGCTTCCACCTCTGCAGGGCTGTACACCAGGACAGAGATGCTGACAGCATACACCCACAGCCAAGTACAGATGGTCAAGCTTCTCCAGCAAACTGGATTATGGAGCAAAGCTCAGTGCTACTCTGGAAAGCAATCAGATTTAGTTTGCTGGGCCAGCATCTCAGGTGAAAACCCTAATGGGGGTGCCTGTAGAACTAGACTGCATTGCTTCTTCTATCTTCTCTTCTTCCCAACTCAGGATGCAAGTAAAAAACTGGGCACTGCTTCAGACCCCCTGCCCAACTGCACACACATCTCCTTGGAGTGCTTAGATTTCCACAGGCTGACAAGAGAGAAAACTTATACATACCTGTCACACCCAGACACTTTGTCTCTTTTTGAAGCCATGGATCATCTGTAATAACCTAAAGTTAACACAGAAGAGAGCAATTATATAAAAAAACAATTGTCTTCTTAAATGTATAATATTGCTTAATTAAATTCTAAGATGAATTTATGCTTTGCAGTTAGAATCCCATTCCACAGAGCCTTGAGTTTTCAAAATTAACTAGTACAAAACACTGGTTTGTACAAGCAGAATGAGTGCACCATCATAAGGTGATGCACACTAGGGACACCAGCTGTATTTATACTCAGTATTACGAGGCTGAGGCTGCACAATAGTAGAGCAGAAGTGTCTGAAATTAAATATGAGTTTGTTCTTAATAATTCTTGTTATTTTCAAATGCAGAACCAAGGACACAGGCAAATCCCATAGCTAGGAGCAGAAGGAATCAGTTCATATTGAATAAATAAGCCTACACAGATCCAAAGAGACCACAGGCTAAAAACTGTAGACTCCTGCCTGTGCCCAGACCATGAAATCACAGCTCTAAAACTTCAATAAAAGAAACTAGTGCTTTATAATGTCCAGTGTTCTGATCAAGATGGAGCAGTCACACAAACAAGCCCTCATTCAATAAAAGTGGCTCCCTAGGAGAGAAAATACAGTTTTGAGAGCTATATGATTAACAGCTACCTTTCAAGTTTGCTGAACAGTGTGACCTGTACTTGCTGTTTCTGTATGCTCCAAAGCACGGCATGTAAGCAGTGCTAGTCCTGACATACAACACCATCATTATTATAGCAAAGCAAGTAAAGGGCAATTTTATTGTTTACCTGCTTGAGAAATTAATCATCTTGATTATTGCTTGAGCTGTAGTGTCTGTTATCCTTGTGTGAAAACAGTTCTCACTTCAGATAGGGCACCTTCCCTCCACATTACAGAAAATGCAAGACATCTCAGCATTTTTAAGCAGAAAATAAGCACATAATGCTCTCTGAGCCCTGGGATGCAGCTCTGCTACACACCAGGCACCGAGCTATTCGTTGGGCACCATTTGCATATTTCTAACCTCCCAGTTGTACAGGTCCTCTTGTATAACTAAATTATTCCATCTCTCACACCAGCACTCATTTCTTCTTATTTATTAGTTAAACAGTCTAGATGACCCTGAATTTTGACTACCCAAGAGCACCAAAACTACACCAAACTCCATCAGGAATCTTAAACAAAATTTTTTTCTGGTGATGATTTATATGCATATATACACATATGAATTTGTTATATATTCATACAGATATACAGCGATAGAAATAACATTAAAAGAGTATTAACCTTCGCTAGATATTTCTAGAACATTCTGTTTGCATTGACAAAATATGTACCAGTGCACTAAATGGCTGTAATGATGGTGTTTTCATCACTGATGAAAATACCAGAACACAGGAGGATGATGATCTGTTAAGTGTTAAAATAAATCCTGTTCATAAATACAAATCCTAAATATGACTCTTCTGCAATATATGGGGTGAACATTAAATGTCAACAGTTTCTTTGTAAACACGCCTGTAACAAAAGCAGACTAACAGCAGTCTATGCATGCATAAATAAGCGTAGCAAAGGCGGCTCATTAGCTAAGCCTGCCTAGGCAATTAGTGTATAAATGACTCAGGATTTCCAGAGGCTCCAGGCGTTCATTCATCTGTGGTTTTACAACAGTTCACGCACAAAATCTATGGCATTTTTGTACCCATTTTCATCAGCTATGAATGACACCACAACACTCCCTGCTCCTTATTTTTCTTTCTGCCTTATCTTGCTCTTCTCAAAACTCTGCTCTGGAAAGCTGAATCTGAATATTCATCTCTTTTCTTCCAGTCAATTGCAGAGAACTTCCACGATACCAGAGGGCACCATGAGAAGCTTCACATCAGCAAGCAGAGCCCAGTGCCAAGCCTATGGGACAGCGCTGCCATCACGCTTCACAAGTAGTTAACTGAATGCACTCTATTTGCCAGCATGCATTTCACTACATTTTACATTGTTTTTCTGGTTTTTCTGAAAAATAAGATTGGGGCTTGTTTTCCTCATTTTCAAGCGCTACTGTTTCCTGCCTGTGAAGTTTTTGTAACCAAAACACATGACAGAATCAGATAGCCGTAATAGTCCAGCCATTGCCTCGTGCTTGTGACCTCCCTAGCTCATGTCACTCAGTGAGACATCTACCCTTTTCCTCCAGGATCAATACTCCATCACCTCCGAGGGCAGCCTCTGTGACTCCCTCCATCCCCCACCACACGGAACTACGCCGGTGCAGTTTCAGACAGCTAAAGTACCATCTAGAGAGAAAAATAAAAGCCATCTCTTAAGCCCCTAACAGCGTCCCTAACAGCAGGCTGACACCAGTGGCCCGGGAGCGGGCACACCGCCTTACCCCTGCCGCCGTCCTCCCGCAGTTCCCGCGGGGCGGGCCCGGCACCCCGTATCCCTGCGGTGGGCGCGGGGCGGCCGCCCCGAGGGACTGTGCGGGCGCAGAGGGCAGAAGTACCACGAGCAGCCCGGCCAGCAGCCGCCCAGCCCCGCACGGCACCGGGCCGGCCCGCGGAGCGCCGCTCAGACCTTCCGAGCGTTGCCCCGATCCAGGCCGGGCCGCAGCCTTCGCATCCATCCGCCATCGGTCTCCTCCCACCGCGGAGAGGGGCGGGGACCTCGCCCGAGTCGGATCGGGCCGGACCCGATGGCGGCGGCCCCGGAGTGCCTGCGGGCGGTGGGGCTGCAGTTCTGGGCTCGCTCGCTGCGAGTGCTGCCCGCCTTGCTGGCCCCCGCCGTGTTGCTGGGGCTGCTGCTGGGGGCCGCCGCCGCCGCCTTGCTCTGCCGCTGCGCGCTGCTGGGGCCGCGCCGGCGGAGAGAGGTACGGGGCCGTCGGGAGGGGGGCGGGCTCGAGCCGGTGTACGCGGAGAAGAGTGAAAGCGACTCTGTGAGCGACCCCGGGGTGATGCTGGGCCGGGCCCTGCGCTGGGCAGCGTGAGAAAGGCAGCTCTTCGCTGCGCTGGGGTTGCCCAGGCCCGGAGTGACTCCGGATTGACCTTGTGAACTCGGTGGTGGTTGGGGAGCCGTGTGATTCGTGACTCCCCTTTGTTTAAGGTGTTTTCAGTGCTGTACTAATCTAAAAATCCAGATAAACGGCTCCAAAAAGACACTGCTTTACGTGAAGACGTGTTCCAAATCCCTGTCTGTATCCTTGCGCTTGTTTGTAGCTGCCCGCAGCTTGTCTGTCGCGGGGAGATGAGCTGTGTTTGTGAGACTCTTGGGAACAAATGCTCCTTTCCACCCTATGACAGAAGGAAAGCTCCAAAGAAAGGAAACGGTAGAACACAGAAGTGTTAATGCTCACTCACAGCAGTAAATCTGCACTGAGGTACACGTGTGTGGACGTGGGAAATACCCAGAGGGTCTATTTGGCCTTGTTTCCTAACTGCACATTTTCCAGCCATACCTGCCCTGCTGTGTGTATCTGTCTATCTGTCGCTGAATCCTCATGCTTCCAACCGCTTTTAAGTGGCAGATTTGAAGCTCTGTTTGAAGCCATCCTTTAGCCTAACAATGGGTTCACTTCAAATAGTGGATCAATGCATCCTGTGTGAGTGCAAGACTCTCTGATTCAGTTTCTCATTTTTCCTGCCTTAATAGATGGTATCTTTATTGTACCGCTACCAACTCAAATATAGCCTTGTACAATTTTATCCTTTTTGTCACTTACATCAATAGGAAATGGAAGCTGTCAGTTCTATCTGGCCCAGATCTTTAAATGCATCGAGGTACTTCAATGCCATTAAAATCAGTGCTGCTACTATAGAAAAGTTGTATATTTCTAAAGACTGCCGCATACAGAACACGCTGCAGGGTGGTCAGATTGTTCCCTAGGCTCTGATTTTCCAAACACAAACAGGGCAACCTTAGGCTGTACCTTTTCACACAGTCTGCCTCAGCTATGCTGTGGTGCGACCTCCTGGATGCAGTATTCTTACTATACAGTTGCTTTGATATAGTAGTATTCTTCCTGTTATAGCTACTATACAGTTATTACTATAATATAGGAACTACTATTCTGGAGCTACTGTATAATTATAATTTTACAACCTTCTGTATCCAAAATGAAAGCAGGGGTAGCATGTCCCAAACATGTGAGTTAGGCTTACAGAGGGAGCAGTGCCTGGAGAACCACAGTAAGGGTTTGCCACACGACCCCAGATAATCACTTCTGTACATTCAGCCCAAGTCTGTGGGGCTTGGAAGCATGCGGTGTCTTATTGGTTTGAAGAGCTGTGCATGCAGGGAAAGTTTATCGAACCTTTATAGCTTAAGACACTGTAGTGTACAGTAATGCATTTCTATTGCTGAAACTCTTATTACACTTTGCAGCATTGCTAGAGGCTCTTTAGGTTCTAATTCGTCTCATTATGACATTAGATTAGTTTGAAGTATTACAGTAATTATAGTTAGACTTAGTTTTATTCAGCTTAATGACACAAAAGGGAAGCTCAGTATCACTTCAGTTGTTTTTGCAGATAGTCTTTGGGATGAGTTGCAAATGTTAAAAAGGACAGAAACAGAGAGCAAGGAGATGAGATTAGAAATGTTAGCAGAAAAGAAACGAACCCTGGAAAATAGCAAATAGTGTTAAAGCTATATGATGGACATATAAAGGAGTGGAAATGAATAGTGGGTGAGAATGAGCAGTTAAAGAAATAAGTTGAGGAAATCAAATTCTTGTTTTGGAATGGCTATGGTTTGATATAGAGCTGTGAATCCAGCTTGGCTAATTCTAGAGCTCCCAGTCACTCAGCCGAAATTTTATGAACTGGTTTGGGACAAATAGTGCTAAGATTGCTAAAGTAGACTTGTAGCTGTTCTTTTTTGATATAGTAGACTGTTAGGAAACAATGTCTTAGTTCACTAGGTCTTGGAGACTAACCAAAGAATACAATCTGTATTTTTGAGCATCTATGTTCCAGAAAGGTGATACAGGCAAGACGTAAGGAATGAAATCTGTTCAAACCCTAGGTAGTTCTCTATATACTGAGAAAACTGACTACTTTATACACCAAGTGACCAAATAATTCAAGGAGAAATTTTCTGTTAGAGTTACATGCATACTGTCTGAAGCCGTATCATTAGACCACATGAAAAAGCAGTTGGTGGAATGAACAGCTGAAAAGTAAAAGAAAAGTTGTCAGTGCAGGGTAGGTACTACTCATTGCAAACAATTGCAGACAATTTTAGTTAATTTTTTTTAGCTAAGAATTTAAACAAAGACTGTGTGCTTGACACCATAATCATTAGTAAGACATTTTGAGCGCAGATGGGTTGGTTTGACATGTTTAGATTCTCTTTTTGGGTTAAAGTTTTACTTGTGGACTGACAGATCGTATTCATAATGTTTAGTAGTTTAAAAGCACGCATCCTGCATACATGAAGTTATTGTTCATTTGCAGTTTGTATTTTTCCAGAGTTATCATTTGCAGCTGGTACTGAAATCATTTTCAGAATGGAGATATGAAAGGTCTTTGACTGTAGCCTGGATAGCCTCAGATGATTCTGCATGATCTCAAGAGTTGTATTTTGCCTTTTTTCTGTCGGAATTTCAGAAAGATGATTCCCAGAGACTTCTGGAAAGTTTCACCTGCAACGAAAAAGAGCATCCTATCCCAGAAAGTGAAGCAGAACCCTATACCTCGAAAGAGGAGATGGTGTTGGAGGTAAAGTTGGGTTCTTTGTCTATTTTGCTGAACGTATTAATCATCACGTTAAGGGCCATATTCAAACTGTCTTGATTGTAGTGGGCTTGGAATTGAGCTCTTACAAAGCATTCAAGTGTAGGAAAGAGAATGAGTGGTGATAGCTTCTTAGAAATGCAATCATTTCAGGCATTATGAATTACATTTAATTTGGGCAACTGTCCTTGTGCATTTCTGTCAAGATACTGAGATCTCTTTGGTCATTGGCTTCTTCAGTTTTGCCTGGTGGAAAATGTTCATACTATTGACAAAGGAAGAAGTACTTAAGTACTGAAATCAGTCCAGATAGTTCATGATTGATTCTTTCCTTGGGAAGTCTTATAGAGAAAATTTGAGAGTGATAAAGTTCCCTCATCAGGTCTTATCTGGAACACATACTTTTTTCTAGTGTCTCTAATGTATGGATATAGATCTGAGCTGGGTTGAGTAGATCAGTGGAAGGAGATAGAATAAGCCAAACTGAATACATTAGAGAACAGTGTCTTCACTGTCTTTCTGACTCTCCCATCAGTTATCAGCTGAACACACAGTACAGAGGTCAAATGACCACGAGTAGTGGAACACCAGTGTGGTGCCTTGGGATTCACTACAAACAGGAAAGTAATTTGGAAAGAGAGTGGGAAAGAGTATAAATTTAATGAATCCTCAATAACAGTCTTTCTTTGTGTGTGTGTACGGTAGTCTCAAAATAATCATGAGTCCTATGGTGTAGCTGTTTGCCTATCACCCAGTGATTTGACTGCTCTTGTTATGTAAAAAGTTGTGGGTAGAAATATTTAAGTAATCTGCAGTACAGATAATACCATTATCTTTCATTAAATACATGCAGAAAGTATCAGTTACAGCCAGCCAGGCTGGTGCTTAGCTTTCAATGAGGATTGGTTCCATGACAAAGAGAAAATAGACATTATTGTAAATATTTTAGGCTTGGTTTAGATCCTGGCTGACAATTGCTCTTCATTTCACTTTTGTGATCAAGAATGGTTACAAACCATTGTTGGTCATTTTTTAGTTAAAGTACAGGTAACAACAGAGGATTGATTAGATTCCCTTTTGGAGTCCAAATCCTGTGAGAGAACTTGTCAGTGGTATGAATTTATGAATATTATCATTATTTTTTGAAAATGCATCACAGCCTTTAAAAAGTGATCCTTCATAACTATGTGTACATCCCAGGCAAGGTTGGTCATTTGTGACACGTTAAGAAGTGGCCTCGTTATTTGAAAGGGCTTTCTGCAATTTATTTGCTAAACTCCTGAAGTTATATATGCTTTTTTTCTGTTCATTTATTCCAATTCCCTGAAGCTTTGGCTTTTACTACTATCAAACTGACAGCTCAGGGAGAGGCGTAGATGGAGAAATGTTTTTAGTGAGGTAAAAGCTTTCAGAAAAACAGATTTTCATTCTGAGCCCTTCCACGCTTCAGTAATACCATAATTACCGTATTAATAATAATTCTATATTACTCGTGCCTGCTGAGAAGCAGAATGTATTAGCACACTGTGATACGGCTTTATGGCTGTGGACTGAAGCTGCTTTGCCTCCAGCCGTTTCAGAGCAATGAACCTGTCAACTTCTATTCCTGAATGTATGCTATAGCAGTAGGGCTACCCAGTATGATAAAATGTTTTACATACTGACCTCTTGGCTTTTTACTTTATCAGTAAATCCAAAAATGGCTTCTGCAAATTAATGAAACTAAGATGAAAAGGTGCAATGATAAGAATCTAACAAATGACATAGTTTACTCCTCTCTTCTTATCTCTATTTTTAGATTTTATTAGTGCATTGGTATGTTCTAGAAAAATCTATGTAAAGAAAATTGATTTAACAAATCAGATTCTTTAATTTTGTATTACAAAAAAAAAAAGCAGCAAACAAAAATCAACACTAAAAAGGATAGACCAGGAAATCTCCTAAAGCTCTAACTATTCTGTCTGATGCATACAAAAAACCTTTTAATTGGATATGCATAATCTCACAAAACAAAGCTGATTATCCCATTGTTCCTGGCAGTGGATAGGGAAGGGGAGGAGCAGAAAGTCAGTCAGGCAACATGAAATAACAGGTAGTATGAAAAGAATATATTTAAAGTAAGAAGTTCTTTGGAAGAACATTAGTGTTTTCTCTAGATTATAGGTAAGGATTGTGCTATATAAGTTCTTCCTGAAAAAAAAAATAAATAAAAAATTAAATAAAACTAGTTTGGGTTGGGTTTTTTTTAATCAATCGTTTCTTTATCTAAATTGAAAGATGGAATTTACAGCCATGATATGTGTAGAGCTTATCCCTCAGAATTTTCTATTATTAAGATTATTTCAGTCTGATACGCAAAATCTATAGTTACTGCTAAAGGAGAAAAGAAGGGAAGTGAAAATAGCTTGTGAATACCAACTATTGCCCATTTTTCCTTGCAGGCATAAAAATATTTTGGAGCAGTGATGATGACAGAGTTTTCTTTTCTGGATTTCATATCCTGACAGGAATGAGTCCTAGTAGACTTTTCACACTAAAGTTGAAAAAGTCAATAAACTAGAATTTCTTAGTTATATAACCAAAAAGGGGCATGCAATACTTAGAGTGATCAACTGTCAGGTCCACTGCCATTCTCAAACCTTAACTGTTTTTTCTTCCTTTCCATACAGGAAAATGAGTCTCCTCTGAACAGTAACATTACAGCATTTGCACTGAAGGCAAAAGTCATCTATCCTATCAATCAGAAATTCAGGGTAAGGCTTTAGGCTCCACTTGTAAATTAGTGGCAGTCGCTGTGAGTCAAAGTAAATCGCAGTCAAGTACCAGAAGAAAATTTAATGCCAATCTGTTTCAGGGGGATCTTTGTTTATAGTCCATTGACTCAGGAATTGTTTTGTGAGGCATCAGCTGCTTTCATCATCCCCTGAAACTTGCAGTGCTTTACACTGTGTCCAGTCAATTTTCACTGCAATCAAGGAACATTTTCTGCCCATTAACATTAATGGAAGTTATATCTGTCCAAAGAAAAGTAGGAAAAAAAGCACACAAAGATCTGCCCTTTAATAAGGAAAAATGATTCAAAGCAGATAACCTCATCAGATGAGTACTTTTCTAGGCAGTGCAGAAACCTGTCAGGATGATAAACATTAATTTTCATGGAAACACTTGCTGTGTACGTTGTTTAGTTTTTTGCTCGAAAGCCAACAGTGTAAATTGATGAGATGTTTATCTCCAGATTTTTTTGTATTAATTAACTTTGTAATTTTTTTTATGGTAGCCTTTGGCAGATGGCTCATCCAATCCATCTTTGCATGAGAATCCAAAGCAGGGAGTTCTACCTAATCAGGTAACTGAGGCATCTACTTCAGGCAGCCTGGAATCCCTTAGCCAGGGAGACAAGGAGGATTGTAGTTCCTCCACAACAATACATTCAACAACAAGTGATGACAGATTTCAGGATCGAGCCTTCTTCAAGGTAACCTGCTTCCCTGAAGTGCTCACATGTGAGAGGTAAGCAGTAAACCAGCCCTTGTGTCTGACTGTTTCTTGGTATGCTGTAGTGGTTTTCAGAACAACCAGTAAAGGTCTGGCATAAATGGAAGACTGGGCTTGAATTCATACATTCACCACTGGACAGAGTTATAGGCTTATAACCCTATAAACAGTGATTGGAGAGACTGGAGAAATGCATCATAATGTACACTGAAAGTCAGTTTATTGTTTTCGAAATTCTGGGAATCAGAGCTGCAGAAATCCAGTCTCATGAAAGGTGTTATTACTGTTAATATGAGATGACCCCTTTGGCTCTATACTGCATTCACTCATGCAGTGGATTGTTGCTGAGCTGAGGAAGAGAGCCTGCTGCACATCTGACACAGCTGGTGTCTTGCAAGTAGACAAATGACAGTGGTCCATTCTCCCTGATTTAATAGCAACTGTTCACATTATGTTGAAGGAAGGCTCTACACTTGTTAGATGCACAAGTAATGAGCTAATCGAAGTAGACTATCAACTCTATTTTTCTTTTAGCAATACAATGCGAGTTATTCCTAGATGAATAAATACATGTCTGTATTCTCATTTGCAAAAATAAATAGAATTGTATGTATGTCACTGTGAGGTTTGAGGAAGATGATAACAATGAAAAATATTCTCTAAATGTCCACTCATTTCAGCAGTTTAATTTAAAGCTTTGTTTTTCCTTTCCTGTAGCCATTCATCCTTATATTTACCATGCCTTTTTCTAAAGGGAACTGTACAACTTTGACAATGCACTATTTTGATTAGCTTACTTCTGTATGGGGATATTTTATCTGAATTAAGAGTCACTGTAGAAATGAAATGATCCTACTCCTTTTCTAGGGGCAGTGGAGAATTTAGTGATTAAATGAAACTATTGATGCTGCTTTTTTATGTGACATTTGTTTAGATTGTTTTTAACACCTCTTTTATTCTTTTAGTTTTGATGTTAAGCTCTGCCTTTGCAGTCTTGTTTTAAAAGATCTCATGCTTCTTGATACTGAGCTTAGAAAAGAAGAATGTGTGGTAGGTATTCATGTCTCATTTAGAGTTACTTGATTTGAAACTATTAAATGAATATCGGTATAGGAACTAATCAATATGAACCACAGGCTACATGGGAAGTAGCATAGCAGAGTCATACCTTTGCAGTGTTGTTTTTATTTTTTTCCTCTTTGTTCTGCATGTATATGATCTTCACAAAGGAAGAAAATATAATGAAATCTATTGGGCTGTGAAATACAGGAAGTCAGACAATAACATAATTTTAAATTTTACTCCAGAGAATAAGACATAGCAGTTGGGGTTCATAAAAAGAGAAAAGGTATGTTTAATAGATAAAATTGTGTTTTAAAGACAATCTTGTGTATTGCAGCTCCAGGGACTCAAAAGCTATTTAAATAAAATTTAGCCTGAGTCAGTACTTTTGTGATAAGTAGAATACCCTGATCACGTAGAACAGAGAAATTAAGACACACATTTAAACCACAGGTGACTGCCTACATCAAAGCATAGCATTCAAAGCTGACAAGAAAAAAAGTACTTACACAAAGCCACCAAATACTTGGTTCAGATAATTGTTTATGGTGCATGGTTGTGATCTAGTACAGAATCGTTTCCATTACTGTTTTAGGAGAGGAATGTGAATCTGGACATAACGTGTATAGCTTTCTCCTCACCTTCCTTCCCAGTCTTAAGTTTGAACAGACTTGTCATTTGTGATACAATTTGATAAACGCACTAGGAATATTTCAAGGAATGATATTTTCACAGCAAGTTTCTCCCTAACCCAAAAGAGGATGTGTGAAAGGAAACCTGGAAAGCAATTTCTCTTCTGATGAATATGATTCCCCTGCAAGTAGATGAGAAAGGGAACTTGAGATTAGCTTCCAGAACAAAGTTTTGTTTTTTTAAAATTCCCTGGTCAAACTAAACAACCAATTCATAGAAGAAACACTGAGAAAATTTTTCTCACTTTGTGGCCTACCAGAGATGACTTCAAGAGAATGGTGACTTTGACCTTTAGCTGGAGCTTTCAATAGCTTTGTATTTTTGCTAGCAAGGAGCCAGGTTTAAGAAAACAAAACAAAACTGTGATTGTGGGGAAAAGTATGGGGAATAGTTTCTTCATTTTCTGCTAGTTTTCTCTGACTTCCAAGTCTGTCTGTCTTAGATTCAGTCTAGGAAAACAAGTCCTCTTGAAGTGCTTCCCTGAATTCTTTTCTTTCCCTTTTTTTTCCTTAAACAGTATGAGATATACATTCATGTCTTTTGTTCAAAGCTTCACAAAATTCTGCCCAGAAAATTGGCAGGTGAGATCCAAAACTTGACCATTTATTTCCTCTTCTTCTGGGCAATGATGATAACACTGTGTTTTGTTTTTAAATTAAATATGTTTAAAACAGGCAACTTCATTTGTTTTTATGCACTTACATAACATCTTTCAAGATAAAGACAAAGATTGAATTATCTCTAAAGTAATGTTTTGAAAGAGACAAGGCATTCAATAACTCAAGTTACCACAGGGTTCAAAAATGACCATTTGAAGCAAGTAGTATCTCAAATTTAAACAGAACTGGAATATAATCGTATTTTTTGTTAGAGAAGGTAGTTAGAACTTGAGATGGAGTACCAAACATTTTCACATAAAGCATGTAACTCGAAAAAACTATCTGGCATAATACAATTGAAATAATTGTAATGAATATGCTTGTATCTTTCAGCTTAGGGCTTTTTTTATTTTTTCATTTTTTAAGCGGTCTTGATACTCTCCAATAAAGGACAGTTTCAAGTGTATGACATTACATCCTTGTCTTCATCTGAAGAAGAAGCTATCACCCAATACACTGGAGATGAAGAATGCAATTGGAGCTGCTACTGATGTTTCTGCTATTTTGCTTATGCCTCACTGTAGTTTTTACCAAATAATTTTAATACAAATTGTGATAAATCTGTTGATTTTATTCAATACTATCATTTCTTTCCTTTTAAATAGATACTCATTCAGATTCTCAAAATATACCTCACAGACTTCAATCATAAGAAGAAGATTACTGATGATCTGTTCAAGAAGATTTTTTTAATTCTGAAAAATGTAAGTTTCTGTTGATTGATATTTCAGAAAACAGAGAGTAGGAGTTAATTCCACCAATTAGCAGGGGCTTCCACAGCAGGCTGTCTCCCCTGTATATATACATAGCAATGTCATGTGTAATCCATTTAATAAGAAGTGTGAAAAACTGTCCTGTTACTTAATTCTGTCCATTCATTGTCCTCATTTTCTCTTGGTTGTTATCCGAGGAGATCAGGACAATGTTGTTTTTAATCTGTTAAGAATGAGAGTATTTTGTAGTTGAATCCACTCAAACAGAACATTCTGAACCTTATTCTCACAAATTTACTTATTTCTAATTATCAAGTCTTTGTCAGGTCCCATGTATCATTACAAGTCTTATGAGGAGCGGCTGAGGGAGCTGGGATTGTTTAGTCTGGAAAAGAGGAGGCTCAGAGGAGACCTTATTGCACTCTATCACTTCCTGAAGGGGGGTTGTGGTGAGGAGGGGGTGGGCCTCTTCTCCCTGATAAATAACGACAGGACGTGAGGGAATGGCCACAAGTTGTGCCGGGGAAGATTTAGATTAGACCTGAGGAAACATTTTTTCTCTGAAAGAGTGGTCAGGCACTGGAATGGCCTGCCTAGGGAGGTGGTTGAGGCACCATCCCTAGCGCTGTTCAAGAAGCGTTTAGATGAGGTGCTAAGGGATTTGATTTAGTAGTTGGGTAGGGATAGTGATAGGAAGATGGTTGGACTAGATGATCTTGTAGGTCCTTTCCAACCTTATGAACCTATGAAAGAACAGTAGGGAATAGAGTATTAGAAGAAAACTCAAGGTTCCTATCGAGGGGAAATACAATTACTTTCTTCTCTGTCCTCCATCAGAATCCATTTTTCACTTAAACTGGAAGACATGCTTTTGCAGTCAATGTGCATTTCAGTTGGATTCACTATTTTTACTACTGCCAGAAAGAAAAAACAAGGCTTCACAAAATTAAGCTGGAGAAAATTAATAGGAGAGACTACTGCTTTCTCACCATTTTCCACATTAGCATCATAGGAAAGACTATGTTGGAAGGCATCTGTGAAGATCACCTGGCCCAATCTTCTGTAGGAAGCAGAGCCTCCAATGTCAAGACAAGTCTTCAATATTTGCCATGGACGGGCACCATTTCTCTAGGCAGCCTAGTCCAGTATTCAGTTCTACTCTCACAGTAATTGTTACACCTTTTTTTCCCCTTATGTACTCATGAAGCTTCACATTTAGGCATTAAAGTCAAGTCTGTCAGTCTGCTAGCTGACAACTAGTTAATATTGATTTTGTTTCTGCAGTCCCATGATTTGTTAATCAGTGACAGGAATCTGTATAGTTTTAACAAATGAACAAAACGTTGATGTCAATTACAGCAGAATGTCTCCTGCCTTAAAAATCACTCATCTTTCTTAGATCCTTAGGTTTAATATTATTAGTTAATTGTAGTTACTAAAAAGGTGAGATTCTATGTGTAAATCCCTCTTTCTGATGGACTTCAATTAATGACTTCAAATTGTAAGCAAGTATAAGATAGTGTTTCACTCTGTACCCTCACCTTGGATGGTGCTTGACAGCACAGGTGTTTCCATGCATACTACAGAGCTGCAACAAGACAGTAAGTTTTGTTTATTAGATGCAGTAATCACTGGAGTAGTCCAGTTATTTAAGTGTCAGTATGGGATTTCTGTGTCCCTGTATTCTGGTCATGGAAGCGTGACAGCCTTGAGGTTGAGATAACAAAAGGGAAAGGCTGGATATTGAAAGATTAGTCAGTACAAAGCAAATCATCAGCATTGGAAAAGGTGTAGTACTGAACTGGTGAGATTGAGGGTGATTAATTTTATACAGGATTTTCCTCTTTCATTTCTGCATCATAAGAAAAATTCACGAGTTTTTGATGAATTGTGAACCTTGTCAAAATCTGGTTACATTTCTTTAAAGCATGAGGTGTTGAGTTAATACATTGACACCCAAAATTGTGAGATATGAAAAAAATAAATGGTTATTTACATAAGGCATATTTTAGCAACTGAAGAATCATTCACTGAATTATCAAGCTACTATGTAAGGGCAGAAGTACTTGTAAATATTACTGCTGTTAGAAAAAAAATAATCCTGGTTTCAATAGAGTGAAGAATTTGAAAATCCAGCTAATTGCATGGGCTGTAATTTGTTCCTTATGAACATTACAGGTGTGTTCATCCCTGAGTGTTAGCACTCCACAGGAAGCACTGTATCTGGATACAGTATCTGTACACAAACACAGCATGTATGCTCACAGCTGCCATTTAAGCTGGGCACTTGTGTTAAAATGAGACCATTCATGCTTCAATGCAGAATACAAGAGTTCATGGGCCAGCATCTGCCATAGCTTCAGTTTGGTAGAGATGGACCAACTGTACTCACTAATAGAGATGTAAGTATTTGTTCTAAACATAACGCAGAACTGACAAATACTTTTTTCTTTTTGTCACAGAAAGCACATGACCAAGAAGCAGCTTTTCAGACACTTTCTCAGTTTCCTTTGTCACGTGCGAGAACTACACCAATTCATGCTTGATATTAGAAATGTACGTTTCTTCTGATTAATAAAATCACTTTCTTTCCAGGATTTTGAAGAATTACAGAAGCAACTTGATTCCAGACTCCAGAATACTGAGATGTCGGGAGCCCATAATTCAGATTACCAGACTGTAGAAGACTTAGAAAGAAAAGAAAGGGAATATTCTGAGCACATAATAGATAATGTAACTTTTTGATTTTTGTCTCCTAAAATGTTATTCTTATACTTTTAAGAGGAAAGCTTCTTTTAATTAACTGTTGTGTTGACTGGTTGTATTTAGTACTTAGAAGGTTCATGAAAACATTTTCAAATTGCTCCAGCAGAGTATTTCTGACTCCCTTTAATGCCATTGTTTTTAAACACAACTTTATCACACTTAGATATGAGAAATACCTGCTGCTTGTCAGACATTAAGATGTATTTCAAGCCTAGGTATAGCCTGACTTATAGGAATTTCATCATAGTACCTTGTTCTCTTCAATGTCACATAACTAAAATACTAATAAGAACATTTTATTCGGCATAAATAATCACTGAGAAAATAATTGCAGTACAGTCTTCCAGTATGCTTTGCATATTTGCTTTAGCAGAGCATTTTACTTTAGCAGTTTTGCACATTATGATAAACCTACATGTTTTATGTTAAAATGTCTGATTATAGGTATTTGATTCTTAGATTATTTTTTTCCCCTCTTCAGCAGTGCTTGCTTTTTAAAACACTGGAGGTTAAAAATGTTCAGCATATTAATCTCCAGTAAACTGGATAATCTGGAAGATAGTCTTCTTCCTGATCCTGTTCCTGAGGTTTAACAAAACTACTGTTGATAAAAATTTGAGAACGACAAATCAGACTGATGACTCTGTGGGCTGCCTGCACTGATTGACCATGGCACATAAGCCGTTAACTAAACAGTCCATTATCTCAGTCTTGGGCCCTTATTGTAGGAGTTTACATTTTTTAGTGCTTACGATTAAGTGCTTCACTAGTAATGTTATCAGTTTTCTTTTGATTTACAGTGGAAGCCCTCGTAACAAGAGTAGACCTGTTTCTTTTACAATTTGTTTCTTGAGAAGTTGATTGTTCAGAATTGAGAGTTAGTCACATAAAAACTCCACAGCAGCCTTGCCAAGCAAAATGAGGCAGTTATTCACTGATGGCAGCCATCCTTCAACGATTCTGTCACTCTCATGCAGAAGCTTTTCATCTATTTTAAGATGATTTTCTCTATGCAGATCAGAACTCTAAACTAATCCATTCTTTACCCAGTAATAGGAAGGTTTTCTTGGCCATAACTGCCAAACTCACACCTTTAACAAATCTTGGTGATTAATACTTTTCCTTATCTTTAATGCATACTAGTAGTCCCATTGGAGCTCATAGAATATTCACAGTTGAGCATTCAGAAGTGACTGTGGAATCAGAGCCTAAAGCTAGAAATTACCCTTAGGATAATAAATTAAAATGGGCACATGCACTGTGCCAATACTGCATGAAGTGCTTAATTCCAGTACAGTTACAGTGTCATGTGGTATGTGGCTATAAAAGGTTTTGTGGATGAAAAATGAGTATTTTTAGCTTTTCTTTTCCAGCAAAAGTGATATTTGGCTGAAACGCCTACTGCTATAGATAAAGAAACTTCCCAGAAGAAAATAGTTACCCTTTCTACTTTTACCATTAGCACTAACAACACTGGGTTTTAGTAGATGGAGTAGGTGTGGAACTAAACTCCCTGTGTACTGCGCAGAGAGTTATCCTAACTCTATTCCAAAGAGTTAGGATTGTCCAGACATACCAGATATTATGTGCCATCAACACAAATCACAATGCAGTAAAGTCTCAGACTATAGCTTTATTCTATGATGAGTACAGAAAGCTGTCTGTAGTCTCAGTGACTTCTATCTCATAGTAGACTCATGTGTCTCTCAGTGTAATGTAATACTAGATTAACAAGGAAAAATTGATTGTTATTTGATTCATATTCAACAGATAGAAGCTTTCTGGAAGCAGACTGACAAAGCCCAGCAGGCTTTTTTGGACCAATCAAAGTGTTCAACTACCGAAGCAGCAAAGATAATGATGGAGCTGACTGAGAGGATGATTGCAGTAGAAGGCTTATTAAATGAATCTCAAGATTTGCAGGCAATGGTAAAGTACAAAAAAAGTAAAAGCCGAGAGGTATTTAGTCAGTCTGAACACAAAGCACAACGCAAGTGTACAAGTCTGTCAGTCCTATCTTAAGAGCACTGAAGATCACTTACTCCAAATGTTTGTCTTTCAGCTTCATTGTTAAGAGCTTAGTTCCTGTTGCACAGCACATTAGAGGATGAACCTCAATTCACTTTCATTCTAGTTCTCAAAATACAGTTTAGATAATGTTAAAAGAAGTGATGTACATGATAAGAATGCAGCCAATGAGCAAGGAACATGAACTCTGATGTGGGAGAATCATTACCCTGGACATTAAGGCTTTCTTACAAAATATCTATTCCACTTTGAGAAATCCTAATTTAGGATTAAATTGTCATTTAGGAGTGATTCCGCATATCTAGTGACATTAACTATACTTGAGAATCCCTTTCATAGGGATATGGTAATAAGAATAAGCTTAGGAGTGAATCAGTGCTGTACTTTTAAGATATAACAGATGCTTGCTTTACTTCACACAGGAGATACTAAAATAGTTGCTTGGAATTTCTAGACTGACAGTATAATCAGAATCTATCCTACTGTACTTTATAGTAATTTGGAGGATAAATGGATAGCTTTACTTTGCTTACTAATAATATATATATATAGAAGTTAACTTGTTCCACTGCAAAACTGCAAAATAAACAGCTAAGTAAACAAACCTGACCATGTTTGAAAACTATTTCATTAGCTGATCACATTTGACTCACACTGTACTACCGTACAGTAAAGCAGTTGCTTTGAATGGACAGTCTTCAAATGAGATGTTTGGATACACACTAGAGAAAATATTCATACCTGAAGTTACTACCATTATGCTTGCATCTATTTGCAAAAGTCACAATCTGTGTAGCTCCACTATCTAGAGCAGTTGATAAATTTTCTTCAGCCTTTCATCACTGCCTAAAGCAGTCCCAACTTCTCTCAGGAAATCTTGCTCCCTACTGTAATCCTGATGCCTCCTTTAACAGTGCAGTGGAAACTATTGGGCAATTCTATTTTTTTAATGTGTTTACTGAACTCTGGCTTACCACACACTTGATGAAATCCTAGCAGTGTCAAAATCAGATGTATCCTCCATTTAAACTGAAGGCACATAGTGGTGTGCCATACAGTATCTTGAAGATGTGTCACAGAATCATAGGGGTTGGAAGGGACCCTTAGAGATCGAGTCCAACCCCCCTGCCAATGCAGGCTCCCTACACCAGGTGTCCAGGACTCCCATGTTGCCCTTATGCCTATCTTTATTATTTATCCTTGAGCATTACAGTTTGTTCTGCAAGCTTATTTTTTTTCCTCTATTAACATCATCTTGACAGTTAGTCAGAACACTAATAATTTTATATTTGCTCTTTCAAGTGAGCATGAAGTAAAATCTGATATCCTAAATAGGTCAGGATTTTTGGAACTACTTAAGTACCTCAGAGTTACTATCCACATCATCTTGAGAAGCCTCCTGAGTTTTCTGTGTTAGCTAGAACTGAATAATTGAATTGAAGGTCAGGCATGACCAGAGATTCTTAGTCTCTAAGAAGGATTTTTTGTTTGTTTTAGGACATTCAGGAAAGGTTATTTAACTGGGAGCTTATAGTGAAAATGCTTGATTCACTCAAGTCCTGTATACCAGAAGAGTGCAGGTGTAGATTGAATGTTCTGTCAAATATTCTGGACAACTTAACTGTAAAGAACAAACTCTCAGTTCGACAAAAAGAAGAACTTTTAACAGACCTTCACAAGGCCTTCTGGGAACAACTGGCACATTTCACTAATGGTGAGTAGTTAGACAAGAAGTTGTGGTTTAATTTAAGTATGATTCCTCTCCATTGTATTAATTAGTACAAAAAATATGGCTTTAGTCCTACAAGCCTATGTTTTAAAACTGTGTTGATGAATTGGCCAAAAACATTATCTTCATGAAGACTGGATACTTAGAACAGGAACTTTGGCTTCAAGCCTTCCAGATCCTGTTCCTAGCACTACAATTTTATTCTACAGGTCATATAGTTATACCTTATTTCATTGATCTGAAATAAGAAGTAGAGCTCCATATGCTGCAAGTAGCTTTAAGATGTCTCCAATTACTCTTTACGTACTTGATGTTCTTGGTGATGTTAGCTAACATCAAGGCTAGTACCAGCTGTATATGTGAAAAAGTGTTGTGTTATCAGCAGCTACTAGCACACGGAAATAGTGCCCAGAAATATAGTTGTGTTGTCACTCTTGGGAAAAGTTAACATGAACAGTTATGATGTTCAGAAATACTTCTCCTTTAACATCTAAAAAACCCACCTTTTCAGACTGCCTAGTTGTAAGTTATACAATATTATTGAAATCTAAGCTAACAGACTTAAGGTTTTCCCCTGTGTCACTGCAGGTGTTATCTTATGTATCAGGCAAAGCATGAAAAAGCCTCCAACCAGTTCTAGAATGACCTGTGAAAATCATAACCATAAGCCAGTGATAAGAAAAGAATAGCTTACCTTGTTCTGAAGGCAAAGGCTTGCTGAAAACTCCTGCAGGGAGCAATCTCCTAGTAGAAATCTTTATCTTCTGGCTGCCAGACCTTAAATGAGGTTAGGGAGGGGTGGACCCTTGGTTCACCCTTTCTGGTTGAGCAGGTGAATTGCTTGCAGCTGTGTTCTCAGGGCTAGCCACGCCTCTTCACCAGATGCTCAGTCACTGGTTCAGGCCGTGACCTAGCAGTTCCCATACACCTAACATCTACTTTCTTTAGAAATCTACCCCTAGCTTCTCTAATAGGTGCTGAATGAAGGGTTTACAATTTCCCATCAGTAGTCATGGAAAATTTTAGTATGTATTCAGTTAAAAAAAGTATAGTCAGAAATACTTTACTCTCAAGATTTTTTTCATAACCATTTCTTCTGCTCATGAGTGTACTTAAAACTTTCCTACTCAAGCAGCTTTAGGTTTAGAGGTTGGTGAGAATATGTTCTTGTTGCACTACATTCTTGCTGCAGTGCTGCTGATAATTGTTATTAAGCCTGTATGTGAAATTCTGCTCTGCAATGAACAAGGACATCTACAGGTAGATCAGGTTTTTCAGAACCTGGTACAGCCTGACCTTGAATGTCTACAAGGATGGGGCATCTACCACCTTTCTTGACAACCTGTTTCAGTGCCTCATCACCCTTATAGTGAAAAAATTTCATCATAGAATCATGGAATGGCTTAGGTAGAAAGAGACTTCAAGGATCATCAAGTTGTAATCCCCCTGCCACAGATCAGGTCAGATTTCCTAGGACCCCATCCAACCTGGCATTAAAAACAGCTCCAGGGATGAGGCATCCACAGCCTCTCCGGGCAACCTGTTCAAGCACCTCACCACTCTCTCAGCAAAAAAAAAAAACCTAGCTCCTAAGTCTCCCTTCTTTCTGTCTGAAACCATTTTCCCTTGTCCTATCACAACCCTGCTAAAGGGTCTGTCCTGTTCTTAGTTCATAGTCTTTGCATATCTTCAGGCACTAAATTCCCTTAAAAATCAGGTAATATTTGTGCCTATTTTTATTGGAGGCTTTCCTATATTTTCAATGCACTTTCAAATGTTTAATCAGTCTGTTGTCACGTATGATAAATGAATATTGAGAAAGTAGTGTGCACAGTGAGGAGCAGGTGAGGGAACTATATATTCAGTCTTTAGAAAAGGAGACTGAGGGGAGACTTAATTGCTCTTTACAACTACCTGAAATGAGGTTCTAGTGAACCTCTTTTCTCAGGTCAAAGGATTGGATTAAATGTCAAGAAGAATTTAGTCACAGAAAGGGTAGTTAGGCACTGAAACAGGCTGCCCAAGGAAGGTGGTGGAGTTGCCATCCCGGGAGGTATTTATGAGACATGTGGATAGGTCATGATTTAGAGGTGGGCTTGGTAATCTTAATCTTAATTCAACCTCAGTGTTCCTATGAATCTGTGGTTCTCCAGAAAATAATTTCTCGCAGTTAAATCAGCCACATCTGTCTCTTCTGTTGCATTCCCATTTATCTGCACATGTCCAGAGTAAATCACTGATCTGGGACAAAGTGTGTAGGGGAAATGAAGATTCTTATGTGGACAGGCAGTGTGACTTGAAATACTGAGAAAACATCATAAGCATCAATTCTACTCCGTAAGATAGAGTTCAGGTAGACTTACTTATGAATTTGTAAATCACATAGAGCAAGAGGAGGGATGAAAGGAAGAGCTGTGTCCCGGATATTTCACAGGGTTCATGCAAAACTGGAGGAATCTTGACAACTTATTCAAGGTTCCTGAAAATGTAACTTTGGAAACCTGATATACCAGGCATCCCAGTTCAAAATAACAGGAACTTAAGCTCCTCTGGACCTGTTTTCCCCACCATATGTTGCTGCCCTTGTCCTTGAAGTAGCATTTGCTTGTCTGTAATTAGGTAATGAGCTACTTCTGGACCTTCCTAAAGCAAGAAGGGGAGGTTTGTTTGGGGTGCTGCAAGTAGGAATCTGTTTTGCCACCACCTACACAAAAGCACTACCAGTGAAGGTGAGATTGCTGGACAGTAATGATCAAAAAAAATGACAGATTTAAGTGCCCAAAAGTTTGCTTTGGAAAAGATTTTCCTAGTAAGAAACAGCTTTGAAATTCTGTGTGGTAATTCCTTGCCTATTTTGTTCACTAACAGATTTCTGTGAGCTTATGTTATGTGACAGTAGCAGATGCTACTTTCTCCCTGTGGAGTTAGAGCATCTAATCATTTGTATTTCATATTCCAGAATGCATCCAGCAAAGTAAAGACCTCATCCTGAAACGACTGGAGTGCCGTGCAAAGAAGAAAGAAGACTTAAAACACAGACAGAAAGCTGAACAAGGGAATCTCCTTAGTAAAGTTTTTCGTATTGGAGATCTAAATGATTTTCTCAAGGTGTGCACATAGAAACATTCCTTTAGCTTTTACAGTGAGGGTGCCAAGGCACTAGAACAGATTGCCTAGTAATGTGGTTGATGCCCCGGCCATGAAGACTTTCAAGGCAGTGCTGGATAAGGCCCCGGGCAACCTGATCTATCTGTGGTGTCCCAGTTCATTGCAGTGAAGTTGGACTAGATAGCCTTCAGAGGTCCCTTCCAACTCCAAGGAATCTGAGATTCTATGATTTTTCAAGGCAAAACATGCTTCATATTTCTCTCAATTCCATAAAATCAGAATTTTTAGGTTCCCCTATGAATCATAAGCACAGGTAGGAAAGAGTCAGACATCCTTATGTCTAGGTTCGCCTTGGGTTTTCTTCCAATGTTGGAATTTTCACATTGGAACCAGGTGCTAAAGAGGGCTAGTGCTAAATTGCATGTTTCATAACATCCTTTACTTAGATACTTTCTGTTTGGTTCGATATACGAAATCTCTGGATGAAAGTATCTGGCCTACGCTATAGAATAAAGCAGGGTGGTCTGATTTAATTGAACCTTTCTGTGATTGAAATTACAGAGACTCTGAAGACTGTTAAATTTCACTTAAGCAGAGGGAAAACAAATTATGAACGCTTGAGTATACCTTATAAGGGGATTGCAGTAGATAATTCAGTGTGGTATATGGTGACTAACGTAATGTTTTCTTGGCTGTATTTTCTACAGACCTCTATTGTTATTGCTCAGAATGTATACAAAATCAGAATTCTCAGCTGTAAAATGCTGACAGCTGCAGAATTTCTACAACTGCTGAAAACCACAGGGCCAAGTTATTAAGAAAAAAAAATCAATCGTTTCTTGAAGAAAAATTATTTAAGGTTAAAGTGGTTATTTCCAGCAGCATTAAACTTTTGATGAAGCCTAATAACTTAGATAAATTGCTATAGGAGAAGACTCAGATTTCAACTGTAGCAAACTGTCAAACTGTGTTAATCTCAACAATGCAAGCTTGTACTGTTAGCCAAGTTCTTTAATTATATTGTGTGAATTAGATAATTCTGGTACTGTTCTTGTATGCCACACCTGTCTGGGATAGTTCTCTTCAAAACTCCTTTTACTATCTCATCTGAAGAAACAAAAGGTTTGAGTCACTTTAAAATACTAAAGCACATTTTACTTCATTGTCTTTCATAACTTGGGACTAATAACTCTACCACACTTTTTTGTAGCTATTGAGCAATTATGAATGTATTTTCTATGCATACATAATTCCCCAACACTTCCCAACTTTATTAAACAAAGCTTATCAATTGTGTCATGATCTCTCCCCTAGAAAGTTACAGCCATGCTGCTTTATGCAGGAAATACTCTATTTTGTATGCCTTAAAAAACTTAACAATTAATCTTGCATAAGATATAGAGTAATGAGCTGCTTATGACAGGCTGGGAAGTGTAAGAGACTATTATTTTATACCATTGCCTCGAAGTTTGCTGATGAACATGTCCAAACATGTCCAAGCTAGTCCTGGGCAAGGGTTGCAAAATCCTTTGTCTAAGGGACAAGAAGATGGGCATGTCCTTGCCTCCCTCCTTTATATTGGAGCATGACAGGAAGAAATGGGCAAAGGTGACAATTTGCTCTTTATGCTGCAGAACGGAACATAGTTCTTAATATTAGGTAATACCTCTGTGAAAATTATAAAGGACAGAAATGTAAACCTTTCTGCTGCTACAGTTGAGAGACCCTTTTGCCTTGAGTCCATACACTCTTTGGACAGTAAGAAAAATATTATTACAGAATCATAGAATGGTTTGGGTTGAAAGTGACCTTTAGGATCATCTAGTTCCAACCCCCTTGCTATAGGCAGGGACACCTGTCTGTAGACCAGGTTGCTCAAAGCCATATCCAGCCTGGCCTTAAATGTTTCCAGGGAGGGGACATTCACAACCTGACTGGGCAGCCTGTTCCTGGTTCAGCCTGATCTCACCACCCTCACAATAAAGAATTTTTTTCTAATATTTAGTCTTAATCTACCCTCATCCAGTTTAAAACCATTTCCCCTTGTCCTGTTGCTAGATGTCCTAACAAAAAATATCTCCCAAGGTTTCTAGTAGGCCTCCTTCAGATACTGGAAGGTTGCTATAAGGTCTCCTCAGAACCTTCTCCAGGCTGAAGTGCCCCAGCTCTCTCAGCCTGACCCTGTAGGGGAGGTGCTTCAACCCTCTGATCATCTTTGTGGCCCTCCTCTGGACCTGCTCCAACAACTCCATGTTATTCTTGTGTTGGAGGCCAGAAGTGGATGAAGCACTCCAGGTGGGGTCTCACAAGAGCAGAGTAGAGGGGCAGAATCACCTCCCTTGACCTGCTGGTCACACTTCTCTTGATGCAACCCAGGATACAGTTGGCAGAAAGGCTGCAAGTGCACGTTGCCAGCTCATGCTGAGTATTTAATGAGTTGATACTCCCAAATTCTTTTTCTCAGGGCTGCTCTCAAGCCATTATTTGCCCAATCTGTATCAGTGTTTGAGATTGCTCCAACCCAAATGCAGGATGGACTTTCTTCTCTGCCTTTCCCACTCCTCCCCACCAAGGGGCTCATACTGTCATGATTTCAGCCTGCACAATAACTGACCTTTCTGCTGTATTTTAAGTGATTGCCAATTAGGGAGGTGAATTTTACAATGAACTTCCTTCACATTGGTTTCTTCTGAACACAAATTGCATGATAATGATTTTTTTCCCACAACTCTGATTTCTTTTTTATATAACAGCATGATGTAGATTATAAAGGTTAGAGTTCTTACGTTCTTCTGTCACCTTCAACTGTGTTTCCACTGGAAAAAGTACTTTTTTTTTTTTTTTTTGGCAGAGAGTACAAGATGATCTGCTGAAGCACACAATGCAAACAGTGCCAGTTACAGTAACCCAATCTTGCTCAGCCGACAGTAGACATACAACTCCTGGTTATGAATGACAATCCAGTTAGATGGAGATCTCCTTTGTCATTTTACCAGGTTTTTGACATGAACTCTGTTCAGCTGCATTTTTCAGTTTGAATGTCTAGTACAGAGGTCTTGCAATCAAAAATAGTGAATTCTAACACAAAAGTTACAGGGCTAGGGCATAGGTGTTCTTTTTAAATTTTATTCTTATTTTTTAATTAGTCTGATAGAACGATATAAATTGACTCTGTCCTGACTTAGGACAGAGTCAATTTACTTAGACTATGACTGTCTTAGACTACTAGACTAGACTAGACTCTACTTAGACTACTAGACTACTAGACTAGACTCTACTTAGACTAGACTCAGACTTAGACTGACTTAGCCTGTCAGGCTTAGTGGAATAAATTAACTTGTATATGCGAGCCATTATTATCATATACTGCAGAAGCTGTCTGAAGAAATAAGAGTTAAGAAATATGAGGCCAAAGGGGGAACGGCCTCAACGATTTTTTAAAAAATTAAAAAAGCACAGAAAGACACAACGCACAAACAGGAGAAAAAGCAGCAAGGATGTTGCCCTATATATGGATCACAGTTTCTCTGCAGCTCCATTGTCCACATATCTCTAGTAATGTCTCAGCCCTTTAGTACTGCAATCTGCTTGATGTCTGTATGGGTTATTCTGCTCCTCAGACCTGTCTATGATGGAAGTGCTAACTTGTACAGAGGCAAGGAGTATGAGAATCAGATCATTTCACATATTTTCCAGTATTAGGTATCCCAAACTTCTGAGGCTGTAGAGTTTCATACTCAAGACTGAATATGCCCAAATTAAGGCAGGAAGGCAAGTTCTATGTCCCTCTGAGGCATAATTCTTCATGAACACTTATTATTGTGAAGGTACACATGAAGGGTTTGGGGAAGGGTACGGAGAGGGTCACAAGAAGCTATGTAAACAGCATTTCCAGCTGTTTAAATATATCTGCTGTGTTTCTTTCAGGCTTACCATGATCTGTTAGAGAAGCACTGGCAGGCACAGTGGCAGCTGGAAGAAGAAGATGACTGTGAAAGCACAGAGGCTGTTGTGGAGCTCTACAAGGTACCACCTCTAGTGATATATGCTATTAATTAAAGTCATTCTCAACAACCTCTCACCCCATGACACAGTGTGAGGCCTAAGTGAAATACAGAAAATATCTACGTGATCTTCCAAGATGTGCTGTCTGAGTGGCTGACGAGGTTGTAATAATGTTTAGAGTATACAGTATCTGGCATTACTGCTAGGAGAGAGACTTCATTTATATACCATAACTATCTCCTGCACACCATGGTACAATAATACTATTCTTAGTTAACTTTTCTATGTATCCTAAAATAGTTTTCTCTTTTCCTCTGAAAGAAATTTTTTTGACACTAGTTAGTTCCCTGAAACATGTTCAGGTCTGTGGTGTAAGTAATATTTTTACACTTCTTAATCTTACTGATTTGGAAGAAACTGTGGATGCATCATGCCTCTATGTCATCTTTAATTATTTTCTGCCTGCACTGAAAAATAAGATAACTTCATCTATCCGATGAAGACCAAAAGTGTAGATGGCAGTGACCTTTAATTAGGCTGAAACTAATCACTTTGAGCTCTGCAGGATCCTTGTCATGATTAATTATAAGCAGATCAGGGTGTTATGGAAACTTGTTCTCTCCAGCACATCAAGATAAGATACCCCCGCAATCTTAATTAGTGCTGGTCCACATGCACTTTTTAAAATTCAGCTGACAAAAAAAGTCATTGTATTAGGAACAAATAAACAGTTTTTACCACAGTTTTATGTAGTAATGCAAGCAAGCAACAGTATGCTTAAGAAAGACTACTGCTTTGGAGAAGGATAACATTTGCTTGGAGGGCTATGGCCACAAATCAGAATAAATTAACTGTACAATACTACTTAAGGAAGTTCTTCAGTGTGTCTGCTGCCTGCTGAAGTTACTGCTGGAGTTGCTGAAGTAACTCTTAGTGACTTCTTCTCAAGCCCCTTCTTCATTTCACATGAAGTCTCTGGAGACCTTACATTTTTTTCCCTTGCATAGTTTCATTTCATTTGTGAAATTATATTGTTTTCTTTTGTTGTGTATTCTGCTTTAGTGACACTGAAATCAGACTGAAAACTCTACTTTCAGCAGCATGCTACATAAACTTTCTTTTCCATTAAAGAAAAATTGATCTGGGTGAATTAAGTGTTTCTAAAATTGCCAAGTTGCCAGGAGAGCTGCACAAACTTGAATTCTGCTAATTCACTGAGCTCAAAGCCATTATATTCCATATTGTGGCTGCTCTCATTCTTAGACCCAGACAAATACTACCTGACATGAAAAACTACAATAAATATAGTAATCCATCTGGCATCCATTGGATGAGAGTCCACAAATCATAATTTGCAATAAAATATTTGTAATGAAACTTCTTTATTGTCACATTTTACATAACAAAGAACTGCACTTATTACCCCTAAATACAGATAGTGCAGACTTCATCAAGTACACCTTATAGACAGCAAGAGCTAGAAAGAAGAGGAAGTATAAATGGGGATAATAGTACTGTATATAAATGGAATTGTTCTGACTTCTGCTGCTGAGGGAAGTGCAGTAGTTCAACATTTTTTCAGGGCAAAAAACCATAGATTTGATATTGAGGGAAGGAATCTCACAACCACAATGCTTTTTATTCTTCATCTGTTTCAGCACATTTTCAGAGCAGAACTGCACTTTGGACGAGCCTTCCCCTGGACAGCGGGGCTTCACATCTTTCCATAGTTTCTCCAGCTTTCTGGAGGGAAAAGTTACTGCTTCCAGTGGGGAAGGCAGAAGAGAAATTTAAGGTGCAGTGGTGTCAAATAAAGTCAAGCAGAGATGAGCAAGCAATTATTAGACTAAGCAGCTGGCTACCAGCAACTCCTCCAAGGTGATATTCAGCCCTGTGCTGCAAGCCCTGTATCCCAGTTGGGTTTGAATCAGCTAGCTTGTAGTGCCTGCTGATTTGAGCACACCTACAAACACCATAGATCTTATTGTAGTTCCAGAAGACTTGTAGTTTAACTGATAGCCATTTGCTTAGCAGAAAGTTCTATTTAGCTGCTTTTTATCACTCCAGTAGAAGCCGAAGCCTAGTAATATTACTGAAAAATAGTGATACTTTCTATATCTAGACATGCTTATCTTACAAGACATCCAAAGAGTGCAAGACAATTTCAAAAAGATACGTTCATACGTTTGTAAACACAGTCAGAATGGAAAGAAGTAGTTAAATATTTAGTTATTCCTAATTTTTATTTTGTTGCTCATAAAAAATAGCCTTGCAAAGCTGCACAAGGTTGTTATGCTTCCCACCTACACAAGTTAAACAGCCCTTGGCTTAGGTTCTTTCTTTCTTCAGTTGTGTATTAGTATGATTTGATTTATTTCAGCAGAGTCACCTTGATTTGTCCTAGTGTAAACAAGCAGGGAAGCAAACGTGACAGACTTAGTTACTTGAATAAGTAGAAAAATAACCTGCATGCAAGAGGTGATATTAGAATGTAGGGAAAAGGTCAGCATTTAAAAAGTAGGAAAGCAGTAAATATCCTAGGGACAGAAGAAAATATGTCACTTCACTGTATTTGCCATTCCTTTGTGGGAGAATATCCTTTCTTTGTTCTCACAGTGTTCTTCTAAGCCCTGCTCAAAACTCTCTGCCATTTTGTTTTGCTTTTTTGACTTTTAAATATGAGTTCACCAAGATATATGTAGCCTTCTAATACTAATGTAACCTGTAGTGCTACAGTACATCAAGGAGTTATTCAAATCAGTGAATAAATATAGAAAAATGCAGTGATCTGGAAGCTATGTTTGCAAAGAATAATTGAGTAGGTTTGTTTTCTTAACACATGAATAAATCAATTAAAATGATTTAACCAAGGTCAGTGAAATCCATTGATGCCTGAAGTGAATGAAGGTGTTATATTTAGAAGATTGCATAGAACTTTTCAGCCATACTAATGAATTAAAATAATGCACTGTAGGTGATTAGTCTTGTAGTGAGTAGGCAGAGGCTCTGTAACAATTTTTACAGTCCAAGTTGAGCACTGGTGGTGATTTTAATTCATACAGTGTGTCATAATTGAAGAAGGAATTGCATCAAGGCTAACTGAAAGGCTCAGCCTAATATTTACAGTAAATGTTATCCCATACACAGGGGATACTCTGTTGCAGTAACTGTTTTGTACTGGCTTGGGTAGCTATTGAATTGCAAGGTTTAAGCTGAAATTTTCTTTCATGTTGCATTGAAAGCCTCCCCATCCCCTGACCCCATTTATGTGTTATTCTGTTTTTCCTGATCTCTTGGGAAGATTAGTGGCTAGCTCCTTGCAAGTCTGTCTCAGATGTAACCTTCAGTCAGATCAGATATTAACCAACTTCTGATCTTTTCTTTCTCTGGGTTATTGTTTTGGGTTTGTTTGTTTGTTTGTTTTGTTGTTTTTTGTGTGTATGTGTGAACTACCTGCTTATTTCAACAGGGAAAGGAGAAGTGAAAAGAGGTTAATGGTTAACAGCTCATTATTAAGAAAACAGACATGCAGATTACACAATATGAAATCAATTAACATAGTCCCTGATAAGATAATTATTTTTCCTCAGCGTTAACATCAAAACCATAAAAAACACAATTTACTGTAATTTGTAATTCCTTTGTGCTGATAGCAGTTCATTAAAATGTTATTTCATTTTACTTGACCAAACATAGAAAAATATAAGAATTTAGATTAAAATCTAGTAAGTATTGAGCATTATCAACAGGCAAAGCAATAAACATTTTATGAATGGGTAAACATGAATTGAAGCAAAGTATTTGTTTTTTTTCCTCAGTTAATAAAAAGGAGAAAATTATCTTCGTCAAAATTGTAAGTTCAGTTTCTTAGACACTTAACTCTTTTGTCACTTTTCTTATATTAATTTCATTAGCATGAGATATGGTTAGGGATGCTTTTCACAGAGTGGATGGCATGTCTGGCTATCCAGAGCTAGCTGCTTTTCAAGGTGAGTCACCCACATCTTGTCTCAGATGGAGATCGTGATCAAGAGACCTCCAACTCAGATGCTTTCTTCTGAAAATTTTGCCCTATAATTTAACCCAGAAAGTTTGAAAGACATTGTGATCTAGGAGATTAAATATGAAACTCCTGCCACATGAGCTCAGTCTAATTCTGCATTTGAGGTCTCATTAAGTCATTTCAATAAAGCTTTGTGATCTTTATTGCTATGTTTGCACATTCAGTTACAGTTCTGGGAAGCATTTGTTGTATTTCTAGAATCACATCCAAATGTTTCATGATTAGCCACTATTAAAAATTATTTGAAGTTTATGGTTTTGTAGTTGTCTAATACGTATAACCTTGACAGAAGTATCCTTCTTGGCCCTTCCTATCTCATCACCAAGTGACCTGAATCACTGTGCCCAAAGTGATTGACTGGCCTCAATCAAATGTAAGTAGAAGAAATGCATCCTGTTTCTAGATATTCACATGCATTCACTGTGAATGTATGTACTGTTGTGAAATACAAGATGCATGATGTGAATAAGCTTCACTATGAAGTTTACTTCTTGCCTTACTGCATAAGAAAATGCATTTCGTCTCTGTGTGGATTCACTGTTTTCTAACAGCTATGTCTTTTAAAGGGTATCCCCTTATCTGAGAAGGACATTCCTAAAAAGGGAGGGCAGTACAAAAGGTGAAGGTTGTAACAAGAACCAAAGAGGGGGAAAAGCTAGTTTCAATGCACCCCTATTTTTAATGCATAGAAATAAACATTTTTCTTTGTTTTATTAGTTTGCACTAAGGATGACTTCAATGCCATTATGTTCTAGTGGCATCAGGGTGCTTAAAAGCAGGTTACTGTATTCAGTTTGCAGTTATCATTCTGGAATTCTTATGAAGTAGAGAAAGAAACACATACAGTCAACTTTTCCCCATCTGTCTTGTACTTATGACATGAAGTATCTTCTAGTGACCAATAGTATCCAGGAACATGGAATTTATTGTAGGGTGTATGATCTACCTATTTTTTTTCCTTATTAATACACGGAGTGCTCCCTTAAGAATCATAGCCTTAGGACTTCTGATGATGCAGAAGTGCTGTACAGTTAGACTAGAAATTTTAATTCTTTGAATGAAATGCTACTGTATCCAAAGTTAACAAGTAGCTGTTACAAGTTAACAAATAACTATGCCATTGCCTCTTGGAGATAATACGTAATAGAGTGGCTGGCATTTAAAATACAGTACAGCGAGCCTTTCTAAATATATTTTCCTGCTTCACAATGTCATTATTCACTTTATTCTCATCTGCATGTAAGAACCATTCAATCATTTGAGTTCAAGGGAAAGCATTAATATTGTTCTTTGGATCTACAGTGAAATCTGATAAATTGTGTATTTCCCTTGGTTTTTTACAAAATTCTATATTTATTGCCTTGTTTGATATTCAGATGCATTCTGCATTTTAATCTGAGACCATTTTATTTCTCCATGTACCCTGTGGTATTTCTTTATGCTTGATGAATTTCTCTGGAGAGTTTTTGAAAAGCTATCAGATTGACTGCCAGGTACTACAAACAGGTTCATTCACTGTTGCAATCAGCTATTCTATTAATGGAATCAATTTGAATAAATTTCATTAAGTAAAAGTTCTACAAGCAAGAGATGACATATCAGTAAATTCGTAGAAACTATTCTGTAGGTATCCAAAAATAAGTTATTGGAAGCAATAGGATTTCTTAATGGTTTAATTGTTTCCCAGTAGATAATAGGTTTTATAATATGTATTGCACTATCCTTGTTTATGGACAGACTTACTGCTGTTTCATATTGAGTACTTTCCTCAGAGTACAAATAATTTTGAATTATTTCTTTATCTTGAATTATTTCTTTTCCTGGGCAGCTTGACCTAGTGGGTGCCAAGCCTGTCCACAACAAGGGACTGGAACTGGATGGGCCTTAAAGTATCTCCCAGCTCAAGCTGTTCTGTAATTCTATGTTTCTTGAGTCACACTGGTAGAATTCAGTTACACTTGCATTGTTTTCTAAATGGAGGCTCACTATTTTCCCTAACAAACCCTTTAAGGCTATTCCACCATGTTTCTGCAAGTGCAGTATTAAACAGTGTAGCCATCACATTGTACATGTATGTTCTTCATGCAGAGCACACTGTACTGTTAGTGTTGTACTGACTTCATGGTCTGCAGTATTCTTAGTATTATGTGTTCAGGTTAAAGATCCCAGTGACGAGCTGAGAAGTTAGCATTATGAGAGTCAGCACTGATGGTGGTTTATATTGCAATCCTGAGCTGCAGCTGAGACTGGTAAGTGCAGTATTTGTGGCCTACACAAAGCAGAATTTATAAGAGTAGTTAAAGTGTTCTCTGCTGTTGAAAATCACTCTTTAAGGGGTTTAACAACACTTGAGAACAGGATTCCTATTGCTTTGCCTGTTTGCAGCATCTAAGAGATGAAAAGCAGTACACTCAGTCCTGCTTGTCTTCCATATTTTTGCCCAGCATCATCACTTCTAAAGGGACTGATGATGTTCCTGGATTTTTAGTCCCACTTTCTTGGCCTTTCACATCAGTTTCAACAGAGGGCTGCAAAATTTGTATTTTGCAAATGATTAAGCACCTGTGATTGAAAGGTAGTCACATTTTTCCTGGCTAACTATGTACCCACTGTGGTAGTATCAATGGTAAATATGAAATATAGTTTGAATTTGTGGGAAGTGCAAGCAGAATGCTGTTCAATTAATTGTTAAACAAAATAGTATAACGAGTAACAAAATAACTTCTTTAGGTTCTGTGCAAAAGATTTCCTAGTAAATATTTATATAGGGTTGTCAGCATGCCAAGCAAATGCTATCAGTTCTGAAGCAAAGTATATTGTAAAGTGATTTAGGTGCCATAGGTGGAACTCTGTTTGCTTAAGAATAAAGTTCCTTAACACCTTGCCTCTGATCTTTTGAGACTGTAATAGAAATGCCACAGACTCCTCTAGACTCAGTTTTAGACCCAAGAGTTACTTATATCCAGGAGCATCCAGTAAAGGCAGAAGAATTAGCTTGTATGGAAAGGCTAGAAAAGCTCAGAGAAGAGACAGATCACAGTGACAGAATAATAATTATTTAAACATATAGGACACAGAGATTAGAAATGTGGAATAGTTGAGTTTATGTTAAATCCCAGGATTTAAAGGCTTGAATTCTAAAATAAAGAAATAGCAGCAGTGAGAATTCAAACCATTTAGCATTAGTGTTGACAAGATAAGCCAGGACCACAGCAAAACAGTTCATTAAGACAGTACAAATCATACTTATTATAACAGGAGCTGGTAACTGTAATTATTAAGGAAGAGAGATCCTCCCTATGAGACAGAATATACTTGTGCAGCAAATTGTCTCTGCAGTGATTTATACAGCCCTTCTCTATGCACTTCCCTTCTGATGGGGCACATTTCAACCAATAATTTAGAATGCATGGGGTAGTTTTGTTACATTTTTCAGTGTTTCCCAATGCCTTGTCTAGATATTTAATCTGGGAAATCTTAGCAGAGCAGACATAGCTATAGCCAGTACCTGCACAGTAGGAATTTGTTGGTGGTTGTCCAGAATTCTTTGGAATGCAATTTCTTGTAAAACCACTTCTAGTTTATTGCAGAATGGTCACTTAACATTGACTCTCCACTGCCTTGTTCCTCTGCTGCCCAGAACACCTTGAGAGCAAGTTTCCAATGCATACACACAGTCTTGGCCACACCATATAGCCCTGCCAACCGGACCCTTTCCTAGTAAGAAAAGGCTATGTGTGGAGAAATAAATCATTGTTCAGATGCTGCCCTAATGATACTGTGATGTCCAGGTTCTGAGCAGTAGCCATAAATGAGAGAAATGTTACCAGAAATGAGAAATCCAAGAGATGTCCAATTGATAGAAAAAATGAGATATCCAATTGGTGTGTCTCGGTCGGTTCTGGCCAGGACCCAGTTTCTGAAGTCAGCAGCCCAATATGAAAGGATTCTGGACACTCTGAGGTTAAACAAAATTAGTGGGAGCTGGATTCTGAAAACACTGCATGCTTTTAACAGGTAAGAGAATGGAAGAAATCAAGACATCTAATCTTGAAGGTGTAGTGAGCACTTTTGATAATGTTGCACCTTGATTTTATCCATAAGAAGAGTTTGCTGCAGAGATCTGTTGAGCAAAGCTATTTATTGTTTGTGAAACAGCTCATTAATATGGTGATTAGCATACTATATCTCAGGAGGAAAATATAATTTTATATTCAGTGCACGTCTTGCCTATTTTACATTAAATGAGAAATACAGAATGTTTTCTACTCAGAGTCTACCCTCTTGATGAGTATTGATGAACACTGAGTGGATAAAGATCCTGTGAAAATAGTATGTGAACCCAAAATTTATCAGTGTGGGGGCATATGCACAGAGCCAGATTTTACATGCAACCTAAATTGTGTTTGTTTTTTGTTTCTGAGTATTCAACTTTGCAATTTTATCATCCTTTTTTTTTTGTTTTAATTTCATTCTAATTTTGTTTTATGATACCACATCTAAGAGTTGGGAAGGTTCTTACAGAACAGTGAGTTATATCGGTGTGCCACCCAAAAACAGATAAGTTCACATGACATTTTTATGTGTATGAGCTGCAGACAAATGTTTTTGACATTTAGATAAAAACATCTGTGCTTCTATTGAGAGATTCTGGATTTTGATCACTTAAGAGATTGTGATTAAACCCATATTTAAAAGAAGACAACAGACAGGAGAGTTGAAGTACTTGTTTTTGCAACAGAAATGCTGGAAAGAGTTTTAAAAATATTAGCTGTGTTTTAAAAGAAAATGAATAAATCTTAGTGTTTTCAAGAGGGATGAGTGATTTACAATGAAAGCCAGAACACGCAGACAATTAAGCCTTTTTGATTGGTATGATGATGCTGAAGTCACACAAAACCAGCCCTTCATCCTGCTGGAGTGCTACAGTGTCTGTGTGACCTTTCCATGTCTTTGTTTTCTCTTTTCCCCTAAGGAAAGCTGTCTGCACTCAGTTATTCTCCTCAGGGATTACCTCAAATTTCTAGCAAGTTTGGAAACACAGCTCGTGTCATGTCACTGTGTATTTGACATTGAAATTGCAGGTTTTGAAAAGGTTTAGTAGCTTGGATACGGGCTGACTTAATCACCCAAACTCTTCTTGCCAATGACACAGCCGCAGCAGTTGAAAACCACTCACATGAGTCTAGTTTTAATAGATCCACCAGAAGATGTTTGTTTTCCTAGGCTTGAAGCTGTTTTGCATCAGGATGGATTTGAATAATTCTGCCCATCCAGAAGGCATTAAAGACAGTCATATTTTGGAGCAATAACTACTAACGTGATCAGTGTCAAGTCTGTCTATCTAAATGTTATGCTGTCCCTTTTAACTTGTCCTTCTTCCCTTCATTTGTGTCAGCACCGTTAAAAACATGCCTAAAATTTGTCATGTTGCACAAGGTTCTTTCCACTCAAACAGGAAAAATAAGTGAGTTTTACCACATATCACTACAGCCAGTCGAACACAGTATTATTTGCTTTGCAGTTGCAGGTGGACAATAGGATTCAGAATCTCATGCTAATGCCACTGTGGCACTTCAGATACTCTTGTGCACTTCAAACCAAAACAACTATGTTGTTACAGGCTCCATCTACAAAATCTGCTATAACTCAAGCAGTTGGATTTTATCTTTAGGTGTCACTGGTCCGATGCATTAACTAAAGCATGATTCCATCACTGGTACCACACATCATGCAGTGAGATAGATGCAAAGGGCCACGAGGTTTGCTTTCTCACCTGTGTTAATTTGTCCCTTTTTGTCCCCATGACAGGATCTGTATTCTAAAGCTTCCCATGCTTTAGCAGAGTTGGTGAATGAGCTGTTTCTTCAAACACTGCCTGTTGTGACCGGCCTCTCTGTAAGAGAATGTGAACTTCTGAAAGAGGACTGGCAGGAGAATGTGATCCCTCAGCTGGAGAAGTGGGACAGCCACCACCAGAAACGCTGGAAGCTTTTCCAGGAACAGCTATTGCAAGAAAAAAGGGTAGGAACCTGAGGTGTTAGGGTCTGAAAACAGGGATATGGAAAGAAATTATATAAATACACAGACCAGAACCAGACTCAGGATGGTCAGTTTAAGCTGCTGTATGGAGTGAATATATATCCTGTGTGTGTGGGCTCTAATAGAGGTGTCAGAGAATAGTTACTGAACATCTGTCTGCAGTGTATGAAAGCTTTGTCAGAACATAAACATTTTTTGGCAAGTTTTCTGTTTGATTTCACAGTGTCCTCAACTCTTGAACATCTACAGAAACAGTTAACAAAAAAGAAGAAACAACAAAACACCTTCACCAGTTTACAGGAAAGGAGGCATTATGTGCTTCTTATGTACATACTTCTTAATCATTTCTATGTATTAATACTGAAATCACTAGAAACATGTGATAAACATTCTATATAAAACATATTTTTTAAACTCTGATGAGGTGAAGAAACACATATCCATATTTTTTATATTGTTTGTGCCCAGCACATAGAAGGCACTGAGACCAGAGAAGAAAAGCAACAGAAATAAATCAGTATTAGGGCTCCACTGCTCTGGTCCTTCTGCAGACCCATTGAATATCAGACATTGCTCAGGACCAGAGAGGATGTAGTTTGTTAGGATAAAACCCCACAGAGGGGTAGATCTCAAGTCTAGAGCTTATTCTGAAGACTGTATTCATTCATCCAGCAGTACCATCGATCACAGTATGTACAAAGATTGAGTGGAGGAACTGACACCCTAGGATTGTTTCTCAAGAAATTAAAAGGATTAGTTCAGCTCCTGCAGCCAGGTGATGGAGAATAGTTCTTGGACAGCATTGTGTGATTAATTCATTATATCTGAATTCAGATGTTCCAGTAATGGCCAAGCATAGGATATTTAGATTTAAGAGTTGACTTTCTATATTTTTAGTGTTCCGTAGCATTCATAATATAAAGCAGATGGCTTCCTAGCTGGAAAAAAAAAAGTTTACTGACAACATTAACAGTAATTGCTGAGCTATAGAGGAGTTCACCTAAATAAGGACATAGCATTCACATTGGTCTCTGGATCACCAGCAATGTAGCTGAGCATTCTTCATAAACACTGTGTGTTTAACAGATAGGACTTTCCTAAGGATAAGTGATTCTGTGCAGTAAATTTCTAGAAGAGAGTTTGTCCTACTCCGAAAATGTATAACTCCTCGAGAAGAGTTAAAATGTTTAAATAACTCGGTTGTTCTTTTTTTTTTTTTTACTTACATGTGTTTTTTTTCAGAAGTAGTTTGAACTACACTGGAAGAAAGACTGCTGTATTATCTCTAAATAGAGTGTGTAGGGAAAGAGCTACTTCATCAAGGCTAGGCTGGCATATTTTCCTGTATAAACTAGTTTGTCATACAATTAACTATATTAGATTTAAATGCAAAATTTATTTCTTGACTCTTTCCTAGTGTGAACATATGCATTTAAACAGTGAGTTGACACTCACATCCTACTGAAAAAATCACTTGGTTTCCACCTTTATAAAAGGAGGAATCAGATGCTTGTGACAGGTGATTATGACATTTGGGAGATTCCATACATGTTGCACTGCTGATGACTGAAGGTCCATAAATCAACATTTATATTGACAGGCCTTTTAATTTATCAGGTATTTTCCAGCAAGAAATATGTCTATCAATATGCTACAGTAAAGAATTGCACAGTCTTTACAGACTTAGGAAGCCTAGCACCAGAAGGGTTTTCACCAGGTTATTCACCAAGCTTCACAAGGCAGGTCAAAAAGACATTTTTCCTGTTTACCTGAACTACATTTGTTTTGAGATTTTCTTTATACATTTATACATATCTGGAATATGATGACTTCTGGGGAAGCAGAATGTCTTTTATGCTTGAAAAGAAAAATCCAGTTTCATCCGTAACTTCTGCCTTATAAGCTTGAGAATATGATCAAGGCAAGTAGAAATAATTGACTAATGAAAATAAATCATGAACATCTTCCGATGTATCTCCTGCCTTGTGATTTCCCTGGAAGAGCACTGCCCTCTGTTACTCAGAGCAGGCTGCTGCAGTAGGGTAGGTACTTGCTTGGCATTCAGCATGCATCACGCACCATCTACAGGCTGTTAGAAAGAAATTGCTTTCCTTCGATTTCATGAAGAATCTGTGCTAAAAATGTCAGAGAGCTGCACAAGAAACTGAGCTTACTTGGATCTAATTTACTGTTGTATCTGAGATCTAACTCAAAGTATTTTATGGGTTTCATTACCTACCAAAGGCATATTCCATGTATTTATTGCCAAAGAATAATGCTTAATGTTAGCTCTGCTCCAGAAGGTCTTCTAATGGACTTGTTGCCAGGAGACAAAACACTGAGAAACTTACAGAGGCAAGCAGGGTGAGGAGTTTTCCATCATCCTTCCTACCATCATTGTTTGGCACCCACAGAGGCCAGTCAGCAGCTGCTTATCAGCTTTGAAATCGGGTGCTTTTTGTTGCTTTCTCTTTGTTTTTCAAATGCTAGTTTAATTCATAGTGATAGGATTGGCTTATCTTTTCAAATAGTCGAACATTCCACAGAGCTTTCCTTTTCCATTTAACACGATTTTGCCCTTGGTTTTACTGGTTAAATGCAGCTTAGGAGTCAGAGAGCCCAGCTGTTTTCCAGCTGCACTGACTGCAGCAGTCATGTTCTCCATTCTTTACTAATCTGTCATTCTTTAACAGTATTTTGGAATCACTGTAGTGGATGATTGGTGGGATGGGAAGGAAAGTGATGTGGAATGCCAGGTTAGGAGAGCTGAGAGCTGCTTTATGCCATAGTCAACCCTTACTTTCCATGGGCTATTTTGATTTTCCACTCAGCGCTGACAACACCAAGAAATACAGGTGTAGAGGAAAAACCATGGCACAGGTATAGGAATCCCGTCTAATGGTGTTGGGTCTCAAAGCAATGAAAAGATAAAGAAAGCTTTAAAAGGCTGCTGGCAACTTATTCTGGCACTGGAAGAGCAGTGCAGTGCATCAGGTGACCTTTTCTCTGTTAAGGTTTTCTGCATGGAGAGAGCTCAGCTGTATGTACTGCTGAGTATGGTGCATAGAATGCACTATCCAAGAAAGAATTATATTTTTCTTTTAAAGCCAGAGATTATGTGGTTTTTGATGCTCTGAAGTTCCCTGGGGAGTTAATTCTGTGTTCACAGATTACTGATTCCCAAGAAAAAGACTTATCTAATCCAATATGAAGGCCCAGGACCACTCCTAATTCCTTGCACTAAGAGGGGCTGCAATTACACACCTAGTTTTTTTGCTACAGATATTGATTTGGTGAAATCTTGCTGTCTGCAGTAATTTATAATTTATTCACTCATGTTGTGAGTGAGGCTGGAACATGAAGTGAAGCTGTCAGAGAGCTTGAGTATGATATTTAATTTAGGGCTCTGCATATGTCTGCAAGTAACCTGCTTACACTCCGCTGCCAGTGTAGCCTGAAATATACTCTTCGTCTCACAGTAATGGAGTTTGGGCCTTACAGTCATTTCATCTTGTTACCTATTATTCATTAAATTCTGGCAATACAGTAAACCAAATCTAAGTCTGTATCTCCTAAAGTTTAGTTGAATGAAAAGTCAGTCAAAACATTTCAAGATTCTTTGATCTAGATATTGCCTTGAAGGGGCTGTAAACTTACAGTTGGAAACCTAATCACAAAATCTCCATTTCTATTTTCACTGCGTACTATACTCAGAATTGTGGTGGAGGTTGATATCTTTGTTTTGTTAGGTTAAAGTAAAAACTACATCTTTACGAGTGAAAAAAATGAAACAGAAAGCCCACTGCAACCTGCTGCTGAAAGCTGATGCAAAATTTTGTGCCACATTGTTCTTTTGTCATTGTTCCTCTGTTGCTGAAAACAGAAAATCTGTAGGAGACAGAGGTCAATATAAAAATAAAATAAACCCCTGATTTGTCATATAGTGATCAAAATGACAGAAATGAGAGTATCTTAAGATTGTGATTTTGTTTTCCACTTCCAGCTATGGATAAATGAATATGCTCTCTCTTCTGTGATGCAAAAGCACCTGTCTGAGAAACAAGAGAAGATAATGCAAGGCGTCATGAGCAGACTAGGCTGCCTCAGTGATGAGTAAGTGTGATTTAATCAGTGAGCAGTGTGGTAAATCTGCAGTACTGCAAATGCATATTAACACCCATGTTGCAGAAAACAGTGTTGAGGGATTCTAAGCATCTTCAAACAGACAGCTACTGTAGGTTTTAATCCTAAATAGTAAAAAATTTCAAAACAGAGTTAAGACCACAGACATCACGACTCTTCATGAGTCTGAAGTCTTCTTTGATTTGTCAGTTGATATGCATTCGAAGTATCTCTTCTGACATTAGTGAGTAATTCCTAATCTTGAACTAGCTTCACTTTGCCCTCTGTATGTCACACTGGAATTGAGTATTGTTTAACATAAAATGTTCAGTCCAGCACCATTCAGCTCTGTCTTTGCTTTTGGCTATTAGAATACCATGGAAGTGACTCCTCTCTTTCTGTCTCTGACTCTCTCTTACTCTCTGTCTGTATTCACTAAGGAAACTTCCAGAAATTATGTGCTATCTGTCTTGTTTTGATTAAGATGTCAAATGACTTCATTCAACATGGCATCTACGTTATCATAGAACAATACATTTAAAAACTTGACTGTCTGGAATATTGGTATTATTGCCACCACATTCCTTTATTTTGGCGGTATTTTTCAATTCAGCTTTCTGATTTCTTGTTCTCTGACATTTCCCACAGTTTGTTATCTGGGCATCTCATGGTGCCTTACACATACACACGTTAGGTACAGATGCAAACCCACCCTGATGAATATCATCCCAAATGTGCTTAGAGCAGCTTTCACTCACTATGTTCAGAATCTTCGTGGAATTCTGTTCACTTGCTCCAGCCTTGTCTGTGCTGCCAGCTAACACTAGCTTCTTCAGCATCTCTTCAGAGTGTACCTCCTTGCTAATCCAAGGCATGTCCTCCTGCATTTTCTTCAGCTTGAAATAGCTTTCCTGCAGTTCTGATTACATTCTCTTTTCATCTTATTTCAAATCTCCTATGAAAAAAAAGAGTAATTATAGTTAATTTTTTATCTTTTTTCTTCCTATTTTTATTATTATTTAATTTCAACATGACAGAATTAGAAGTTCATCACATCAATATCCATTCTCTAGACCTGAGAAACATTCTAAAGCGTACTTTGTTGGAGTAAACAGTAGCTGTCATCTTTGAGCAATGACATTCCTGACCACTGGTGTGCAGAGTCAGCAAGCAGCTTAGCTGGGTGATTTTTAATGGTCCTTTATTACAGGTCTGTTAACTACATATTGCAAAAACAGCAGCTGTTGCTGTGTTCAGTATGGAGAAGGTTAACTCTTCGAAGCATCGGAACGGCAGCTTTGACTCGGATGAGGATGTCCAGAAAGAAGAGCTTGCTGCAGGAGCTAAGAGAGCAACATATCCTGCAGAAGAGCTCCTCAGCCTGTCAAGATGAAGATCAGTGGCAGCTACAGAAGGCAGTGGTAGGTACAGTATCCTGGAGGGTTTTGTCCAGAGTGATTAAATGTTATGATGTCTGGCATTAGAAGTAGCCACAGATCTCAAATTTCAATGTACTCTTCTAGAGATCATAATATACGCTTGAAAATTTCTTACTTGAATGTCAGAAGAAATTATTTATTTCCTCCCAACAGACCTAGCAAGTTTTTCTGTACCGTTGTCATTTGTCATCCTTCTGTTTTTCTTTCCCCTTTGTCCATAAGATACTTAATACACATTTCCCTGACATCCTTCCAGATAATCTGGTTCTTGGAGGTCGAGGTGATAGGAGAAAGTTTAAAGGACTGTTAAACTTTATGTTCCCACAGGTCACCTTCATGATGTTTGTAACTGTGTTTTGGGGATTAATCTTTCTGTTTAATACTAGATCTTATTGGTTATTCACTTACGTACCCTGGATACTTAACTAGAACAAAAGTGCACTGCTGATATCGACGTAGAGGTCCCTTCCCAGCAGGCATCATCAGTATTAGCTCCTGCTCAGCTCAGGGCTGCTGCAAGTCTGGTTTGAACCCATCCGGTATTTTGTATCAGTGCACCATGCCATTACTGTGCATAGAATATTATGCATGCCTCTAATTCTAATTGGCTTAACATGGACCCTAACTCTCCACTTGGGAGAGGGATAAGGAAATTCTGTCCCTGTTAAGTATGAAAATCTAAAAATATAATTAACTTTTAGAAAAAGTAAAATACAGTGAAATATAAATGCATATGACATCATTCCTCTTGTTTCTGTATTTACGTTCTTTCCACTCTTCCATCTCATTTGGCTCCCAGAGGGACAAGAATTGGAGCAATCACTGTGTTCCCTAACAAAAATGAAATGTCCTCAGGTACTACTGGTCTTTTGGACTGTATCTATCTTTCCAAGGCCAGCTAAAACCAGTCTCATGAGGAAATGCCTAAACGTGCATATTATATCCTTGCTGCCAAAGAAGTAGAGTCTATGTGAGGAACTGTGAAAACTCAGAGAGAAAATAAATGTTAGGAACACGCTTCAAAACTAGAACTGATAGAAAAGGAGTTGAGGAAGAGGTTAGTTTGCAGTCACTCAAGCAGAGTTTTAGACATACTGTGTTATTTTAACTAAATTTAATTTAATCTTGTGCTTAAATTAATATGAGAGTATTATGTCAGTCTATTTATTTCATAACATGACATTTGAGTCTTTTTCAAAAACAAAAACTGTTTAATGACTTTATGACTATCTCTAAAATGTCAAAAACATGTCTGAGCTCTAAATAAAGATGTCAGAATAACCAACATTAATAGGGACATCATTATTTTCTATAGATGAATGTGGGTAGAGCATATTATTTTCCTGCTTGCATTTTTTATTTACAAAAGGGAATCAAATAAGAGCTGTTGAATTCCTCAGAATAATTTAGACTTTAATGAGAATATTAATGAGACTGTAATATACTTGGAAAAGAAAGAGCAGGTTGTGCTGGTAAGTGTGTCCTCTTATGCGTTGGAGAGAGCTTAGAGTGAAAGTGGATTTGAAAAGTAGCATAGAAAACAGTGGCAAGGATGGTTGAAAGAGCTTAAGAGACTAGAACTCTTCAGCCTAAAAAAGATGTGAATGTCATTTCTTTTAAAACAGCATACACTATGTGAATAAAGAATAATTTTTGTCTTGTTTCTGATGTTTTTTTTTTCTAACAAAAGAACAAGAGAACAATAAACAAAGCTACTAGATTACTACTTGAAAGCCTCTTGATTTTTTTCTGAATAAGCTGCAGAACCAGCCACAAGAATATTGTAGATGCCAAGAGTGCCAATGGTCTCTACTTGCTATTGACTACAGAGCACAAATATACCTACTTTTTCATAAAATAGTGTGAGAAGAATAGCTATGTGCTTACTGCGTTCCTATGCTGTTTGTCAAGGTATCCACAAATATCCCTTCCTGCAGTCAGGGTATTTGAGCTTGGTTGATCATATTTTACATAGAAGACCAAATTCAATAGTGTGAGTATGAATGGGAGTACATCACTTGGATATGACTGCTGGGACAGTACGCTGCTGCTGTTGTACATATGGTGACAGAGGCAATAGCTTTGGTGCCAAGATAAGTATGTTAAGTGACTGTACATAAAATTATACTGGAAATTAGATTAAGGATGAAAACAGTAATATTCTGAGTGGCTGTAGGACTTTCTTTTACAGTGATGCTGGCTAAATTTTTGAGTACATTTAAATGGCAGTGCTTGCTATCATTTTTTCTAATTACCAGGAATCCCATATTCTGGAAGAGGAAGAGAAGCTTGAGGAAGAAACGCAGCAAACCCATTTAGAATTTCACCATCAGTTAGTAACAGAAATCCAAGAAGCTCTTCAGTTTCTTCAGCAACACATGGAGCAAGTGATCGGGCGGACATTGCTGCAGCATGCCAGACAAGAAGCTGCAAAAGAGAATTCAGATGATGAGCAGGAGTTCAAGGTATGGAATTGTTCAGTAGCAGCTTTCAAAACAAACTGTGTTCGTACATGCAAAAGAACTTCTGTGTGGTAAGGGTGATGGAGTTCTGGAACAGTTTGCCTGGAGAGGTTGTAGAGTTGTCTTCTGCGCAGATACTCAAGACCTGTCTGGATGACCTATTCTAGACCTGCCTGTGCAACCTATTGTAGGGAAACTGATTTAGAAGGGGGGTTGGACTTAATGGTCTCTTGAGGTCCCTTCAAACCCCTTCAATTCAGTGATTAGAAAGATTTTACTGTAATTTTTCATGTTTCAGCATGTCAGTTTGTCACATTTTTAAAGCGCAAAATCTACACTCCTGCATGCACATACAATGTTAATTTTGGTCTTCAGTTTTAGACAGATCAAAACACCTAGTTTTTTTTACTTAGAACATGAATTGTTCTTTGTGATATGTAATACAGGAGAAACTGGTAGAAGCTGCTGTAGAAAGCGTGTATGGGACCAGCAATAACATCAGCAGACTGGTAGAAAACTACTATCAGCAAGTAGGAAAAATCACAGAAGTCTACGAAGGTAAAAAACTTCAGCAATTGAAATCCTTCCGAGGTACGTATATTGTTGTAGGGTTTTTTTTTTTAATGTTATTTTAACAAATATTGATAGGGAGAATGAGAAGGCTGTGTGACTGGAGCCTGCAGAGTACCTCTTAGAAGGGATGAGATCTGTGTTTACAGTTCCTCTTCACATAAGCATCACTGGCAGACAGTCTGGTTTCTCCAAGATGATTGCCTTCAATTTTAAGGAGGTTCTTACATTCATTCCTGTTATGATTCAACAAAATGTTATTCTCTCTGACATAGAGAAGATTCATGAGAGGATACAGCCATTCCTGTCCTGAGTATGAGCTACTGCCTTGTTTCTTGACTGTCAGCTGTGATACTTCCAGAGTTTGTCTAACTGCTAGTGAGGTTTTTTGAACTCCTGGATCCCACAGATGATATAGAGACACTTCTTCCTGGAATTATTTCTAATTGTTCAGTTCAGACAGGAAAGAAAACAGGCTGTGATTACTGATTTCTTCTTCAAACTCTCCCCTCTCCTCTGGAAAAGGCTGTTGGCATTCTGTGAAGTTAGTGAGTTAGTAGAATGACAGAAGCTTCTGAGTATTTAATACACGTGGAGTGGATGAATGAAAGCAGTTTTATAAAACTGAAGCTAACAGTTTGAAGTAGGATTCAGTATTGAACCAAAGAAGACGATTTCTGAAGAGGAATAAGCCTATCCTCAAACATTGGTAGGAAGGATTTGTGAGCTCCTGTTAATAGCTAGCCACACTCCCTGGTTATATGAGAACGAATCTGATTTGCTGTGACCTATTATGGACCCTAAAATTGGAAGCTGAAGTAACAGAAGCAAAATACGTGCAGTGATTTTTGATGACCTGTGTTTTAGACATTGGCAGCCAACCAGACAGTCAGTTATTCAAGTTCTAACAAAGTCACTAAAGACATCTTTGACCTTGATTTTGCTGACTACAAACAGTCTAAAATTCCTTTGATTTGGGTTGGTTGCGCTTCTGTGATGAGGAAAAGTTGAGGGATTTGGGCTTGTTTAGCTTGGCTCTTCTCCCCAGAGAATGCTTTGGGGAGACCTCATTGTGGCTTTCCAGTACTTGAGGGAGCTTACAAGCAGGAGAGGGACCAACTTTTTACATGGTCTGATATCAGTAGGACAAAGGGAAATGGCTTTAAACTGATACAGGGTAGATTTAGGTTAGATGTTAGGAAGACATTTTTATTCAGAGGGTAATAAGTTTCTGGAACAGGTTGCCCAGAGAGGTTGTGGTTGCCACATCTCTGGAGGCATTCAGGGCCAGATTGGATGGGGTTCTGAACAGCCTGATCTAACATTTGGCAACTAACCCATGGCAGGGAGGTTGGAATTAGATGATCTCCTAGATCTCCTCCAACCTATGCCATTCATGATAAGCAGGAATTACAACTGAAGCCCACTGCTAAGCACTTCTCTGATGTGAATGAGCTGACCCAATGTCATTACATACTTGGATGTTTTGTTTCATTGGTGTTTTCATTCTGCTGTCAACTAGTCTCCCTAATAGTGTGAAATACCTGGAATACCAGTCACTAGAGCCACAGAGAGCCTTCTGGTAACTGCTTTTAACGTCAATTTTCCCCTAGTGCTTGTGTGGAGATATTGTTTCAGTGAATTGGCATTCCATGAACTATGAGAAAGAAAATGACGTGTGTAAGCAGCTACTGAAAGAGCACGTTTTCCTTTCAACTGAAGAAAAATAGATTTCTCTCTCTTGCAATGTAAGCCTTCAGGCATGAAGAAAGATGAGAGCATTTACGTTGGTAATAAACACAGGCGTGTTTGAGATTTGAGTGGCCTGAGAAAAACTGAGCTGAATCTGAAAGCTCAAAGGAACTAGTACAGTGAAAAATATTGCAAAGATACATATATGTGCTCTAACGTGGCCCAGTTTTTCTATAACAGCAAGTAAGTACTTCTACTTTGTTGGTACTTCACATATTAAGAGAGAGAAATAGGTCTAACAAGAGCTTTTGATGCTCTAGTACATACAAGTCCTTTTTTAACCTAAGTCCAGATTTGTGATGCAGGTCCCATGCCTTTTTCCTCTCATCTGTTGTATTGCCTCCAGAAGCAATGAAATTTTGCACTGTGATTCTTAAGAGCCAAAATCTCTACCCCTAGGCTAAGCCCTGTCAGCCAGCCAGGAGGCAGGACACACATGATTCTTTGCTTTTAGAAGGGGCTGATCTGTGAGGGGATTTCCTAGCATGATTACTACACAGGGGGAGAGTGGTTCCCCTCACCAAATACACTGTCAGCCTCAGAGGTGACTGCCATCCTCTCCCAGCATTCAGAAAAGGTTAGGTGCTCTCCACGAGTGTTAAATACCTTAATTTAGTATCTACACATCCGTTTCTCTCCTTATTTTAGAAAAACACAGTGGTCCACAATGGTGGGTATGAGGAAAGGGGTCCAATCCAGCAGATTGCTACCAGCCAGGACTTTGAAGGCAAGGCTCATACCCCACTCAGCAGATGAACAAGTTTGTGTTCACAGTGTAAGCGTCAGCAGAAGTACCAAAATTGCTTCAGCGAGATGTAATGTTCGGCACTGTCAGGCCTCAGAGTAATGGAGGGGTTTTTTAATCTGGCAGTTTTTTCATAATATTTCTCCTTTGAATTCTGTGGTAATCACTTAGCCTAGTGGGAGAAGTAGAGAAGAACAGGAATTCCCCAACATTACCATCTCAGCCAAAAAATGCACAACCTAGTGCCTGATGGTGCAACAAATCACAGTGGCAGAGCGACCGTGTGTGAGAAGTGCTTGAGATCTTCAAAGAGCTCTGACTTTGAAAAGACTGCCTAGAGCAGGGATTAATTTGTACTGATGCAAAATATAAATAGTCAGGTTGCTAGAACTCAAAGTAGAGTTTGTAATTTTTAGCAGATTTTTTTACAAAAACATTATTTCAGCAGAAAGAAGTGAAAGGTACAGACTTAGAAAGAAAGAAGTGAATGACCAAGCACTGAAAGAAAAACAGACCAAAGGCATCCTGAGTGTGTCATCCACAGTCCACCAAAGGTAAGAGCAAGCAGAAGCACTGCCAATAATTTAAATGTTTTGGCTTTTGCAGATTTACATCTGTCTAACTGAATAAACGCTTTAGGTTTACTTTTTGTATTTTGTCTTTGATGGAAAAGAAGTATCTGATGCCAAATCTATCTACCCTTTGATCTCAAAGAATTACTTTCTTATTAAAAAGAACTTTTGATGCTCGTTAATTGCAGACTGAAGAACTACATCTAGACAGTTCAGAAAGACAGAATGAAAAGCAATGCCAAATCATATGCAGTATTTTAAAAGAAATTCGATGTAAATGTGGGATGGGAATTGCTGCTGTCCAGTTCATTATATTCCATCTTCCCTGCTTCAGATATAAAAAGTACCTATTTTGCTGTTGAGTAAATTTACACCATAATGAAGATAACATTTTTGAAGGATGAATAATATTCAGAATGGCAAGAGGATTTTATCGAATGCCTTTGATGGTTGAGATTATTTGCACAAAATTTAGGCTGGAACGCCTCAGATGTTAATTAGATAAAAATCCCATTTAATATATTATTGATTTTATGGAATTTAGACTCTGGACAAATAACACTGTAAATGCAATGAGTTAATTATCATAAAAAGCTATATTGTAAGTTTGCAGGACTTGCAAAATGATATTCCCATAATATACATTTTGTAGGCGATTTATTTCTCTTCATTTATTATCCAAAATAACACTGCATGTGCAATTTTGATACTTTAAAGTGGTTAATTCATTTTTAGACATTCTGCTACTTCTAAATTGAAAGAGATCATTCCTCACTTTCTGTTTTTCGTCCTTGTTTGAATTAGTATAGAAATAAATTCATCTAGGGAAGGGCCTCAGAAAATATCTGTTAGATGTTCATAATCAAGCTCATCGTTTATTCTGACATGTAAATTTGCTTCTAGCTGTTTCAGTTTTTTCATCCATAACCTATTCTATTAGTTTAAAAGAAAATACAATTAAATTGGACTGCATGCAGTTAGAAAATAGGGTATTAGAAATGCAACTATTTTGTATCTAGGTTCGTCTCATAACTTTTAGTCAAAACTTGGTTTCACGTTACCATTTTGATTTCTTTTAGGGTCAAATCCCAAACTTTCAGGATGTTAAATCAATGACAGAATTTCCATTATCTAATTCCTTTTGTACTCAGTGAAAATTTTTATTTGCTTTTGCCCTTGGAAGGTTATGAGTGTGAGTTCAAAGAGCAAATTTTGAAAGCTAACCTTCTGTAAGCATTGACCATTACAACAGAAACTGCATTGTGTGTAGCTGTCAGAAACAATTTGTGTTATCTCCTTCCCCAAGGAATGTGATGAGTGATTGACAGTTTTGCTTCAAGGTAGGCCAGGCAAAAGAACAGAAGAATTACAGATTTAGCAAAGTTGCAGCCATTCAGATTCTACTATATTAATATTAACCCTTAACCAGCAAAATAAAACAAGGAAAGAATATAGTTATCAGTACTCCCATCACCAGGTTTCTAATTACCATGTTTCTGGCTCAGTGTCGACCTGATACTGAAGAGCTGTGAATGGAATGGCTAATTCTTAATCCCTTGTCCTCACACCTGATCCTCTAACAGCTTGTCTCTTTGGCATGCAGATAGCAAAACTGATTTGATTCGTTGCAGAAAACAGAATGATTCTGAAAAAAGACTTCAGAATTAGAGCTGAACTCCAGGCATGGACAACTCAAACTCCTGTTGCAATTCCAGCCTTAGAAAGGAGCTTGTGTACTGTGGTGACCCAAGGCAGGTTGTTAAAATAAGGAAAACAAAATAAAAATCTGCAGCAAAATTATTTTTCATAGCAGAAACTGGGTGGGCTGATACTGCTAATGAACCTTTCCACAAAATATTCTGAATGCACTTCAGCATTGTATTCCTCTCTTGACCTGTGGGAACCTGCTTTAGCAGGGGACAGGACTAGATGATCTCCTGAGGTCTTTTCCAATCCCTATGATTTTGTGATCCTGATCAACATAGGTACTTTCAACTTTCCCTCTACCAGGATGGTGCTGCAGCAAAAGAAGGTTCTGACTCAGTTTGAGATGCACCAACAAATTCGTCTGGAGTCTCTGAAACAGAAGCTGCTGGGATTGCATCACCTAGAAACTGAGATGGAGAATCAGCTGAAGGTAAATCAGGATAATATGACTCACCAACCTGAATCAATAGGTGACAAAGCATCTGTTGGTTTGCACTTGTTGGTTGACAGGTTGTAAGGGTCTTTTAGCTGTCCCAGTTGAAATTAGTACAGAGATTCACCATTGGAACTCCGGACCCAGTAACACATGCAGACAGTTAACAGCTTGAAACCATTTCCTACAAAGAGAACCTGGGAAAATAGGGAGGCATTATATTCTTTATCTTACTGACAGTTCTGCATCACGTCTGTTGCAAGCTCAGGCTTATTTTTTGGTTACTTGAACGTCTCTGTCTAACCAGATGGAGATTATTTAACCTCCTTACATCAGTGTGTTTGAGTTCACAGCCAAGATGAGGAGGGTCAGGCCCAAATGCCATGTATGTGTGAGTAGCCAGGCTGCACTGCACGTCTCCTGCTCTTCCTCAGATAACTGTCTGCGTGTTTGTGTCAAGTGCTGTTAAAGAGAAGCTGTACCTTATTGTTTCCCATGTTTCTGCAGTGACATGAATGTTTTTGTCACACGATGTGTAGGATAACATAACCCAGAATCAAACCATTCTGTGTTAACTGACTTCTGCTTTATCCTTGTGTGCAGGAAGCTGAGTGGGACTTTGTGACTGAGTTGGCTGCACTGGCTCGAGTTCCAGTCACTGTGAAGAAGCAGCTGTCCAAAAAGAGCAAGCCAGCAGGTCAGTACAATCCAGGAGTCTTAAAAAACACACAGTTCCACTTACTATGCTGTAATATATCACAACAGAGTTCTGAGGAAAGATTTTTTTCATCAGATGAGGTAATTGGGATATAGAAAAAAGTACAGTGAGCTTCCAGGCTCATCTAACTTGCTGCTAGCTGAACCACAAATAAATATGTTTGTTCCTACTCCAGAGCTGCCCTTTAACGAATAGGTGACATCATTAGGTAAGGCTTTACCTTGCACAAACTCAAGTTACTTTTCACATCTTTATCATGTACTTTAGAAAAGGACCCTTCACCTTGTTCACTACATTTCTGGGAGGAGAGCACGGCTGAATCACCTGGCTTTCTTTCTCTTGGTAGAATGGAAGAATCAGCTTTTCCACTCACATACTCAAAAGTAAAATCTAATCAGGAAATGTGAAATATTTGAATCTACTGCACTTTTAGCAGAGCAGACTAATCCATTATTCAAGAGACAGTGGTTGCACCTCATAGGAACTCATGTCAGTGTGCAGCAAATGTGAAAGCTGTGAGTATTTTCAGTCAAAAACCTATATTCTAGGCCCATATAAAGTGGGGTGATTGCCTTGCTGTATAATTTATGTGTTTAAAGTGTTACTATGCTAGAAGTTACTGTACAATTTTTTTGTGTTTTTTTTTCTTTTGTTTTGTTTTGCTTTAGTTTTTTGTGTTGATTTTTTTGTTTGCTTTTTGCTTGAGAATAACAAAAAAACAACCCTAATATCTGTGATTTAATTTTTTTTTTAATTCAAATGTTTTTGATAATTCAGGGGAAAAAACAAACTCAAAAAGAGGGACCTTACAGTCTCCAGAATCAGAAGACAAAGATGATTCTTGTGAAAATATTCAAGAGTCCCTCAAACTGAATTCCAGCTCGTGCAGGTACAGTAGAGGCTAAAAAAATGCGCTGTGAAAAAAACTATTTACACAAAATAGTACATCTACTTTGTAAGCAGGTATGCCAATCCAAACCAAAATGTAACACCTACACTAGCTAATCTTCTTTAACACTTACTTCTCACATGTACTTGACCGTTGTTTTTCCTATATCTTTTTCTAAATTAGGAAAATCATTGGCGTTTGCTTGTCTGTGCTGTTATGGATTTTGTCAATAACTTTGATTTTAAGCAGATAAATGAGAAATACTCTTTCCAAAATTCCTTTAATTAGGCTTTTAAAAACCTGAGTCACAGACAGCATAAATCAGCACAGACAATTGAACCCAATGGAACTAAGTTGACTTGTAGCAACCAAAATATGGTCTGTGGTATTTAGGCTTTCAACTACCACTTTATTTCTTGAACAAAGGCGAGCGCCGGTCTTTGGCTGATGGGTAGCAGTTCTAACAATGATTTTCTTGATAGATGTTTCAGTTGGCTTATGCTGGGGTGCTAACTAGAGAAGAAGAAATGGCTACAAACCTGAAAGATGCCAGCTGATTACTAGGGGCAGATCAAACCAGCCAGCTGGTCGCTGGGACTTGATATATTGAGCAGAGAAAATCCTGTTGACAGGCAAAGCAAACAGTTAGTTCTCAGGAGCCACAGGCCTTTGGAGGAAAGTATTTATCCCCTGAGTGACCTCAGCCTGGGACTGACTTCAGGAGATGGCTCCTTTCCCCGATGGCATCAACTCTTTTCACACACTCCTTTCCCACAGCCAACAAGGGATATGCGTGTAGGGAACAGGGACACAACAAAGGAACATTTATCTTTATGCAACTTTGTTTTGGCAGCCTCAACAGAGGCAGCTGAGACCAGTGAGTGCAGAAGTTATAGTCATATAGCAAGTGCTCTCTAAACGAATTTAGTTTAGGACAGAACAGTAGCCTTTGAAAAACCTGGTCTGCAATTCTGTTTTATTTCTCTCGTTTATTTCTTTCAGAGAGAGGTTAAAGAGGCCACACGAAGGGGAGACTGAACCAAGGAAAAACACAAAGATGCTGAAAAAAAGAGGCAACAGGTAGCCAGAGTATTTATATGAGCTGTCTGAACACGGAGTACCAAGGCATTCTTCTGGGAGATCTCAGCAGCTATAAATACTGAGCTGGGTTACTGAGGAACAATGAAGAACATCAATAATAACCGAGAAATCTTCTTTAGCTACAGACTGAGAATCAATCCCAACATTCTCACTTAGCCTTGGCAAAGGGAAACAAAGAATTCTTTAAGCTTTTCCAGACCGTGTGGGAAACATGAAGGGGAGATAGTTTTAAATGAGGAATATACCTGAGGAAAATGCAGAAGCAATCCAGCCTAGTCTGCTGAGGTCAGGACAGGGCAGTAAGGTTTCATTGCAATGTTGATGTATCATTTACTTTTGAGCCTGAAAGTGCTGGATCTGATCATGGTATTTGTGGTCGCCGCTTTGGACTAAGAGAAATAGATAGAAATTTAAACACTATGAAAAGAGGCTTCATGTGCTATTGGTCAATCAAAAGATTAAATTTGTCTTTCCCTTGTTATGTTTTAATGCTTCCAAGGTAAGGTATGCTTTTTAAAATTCCTACAAAGATTTCTGTAACTATTTCTCTTTGTCTCAGATTTCAGATCATTATTTTTTAGAAAGTCTGAAACAAAGCTGGTCTACTATTTCATTTTTTTATTTTTCTATTCTAATTCCTTAAGTAAACTCTTTCTTTTGTTTTCAGTGTACTTTGTTACTCCTATTACACCCCGTGTGGGAAGTTTTCTTGTTATGCAAAGCAGCAATTTCTCACTGGCTGCACAGAGCACCTGTATCTTGTAATAAATTGCCCTACTTAAGCAGTCTTACAGCTTTTGTGAAATAAAAGTTTCTGTCTTTTTAAATTAACATATATTTTCCTAACTAAAGAGCTGTCCTTTGGCACTTGATGTAAAATAGTCCATCAGCAAAGCAGTTTACCTCAGATAAAAGGGCCGCCACACAAATGACTTTTCTGGGCACGTTCTGCACAATTGTTAAATTGTTAATTTTCACTTCAGTCATTATCGAAATCTTTTCCTCTAAGCTGTACTACTTCAAGCATTAGATTCTGCTGTTTCAGCAATCACTCTCCATGGTCTCTCCACCTTACCGATGGGGACATTTTAATTGTCTGTTTGATGGGATTTATCTTCAAATGGATGCTGCCTATTTCCTTCTGTTTGAAAACCATAATTCTTCAGCACACTCCATACAGTTAGCGAGAAGGAAGCTTTTAATAATAGAGTTGATTGTGCTGTGAAGATACCGTTTTAACATGCAGTGCAGCAAAGGCTCCAGTCACGGGCAGAATGCAGCAGTCTCCCCAGCTGCACTGAGTGATTCATTTCACTAGGCAGGGCTTGCATGGCTTTTTCTCTGTCTTATCTCAAAAGCAGGGCAGCAGTGCCCTCTCCCGGGCAGCCAGTGGGGTTTCTTCCCCTTGCTGTTGGGCAGCAGTGGCTTGCCGAGCAGTCTCCACCCCAACTTCTTCTCTCAGCCCTTGCAGGTGAGACCCGGCCAGCCAGGGCTGTGTCTCTGCCAGCTCCCTGCCCTCCTCCCTCTGGGCTCAGCTTTCTGCAAACAGCCTTTTCTCCCATTCTCTCACCACGTCACCTTCGTTTCATGACAAAAAAATAAAAACAACAAAGTGCTACTCCTGTCCCTGTTAGCAACTTCAGTCATTTTGTGTTACACCACTGATTCATTAGGACCGCCCAGTCCAACCATCAACCCATCACTACTGTACCCACTAAACCATGTCCCTCAGTGCCATAGCTGTGTGCATTTTGGTCACTTCCAGGGACGGTGGCTCCTCCACCTCCTTGGGCAGCCTGTTCCAATGCCTCACTGCTCTTTCTGAGAATAAATTTTTCCTAATATCCAACCTGAACCCCTCCTGGTACAACTTAAAGCCATTACCTTGTCCTGTCACCTTGGAAAAGAGGCCAACCCTACTTCTCTGCAATCTCAGGCAGCTGTGCAGAACAGTGAAATCTTCCCTGAGCCTCTTCCAGACTAAACATCTGTCTTCCATCAGAAGGATTATTTTTAGCACTGCCACTCAGTTCAATTTAAATCCATCTGGCTCTTTCTTTATTTCCAAGACAACACAAAGTAATGCTGAGACAAAGATTTATCCTGATGCTATGAAGTACTTTATCAGCAGTCAAATGGACACAAATTACTGCTATAGTCAAATCTCAGCACAGAAGGTCCACTTACTGGTCAGGAGGAAAATATCTTTGCCATCAACAAGTTATTCAAGAGGATGCAGAAAAACACCTGCACTTTGAGGGTGACAGCACTGAAACAGGCTGCCCAGAGAGTTTGTGGGGTCTCCTTCTCTGGAGATAGTCAAAACCCACCTGGATTCTTTCCCTGCTTAGGGAACAGCTTTAACAAGGGGTTGGACCAGATGATCTCCAAAGGTCCCTCCAACCCCTTCACGTCTGTGATTCTGTTATATTCATCCTTGAAAAGTTTCAGCACTCAACTGGACCAGGTCCTAAGCAACCAATTTTAACTTGCAAGTTAGCCCTGCTTGGAATTGGCTGGACCAGCTGACCACCAGCTACACGAGTCTCACGTACTGGATTCTTCACCTGGTGTAGGGAGCTGCTTCGGCAGGGGGGTTGGACTCGATGATCTCTTGAGGTCCTTTCTAACCCCTATGATTCTATGATACTGATCTGTTAACTGAGGTTTTTAGTGCTTTTTCTCCACTTTGCATCTTTCCTGTGCTTAAGGGGCAGTAGAAATAGCTTGTGAGCAATAGGATTGTGCCTGGAGAGTGTGGGAGACGGCTGAGCAGTTCTGCCAGCTGAGAGCAGTCTCCAGCATAGTGGATGTCAGATGGGAAAACAGAGGCACAGCTCAAAACACCTCCCTTGTACTGTACAGCAACTTTAGTTTATACAGAAAAGGCTCAGAAGAAGCTTTGATCGTGCTTTATAGGTACAAAATACATACCAGTATAGGTTCCTGCTCTGCAGATGTAGTTAGGATCAGTAATAAAGCCGTTTCTATTTGTTAGTTTTCTTTTTTAACAAGGATAGGTCAGAGAAGTATGGATGGGACACTGCTGCAAAGTAGGCCTTGGGGTGGTAAAAGAAGCACCACTTACCTTGTTTAAAACCCCCAAGGGAATGCCACGTGTAGTTAGCTCTCTGGTGGTGTACTGCAGTAACTCAGTAAGGCATCCATCACTTCACCATGCCGGCGACCATGCATCAAGTTCTCTGTGCTCAGAAATAAAGATGTCTTTAAATTACATCCAGGAAGCAGTGCTTATCCAGGGGGAAGAGACACAGGCACTGCATGGGCTCAGTGCAGGCTGTCCCTACGCAGCAGCACAGGAGCATGGCCAGGCTGAGGGAGCCTCTGAATATGATTGACATGCTAGCACACTTCTCCCCAGAGAAATCCCAGAATTGCACTGGCCTAACAAGCACAGTGTTGTTCATATAGGACCACTGATGCATGAAGTGCCTCAAACACCCATAGGTATATTTATTCAGACACTTTTAACAAAAAGAAATAAATGCATGTAACAGTGGGGTTGGACTGTTAAACACAAAAAGTTCTTTGGTTTAGGACTGTGTTTTGCACATAGAAAAGTGAAATCTGTCAGTACTAGTTACACAGCAGCTCCTTCTATCACCTCTAAGAAAAGCCTTGTAGACTGAATACTTTTGTTGGAGCAACCGTTGCTACTGAAACAAACACAAAGAACAAAATCACTATGGAAATTGTAACCCGCGGTTCCAAACTGTAACACTGTCAGGCATAGTTTCATTAGAGCAAACTGGATGAAAGAAGCAGAGGAGGTGGAGACTTGAGTTTCAATATTGCTAGACAAGATGGCTCACCTGCTAGGCTGTAGGTTATTCCAGAGTGATTCATCCTTGGGCTTCTCTGCTGGTATCACTTTATAAAGCCACCAGGCATACAACACAAGCCTAGGGATAAGAGTATTCTCCAGGCAATAGGAAACATGAATCTGAATCCTTGGGGTGGAGAGTCAAGTATTTTTTTACAAGCACTCTTTGTATTTGCTGCTGATGAAAGGCTTTATTTTGAAACAGAATCGATTCGGATCACTCGAGGCTGAATTGTGGTTTCTTCATAGGTTCAGATTAAAGCCAAAGCAGAAGGAATAGCTGCCTATTCAGACCAGCCCTGACACCAAGCTTCAGACCCAGATGAGAAATAAAAGTTTTGTAGGGTAGTGATTTCTTCCCTGGTAGTGCTGAAGGCGATTGCATGCTAACTTCAGAATACAATGACAGGTTTCGGGTAGGCTATACTCCAAAACTTTCATGTCCCACATGCACCTGACGTGCAGCACACACCTTGTGCCAACAGCTTATTGCTGCATGGAAGGGATGGACAGGTGCTAAGTGGTCGAGTATCACAGCTAGATAAAATCATTCCAGTGGCACTGCACTGCTATAGTACTTTTCCTCTTGCAGTTTGGTAGTGTAGGAAAGGGCAAAGTGGCACAAGGCCAATGGGAGGTGCTTTGCCAACCTGCTCACTTTCAAAGCACCCACCCTGCACTGTAGCTCACACTTCCCACATCTGCAGCACAGTCAGACAACAAGAAAGTGATTAACAATGTTTCTTCTATAGAGTCTGTGAGAGAACCAGAAGAACAGGGAGAAAGCTTTTCCTTAACTCCCATAGAAAGAAGTAATACAAGCCCATTTTGCTCACCTTTTCTGTGTCATGTCTTGTTCATGGCCTAAGCCCTGTCCAAGCTCAGATCAGCACGGAGCACACCGAGAAAACCAATGCCAAGCCATATACAGCTTAGGTCAAACTGGAGCCTTTCTTACTGGTTTTCTACTACAGATGAAGATGATGGCAATCAACCACCTAAGATCTTGGGAGAAAAGCTAATTTAAGTCTCACTTGGCCAAAATTGAGAGAGCTGGAAGATAAATGGTTAAGTATATTTTTTACAGTGATCTTTTATTTAAAAGACAGATAATGCACACTGTGGTATGCATATGCAGAAACCTACGCTTAAAAGTCCCTTGTGATGGGAGGAGTTTCCTTCTTTCACATGCTACCAACCTAAGAGACAATTTCTCATGAGTTTCTCCACACTAAACTTTCAGTCATCGAGCAACAGCACTAGAAAGCAGAGGAAGACACTCATCCATCAATTAATTTCCTTTATTTCACAAGCTCTGAATTCAGAAATAGAACCACGACTAGTAGATCTTGATACGGTAGAGTAAGTAAAAATGCGTGTGGTTACAAAGGAAAAACTTTGTACAAAAAACTTTAAAAATCCGACGGCAACTTGAATTATCTGTAAGTACCAAAAAACTCATGCAGAAGGAGAGCACTACTGCCCAGGTGGAGAAATCCCTGCAGGGGTGGCAATGGCATTGGTTTGTGTAAAGTATGGCGCTGTCTGAAATGGAAACGGTGAAGACACAGACTTGGAACACTGAGTAGGTACAGACAGGTGCTACAGAGGTTACTTATTATTTGTCCTGATGATTTTCTGTGTCCAAAAGAAGTGCTTCTTGGGTTTATAATAAATTAAAGATAAAACAGAAGCTGCCTATACTACTCTACTGCATACTTTCAAGATGGCCATGTTCTTCCTTCATAAGTGTTTTTAGTGGTGGTTATCAAATACAGACATTAATCTTGGCATTGCGTCTAGTCAATTGTTGGCAACGTGTTCTATAGGGACTCACTCACAGAATGCAACTTGCTTAAATGACTCAGTAACATGCACTAACTATTCTAATACAGCAAAAGGGTGCAAAGGAACCATCATTCAGTTACGAGACAAAGCTAAAACCTGTGGTCACTAAAGGGGCAATGGAAGCACCATGCTTTAAGGTGACTATGGCATGAAAGCACAATTGTGAGGCAAGTAGTTCCAAGCAAACACACCACACTATTATCACCTCTTTCTATACAAATTAAAATTAAAAAAAAAAAAAAGGACATTTCGCTTTTTTTTATTTCCATTAGTACCAAGTAAAACTGTGGGTTCAGTAACACAGATATTGAAGGGAATGTACATAATTCCCACGATCCTTCCTCCTCATGTTTCTGTCCATCATCATTTTTCAGCCAAGACTGGTAATATTAGAACGACCACCAGGAGGTGCCACGATACGATGCCCAGTGCGGCGGGGGTTGTTGTCATCTATCTGAGCTCCTGCAACGAGAGGAAAACAGAAAACAAGGCTATGAAAGGGACAGAATCAAATCACCAGCAGTGATGTTTTACCTGACATTCCAGCTGTGCTTCCCTCACATCACCGTTAGCTGCTTTTTAGTGAGCCAGGCCCCTGCCTCAAGTGCTAAAGAGACCTTCAAAGGTACATTCTTGTGCCCAACTCCAGCCATCTTCAATAAGATGCAATTTCCTATGTGGGAAATTGTCTTCCACTGATTTGAGAAAGAGTCCAGGCAGGGACGACAACCTGGATTCCCTTCACAAGATCAGACCCTGACAGAAAATATTGCTATTTTATCAGGAAAGAAAACCATGAATGTGCAGAATGGCTTTTTCAAACCTGCCTCATTCATTTATAACACCTGTCCCCGCAGGGTCCATGGCTTATAGCAGCACAGTAAATCTGACATTAGTGACTGTAAATGCATGTGAAAAGGAGCACTGATCTGATATAAACTCATTCCCACTGCAAACTGCATTTTAAACTATTGGAACGTTAAGTCTGTGGCAGCAAGCTTGGCAAAATAAGACTACCATAAAAGTGTCAGATCATTTTAAATGCTATTGTAGTCCCTGGTTCAGGCACACATGAGGAGCCTGAATGGGATCAAACTTGCACCACTAGGTGCCATGGTAATACACAGGTCCAGCAGCAAACTCAGAAGCCACAGCTTCACATGCTTTTTAAAATCCACCTCCTTATTTATTATTGTTACAGGTCAAACTTATAAGCTTTTTTGTTTTTTATTTTTTGCTTTATTTAGATTTGCATATTTCTGTATGCTCACCATGGGCCCAAGTGTACAGGGAAGAATGCATTCCAACTCACTAGAAGAGCTTTTAAAACACTTGCTCTCCTTAGGCTTTCTTCTAGAAGTTTTAGTTTCTAAAGAGAGGATTTGTCAGGGATGAAAATGCCACCATCTCTCCCACTGGGGAGAAAATCCTGTGACGTTCCTAACAACATCATAAAGAGCCACTTACTTACCAATTGGGCTGCAGACTTTTGAAGGCTAGCGATTTGACACGCTTGTAATTATCTTCGAATGACAAGGATTATTCCCAACAACCCCAAAGAATGATTTTCCAGTCTATTTCTTAGGCACCATGGGAAATATTTTGGGCACCAAGGGTAAAGAGACATGAAAAACTATAATCTGCATATTAATAGATGCTGCACGTGGTTTGAAGACCATGGGCAAGGACGGCTGAGGTTTCCATATCCATCAGCTTCTGTCAGTACTGTAAGAAGGACATCTGAGGTGTCTGAGCCATGCGAGTCACACCAGGCTCACGTGCCACTGAACACCAGTGGGCCACATTCATAACAACCACAGACCTCTGCTCTGTCAGGTAAATAATATTAACAGACTGCAAGCAGAGAAATATTTAAGAATATTTGGTAATCTGTTGAATATTCCTAAGGAAAGAAAGTATACGAACATATTTATATGTGTACTTCTGCACATATATGTATTTTTTTCATACTGGATTAAAGAAGCAGTTATTGTAATTGAAACTCATCACCAATAATACTCAAGGCTCTAATAAGTTGGGTCGTCTTACCTGATAAGCTAAAATTAGATTGATGGAGGTTCCTGATTGGTGGGGGCTGGTTTTTGGCAGGGGAGGATTTAGTTGAGGGTGCAGGAGTTGCATATTTTGGCGTAGCGGGGATTTCATACACAGGCCCATCATACATTCCTCTGGAGACTCCTTGCAGTCCTCCCACCTACAGCAGGAGCAGAATAAAACCAGACACTGAATGCTCTGATAATTCTCCCTAATGACACTCCTACAGATATACAGAAGCCACTGGGCACAGTGGGGTCTCTGTATCTTATCCTATGGTTCCTGTGAGGAATATGAGAAAAGCGAATTGTAACCGTTCCACTGGCTTTGCAAAGACAGAAATCTAGGAACCGTATGTTCAAGAAAATGATTCCAATTTTCAGGAAGAGTCTGAAGGCACTGGATTTCAGAAACCAAAAGTTCATCAAAAGGATTAGAAATTCAAGGCTTATGTAATTATTGTTTCAGAACCATTCTCCCCCAGTGGGTTAACAGGGGAATTCAAATGCCATTTAGGAAGGCCATGCTATTCACAGGAGTCTGATCTAGCTCCTACAGAAATCAATGCCTTTTCCTTGTTTTTGGTGATTCAACATCAGGCTCAGAAGATTCTTCCAAGCTGAGCCAAAGCTAATGCCCAGAAGGAAGCAGCTGCTGATCACAGCAGTGAATCTATTTCCCAGAGCTCCACAAAGGCAGGGATTTATACTGCTACCCTTATTCCAGGAGGTTTTCCCAGTGCCAGTTAGAGCTTTGCAGGCCCTCATGTGATGTGTTCATCTATCTTCTGTTGTGCAGTGATAGAGCCACAGAAGCTAATGGTGGCTGATATGACCATCACTGGGTTTTTTCTAAATGTTTTCAATTAATAAAATTTGATTGTGGGAAAAGAAACAACTGTGGGACTGCTCTCACTTCCTCTCCGCGAGCAGCAGAGGGAGCTGGAAGTGCAAAAATGTCACTGACTCGCTTGGTTCCCCTGCACACCTTTCCCAATGCATCTATAATCAAGAGTCTTTCCTAAATCCAGCCCCATGGCAAGATGCAAGTTACTTGGCCCAGTTACTTTTGTGCAGATCTCTGCTATGAGACACTGCACTATGATACATGTTTTGGAAGTGCAGTTTTCACTATATAAATAAAATAATATGGTCACTCTGTATCACACTCCCATTTGCTAAACCCTAGGAAGGCAAACATGAAAAGAAGGCCCACATCACCTAACTCAATAATGTAAAAAAAAAATAACAGCTTGGTATTTTGCACAAATGCTTTTCATTTTTACAGTATCTTTTCTCCTCAGAAGAGCAGACTTTTTATATGAATTCTGGCAAGCTATGAAACACAAAGTCTGAAAAGCCATCAACCCACTTGTAGGTTTAATTTCAACAACTGCTATCCACGCAGGGAATGGCACATGCTTAGTCAAAGAAAACAAATCTTTTAGTAAATTTTAATTTGTTACCTGTTCTCTCAAAGTAATTTCATCACTTAGTAGTAAAATTCAGCATCAAATTCCAAAGAACCATTGACTACTGCCAAGCCCTAGTCCTAATCTAAGTCACTTCCCAAGCTTTTATTTAAACACAAGAGAAAAGCTTTCTGAACTGTGCATGCTGATAAAGCTCAGTTCAGCAAACGTGCCAACAGCAGTTCAGAAATGCCCAATATAAAGACTTAAACGCTTTTCTTCTCTGCAGTGTGGCTGTACATTACACAACGCTTAATAGCAATTTAAAATTCTCACTGTCTTCTGGCTTACTCTTCTCCCAAAGAATCATAATTTCTTTGCTGACATCCATCTAGAAGTAAACAGTATCACTACTCTGCCTTCCTTCAGAAGGCTGCACAGCTGGGCGTAAGGCAGTTATACCTAACAGGCCTTTCCATGCTCTTCTCACTGAACAGCACAGTGTTAAGTCATCTCAGTTGCAGAGGAGCCAGATCTTTGGTCATGATTTAAACAACTCATGCATGCTCCATCCTATATGACTCATATTAGCACAATATAATAATAATTTAAAAATTGCTAATGTGATTCCAAGAAGGTATGGCTTGGGAGAAGATTAAACACTATCTGACGTTACCTTATTCCTGATTTTGATGCGCTGGTAAAGATATTCAGGGAAGGGTTTGCGAGGGATGAAGCGGCCCATCCCTTTATTTACGTGCAGGTTCCCATCTTCATACACAATCTTCCCTTGGCTTATGACCACAAGCGGGGCACCATGGCACTCCATTCCTTCAAAGATGTTGTACTCAACAGCCTGAGGATCAACAACATATTCACTGCAAGTTCAGTACAAGATCTCCTTCAGATAGTATCCACATATGTAGTAATATTTTTAAGAAACTGCCATTAACAAGCATATAAAATTACTTTGTTTGAAGGAAAAGCAATGCATTTCCACATGAAATGATTTAAAAGCATCTATCCAATCCAACTCTCCTGGATACATTGCTTATTTTCCAACACAACTTCATCGCCTATTTTTGGAGGACTTTTCCTCTTAACATAGAACTGCTAGAAATGCAATAACCTCACTAAGAAGGAAAATTCTTACTCAGCTGCCAGATACCCACAAGATGTGGTCCCATCCCAAATGTGCTGTGGCTGTGTAAGGCAATTTCAGAGGCTCAGCAGAGAAAACTTGAGCCTTCCAGCACGCACTGAGCTTTCAGAGCCAGCACACACATTTCTGTCTAAAAAAGCTCAGAAAGGACCAGGAAAGTTTGAAGTTAAGCAAGAATGACTTCCAAAGAGCAGGTGATGGTTATTTTTTCAAAAACACTGAGATATATTAAGACGAGAAAAAAAAAACAAACAACAGAATCACTTATGTTTAATTTTTGAAGGTTGTCAAAGGTATATGTATTTTTAATGTAAAGCACATCACTGCATTTCCAGTAAAATTTCTATAAGAACTTCCCAATACAAAAGACAACAGCACAAGATAAAAACATCGAGATAAGAGATAAGGAGTAGGGAGCTGCTCCATTCCTCTACATTTCATGTTTCTTCACATGAAATTGATCAACATTTAAAAAGTGACAGAGCCACTTCTTTTTTGTTTGCTTTCTTTTTCAGCTTACCGATTTATGGCTTTTAGCTGTTATAGTCTTCACCTTATCAGGGTCCCAAATAACAACATCAGCATCTGATCCGACAGCAATCCGGCCTTTTCTTGGATACAAATTGAAGATTTTGGCAGCATTGGTGCTGGTGACAGCTACAAATTGGCTTTCATCCATCTTACCTGTGGCCTAAAAACAACATGACTTGAGCAAAACATTTGTAAGATAGAGACCGAGTATCCAAAGTGCTGAATGGAAAAAAAGAAGAAAAGCCAACAACATCCTGATGCTGTGGATACCAACATGTTTCTCAGCTATCCAAGGTCCCTTTCCCTACATACTGATGCCTATGTGCTTTTTTACCAGCCCTAACAATTTCTATGTAAACATTTTAATGAACGAAGAACAGAGAAATATATAAAGGTATTACAAGATTAACTAAAAGATCAAGTCTAAAATAGGTACAGATTCCTTTAGAAACATTTCCTGCAAATTAATTCCATTCTCCTATGTGCACTCTCAAATCTACAAATCAAAGCAATACAACTCCAATTACAAAGCTCTTGCCTGGAGACACGTCACCACCCATTGAACTTCTTATACCGTCAGCGACGGCTTAATAGCAGCCATACACTGCAGCTTCTTGAGTTTTCAGTATTCTGAGGTCTGCCCTGGCAATAAACAACAGCAGTTTTCCAAGGAAGAATAAGACTGGCAAATTTTTAAATATCAAATAAACCTGTATTTGCTGCCTGATTTATCATGAGATTCCCAAAATGTGAGTTAATCAGTGGTCCCGGAATTAATATATCCGCCTGCAACCCTCATGGTGCAACCCCTGAGGCAGCTCTTTCCCACTGTATGAGTAACAAAATGAAAATATCAATAGCTGGTTATGTTTTGCTTCCTCCTCTGTATATGAAAATATCTGAAGTTGCTTCTGTGCTTGCAGTCTCAAAAGTAGTCCCCGAAGACATCGGTTATTAAATTCGATCTGGGTGAAGTGCTCACAAGAGCATCGTAAATACCAGCAGTCTGCAGTTTGTAAAACACATCCAAGTGCAATGCAGTGTAAAGAAATAAGCGTGTGTGTGTGTGACTGGGTGTGTAAGTGAAGACAGACAATGGAAGGAGAAGATCATTACTTATTAGGATCCATGGAGCCATCAAAAAAATGCTAACATACACCGGCACCTCGCAGCAAAATACGCCAGTATGAATTACATGCAATGTTCTCCTTCAAAGCATTTTATGGTTTAGCCTCAGGCTTGGCTCCATCCAGTTGTAAGCTCTGAAAAACGATGAGACACTTCCCAAATTGAAACAATCCATTCGTTTCATTTACATGAGGTCTACTTCACAACCATTGAACTGCTGTATGTGTCACATGATCCTACATCTGTGAGCAGCATCCACTCTGACACAACTGAAAAAATTACAGCGGTGAGGTCTGCGAAGCCTCAGGTCAAATAAAACCCTATGTCTCTGCACCGTCAGAAGTGATACACAGACCTGAGGTCACAAAACTGGAGAAGATCTTTGAAACAAACAGTTCATCTCATAGTAGTTCTCTTTCTGGGAATTCTTACAAATATATTAGAAAGTCACTGAAATACTGGCGAGGAGTCTGCTGCCTTGCAAAATTCAGCCAACAGTGAATTTCTTGTCATAGGAGTAAGTAAATACTTACTACAGCCTTGTCCCAGACAACAGTCATTCTCTCCTCAATTCCATTGACCCCTTCAGGAATCATAGTGAAGTTGTCCTTTCCAATGGCTTTCTGGGCAGTGCTATAAGGGCAGTGTCCACTTCCCGTCACCTGCAGGTCCCCACTGTGGAGGTAACACACAGAAGGTTTAGACCAGTCACTAAGGTTACCTTGGTCTCAGACTAGTTCAAATGCACCTTTCAAGTCCACACGCTGGAGGTGTAGGCTCTAAATCACATCAGCAGCCTTTCCATGTTGGCTACAGATCACTGAAGAGCCAACAGCAGTTTGGATATCTCCACTTCCCCCCGGAACACCCTGAGCTCCTGTAGATTACAGCCATCTTGGGTTTAGGACTGCTACCAACGGAGATCAGGCACAAACCCAAATCCAGACAAAGGATAATTGTAAGGTTAAGGAAATGATCAGAATATTCTATGGAATGTCTGCCATACTCAAATTCATAACCACATACAGAAATAACAGGAAATTCTGCAGCACAAACGGATGAATCAAGCCTGTTTCCCTGCATTTCTCCCCAGCACATACACTTGTACTGTAATTCTCATACAAATGTTCCTTGAATGGCCTTCCAAAACAGAATAATAAAAAGGAGGAATATTTTTTACCACATTATCTTCTAATTAAACAAAAAAGGCGACAGTGCAAGTGAAATGTACTCTGGATTTGCCTAACTGAAAGGAGTTACACAGAGAAAGGCATGGAGTGAAACATGGAAAGAGCTACCCAAAAAATGATTTTGAGTATAATTTTTCATCCTAGAGAAAAATACGTTGCAGAGATCAAAACTGGAACATTGCCACTCCGAGGAATAAGGAGGAAGAGCATTATTAATAAGTAGTATTTTGCCAAAATAGGAACAGGAAAAAAAATAGGCTTTTCAGTATCTACAGGAAAGCTTATAGGAATCAAGCATGTTAACAAACTGTAATTTCTCCTATCACTCCAGAAGGGTGATGTCCCCAACAGTCTGCCATCCTTATTTTAATTGATAAGTTCCAGCTCTGAAACATCTGAACGATTCTGGTCCACAGTTTCAGGTATCTGCAAACTAACATGTAACCAAGTGCAAAATAAAAGAGTCACACCATCAGTAACTCTAGTGTAGCTTTCTGGGCTGCCAGCCCTAATGATTGCTGACATTTGGAGAAGACTTCTAGGCCTCTGTTCTGGTTCTTCACCATGCTCAGATCCAGCCACTCATTTTTTTGTTATAAGCTAAGCCTCTGTTTTTCATAGTGAAATTGCTACGTTTTAGCTGTTCCTGATTATTAATGAGTATATGAATGAATATTAATCCATAGGAGTGTATTAATGAGTACTAATCCATAGGATTAAACCCAAATCCATCAGTAAAACATTAATTTATTCTAACACAGCAAGAAAGACATAAGATTGTATGCCATTTCTTCTTTCTTGTTGCACTCCTACTGCTTAGGTGTACACCACTGTCAAATGCAGGGGGAGCGAGCATCAGATCAGGTGAAAAATTGAGATGAAGGGATCACTGCAGAAAACATCTCAAAAAGTGGTGGGAACGAATAGCTGACATCACTGTCTTTTTATACACCACACCAATACTTCATGACGTTTTTCTTCACTGCAGACAAAGAACAGATGATATCTTCAAAGTAGTACTGAGGTATCACACTTCTAGCTTGAAAAGAGACGGGCCCATCAGGGCAGCACTAATGCAGCTGTACACCATGGAAGATGAAAGCTACCTGAGGTGCACGGGGCCACAGATGAAAAAAGGACCAAATCTGCAAACCCTATGAGACACACCATGCACTTTTGTACTTTCAGCTTTTCAGTAAAAAAAGTCAAGAGATTCTGTGGTAAACAGCACAAGCAGTATGTGTACGTGCAGAAAAATATTGTATTATTTAATAGAGGTAAAATATTGTTCTCCTGATGAACAGTGAAATAGAAAAGTGAAATATTATCATTACCATCATCCTTGCATAAAATTCCCCACAAATGCATGGATAATATATGTAGCTCTTTTTTTTTAGTTTATAGTATAGATTTAAAGTATTAAAACCAAAAGCAGGCTAGCTGCTGTCATTTGAGATCTAGGACTCTAAGTCTGTAAGAAAAAAAAAAAAAAGGCATTTTGCATGCTTGGAGGATAATGAAAGCTTCTCTGCCTCCTCTGTTTGTCTTTCTAATAGTAGGTTTAATATCATTATTTGGATTCCAGGTCTAAAAACTCTCTTGCTGTTTCAGCCAATTTGTTTTGACCCACATAATATTATTTGTGACACTCTTTTTGAAAACATGTAGCTGTATACGACAGAATAAAGGACCAAATGTTCTGATACACATGTACGTGTATGCTAGCTAAGAGCTTTACCCCCACACAATGAGCTTCACTCCTTACAGTGCTGTTAGTGACAAGTCAGACAAGAAAAGCCATTCTTCTTCCTTGTCCTTATTTTACAGAACGGAAAGCTCAATAATGGAAAATCAGGCCACAAGGCCTTCAGAGCAGAACAAATGCCTGCACGTTCCTGCCAGAAATGTGTGCAACTCAGAGCTCGACTGCACATTCATTAACAGTGCAGCGAATGCAGCATCACTGTAGTAGTTGAGCTGAAATCTAGATTTGATGGAGTATACAGTCTGACCTGCAGTGTGCAAGCAGAGATGTATGCAAGGAGAGAAACATCCCTCCACCTGACGCAAAGCTCTGCTCACCCTGAGTTACACACTACAGGGGCTTTGTATCACCGGCCCCACTGACACTGCTCTGTACAGCCAGTTAATCGTGCTGAAAAGTAATCTAAGGAGGAAATGCTTTCTGAATGCCAATAGGCCACGTTCAGAGTTAAAACTGTACTGTGCTGTGTAAAGCAGAGAGATCCCCAGAAAGGAGAGGCAGCATGTGAGACAAGTGTCACCACACAGGAAATAAGGGTTTCAGTGGTTAAGCTCCTCACTCCAGCACCAGCAATCCGTCCTGGTGGAACCACAGCTGAACTTCCTTATGACTTCAAAGACAACCCACATTTGGCTACAGGTAGCACTTTCAGGGATGGATTTACCACCTGTGTTGCCAGCAAGACGTTGCTGATGTCTTCTACGTGAAGAAGACACTTGTCTCCCCACTGTCCACATTGCTTTCTCCTCCCCCCGATAATTATCTTCTCGCTAACCTGAAGATAAACAATCCATAGCTCTGTTGTGTCATGCAATGCCTTCAGACACTAGCCTGTCTTCATCTGAATCCCTGACAGTCTCTTCTGTAAACCACTCTGGTAACTTTCTCACACCTGACGTACATTCTCTATACATATCATTTCTAGTTTGAGGACTCTGAAACCTATAAAAACATAACGCATGCTATACTGTTTATTTAGATGTACAACTAGGAATCACTTAAAAAGCAGAAAGAAAAAATTCCTGGATAACCAGAAGTCTCATCTCATACAAGCAACACAGAAACTGGAGGGTCCAGGTCCGTCCACCAGTCCAACAGCCTCAGCACAGGTTCACAGATACTTTCCTACCATCCCTTCTCTTCTGTGTCATGTATGGCACAGGTTTTAAGGAAACTGAGCTGATCCACTGATGTTTTATCCCACATGGCATTTGCACCTGCCTGGCCACCAGCCAGTTAAAAAAAACAAAGGTCTTACCATGCTAAAAGTGAATTTAGGTGATCTGGAGTAGTAGGATCAGGGCTTAGAGGTGGTGAGGTCACAAAAGCTGCAGCCTTGGCCCAGTTTTTGCTCCAGTAATGTGTCCCATCTGTCCCCAGGCTCGCAGTGATTGGCTCTCCAAAAACAAGGGGACCTTGGGGAAAACAAGGATATACAGTAACTGATTACAATCCACTCTTTCCAGTACATTATAGAGCTTGCCGCATGCAGCCATGTATAATTTACACATTGCTACATGGTCAGCACAGCCCCCAGAAAATTAAGCAGCCTTGGCTTTGTCTGTATAATAAAAAATTAATCAGGAGGCTCTCTGAGCTACACATGCTTTTGATCAGGATATGTACAAAGCTCTCTTTCTAATCCAGAAGGAGACAGTTCAGACCTGGTTTTAATTTGTACTATTTTAATCACAGCCATGTTCTCTCTGTTGCTGTGCTTCAGAGTGGATTTAGGAGGAGGATGGGCTCCAGCTGACAGATGCCTTTCTACCACTCTCAGATTGGGCATGGCACCAGTAGACAGCAGCATATGGACCCACCAGCAAACTCTAAGTCCCCAAGAATATAAATATGAAGATAATGTTTAGCTCTTAGGCTTCCCCACATTGCTCATGCACCAACCAGCAGAACAGAGCTGACTTCTCTGCCTGTCTTCTTCATTCTCAAGTGAAATGAATGGAAAAGTAACTTTGAGAAAAAGGTGGAAAAGTGTGAATCAGCTCTTTTTTGGTTTAAGCTTTGTTCTCATCACCTTGTAAACAAGGGCAGGTGTAAGAAGAGAGGCACTGTGGGAACAGTCTGAAAAAGGAAGAAGCTAGAGAACAAGCAAGAGAAGAAAAGCAAAACGAAAAGGAAGGAAAAGCATGGAAAAACAGTGACAATTCCGTAGAATAGAGAAATTATTAATAACTTGCCATTTGTGGCAGAAAGTGAGGATTACAGAAGAAAGATTAACAGTGAAAGAACAAAGCTTTTCAACACAAAAGGGAGTGAATCGCTCCACTGGCCCTGTGTTGAGCTGTACACTGTCCCTCTGCCTTCGAAAAGCTGACTCTCCCTTATGGCAGCACTTTAGGTGCTATTTCTGCATTGGTTTCAGCAAGAAAAGGCAGCATCAAAAGGGGCTGCATCCAGGCTCAGATGTCCCTTTTTGGGTGCCTTTTAACCTAGATTCCTGCATGGTCAATGAGCTAGGCTAACCCACAGACATCCCCAGTGCATGTTACTGGGGGTCAGTCATCAACAGCAAGGATGAGAGTGAGGAGCAGGCACCTCGTACACATCCACTGCCCAAGCCACTGCAACCTGGAATTAACCCCTCGCAAGGTACCTAACTGAAATAAAAGACACAGAGGTTGTGCTATGTCTTCTAAGAAGGTGAAAGTTGAAAGGTGTAAGTTAAAGGTGAAAGGAAACCAAAACAAAGAGTTGCAACACAATCCTGAAGACAATGGGATGCTAAGAGCTCGTGAGGAGAAATCCTCTTCGGAAAAAATTAGAAGGATCTCTTTTCAGTTTTCCCAGTTGTAAATATTTAGTGTCTGTGACTGGGATCACGGTGTACAGATCAGACTGCTAGTAATATTTTTTTGCACGGAGATTCTATTCAACACAAAATCCAAGTTTGAGGGCAGAAAAAGAAGTCTCTTACCTCTCTTTCTGGCCAGTGCAATGATATCAGCTGCACTCTTACTCATCACCTTGGTGATGTATACTGGGCAGTTTATTCTACTGGCAATGGTGATGGCACGGAAAACTGCTTCTGCTTCAAGCTGAGGGGAAAAGGAGGAAGAAGTTAACTGAAGAAGCAGACAAGAATAAATGAAGTGGAGGACTGAGCCATATTTCTCATTGTTTAGCAATAATTCTTCAGGAAGTGACTGTTTTTTTTCACGGTGGGATATGCAACGCTGGAAAGCAGGAGCTAACCCAACATCACGCACTTCTTGTTAGGAGTAACCACAGTACTAAGCTGTACTTGTTAAAGGGGTACAGTTGGTCACATCCAGGTGACTGACAGGGCTCCTTCTTACCCCACTTGCAAGTCTTCAGACCTTTCTCTCTACTCTGCAGCTGGAAGGAGAACAAAGCAAGGGAATAGTGCCTCAGCTTATAGCTCTCCCTGGCAGTCTACCCTTTTTTGCAATCTTTCCATAAGGATAAAAGGACAGTGAACATAAAGTATTCTCAAACAGCAACTTTTGATCTTGCAGGTCCTTTCCAACCTTGTGATTCTATGACTCAGCACTACAGACTGAATTTAGCCCATAATCCATAAAATCCTTTGAAACATCTCCCTGTGAGCATGAATGCAATCTCCCACTAGAGAGCCATTTGGGACACAGGCACAAAGCAGCCATCTTCATGTGGAGCTGCACTGCTTGTGCCAGTGACTCGGATGCTCCATTACCCAGTCATCAGTTTTACACCTCATTCCTAAATAGACGCACCATATCAACATTTTAATACCTAATAATCTGATGTAATTAAACATACTGTCTTGACAGTGCAGTAAATCTCTCCAAAAGCTGTGCTGGAAAAGCTGAACAATTTAGCCTGCCAAAACCACAGTCCTTACTTCTTCACAGTTTTGTAAAACACTTTTTTTTTTCTCTTAAAATCAGACCATCTCTTCAGGTTCTCAAAGATCTTTTACGCCAACATTTGCTCTCAAATCCCCAAAAACATCCACAGAATCCTGAGGAAGGAACACAGAACCTCTGCACCACCACTGAGTCTGAGACCATCAGATGGTAGAGTCAGAAAGTCATAAAATTCCTTCCTGGAAATTGCAAATGTAGATTTTCCTTAGGCCTTTACTCTCATTAAAAGGAAACGCCTCAATTATTTTGGAATAATTTGTGTGGAATTTAAACAGGAAAATGAAAAATATACATAAACAGATCAACAGAATGTGACCAATTAAGTTTATTCCTCCTGCCTTGGGGAGAGGTTATATAAAGATCTGCAAACCACAACAATCTCTTCAAGTTTAGCCTCAAATCCCCAGGGCCTTGTCTTTTTAATCTTCAAGTAAAGCAGCCACTTACCACTACCCCATTAGCAGCCTGAACTGTCTACATTAAGAGACACTGACACATCTCCATCCATTCTTTCTCATTAAGAAAGCCATTTCCAGATGCCTGAGATGATTCTTGCAATGTCTAGTTTTATTACAAGAGAATCACATAAATTGAGCTGCCTTGCAGCATCTTTCCATTCTCACGTATTTGCTTTTCTACCATTTGCAGTTCAATTACAAATGTATCTGCTGATATTACTGTAGATTCATACGTTGGCATACACACATGCATGGAATATACAAACTCATGCATCTAATAGGAGGTTTTAATTAATCCAATAAGCTAAAAGTCTAACCCAGAAGCAGTACTGTTGGTGCTCAGCCTGCTATGCCATGACCAAACCCTGGAGTCAGAGGGCAGCTGAAATGGTTCAGAAACAGAAAGAAAGAGAACAATTCTGCAAATGGTCATGAGAGAAATAATTGCCTCCCTCTGTGCACTCATCTATCACCTGCACATACAGTGGCCAAGCTGCATTACTGCATGTCTGACAAAGAATTTCCATCAACGACAAGATGAGCAAAACCTCTTACCTCCTCAGGCCTGCTCAGGGCATGTCCCTCTGGCCCTGTGATTCCCATCTCCAGGATGCGCTTTTGTTCCTGGAACATAACAGATTAATGTGACAACCACTCCAGGATGAGATTCTTGAACCAGTTCCCAGTAGACTAACAGCCGTATTTTCTGATCTTGTGTACAAATGTAACTCTGTAAACCTGCTGAAGTCTCCACTGGCCTAAAACTCCTAATTGACCATAACGTCAGCCTGACAAACAGGTTTCAACCAACATTTTAAGTAGTAATTATGGATATTCTCATCCTGCAACTCCTTCTTTACTTTCCGCAACCTACAAAGTGTTATCTTCATTAAACTGTTAGTGTTGCACTTCTGTAAGGCTTTTTTCCTGGAGTAAATCACTAAAAGTATCTTTTCATGAAAGCAAATAGTCCTCCTAGAGACCAATGGAGGTCTGTCAGAAAAAAATTGTGCTATCAGTTTTGCAGCAGGAAGATCAATTCTTTTTTAAATAGACAAGAAGCTTCACTTATCTTCCAATGTAAGGCCAAGGAATGGTGTTGGAATAAAGCTCCCTTGTCATAGTAATTGCTAATTCAATCACTTCCAACCTGAGTTTGGTATTGGTATTCAACCAACAGACCCAACATACGAACAGAGCAGCTGATGTACCTCAAAAGCCCAGCCTGCCATCCCTTCCAGTCTCTGAGGAGCAGAGTTCAACAAGTGTAACGTCTGCAATACAGACAAATGACCCCAAGAGACCAGGATGGAGTTACTTAACATGCTTCACTGTATCACGTAGTAAATATTTGATCCCAGGTCCCCCAGGGTGAAAAGCTCACACATTACCAATTACACCATCAAAACCTGAGTAAGTAAACATCCACACATACTTTTGCCTTCACTGCAATCAATCAAGGCTGAACAGCCATTTAATGGGAATGCATTAATCCGACTGTGTAATAAAGACTATTTTGGTTAGAAAATCATAATGGTATTCTTAAAAACAGATGTTCTAAATCATTACTGCAACAGCTCTGAACACTGCAAGTTAAACACTTCAGATAAGTAAAATACAATAAAAAATAAACAGTCGCAGACATAAATCAAAAAATAGCAAGACAGTACAGAATAGGAACACTTATAATAGGATTCATTTACATCCTGAAGGAAAACATAAGATCAGAACATATGATAAAATTACTAATGTAAAAGGATTTGATAGGGCTAATACCATCAAATATTTGATAACATCAAATTTAAATTTTTACACAGAATAGTCCTGCAAAACATCCATGCACCCAGCTTTGCTTTCACCATTCCAATGTTTCCTCTAAATAAAAGGGACTGATTGATTTTGGAAGATATGGCAATGCTGGGGAAGTATTTTTCTAGATAACATAATTCACATTTCTTTACAACTACTTCTTTTCCTAATATTTTTTTCCTGTATGCTCCTATTCCATTGGTGTATATTAAAGCTGAGCAATGAAAAATGTAACTGAAACAGATTTCCATTAAAAATGCAATTCCACATGCTTACATTGATTATAATGGCGTAAAAATCAAAATATCATGGGTGCCATTTGATCTGTTTCATTTTGCCATTCCTACAGTAATATTGACTTATGCATTGATTTTTATTCTACTGGACATTGCTAACACTACTAGTGACAGACTAGTTTTAAATCATGCTAATCTTAATGAAAAATCAGCAGTTTTTCTCTCCTGATGGTTTTCACCTGGTTTCAGTGGAAGAAAGACACCACTGTACTGTACGTGCCTGCTGACTCCTCACTACTCTGTTTTGAGATCAGTGGTTGCTTGGCCAAACTTGATTTAGGGAGATAAGGCTCTCAAAGGTAGTAAGTTCTTACCATGTAGATAAAGGACAGAAATCCCACTAAGGGAAAAACAACAAAATAAACCCTTAAAGGCAAGAGTACTTACACACTCCTCAATCAAATATTTGTTTGAGGGTCTCATGTCAGCATGCAACAATATGGCTTCCCTAATGTCGACTTCAAAGATTACTTGTTTTCAGTTACTGTAATTTCCCTGTCAGCTCCGTCGTCTAGTTCTTAGCAGGTAAGCCAGCTGATAAACCAGTTAGCTCACCCAGAGCCTCACAGACCTCTGATATGCACTGGACACAGACAAAGGAACTGAGGTTTGAGATATCTCTACAACAGCCTTTAAATATTCACCTGCCACAGATGTATGTGATCATAACAGCACCCACTCAGAACTTCCCACTCGGTTCAATAGGTGAGTGGAAGGTTTGCTACTGACTACAGTCCTTGAGGTACCTCACAAAGTGAAGCAAAAAATCACAGTTCACTCACCTGAGCTATCAAGTCTCCATTTTCAGCATGCACCAAGATGACAGCTCCAAGGCTTTTTAGAAAGGTAAAGGCTTCATAAAGCTGCAGGTGAAGGAAGGAAATGCTGATGAATAGGGAAAACATATTAACACTCAGACAACTCTGTTCATCTCTGTTTTGTTCCTTTTATGTTGGTAATTCTCTAGGTGAATATCACATTATCTTCCTTTTCCACAATCCTCTTCTGACATACATCCAGAGCTGCTGGCCCACCACTCATACACCCTCCCCGCCCAGGACAAGCCCGTGCACTTCTACACCAACATAGGGTCAGAAGTCCCAAGTGGTGCCATGTCTCCCCCAGACATAATGGTCTCACAAACTCCTATTCCCCATACCTCCTACACAGGCCTAGGCTGAATGAGTAAGCTCTTTTCCCAGGTTTTAGCAAACACTATGGGCAAGTGACAAAGGTCTACTGCCTGCCTACACAAAAAAAAATTGATCCAGTACGATGCACTCAGGTGGAATGGGAACAATCAGCAGACTACAGATACTTGTAATGCAGCCAAAAAAGACATCCTTCCTGAAGCGCAGGCATTTTGCATCATTTAGAGCAAATGGTGTCCAGTCTTCATTAGTACCTTTAGTTCTATAATTAAAAGTATTCATATTTTCTCTAGAGCATTCTTTATTACTTTCTAAGACTCTAAACTGATTCACACAAAATAAAAATTGTTGATCCTATTGCATTTACTGAGGATTTCTGAGGTTACTGAATTACTACATTACTGAAACTAGTTCTCTTTCCAACAGGTACTGAGCTAACATAATTCTTTTATAAACCAGACTTCAGTAGCATGGGAACCCATTTTTCAAACACAGATCAAAGAGTGAAGATATGGTTTCTTCACTGCCTACTTTTGCTTTAAAGAGAGTAAAAGGCATTAGTCCAGCCACATTAAATATTTCACTGTATTACTTCTGAAAATTCCAACAGTGAGTTGAATTTGGCACTCATTGCCTACAAGAGAATATTTATATATCATTTTGCCTAAAATTGCAATTAAAACCACATGTACTGGAGGTAGAGCAACAGTTATTTAAGAGACTGAGAGCTATAGCTCTGGGAATAAGTACAAATGAAACATTTTCTCAACTGAATAAGCAAACATTATTATTATTCACAGATGTCATTGTCCATTAACAATGACCTGAAACTAATGAATGGGAAAGCTGAAGAGTGTGGAATCTGTAATGAGCACTGAACAAACAAGCTCATTGTTATCTCCAGCCCTAATGAGAAAAGGCCACCCACTCCTATCAGCAACACTATTAAACTGTTTGCAGCAACAGAGAAACTCTTCAAATCTCAAAACTGTCATTGCCTCATGTACTACATCATTTCTTCCTTTTCTGACAGAGTTTCAAGAGTTCTTGAAAGATAACAGCAAACTAAAATGGAGGGCTAACTGCTGAGCAGTGCTGAGCAGCTGTATTGTTGGAGACACTAGATAATCCCTGCAGAAGTTGGATGTCATACAGCCCGAAGAACACATGCTGATGTTAACAGCCCCTCAGCACTGATCCTTCAGAGAAAAAAACTCCACGGGTGCAAACCCCCCCCAGTGCCACTCAGAAATTGGTAGGAATGTAGCTCTGGGATTCAACCTTAGCAACAACTCCGCTACAGTAGGGAGATCACAGAAGAAAGGACAGATCACATCAGTGAAAAACATTCAGAGCAGTACCTGGCTGTCAGACATTTGGTAGAGATCCTTGTAGGCCATGTAGACTTGAAAAGAGTTAACACCTGTTTCAAGACAAAATGCAAAGGTGTTACCATGTTAAGTGGACTCCTAAATCATATTTGAATAAAATCCAACAAGAAAAACAAGTCACATCTTCAGCCTTACCAAATAATGCTGGAAATAAAGCAGGGATCCACAGCTATATTATGGCTGCTGTGACTAGAAGCCTAAATCCCCCCTTTTCAGAGGGAATTTGTTGGACTCAGTTGACTGCTGTGCTCAGCCCTGGAGCAACACGGCCATTATTGCAGATGTGATTGCTTGGAGCCAAATCACAGACAAACGACAGCAGTTTAAACAAGCATTTGAAGTTCATAAAATGTTAAGAAACTTACAAGGAACAAGGTTGTATACATTACTTTAGGTTTCTTTAACAAACATTTTAGTTTGACCTGAAACTGTGCTTTTAAATAAACTTCCAGTTATGCCACCCCAAAATGCAGAAATCGTGTGTCTAAGCTGGCAAGCTGACCTGTTTTTTCTTGATTCTGCTGCCCAAAGCACCCAGCTGAGCTGATGGTGGACAGAGAATTAAAGCCTGAAATGATCTGCAAGGGCAGCCTGCCATACCTCTCCCTCCACCTTCCAAAGCTGGAAGGATTTATGCTGGCAGTGATACAGAACCATGAAAGATGACAGCTCCAAATTTTAGAAATCAGTAGTGTTGAGTGCTGGTGGCCAAGTATAAATTGTATTCCACTACAAGTTTCAAAAATTTCCTCAGAGGGATTATACAGCTTCATATTCTACAAGGGAATGGGAATTCCACACATCTTCTGTTTATGCTTTCTGTACATATTATATTAATTTATAAACTTGCTTTACTCTTTAGTCTACTGACAATATCCCCAGTTTGGCACAGGGACTGATCTCACACTTTTCTAGTCTGAAAGAAAAGTAAATTCTAAGCTAAGCCATGTAAGCTACATTTCAAAATAGCTGCTGGGAAAACTGAGCTTCCTGTGGTAGGAGGAAAAAGAAAGAGGGCTGTGCATGTTATATATGTTGGCTATGCTGAATGAATAATGCTTTCCAATTACAAATCCTTTGTGCATCCAGGTATGCACAGTTATATCCTCAAACAGAAGGTTTGGGTCATGCTCACGCAGAGGATTTGTTTATTAACAATTACAAGGCTAAAATCCTCAGGGATACATGGAGGATAAAACCTTGAAATGATCCCTGGCATTTTATCTTCCTGCTAAGGCCAGGCTGCTCAAGGAGAAATATGAAGGGGGAGTTGGCCCCTCCTCACTGTCTTCCAAACCAAGCAAATCCAGCCTGAACCATGGAGCCACCTCAGCCAGTGATCCTACCTTATTTTCTATTTTTCAGAATCCCAAAAGAACACACACAGACTTAAGCAGCTGTAATCCCTCAGCTTGTTCATATTACATGTTTTCAATGCACTCAGAATATCTTTGTTTAAAAACCTTTAAGTTTGACTGTTCTACTTGGTGCCAACTTTTACAGCCTCGTACCTACAGTCCCATCTACCCACACCAGCATTTCAATAACCTGTCTGTGAAAAACTTCTCCCTGACATCTAATCTGCATCTCCCCTCCCTAAATTTAAAACCATTTCCTCTTGTTCTATCAAGACATTAGTTGGAAGACAAGCATTACCTAAACATCACAAACTCTTTTAGGCCTCTTTCTGACTCTGGCAGCATGGCTCTGCCCCTATTTAAGTTAATGCTATCCCTAAAGTCCCTGGGAGTAGAAAGCATCCCAGAAGAGACTCTGCTATGGGACATGATCCTGCTTCCTTACTCACAGCTTCCATAGCAGGAGAGACTACTGATGTACACACAAAACCACATCAGGCACACACAAAATGGATGCATGCTTCACAGTTAGCCTTTACAGCTAACACAAAGATGGTTTAAGCCATCCTACTTTGCAAAGGGACTACCTTGACAAGCTACCAACGTAAAATAACACCAGTTTACATATACAGAAATTCAACTCTAGATTATTTGCCTAATTACTTAGGTCTGGTCCCTCAATCTCCTCCTTACTTGGAATATGTGGCTTTTCAAAAGACCTGGTCCAATGCATATTTAATTTCATGTTTAACATTTGTTACATGCTATAACCTTTTTTGAGTCATGGGTGAATGCTCATTCTTGCACCTCTCCAAATTTTAAACAATTTTTTAACGAAGTACAATAGCTAAAGGAATCTTCAAGACCTCTGTCAACACATTTCAGGCTGTTGTGCCTTTATATACACTGGAGAATCACAATCACAAATTAGTTGCTAAAAAGCTAAAAGCCTGAGTCTCTACAATTGACATTTGGTTCCACAAAACCTCCAGGCCCATCCAAATCCTATGTCTCCTTAAATTAGCTTTGTGTTGATTTAAAACTGATTAATTATTCAATTATACCTCATGACAAGGCACAGCAGCAGCAGCTCTCTGAGCTCCCATTACTCATACCAAGACTTTATTAGGCACATACAACACTGAAACGTGATTAACTGAGGCCTGCTCCTTATCTAACTCTGCCACCAAACCATCAGCTGACAATAAATTCAAACCAGATTCTCAGATGAAGAAAATCAGCGTCACTCTGTTCATATCAAGTCTATTTCAACAGCTGGCTCAAATGTTTCCAATTATCAGCAAATATTACCCATTAATTCTAAAGTCCTTGCCACACTGACACATTTCCTATTTTGCTTGTGCTTTTGTACTCATCTGTCTCCCCACAGACAAAGTAATTCTCATTGACTGAGACACTGCAGCTTCCAGGAGAACAAAGGTGACCTCTTAGCATTGTTGTGATCAAGGAGGACACCAAGGGCCCAACGTGGATGAACAGCTTCCTGCCTTCCCTGAAGAGTGAAAACTCACATTTCTATAGTTGAAGAAAACTGCTGATCCAACTGCCTGCATTGCGCTCTTAATGAAAGCCCCAGGCATGTTTGGAAGTGCTGAGCCACATGTGACTCAAGGGCTCTGGAAAACGACATCTAAACTTTGAAACTAAGCACAGCACTCTTCTCTGATATCCAGCTAACACACTTCAGTGTGTCCACGTCAACACGGATAACAGGCAAATAGCACCATCAGTATTGACAGATGTCATCACCTTGTAAAAAAAATCCAAATGAAGACCAGCAGCAGTTTCTCTAAATTATGTGCCATCTTGATAATTGAAATGTTTTCCTTCCTTAGGAAAGGTATAACTTTTCATTTTAGGAAAGGTTAAAACCTGGTTATACAGCAAATGTACTGCTAACGTGCTGCAACACAGGATTAATTCCCCTATGAGAGCACCTCCACAGAACTCAGTGAACAACTTCTCACTGGAAATACAGGATTTTGCCTCGTGTTTCTACTCTGATAGAATACTGTAACATGAAGAGAATTCTTCGAAGTCATCACTAGCACTACACCTAACAAAGAATGCTGCATTAACATACTACTTAAGTCTTTTCAACGAAAGGGTCTTTCTGACTTTCGTGGTAATTTTAAGAAAATATTTCCCCTAATTAATATCCAAAGAATGCACCAAATGAAAAATACTTGAAAAAATATGTTTCTGGACAGAAAACCCAAGCTGCCAGACAGGAACTAGACCATGGTTTGTTTTCTGAAGATTCAATTGCCAGCACATAGGTACACAGTGCTACCAAGATGCCTTGCCATGTATGACTTTCCTATGATGAAGCAGCAGGCGTGAAAGAGGATTTATCAGACACTTTATCTGTCCAATTCCTGAATGGTAGCTGGAGGTCAGGTAAGGTAACCTACAGTATTTCACATGATATTAGTAGTAGGCCTGTAAATAGAGCTGAATCACGCCCCTGAGTTCTCAAACAGATTCCTAAATAATTGACCTAATTTTTCTGTGTCCTGATAAAAAACATATTCTAGTAACTTTAGGGAAAGCCACAGGAGAAGACCTTGTGAAAATCAGGACACTTTTTCATAATTAGAGCCTAAAGTTAGGTACCTCTTTTCTCTAATAACTTGAACCTATTTTAAAAATATAGCCATTTTCTATAACAATTTGTGATGAATAAATTACCTTAAGAAACTGCTGAGAAATTTGCAACAGCCTGTGATGAGAGTCTCACAGACGCATGATGAACAGGCCCTTCATACCTGGGCTTAATTTGAGCCAGTTAAACAGGCTCTGATACACAAGCCTCAAAGTCCATTTATGAAGCAGCAAGAAAATGCAAATGCACAATCTTGAAAAGCATATCAAGGACCTGGGCATTCCTTTTCTAGATAAGGCACTCTTTAAACTACTTCAAAATTTCACCTCCATAAGGCAGTTAATTAAAACAAAAATGGTGCTTATTTTTACACACTAACCTTTGTCTTGCACCAGTACCTCCAGTTCTTCTCGAATCCCATCATACCAGCTAGTGATATCCACATGGAGAGAGTAATCGCAACAAGATTTGGTGTCAGCTGCCTCGTGCCACTTCTCAAAGGATGTCAGTAAACTTGATCCAGGTTCTGGAAGCACATGGTCGACTGAAAAAGAGAATCAGTGTCTCTTACCCAGACTACACACTGTTTGTATTTCCTCAGTAACTGTCCTTCTGGCATCTCAGCTGAAACAGTGGCCTTCAGAGCAGTTTCTGTGCACACAGTAACTTCAGGACGCCAGCCAGAGCCTGTTGTCTCAGGCACAGCAGATTCTGAAGACGGTGTATGCTAAAGGTGAGTCTGGCAAGCAGCTTGGTACAGCAACAACAGATGTTCAGCAAGAGATCAAAATATCTCATGGTTTAGGACATATGTAACTTTCCATTAACTGCTCTCTGTAAGACCTAACTTCTGGACTTACTCGTCCATTTCTATGTATTTCCCAGCATTACTATGAACCAGTGCCTCCTAGTTTCTGAACTGGCTCACTCTGCCTTACTAATGTAGCAGTGAAGATGCTGACTGCTTTCCCAACAGCCAGATTTGGAAATATCGCCAAATGTTTGAACAGAGATGCTGCAGAGCACAAACACTTGGCCAAACCACATGGCAGACTGAGTGTACTGGAATTACGCATCTCAGCTGTCTTAAGAGACATTAAGTCATATGATATAACTTATGCACAGTTATCATTTTGCTGACCTACATCACACAACGTTATGGAAACAAAGTAAGATGGGCTTACTGATAGCATATACAAACCAAACACTTTACACAAAGCTTCAACAGAAGAAGCTATATTGAAAAATTTCCAACAAAATGAATGAACAGTAGTGTACTTTTCACTTATTGTCAGACATCCTTTCACAGCTGATATTTGCTTCTGAACATAGGTAACAGGCAATACTACTCCACAAAAGTAGCCATAGTCCAATTCAGAGAGAATAAAATGCCATTGGGCAGCTCTACACTGCTGATATGGTAGCAGTGTCCTTCCATACAGTACACAGAGTAAAAACTTGAAACACTTCTCCCATCCACCAAGGATTCCAGGACATCTCCAGTGAGAATTTTCTCCATTCTTCATGCCAAATCCAAGTTTGCAAATAAGCATCTTGTTATTCCCAAAGTCTCTGAAATGTCACTAAGCTCTGTCATAAAATTATAGCACTAACTACACTGCTTCTTAAAACTCCCAAAAGTATATTACTCCTTATGCTTGTTCAGTATTTCAGAGGGAATTCCAAGAAATAATTCCCATCCTGCTGCTTTTTTTCTGAGGGTAGATTCTCTTTCAGGCAAACCCTGAGATCTCCAAAAGAGTGTCCAGAAATCTGAGTATTAATTGGAGAAGACCTCGGAATATCAGTATGGAGCCTCCTGTAGCTGTCTCCACCTACAGTATCTGGGCTTCGACTTGGGGTGGGAAGGGCTAGTTCTGCTAATACTCACTGATCATGGTGGTGCCCCCTGCTACTGCTGCTTTTGTGCCTTGATAGAAGTCATCAACAGTAGTCATTCCTTGGTAGGGCTTTTGTAGGTAAGTGTTGACATCTATTCCCCCAGGAATAACCATGCGCCCATTAGCCTCTATGGTCTTGACTCCTCCAGGAACAATCAGATTCTCTCCTATTTGCCTAGACAGCAGCAAGGAAAGGCAATATTACGTTACTTAAATAATAAAGCAAAGGGGACAGAACTTATTTGATGTGCACAGGGAAGAGAAAACTAGGGTCCATACAAAAGGCAGAAAGAACTGAGAACCCAAAATTAGGGAGAAACTCAGCCACTTGCTCTGGCTGTTCCACATGGCACTGGCAGAACAAACCACCCATGAGTGTGTTAGCTGGACCACATGCTCCCACTGCTTTGCATTGCTTTGTGGCCAATAAAAAAGTCATAATGCGCCAGCATCAAAAACTGTTTTTTTAATATGACTGAAGATTAGACTTAAGCATTCAATCTAAACAATTATAAATATCTAGAGTTAACATCTTCTTAGGAGTTCCAGGATTTAAAATTAATTTCTATCAGAAGACAGAAAAACATAGATCAAATATGACAGTAAGCTAAAATTGTAAAATACATGGCAGAGTCAAAAGGTACAGCAGAAAGGAGCTATACTTTGTAATCAAACAGTGTGAATTTATCCTTAAAAGGAAATGTAAACGTGCTGAGATACAGAAATACGTACTTGAGATTCAAACAAATCTAGCCTACCAAGTCACATATTCTTCATCCCTCTCTTGTAGTTGAAGCTTAGTAGAACATTCTGCACAACTGAGTACACAGTTGTGCACACTTCTAAATGCTGTTTCCATCTTTCTCCTTACAGTTCTTCAAAACAGGATTGTTTTCACTACTAAAAATATTAATCTGTCCCCCATACTGATATCAAGTGAACTTCGGATACCTACAATCAAAATATTTTCAGTGTTCATTGTCATAACTGAGTAAATTAACCTTTAGATTATAAAGCCACATAACACTTTTATAGTCTGTTTTGCACAATGTTGAATAGGAAAAGTATGGGAACTGTGTCCCAGCACTGTAACCCCGTCATCTATCTGGGCTCAGAGACAATCATAACGTAGTTTAAATTCATTTAGTTGAGCTCATATTTCTGATACACAGTCAGCCTCTGCCTTAATTTCCTTTTGTCTGGGATAAAATAACATTTACCCACAGCTAAACAAATACCCCAGACATCTGAGCTGCTGCATCTGTTTCTCCCATATTAAAATGCAACTCCCACTTATGGAGCAAAACACAGTGCCTGATTAACAGCCAATCACAACAAGTTAGAACAGAAAATGAATAAAACTGTTAATTAAAATCAGTGAAAAAAACAAGGATAATTATTCAAACTGGAATTTGGCCAAACCACCAGAGTTAATAAACAGCCCCAAGAGGTCAAGAATTTGCTTCATACCCTATGCAAAAATGTCAACCCCAGCACTGTGGGGTTTTGCTGGAGGGAAGCACAGCCATTCCAAGAACAAATGCCCCTGAGCAGCTCGAGCTGCAGCCTCACCTCAGTGCTGAACAAATCCAAAAGTGCTTAGCTCATGAGACTTGTTAATATCAAGGCTTGAAGACATGAAGCTCCACATCTGACATCTAATACTCATTAACACATATAGCACTGGGAGCATGTCATAACCTGTTTATAGTGGTGGGGAATGCTTATGATGCCATGGAAAACAGAGAATTGATATGCAAAAGCAACCCAGCACATCAAATAGCACAAACAAGGCAAGAAGCTCCTCTGCTGTTAAAATTTGAATTGCAAAGGCATACCATATGGGACTCCAGCCCACAAGCAGATTTAGAGCATAGATAAAGTTAGGTAGCCCTGTATATAATAATATGCTGCACTGATTTTTGTTGGTTGAATCCATTCCTGAAATGTTAACCTGAACAATCCTCAAGCTTGTACAGCATGGCTTGGAAACAATAATAAAAAAAATACTATGACCAATTTATTTGAAATATGTTTAAGGTGGAATTGCAGTCCAAGGAGTACCACACCATGAAACATAGATAAAGAAAACATATGAAAAAAAACATAAAATCAATTCACTTTCATTTTCTTCCAAAATCACTATCTACTAGTTTCCTATTCAAGAAAATACACACCCAAATGAAGTAAAAGAGTGCTAAGCGCATACTGAAGTTTTCTGATGACTCATTGCTCGTTACTGAGCAACAACGTATTTGGCAGTCACTGGAGTCACCCATGCTGAAGTTACAGGGGACCAAACAGTCTCTGTGGATGATGCTGTGCTACTACATCTCAGGATCCTGACCCATCTCTTGCCTGGCGTAACGATTAAGGCTGAGAGAAGGTATTCAAGGTTATTTTTACTCTATGAAGAGACAATGTGACAGGATTCCTGAGTTGGTCACTTGTTAATACTACATATATGTTAATAAGAATGGGGTTCAGTTACTAGTGAATGAAAAAATACAATGGCACAGGTAACTATTCTAGGCACAATATAAATGATTGAGTTGCTTTTCTAATGCACCAGCAATTTAGCAAACTAGAAAACTCAGACTCATGGAAAGTCAATGCACTCCAAAGTTCTCAGTTAAGCAAGGTGGCACCTTCTGTCATACGCAAGCTGATTAAAGCACGATGGAAGCACATCAGGCTTCACCTCTTTGTAAACTTAACTTGAGAAAGCTGGAAAACTCCCCCAGAACTCAATTAAGTTATATTAGCCACTATAGAGACAGATCTCTATTAGACATCTCAGGCTCCCTCTACCTCTTGGCTTGTTGCTGGCCCAGCTCCAATCCCCAGTGACCTACCCTGCACACTTGTTGGTCCCCTACACCAGGAGTGACCCCACACCTTCCTTTGGTAGGGCCGGAGCAGAGGACAACAAGCAGCAGACGGTGATCTACTGTTTGGCATTAAAACCAAGGTTTGTTTCCCCACGTGGATAACAAAGACAGGAAAGACGTAGGCAAAATGTATTATTTATGGACTGACAGCAATTTAAATTACTAAATATCTTAATTACTATTTAGATACCAAAGAACAGCCTCTCAGCTCCTATTTCACTGCACAGCTTGAGTTTCACCTGGAAAAAAGCACATGCTCCATCACACACAGTGAGCAAGTCTAAGCCTTTACCATCTCCAAAAAAAAATAGACAATCTTCAAATGTATTAAAGCTTACACGTACACTCCTCTCTGCAGAACAATTTGCAGATGAATAGGTCTTAGTGGACCCTTCTTCATTTGTTTAGTCTGCAAGAGATAACCAACCTTTATTTTCTAATCAGTTTCCAGTGCAGAATAGGAAAATGAGCCCTGATCTTTATATCCTGGCAAAGCCATCACACTATTGCCCATTCCTGGCAGAGAGGTTTAGTGTCCATTCCATTCTATGGAAAGAATTCTGTATTATCAGCAGGATCTACAAGTGAAGAGTTAGAGTATCAATTGAAACGTGGCTGACTGAGGTTCAAGATTCAACTCCAAAGAAACTTGAGCAATGCTTACCAACCATACTGAGACACAATGAGCAGTTTCAGCTGGAGAAAATAAAGTTAAATCCCAGAAAACACAACACATTCTGAACTGCAGAATTTACCATCAGAACACAGATCGGACCCAAGCCCAACTCACACCAGGTGGCACTTGCAAATTAACTACGAAGTTTTCCAGAGCACAGAAAAACCTCAAGTCATCTAGACTCAGAACGCCAGTCACAGCTCAGGTTGTTCAATAGCAAACTTGCTTTCTTTGGCAAAGATAAAGGCATTTTAAAATGTAAGATATTAAAAATAGGTTCAGAACTTTTTCTGTTGCAATAACCTAAGTCATGAATAATGCACAAAGGCAGAGATATAAAGAAACAGACTTTTAATCTGATTATATCTTCTCAAGAAGAGGAACTCTGAAAACAAGTAGGCAATTAATTATTTACCATATAACCATAGTTATGCTTCTGTGCATTAAATTGTGGCCGCTGGAGACCAAACTTGTTAGGTCATGAAAGAAAATGTTTAGCAGTTGAGAAAAATATTTGATCCTTATGAACATTATAGTGATTATACACACGCATAATTCAGCAAAACTATGAATTCTTATATCCACGGTTGAAGTATGACCAGTAGAGTTACATGACATCTCTGTTACTCTTTAACGGGTTTTCAGTAATACATATTTCTTATTCATCTAAGGAATACTTTACCATTTCCTATGTTATATACTCAATCAGTAGGATTACCTAACTGCATTAAAATTGAAGACCTCTTGCTTAGAAAAAGTATCTGAAGGACATATGAGCAACATATAACACCACTGTGCAAACAGAACATGCAATACTTCAGCATTAACCAATGGCAAGACTGAGAAGGAATTAGGCCCCCTTAAACCTGTGTTAACAGGTCATGGACATATTTCTGTGTTACACAATCTTGTGCAGCATGGATGCATTTGCCATGATCAGATGGGGTAAGGATGAAGCTGTAATAAGCCTCCAGTTATATACGGACTCAAAAAATACTCATCGTATATACTACATGCTTTGAGGGATTCTACCTGCTTGCCTTGATTTGGCAATTTTTGACAAAGCTAGAAATGTTCAAAGAGCAATCATCTTCCCTATACAGTCAAAGAATTTTCTACCTATTTAATACTAGCAAAGATTAAATGGCAGAATTTCATTATATAGCACTTCTCTACAATGACTCTACACCAGGAGGTAACCAAGACACTAGATGCAAGGAATCAGGTCAGCACCACCAAGAAATCACATAAGTCTATATGAACAGGCATGCAAAAAAAGTTCAATATTTAAAAAAACCAACTTTATAAGTCCATCTTCCAGGTACAGGTCTGCATAGAAGGAGTGGTCATCATTGATAATTCTTCCACCTTTAATAAGTAGTCGGTCACTCTGGAGGGGAAGAAAAAAAGGAAAAAAAATGTGGTTTTGTTCAAATAAATAAATACAACAACATACTGATGATATAAAATAGGATTATTGTCTACGCAAAGCCATTAACATCAAAGCACTATATATATAGATCTATGCCACAGATTTGGTTGGGCACACAGACAGTGGAGGAGTAAACTATAGTTTCACTGAGCGTTTGTTACTGCTTTTTGGGACATCACAGTGGTCACATCCTTAAAGCAGAAAACATGGAAAGACTTGAAATCCTGCTACATCCTCGTTTTACCACCACCTCACCAGATATATAGGCCAAAAAGAAAAGAGAGCCCTACAGACTAAGCTGCCCAACATTGTAACATCCAAGATTAGCTTGTCACCTGGGACTCTCAGCACCTCTGGAAGAGTAATAGCTTGGAATGGGGAGGGACAAGATCAGAATAGGGTGCTGAATTCTGTAATACAAAAATTCCTGCCTACAAGAAGCTGCTTTAAGCAAAGTCAGCTCAGCAGGACCAATTCTGCTGTTCCACCAAGGCTACCGAGATGCATGGACCACTGCTCGCACTTGCACTGTGTTTCCAGCTGGCTGTTTCTGCACAGAGACCGAGGGCACCAAGACAGAACCGCTCTGTGGTGCCTGACTCCTGCATGCGCACACAAAGCATGCTTCTAAGACAGACAGTTGGGGGCAGTCCATGCTGGGGCTCCCGACAATGTGTATCATTCCCTGAGGGAGTAAGGAGTGCAGTTATCAAAGTCAGGTTTACCTGAAATACCATATATTACATCAAGAACAGCAGAGAGGGCTACTGCATCTTGGCATATTCCAAAGTGCCACAAAAGACAAAATAATTCAGTGAAGAATTGTTCATGTATCAGACCTGCTGTGAAACCGCTCACAACGATCATCTGTTTTCCTTATTTCTCTGTTCAAATGGCTACACTCTGTTCTCCAAAGAATACATTTTACAGAAAGCAAATTTTACCACAGTGAATTGAGAAGAAGCAGAGTTTTAATTGCCTTTTTGAACGAGTCATGCTGGAAACACCAGCACCCTTCCTGGAGACAGGAGAAGTCTGCAACTTCAGTGCATAATGCTCTTAAAAGGCTTTTGCCAAGTGACTGTGAATGCTGAAAAACTCTAAGACAGTGAGAACCCTGTTACCCCATTCATACATTTAAAAAGCCATTTATTATAAATTATTTCCTTGGCTAACCAAACAATAACTCAGAATCTATATTTTGTCTGTGCTTTATACTCCTCACTCCTGACTCAGTTCTTGGTTTAATTACAGAATGACTCACACACATAAACCATGCATGTCCCAAGTTCACAGTTCAGGAAACAACTGAACAATTCGATATGCTTTCTCATCTATAAAACTAAGACAACAACTGAGAGCTCCTAAAAATTCACAGATAAAAATTGCTCAGCCAGAATTCTGGGCACTACAACAACAACAGCTTTTCTTCAATGTAACTTCTCTGTATATACCTAATGTTGAACATTTAGATTGTGTTTGAATGTTTTGAAGGTCTGAAGCCCATAGAGAAAAGCAAGAAGGGAGAAACTATCCATCATTTGTAAAGACATTTTAAATACAGTGCATGACCACAGGGGATGCAGAGTCTGAGGCTCTTCTAAGGTTGGGAGTTGGGGTGGGGAGGGTCAAGGCCTAGAACTGCACTGAAATACATCCCTGAGATCTGCCTTGGATGTTGGCATTCTTGGCTTGAAGGATGAAGACAAATGCAAGTCCTCACTCTGGAACTTTCCAGACCGGGCTTCATGTTCTCTCCCCAGTCTCTCTGCTGTCACTCATAATTGCAGTACTTGTACTTTATTTAAAGTAATAAATTATTTTGCCATGTGCTGGCAGTAGTATCTCCTCACCATTATGATTTATACACTGTCCACTGACCTGTGGAGAATTGCCTTCATACGTGTTAACACTGTCCTACCATAAAGAGGCAAGAGCTCATTGACATAGACAGGGAATGCTACTGGAGCACTGCATCTGCCACTACTAATGAGTCAAAAATCTGCATGCTCATTGAGATGTTCTATACTTTTTCCTTTCAAAACAGAAAAATATGCACGATACCTAGAAATAAGTGTAACAGGCCAGGAAAATAAGCCAGACTAAAGTAAAACAAAGTGCAACTCCAGTAGAACTGCAAACACAAGGATTTTATGCATTTTATATATATAAATATATGAAGGAAAAGGAGGCATTACAAGAATCTGAAAATAAAAGGATACAAACCCAGTCTCAAGAAAGCACTCAATCATGCGAGTCATCTATTAAATGAAGTCCATAGTTTATAAAGGATTATTGAATGTTTAGATCTAAATCACTCCTCCTTCAGCACTTCAGATGGTCTAAGAAACTGCTGAAGAAAGAGAACCACACTTCATAGAGCCTTTCAGTGTTTAAATTCCTGACATCGTTCTGCCCAAAAGAAACCACAAACCTTCCAAAACTGTTGCAAAAGGAAGCAGATCTTGCACCTGAGCTGGCCATTGGCTAACATCCTCAGCCAGGAACAGGAAGCCATTGGAGACGAGGGTGCCAAAAACCCACAGATTTCAGTGTTTCTCATTGTTCTCCAGGTCTACCAAGCTACTGGGGACATGAGCTACCAGGCAGATGTCTGTGGAGCCTTGCCCAGTTCTCATCAGGATCAATAGATGTGGAAACATTTCCAACATACATTTTGATCCCAGTGAATCAGCATGCGCTGATAAAAAAGGGTTTTGTTGGAACCTTTCCCAACTGCTCAAGTTGTAAGTGCACCTACAGGATGAGTTACAGATTGCTACGAGCCAAAAGGACAAGCAAGTGGTAGTGATGGGTTGATAGCTGGACTAGATGATGTTAGTGGTCATTCTGACCCTAATGATTCTATGAAGCACAGTACTTTGACAGACAGGGTGCTAAGAGGCACCAGCACCTCAAGTCAGATCTTGCAATTTTCTTTATGTAATGCTGAACACCCAGGAAAATTTGTGACGAAAGTCCTCTTCTCCCTACTCAGCACTGCAGGCTGGAGGACAGCTGCACCACAGGGAAAGCAGGGACAGGAGGAATGCCCCAAAAGCTGGCCTCCATCACGCAGCCCTGGGCCACGTTCCCAGACATAAATCCCCTCAGGCATGAGGTTTTCTTTGCCCAGCTCTCAGATGTGCCCCCAGCCACAGGCCGACCTCCGCGTGCTCTCACAATGCAAACAACAGGGCGCTCATTGCTCAGCCCAGTGACCACAGAACAGGCCTTCATGGGTCTAACAGTGGGAGCACTGCGCAGCGAGAGGGGGAAGTACAATGAACACAGAAGCTGAGCGATTCACTGGGTGCCAAGCTTCACAACAAAAAACCCTGCTCTCATTGACACGAGAGGTGGAGGAAGCAACACTGAGAGTGCGTACAATTGCTCAGCATTTATGGAGGCATCGAGCCGAGCTGTTTCTCCTCCACCTATTGCTGCAGCAAAGCTGTTTGTTTCCATGTTTGTGGCTAGGTGAGTCAGCAGCAGGGACTCATGCATCCTTGCAGCTCCATTTTGCAAACACTCCAGCTCCTTGCAGCTCTGCTCCGATCACTCACAGCACTCCGCCTTCAAGCCTATGCTCTGCCTTCCTGCTGATATTCCACTGATCTCAGGGTGGCTTCTCCTGCATCATCGGGCAGCAAAGCCACTGAGCTTAGTCTGTGACATGACAGCAGTTTTCATGGCAGCAGAAGGAGATGCCACAGCCTCAGCATTGCTTGCTGCGGGAGGAGGAGCCCAGACTCCAAGCTTTTGCTCCGTTACAGCTATTGTCTGCACTACAGCACAAGCAACACGAAACATCTGTAGGCTGGTGACATTTTTTACAAATTGCCTGGTTTGATGGTTGGGTTTTTTAAAATCAGCTTGGCTCAGCTCTTTGTAAAGTATGTTCATATTTTCAAGTGCTCCCTGTGATAAAGGGCCAGCAGAGCTGAGCAAGGGTGTGAACCAACATGCAGCGACCCACATGATGAGCATGAAGCTACTGGGGGGTCTGAATTGTGCATCACTGCCCTGCACAACTGCCAAGGAAGTCAAATCCCTCGGGTTAGTAAATCATTTATCTCTACCTTCAGATCTAAATGATCCAAATGTTGGATTTAATGTTAGAGGAAGAACAACTGCAAGGAAATTCAAAATTATCCCTTTTTTTAATTTACCTACTGCACTGAGAGCTACATGCATTTAAAATTATTGCATACAACAAAATTCAAATACACTTTTTACACATGCAATCCTCAATCTTTTAGGACAGCTGAAAATCACAGCAACAGAAAGAAATAAAACTGGCATGAACTGACAGAAAAAAATAAGCATTTGAAAGTGGTAAAGTATGCCATAACACAATGCAGCACAAGCTGTAGAAAACACACCTCTCTGCAGTACCAATACCCATTGTACTGCACTTGCATGCAACTCACAGAGAAAACCACACCTACAGTACAAGATGGAGCTTGGGGAAAGAAAAAGCAAGAAACAATCTGACATTATCTATTCTAACTACACAAAAAGATTCAAAGAGAGTTCAGGAGTGGAGTGTTAATCAAATATCAGCATCTGTTCAGACTGCAATCCTGATACATTCTATTCTATTTTTGTTTTTCTTTCATGAATGGAATGTCTATCTATTACACATCCAGCTCTAAATCCAGCAAATAATGTCTTTTTAATCATTTACAGTTTGCTTTACAATTTAACTACAATGAAAATCACATGAGGTACCCAGCAAATAGGGATGAGTACTGCTTCATGCTTAGATTTGGAGTTTTACGACTGCTGCAGTGCAGCCATTGCCTACTGCAAAGGTTTTGCAACAGTTTTAGCCTCAGTATTTCCAGGCCTAAAGGAGAAAACACTCTGTAGTGATTTCATCCTTTGCATAACTCTAAGGACTTACTAGAATATACCATTGTCCTCAGATCTCCACAGCAACAATGGGAGTATTCTCTAAAATGCAGAATAGTGGAGAGCCCTAAAGATGACAAAGGATTTTATGCTTAATAGCAGTTAAAGAACAGTTCAAATTCCAAATCCACCTGTATTTCCAGCTCTGCCTATAAGTATGTGGCTTAAAAGATATCGGGTTAAACATAACAGACACAAGAAGACATTAGGCTATGTAATCACACATACAGCCACAACATTCATCTTTACTTACAGCATTTGAAACTTAGAATCAATTATGACTGAGTCTTTAAAAAGGACCACTGGGAGTTAAAAAAGACACAGTACCCCTTTTTTAGAGGTAAAGTTCAAAAGTCACAAGACGACGTTTATCTTCTACTTGGCTATGAATATTTGTAAGGAAACAGTGCCTCAAATACAAAACACCCACAGGTAGACCAGGAAGGGAGAGCTCTTCTTGCTTCTGTGCACTTCTGATTTCCCATAGTAAATGAGAAATTAACATGGTATTCCTTTTTTGGATGCGTTTGGTTGCTACCTATGTCCAGAGCTGGCCAGACTGGGAACCAGTTGCAATACAGTACGGTTCAGTTACTTTGGGTTTAGCAAACTACTTACAAAAAAGGAACATTTTTTAACTTAATGCCAAAGGAAGAGAGAGATCTCTCCCACGAGGGATGCTTGCTTAAAATCCTTTCATAAGGATCAAAGAGCTGTAAATGGGATTTCATGAGTACTCTCTGCTTATAGAAGATGTGCTTTTAATCAGCACTATCCCACCCTTTCTTTTGAATTTTATGTCTAGGTTACATTCCATAGGAAGTAATTTTTAGCTAGTGTTATCCCTGAATCAACTGCAGGAATCACTTGTAAATTACTATATATTTAAGGTATCACGTCTGCTACATTACTGAAGGAAAATCCTGCTTTTAAGGCCCTCTTCTTAACAATGTACTCCAGTACACAGCAATTCATTTAGAAAGGATTATGATGATTGTAGTAATGTTGTATCTTGGTCTGTAGCCAACATATTCATTCATCTTTATTCATTTAAAAGATCTTATATTCTTTTGTTTCCCCTTTGGAGATCTTGCTTTTTATTCATCTAGCAATTTTGGTCCTTAATAACACGGTCTAAAAAGGCTACTCCTACAGCTACAAACTCCACAGGGATTTCTTCACTGTAAATGTCACCTGTGCTTTGCTTTTGGAGCAGAAGCACAACAAACATCTCATTGATAGCAATCTTCATTGGCATCAGCAGGAGTTTCACCTAAATATGGGCTGCGGGGTTAAACTTATTGCAGCATGTGTCATAAAACCCAGCTCTCAGGTTACACACTGGTTATGTCAATTAGAGCTAATCTCAAAATCTCAGCAAGCCATTCACAGGCAAGGCTGAACTTGGGAATAAATAACAACAATTCAGCACAGTTTCCTGCCGCGTGCCACTGAACTGACGAGCAGCTTTATCTGTGTTTTAGCCACAAACCTGCATCAGGTTACCCAGGCACATCAGCCTTGGCACCAGCCAGAGCCACTACCAGTGGCTGAAAGTTGGCTGAGACCTCAAGGAACTCCTTCTCTGCCAGAGGAGGTGGATGCAAGAAAGACAAAAAGGGGGAATATATCTTGACCAGCTCAATGCAGTGTATGCACATGCATATTGTTTGCATGTAGACATGCAAGTCATAACAAGTCACAAAGCCTGCTGCTCCACCAAATGTCCTTCCACAGTTTATTCTGAGTCGTGTGCAAGGTGGACTAAGATTGTCACCTTTGTTTGCGCCCTCACTGATATGTGCAGGAGATTATGGAGTGTAGAGTGTACTGAAAACAGTGGGGACATTTATAACTCAGCAGGAACATAAGCAAGGTCTGGACACGTACTACAGGTTGAAATTTCATCTGATTACAATCACAGTAAACAAGAAAAGGTAACCCCACAGTAATTCTGTCCCAAGGCACAAGGCTGCCATCTTTATATGCATCAAGATTAGAAAACTACAAATTATTTTGCTGCTGAACTCCTTTGTGCTAACACAAAGGAAAATGAGGCTTATCCCTTCTGCTCCAATAAACTTCTTACAGAAGAAACAGAGAACAGGACCCTCATGTGCCAGGGAAGTGGTGTACTGCCAGTGGTGGCTCTCAACAATTGTGACAGTGGCTCAGACTTCCTCAATGACCACTTCCCACACAGCAACTATTCCCCTTCCAACGTTGTGTGGCTGCCAGCAGAACATAGCCCAGACCCCTAGGGCAGCAACAGCTCCAAACCAACAGCCCTGACGGGCACAGAGCATACTGGCTGACAAACTGGCAGTGGCACTTCCAGGAACCACTGCCGCAATCCATGTTTTCTGTACCTCTGCCAAAGGTTTTAACCTTCAAAGAAGGAGAGGGAAAGATAGGTCACCAAAAGACCTACTGTGAATGTAGTTGAAAGCAGCAGATGGAAATGACTGAACTGGTTTACTCTCTTGGAGAAAAAAAAGGAAAGAAAAAACTTATCACAAAATCATAGAAATGGTGGTTTCTGGTTGGTTTCTACCAATCAGCAAAAGCATCTCTGGAGTTGCCAAATTCAAGCCCAAAACAACAGGCAATGAGAATTTACCAATGTTTGCATCAGACAGGCAAGCTGAGAGCAGCCAAGCCTATTAAAAAGCTATAGATAGAAAAAATATACATACATGATATACCAGAGTAAGAAGGGATCCAGAAATCCCATGTGCAGGTATTTTAAAGCAGCACAGAAAAAGTGCTGTCCAAATCAGTCTAGATCTTGCACCAATAACAGAATGACAACGTGAGAAACGCTCCCAATGCCCAGTGGCTTTCCAAACCCTTCTGTCAAGTCACACATCTGTCTGTAGCTCCACACTGTTAAACAGAAGTGGGTGGAAAAAAAAAAAGGGGAGACATGGAACAGATCCACATCCAGACCAGGGCTTAAGACTCAAAGTATTCCGCTGTCTTCAACTGAATCCTACTTCCTTCTCATTCCTCTCCATATCAATCAATCCAAAAGACTACAACTAAAATTAATTCTCTGTGCCCACTCCTCTGAATTTCTCCACCCCCTCTTCACTTTTCTGCATCTGCTGCTTTTCTCATCTCGCACGAGTTCTTCTCTTTCCTCCATAAGCATGGTGAGATCCCTCTCCTGCAACACCTCACTTTTGAGCTGTCCCCCCACATCAGACAGTCCGTCAGCTCAGGGCCAGCAGCTCCTCCCTCCATGGAAGTGCCAATTCTTGGACCCCTCCGAGGAACACTACCTCATCCCCAGGGGTTTTAGACACCCTTTGCTTCTCCCATGTGCTCCATACATGAGCTATGCTGACTGCTCTTCTCCCTTTGCTCCATGGAGTTGTCTTCACACCTCCTCCTCACTGAGCTCAAGCTGATTCTGTTTTAATGGTTGCAGTTGCTACTGGAACAATCCTGCTACAGCCATTTTACAAGCCATATGTTTTTTTTTTACTTGGAACGTTGAGTTCATCTGGGCTGAGAGCTTGCTTGAACCACCACCAAAACACACAAGCCAAAATGATTTGCAATGGCTACTTCAGTGTCACCACGGATTGTCCATTGATTCCATGCAGCATCCTGCACAGGAGGAGAACAATGGTGACGTTACAGTGAGAGGCAGGGGGATGCACCCTGGAAAATCTGCTCTGTGTGAGAGCACAACCCAAGCACAAAAGATTGCCACCTCATGCAGAAAAACACCTCAGCAATGGCTGTGCTCGATGACTGTGCTGCATATACAGAGAAAGCACTGCTGCAGATAGATCCACAGTCACCCCTGCTTTACAGACCCCTGTCCTCTCCCCATCCAACACTTCTGAGACCCTCAAAAACTCGGCACACTGTTGAGGGCATCACCAAAACTCTCCCACTCACTGGTACAGCACATCTCTATTTTACAACACCCCAGCACCTGTGTGGAGCCTCAAAGTCTGAACTCCCCACAGTAACTACAGTTTCTCCAGTCAAACAACTGGACAGTACTGTGCACTGGAGCACTACATGGGACTCAGATCTCTATATCCCACAGGAGAGTCCTGAACAGAGATGAAACTATCCCATGCTTCTTCCTGTATGAAGATCCCAGTGCTGCAGACCTGACCCCCAGCGAGCTCCCAGAGGGGTCTTGCCAAGTCCTGACTGCAGGGTGGGTAAAGGGTTGGCTTGGTGCAGGATGCTGAGGGATGCTATGGGACAGCTCCCGTCCCCACACAGGTTTGCCACAGGAATCAAGCATAGTAACAAATGACATTTTTTGTATTATTTCATTATTGCTGTTGATGTTACATAACTTTACAGCGCTGTCACACTTCCTCGGAGCCCAGAAGGTTTGAAGATGCAATGTGTTTCCTCAGAGCAGGATGAGGAATGTGGAATGGGGATATGTGCAGATAGAGCTGGAGGATGCTTCTGGGGCAGGAGGTGTATATGAGGTGGAACCCAATAAACTGTTGATGCTAAAGCAAACACTTGTAATTCTTCTGGGGTATTCTACTCTGAACTGAAGAACACCCCAAACAGCCACAGATGGGCACCTGCTGCACACCTGGGCCGAGCCCACACAGAGCAGCCAGCACCCACCCAGCAAGCACGGGGGGCTCCCAGTGCAGGGGAAGCAGCAGGTGGACAGCTAGCACACCAAGAGCTCAGGACCAAAGCAGGAGGAGCTGTTCCCCACTGAGCTCCCACAGCAGCCATGCTCATGTCCTGACTGGTGCCTATCGGTAAGGGACAACTGTAGCCACGGACCGACTGATATTACTCAGCCCTGCCTTCAGAAAAGGGCTGTTCCCCTCCTATCTGAGCATTTGGGTGAAAGGAATATTTTTCAATTACAAAAAAGACCTTAGATGCTCACAGCCATGTAACACTAGCTCAGGTGATACCTTTAGGAATACCTTTCGCCTTCTCCCTAAGCAAAAAGCCCTCCTGAAACCCACCCCCCTGGCCCTTAACAGCAGTGTTGATTCTGAAGCCACCACACCCACCCAGCAGCCCGATCCCTGGCTCCAGAAGCTCTCACCCACCACCCCAACCCCTTTTCCATCACCCCCCACCCCGACCCTCGGGAGTAAAGCAGGGCCTAGCCAGGGGGCAAACCCCACAGCATTACTGCATGGCCCCACTCAGGAGAGATAGCTCATAAAAGCCCCCTCCCCGCCAGCTCTGCCTCGCCTGCATAGGTCTTTGGGGAACAATATACTGAATAAAGGACCCAGATCCTTTCTTTCTGCCGTGGAAAGAGCTCTCCATTGTGGTCCTGCTGGATGCACATAGCAGGAGAATGGTGACGATTAACCCTTTGACTCCTGATCCCGACACGCCTGGTGCATTCATTCCCAGTGCGGAGGTGTGGGCGCTGGCATCATGGCGCTCTCATTTTTCACGCTTCCCCCCCCCGCCCCTCCGCACCCCCGGCCCAGCCCGGCCCCCGCCCCTGCCCGCTGCCGGGGGCACGTCGTGCTGCAGCGTCCCCTCCCTCTTTTGTTCTGCCGAGCCCGGCGGACCCCAGCCCCGAACAACCGCCGTCGGGCCCGGGTTGTGGGGCGAGCAAAAGGGAAAAATAACAGAGCGGAATCACCCGCCATCGAAATCAGACGGATGCGGTACAATAACGAAATCGAATGAATGAAATGAAAACAAACCCAGCGCAGAGCTGCGGAAGGAGCGGGCGGCCCCGCAGCCGGTACCCCCCGAGCCCCGCTCCCCGCCCGCTAACAAAGGCGTGGGGGCACCGCCGGGCTGCGCTTACCGTGATGTGAGGGATGCTCTTCTTGCCCTGGTACGACATGTCGGCTCCCGCCCGGAACGCGCCCCGAAGAGAGACAGAAAAATAACGGCGGGGATAACGGGAATATAAGGGTAATTCGGATGCTGGGGTGGGGTGGTGTGACCCGGCGGAGCCGTGTAATGGAGGCAAAGTTTCCTCGCCCGGAGGAAGGGGAGCGCCAGGCGGAGCCGGCACCTTTTTTTTTCCAGCTGCAATAAAACAGGGACGCGGCTCCCGGAGGGGGGGGTGGGGGGGTCGGCGGGCGCTGCTTCTCCCGGCGGCAGCAGCGCCCTCCCGGCTGCAGGTCGGAGCGGGATTCGCTCGGCTCAACCCAGGAAGCGGTTCCTTCCTCCTGTCCCCCACCCCTACTCCCCCTCGGCCCCCCTTTCCCTGCCCATCAACCCGGCCACTCCCTCCCACACCGGCGCTGGCAAACGCCGCCCCCGGTCCCGGCCCCGCCGCCGCCCTATCGCGAGCTGCGGGCACAGCAGGGCTCCGATGCGTGGGGACCGGGGAGGGTGAAAGGCATTAATCCCCGCTTGTGCAGCCGGGTTGGCATGCTGCGCTGCGACACGCACGCAAGCACGTGGCATCTCCCGGCCAGGTCGCGTCCCCTACGCTTCCCCTCCGGATCATCCCCGCTCAGCGCTCCAGCGACCATATGGGATCCGCCGTGCCGCCAGCTCATCCTCACCCCCGTAGCCTTAGAACTCCGGGGGCCGGCAGAGCAACGCGCGTGTGCCCCGAGGTGGGGGGGGCATCATGGGTGTCCCAAACGATGGGGGATGCTCAAGATGCTGCTCTGATGCGGAGCTGCAGGTGAAGTGGGAAACACCGCAGTGCAGCTCCGCATGGACCCCAAGGTCACCGCAGCGAGCGGGATGGGAGCGGGGCCGTGTCCCCTCCGGGCTGCCCAGCACCGGGGCGAACTGATCCTCGTTCGCGGAAGGAGCGGGCAGCTGAGCTCCCAGCCCAGCCGCAGGCAGGTGGCCGCGAGCGGTGCCAAGCGGCGGTGTGGGGACACGGCTCAAGGCCGCGGTTCTTCGTAAGGGGAAATCAATGACAGCCCCGGAGCCATCTCCCGGCCCGGCTCTGCCGCGATAGGGGGAGATGGAGGCACAGCTCCCCCGCCCCAGCCTCACTTTTTCCTGAAGTCTTATCTACAAAATTGAGCCACACTTGTGCCCTCCCCCCCCCCACATACACACACAGGCAGAGGCTACCGTCCTCCTCGCTGCCCCCCGCCCAGGGCACAATGAGGGCGTCGGGGATTCCGGGGAGCGATCCCACGCGTGGCGGGGCCGGACCGCTCCGTCCCGGGCGGGGGGGAGCAGAGACAACCCTGCAGCCCCGCCCCCGCCCGGCCGGCGTTTTACCGGTACGAAGGAAAAAACTCATCGCCATCACTTACAAAGGAAAAACGATTTTTGCCGCGTCCCCCCGAAAAAAAACATCGCCAGGAAGCTCACAAGTGAAACAGTTCCCGGGCCGGGCGGGCCGTTCCCACTGCATCCCCGCGCCAGGACTCGTAGGCAGCGCCTACCCAAAACACTCCACCGCACCCCACGAGGCAGCCCCGATCCCCGTGTCCCGTCTCACCTGCCCATTGTCGGGGCCCTGCAGCAGCTCCTTCCCCAGCGGGAAGCGGATCTCCACGCCCGGAGTCTTGTCCTCACGTTCCCCCGGGGAGCTGATGACGGAGCCCGACACCTCGCTGATGTCGCTGGCGGTCTCGCTGTAGTTGTCCCCCCCGTCCAGCATGTCGTGCCGGCTCCCGCTCCTCGGGGTGCGCGATCCCTTCTTCCCAACGCTGTACGCGTCGAAGTCGATGGTTTTGTTCTCGTAGGCCCCCTCCACCGAGGCGAACATCCCCCCGTATTTCTGCCTCGGTGTCTGCGCTGTGGTCCCCGGCCGGGCCAGATACACGGGCAGGTCGTCTTCTTTATTCCAGTTCCTCTTTCTCTCGGCCATTCTCGCCGCGCGGGTCTCTCCCTCGCTCGCTCTCTGCCTCCCACTTCTCCGCACCTTCTGCTACCGGGATAGGCTGCCGGTGACCATAAAAATGAACGGACGGCTGCGGCGGCGCGGGGTTGGCTGCGGGGATGCTGCCCTCAGGGAGATGCAGGCGGTGGGCTCCCCTCCGCCATCCGCCCCAGCAGAAAAAGAGGGGGGAAAAAAATCACGAAAAAGAGAGAGAGAGAGAGGAAGAAATAAATCCAATCGGGATTTAAAAATAGCCGTGTTAGTAAAGAGCACGTGAAAATAAAGTACAAAGAGAGCAGAGGAGAGGGTGGCAGAGGCAGGTGATTGGAAAGCCCCTGACGAATCGGAAGCGCAGCAGCAATTCCCAGAGCAAGGACCGCAGTGCACACGCTCCCCCGGTATAAAGAATGAGCCGGGAAGGGAGGGGAGGAGGGAGCCACGGCCGGGACCGGGCGGGCGCCAGTCACCTGCTGCTACGTGGCTTCGGAGGGGGGGGGGAGAAAAAAAAGAGAAAAAAGAAATACAAAAAGCCCCCAGTCCACCGAGAGAGCCGGGGGGAGTTTCTCCCACTTCGCACACTCGCACTCCCCTCCTCGCGGGGCGGGGCGGGGCAGGGGGTGCCGCTGCCGCCTCCGTGCTGCAGCAGCTGGTGCTGAGAAGGGGGTGGGGGGGCGGGGGGCGGCCCCGCTCCGCCCCTCAGCCCCCGACCGCTGCGCGATCCCGCGGCGCGGAGGCGGCCGCGCTGACACGGAAGTGATCGCGGCGGGAACTGCTCCGCGGATCCGCCCCGCGCAGCCCCCGCGCAAGGCGCGCCCCGCGGAGCTGTCCCTTCAGCACCGCGCCCGAGGGCGGCGGCTCAACGCGCTCCGACCGCAGCGCTTCGTTCCGCCGGCGCGGTGCCAGCCGCCAAAGCCCGATTGTAACAGCACTTACATAAGGAACGCACTCTGTTGCTCTGAAATATTAGAACAAGCTGCTCTGACATTGATTAAATGACTAAGCAGATTTGAAGCGCTGGATCAATCGCAAGATCTGACTACAGCTCGTGTACAACGTGGTTATGCCATCTGAACGCAAGCCCAGCCACACAGTCCTACTACTTCTGGCCCACAGGCAGACCTGGTTGTCCCAGCAGAAGTAGAATTGCAGGTTGTAGGTCGGTTAGGAGAAGTGGGAGATAAAAGGCAGAACTCCCTGAGAATGCATAGAATAACAGAATATCCCGAGTTGGAAGGGATACACAGGGATCACCCAATGGCACCACCCAAGCCCTGTGGCTGAGAGCATTATCCAGACAACAGAGCAGCCTATTTCACAGCCTTTGCCCTCTGGTGCAGACCCTTTCCCTAACCCCAACCCGACCCTCCCCTGACACAGCTCCATGCCGTTCCCTCTGGTCCTGTCACTGTAACCAGAGCTCCGTGCTGCTCCTCCACTCCCTGTGGGGAGCTGTAGCTATGATGAGGCCTCCCTTCAGCCTCCCCTGCACTGTGCTGAACAAACCAGGGGCCTCAGCTGCTGCTCATACCCTTTACCATCTTTGTAGCTCCTTTGGATGCTCTTACATAGCAGATAAAGGCTGGTAGAGACAGCTATAGGCAGATGAAAAAAGCGTGTTTCCCATAATATGCCTACATACTTCAATAGGACAGTGTCCTACTCAGTTATACCACTGTAAAATCACTCATTTCATGGGTTTTATAATACTTATATTTCCACTGACATAGCTGAGAGCAGCATTTGGCCAGAACATCTCCATTCAGAAGCAGCATCCATTACATATAATACATTTCCCCAGAGGATAGCTGGAAACGTGCAAATACTGAACTGTAACAGTGCCACAACATTTATTCCAAACTATTTGTTAAGAAAAGTGTGAATTTGAGGAAATATAAAAATAAAAACAACAGTCAGAATCAAATTGCTTTTCCAGCATTAACAGGCACTTGAACAGCCACGAAGAAAAAGGAAACTGAGTATTTTTGAAAGGGGTTAAAATTGGATTTTTTTCCTCTTTTAGTCAGACTACCTGACTTTTCCCATTCCCAGTTTTTTTCTGCAAAGCAGTTGAGCTCTATTGCTAGCTAACAAGCTAAATATTTTTTTTATTACTCGCATCATAACCCAGCTAACATATCTTAAATCATCTCCCTAAACTCAAAGAGTGTCGTAAATGTAATCAAAAAAACAAGTTCAAGAACTACTGCTCTCTGTCTGAAGATGAATTACAATACTGCACCATCCAAATGCCTGCTGTCATCCCAAAATTCATCATTGAAGTATACCAGCTTTCTCATCAACATCTACCAATGGGCCAAAGCCATGTAAAAAGCAGTTATGTAACATACCTGAGCACTGCTCTAACAAGTCAAAGACAAACATCTTCCTTTTCTGCGTTTCTTAAAACACATGCCATGGAAAACTTTGTTGTCTGCATGAGGGGAGTTAGAGAATTAGTCAAAGGACCCCTGGTTATTAACACTTATATTAAGTAGTTGCAGCATCACAACTGACATTCCTGTGCATGTATGCCCAGGATTCCACAGCTAACTCAATAAAATGGCTACCACATTAATACATTCATTACATATGAATGTGTGAAAAAATACAACTTCCAGGATGTTGCTTTTCTACTGTTTAAGCAAAACTTGATTTTATTTTATTTTTTATTCCTAATGTTAACATTGAGGTTTATTGACTGCATTGGGAAAAAAAGTCATTTTGGTCCTCCACAGGATGCCAAACCTGTTCATTTACTGAAAGAGGCAGGTGGTACACTCAGGGTGATGTGTGACCTTTATGTCTTCTTAAATACTTGAAAAAATATTTGTTTTGTAACATTTTTCTTTCCAATCAAAAGATTAGTTTTGAACCTCAGTAAAATATATTTCAGATGGTCGCACAGTAGGTCCAATGTATTGCATGTGTTGCATTAGTCTGCCAATGATTCAGAGTTGAAGATTATCTTTTGTTTCACATCCACAAAGCCAAAACAAATTGACTGTGTTTACATGGTTTCTAGTTAGGTAATAGTACTGCTCAGTTTTTTGTTGTTGTTGTTGTTGTTTGTTTGTTTGTTTTAAACAACAAAGAAAAATGCTATTTTTTTAGTATTAAGCTAGAACATTCATCTTAATGCTAATGCATTAGGAGTCTGAAAGACTCAGAGAACACATCAAATCAACATTTTAGAAAACTGTTAATCTTTCAAGTTAGAAACAAATAAAATCATACCTGTCTTAATTTGTTTTTGTATTTTCTTTCATAATGTAGGCCTTTGCTCACTGAAACCTGTGCTTTAAGTGAACAGATGCATACTGTTCTTCTGTTCACTAAGAGATGAAGTTGTTGTTTCAGCTGCCCCAGAAGACCCAGTTACAGCCTGATGCTGTCACCCCATGAATTTATCTAAAAATACATAATGCAACTTTGGAGAACTGTATAGCTTTGGAATATTCTGCAAACACAGTGTTTCATCTTGTCTTGGAATAACTTGGTGACAGCAGGACAAAACTTGATTGAAATTGCACCCTCTTCCTATAGGACCCTTAAGCTTTACACTGACATAACATTAATGACAAATAAATTATATTCCAAATAGGTTAGATGACAGTGGAAAAACTAAAGGCATGCTTGCTTTCCTTAACAAAATCTTTCATCAAAAGTCCAACAAGAAAGACATTATTTACCAACCTGGTAGCTGGGACTCTTCTTTCAACAGCATGAATTCCAAGAGCTGGAAAATGACTTCCCAAATGCAAGAGCTCAGAGAACATGCAATGTACATTTTTCACCTGTTTTTGTTGTTGTACAATTTAAAACAGAATCATCAGAAAAAAAATAATAAAAAAAATAAGGCATGAGCAGAGAGAGAGAGAGATCTGAGATTTCTTTCTTCCAGAGGATAGAGTTGAGTCACTGAGATTCCTTCTTTGCTCTACATGACTATTTGACTATTGGATTTCTGGCTGATATGTCCATCTCCTGCCCCCAAATCCTGTCCTATATACTGGAAATTTAGACAGTCCCTTGATCTGTTGGAACCATGGACCCTAAATCCCAAAAGCCAGTAGAGGCTCATGTTTCCTACTTCCTGACCTAGTGATCCAGCCAATACTGTGCTGCTAATTCATGCTAATGCTGCAAAGTCATCAGAAGCTGAATGGCAGCTTTTCTATCAAGAGGGGCAAGAACTAAGACTGAGCAGTATCCTTATCTTGGTAGCAGACCGAATAGCTAATAGTTGTGGGCCCTTCCTCAAAATGGAGACATTCTAGGTTGCTGAGCAGGGAGACAGTTGTATTTACAACTGTATTTAGAAGCTCCACCACCATTTTGGAGTTAAAAATAAGTAAAATTATAAAGTTTTTAATTTAAAATATGCATACATTTAATATACAAAATTGTACAAATTATACATGTAACTAACATAGAAAAATACATCTTGTTAACAAGATAAAATGTCAACATATCTTACATAATTTAAGTGAGAGTTACAAATCTGTGATAATCATCAAGTAGACTTTGTGACTTCATTACAATTCTGTGTTCACCCTAATTACATTGAAAGTTAATACATATGTACAATTCACATCCATGATAAATGTCTTAAAGTGGAAATCTTTATTGAAAAGTTATCCATAAGGTTTTACTGAAACAGATCAAAATCAAGAGTGTTACTCTTCTGTGTTACTGAAACTTCTTGCTTAGCTTCTCCACTTTGACACCCAATTAAAAGGTAATAATGGGCAAGAGTTTAACCTTTTTGCATTTATTTACAACTCCTTTCCTCCATAAACATCTAGTTGGTACATCTGTTTGATGTGTATCAAACCATAAACCCATAAACCCAATTATTATGAGTTCTTTGGCTCCTCTTCAAATGAACCCAACCTGTGTCCCCAGTGCTTTGTAGTAACTGTAACACTAGTGGCTGTGCAGAACAGTTAAATAGCTGCACAGCAGCAGAGCTCAAAATGCAAGATCTCCATACATTATTCATCCCAGATTTCTCATTAATACCTCAGGAGGTGGGGAAATATCATTGTTTCAGTCAATGTGAGTAGAGAGTTTTTACCCCTTATTCAACTTACATGGTTTCTTTCTCCAAATTCCAAACAAAAGACAGAAGCTTAATTTATAAACAAGCTGTAAAAATCTGTTCTGTGCTGCGTCTCGTCTTATATACCGTGAGCTGTGTAATGATTTTCTTCTAAATATTTACATATTTTTAAAAATTTGTTTGTCATCACAGGGAGCAAAATAACCAACCACTCCTCTGAGTTTCATATCCACATTTTTTTTTTTCCTTTGGTAGCTCTGTGCCAAGAAACTATTTCAAATTCCTAGAAGATATAATTCCCTTCCCATCTCCAAGCCAAAGGCTGGTCATCTTTTCCTAAGAGCTGCTTAGGAACACCAGTGAGAACATGGATGACCTCTCAAAGGCTTTTTGCACAGGAGTGGTTTTAACCAGTTAACTAACTTTTCCCTTCATTTAAAAAAAGACACAACCACAATTCAGAGAGCAGAGAAATGCAGATATTCAGCATCCATTGGTGCACACTGCACAGTACCCTCTAACGTTAGAATTTACATTTGCATATTCATATTCCAATGGCGAGAGTCTGTTACAGACAGAAATAATATTGAACAGAGATTTATACCACAGATCCTGACAACTCCAAATCAAGGTATGTCTACACAGCTATTCATCTCTCTTCTCCCTTTGTACGTATTTAGAAAATGTTAAACAGAGCATCTTGTTTTAATACCTATCAGATGTGAGCATTTCTTAAGCCAAGTAGAAGATTGCATGAAATCTTGGTCCCAGGGAGGTCAATGGAGATTTCAGTACAAGTACCTCATCTGCTACATTTAAACTTACTCTTTTTTTAATTGTTATTATTATTTTAATTCCACCTCCAACTTGCAAATATCTCGTCACCAAATAATGGTTTAGGAATGAATGACAGCGGTAAAACTTAAGTTAGCTTATTTTTAATTCACATCTTACATAAGAAACAGTATACTCTCTTCCTAACATTTTTGTGGGGACAAAAATTCCTGTCCATAATCCTACTTCTACTGATTTCCAATTCAAATATGTTTGGAGCCAAAGGCACAGTATATTTTAAAGGAACTGTGCTGAAGCAGGAAAGAGGTTTGAACAAATTTCCGTAATCCTAAGGTCTGTTTCCCCTCTGCCTCCTTAAGGCACTAAAGGATTTCCAAAGGATTAGTAGCAAAACCCAGCATGTACATGTCCCTCCCTCCACCCACAACCATAGAAAATTGAAATACTAAAATCCTTCCTCTGCAAGTCAGAAATACAGGTCAAGGTTTACACTTTTTAAAAGCCCACAAGGTCAAACATCATCCATACCTTAGCATGGAGGTTTAACTTGAGAATCCTACCCTGTATGTGAAATATTTCCTAGCAATTGCATTATTCCGAATGTAATGTGATTATTGTGCAGGTGTCAATCATGGTACTTCCAAGCATATGCCATCCCATAGTAGTACGAAGAATAGAATTTAGGCTTTAAAGATTGCGTAAGGAGCTGTGGAAATACATTAAGGTATATTTTCAGTATACTGTGATGCTCTATACAGTATAGCGTATGGAAATAAGTGAACTGTCAAAGAAATCATCATGTAACATGGCCCACTTTGTCTATTTAGGTGACAGAAGAAGGTTATTTTTACTTAGGCAGAATTTAGCAACACCTCAATTCTGACTGTGAGGAATTTGGTCAAAGCAATATTATGCATGTAAAGCAATCAGAACAAAGTGCCTCATTTTGAGTTCTGAGAAAGTTTAACACAAAACATGAGCATACGTAAAGCAGTGCCTGGCTTGTTTGCAGTAGACAGCACATCTAAACAAGTTAACTTCTGCTTACCAAAAGAAAACTGAACAGAGTCTATAGCAGTTAGACAATATTTTTCACCATAAGGTATGCAGAAAATAATAGCTAGGTTCTCCATTTCAGCTGATAATCTCACATTTAAAAATTTACTGTTAGTAATTTAAGGTAAGATGGGGATTTTAATTCCTGATCCTCAGCAACGTGGTCTATCAATTTAATTAATAAACACGCTTTTCCAATATTGGTGGGATGATTTGCATACTAGGCTTTGGCATAATTTTAAAGGCAATCATGGTATAAACCACAAAGAATGAAGTGTGCTTTATATTTTTTATGCTAATCATTTTAAAATGAAATCTAATGGTAGAAAGTCTAAGATGATACAAAATGGACAGGTTTATTGTCAACATTTATAATTCATGGTGGGCGACTATGCATAAATGCTAGGAAAGAAGCATGATGCTTTAGTTCAGTGCTTAATTCAGAAGTAGTAGGGTTTAATTGCCTGAGTGTTGCAGAAATGGTGCATGTTTTCTGGTGGATGGTATGCAAAGAGAGAGAAACCTACACATATGTCATTGCTTCATTTTAAGAACTTGTAGTTAAACTCCAAGTGTTAACATACCAATGTGCCATCTTGTTACTAATCGTAAGATGGAAATGCACACTACATTAATCTGTGTTGGGATTCCACAGTTTTCTTATCCTTCTACGTCCTTTCAAAGAGAATCTGTTATTACTGGGAGACTGAGCTTTGTAAAAATCAACACATTCTCACTGTGAGCTCAAGGAAAAAAAAAGGAAAAAAAGAAAAAAAAAAGAAAAAAAATAGTTGTCAACACTGGAAGTCCATTACAGTGAAAGGGATGGTTTAGGAGATCAGTATCAGTGGCTGTGCAAGTTTCTAGTTAAAGATGGGATGTATATATCCATATGACCACTTATGTCCACTTAAGCACAAGTCTTGTGCCAGTGTCTGTATCTCCCTGCCTTCACAAATAGGTACTCAGATATGAATAGCAAGAGATATGAGTGCATAAATGTGTACTGTGCATTGTGATTGCAAAATATTTTTGCATCACATGTAATGTTATCAACCAATGGGTGCAGAAACACCTACTTCAAGAAATGAAAGTACACATGTGAATACCTTATCTGAAAGTTAAATTCAATGTGGCCTGTTCATGTGGTTGAATACAGACCCATAAAGACTGAGGTCTGTGCTTAGTATAATAATGTCAAAACTTCTGAGATCTTAAGAAAATAAAACAACAATATGACAAACCACATATCAGGCTGGCTCACACGGTCAAGTTCCACTACAGGATGTGGTAGATGGTAAGTCAGTGCAGCTTCTCAGTTTTTTTCCCATAATGAAGCAGTTGTGGTAACCTCCACATCAAAGCACCTTTCGTCATTCCTTCAGAGCAGTAATTGTGTCTTGGTAACCAGTACATTACTTCCTAGATAAGAGAAAGGAGACAATGCAAAGAGAAAAGCATAAGATAAGAATCTGGATTTCCACAATTTAAGGAATTGTTCATTACTTGTTCAAGGAGAAAATAGAGCATTTGAAAAGTAGTAAGCTTTGTGTGCTTCCATGCATACAAAACATAACTGCAGCATGGAGGGATCACATTGTGGAAATTGTTTTAAACACATTGAGTTGTTCTCCCATGATTAACTGATTTTATGATAAAAATCACATCTTGTACTTCTCCCTTTTGCTACTCCTTTTTGTAAACAAGTTCCACTCACCCATTTATCAATATGAGAATGAACACTTCCTACCATCTTCCCAAAACCATTTTGTAATCCTCTTGGAGGTAGACTCAGATTAAGTGCATTCCAGGGATGACAGCCATCAAATCCAACCTTCCAAGTAAGTTCTATCTATATGCCTCTTCCTTAGAGAAATTTCAAATCCATCATTTGAATAATCTCTCAGATATAAAAAGTCTGACTTTGCAACTTCTAATGAGGCCACCATTATTACTGTTAAAAACAGTGAGTAATGCATTGCCAGTATTTGTTGTCTAAAACTTAGTGTCTATTGAAGAAACATACATTCTAGTATATCAAGAGTGTGGGAAATGATGCCCCCATACAAGATTCTAAAACGTGGATATATTGAAGTCATCATAAAACTGGCTAACAATGGTAATTAACTGTCATCACTAAAACATATTATCACTAAAACATATCCCATTTACTGACATACTCCCCAAAAGAGAAAAATCAGAAAGAGGTAAAGAAAAGAGCCCTCGTGGCTTGTACTTGAGGATGGAAAAATTTTAACCAGCAAGAAAGAGAGAACAGAAAATTGTGCAAAGTAAGGCAGAATAATGGGTAGGCCACCGTTTTTGGAGCAGCAGCTGTATGGGATATTATAGGAAACAAAACCAGTGAGGTATGCAAGAGACAATAATTGAATCAGGAGCGTGCCAGATGTGCAAGAGCACAACTGTGATTGCTATGGATAAGAGGCATTTGGAGTCCTTCCATACTCATTAGTTCAGATTTCCATCTTGAATCAAAAGGTGACAAATGTTCGGTCTTGCTTCTTATTTACAACATAAGTTTTCTGCAGCTTTCTTTCATGTGTTATACATTATCTCCACTTTTATTTTATTTTATTTTTTTCTGTAGGTGCATCCAAACAAAAGAGTTTGGGGACTTTCCTCCCTATTCATGGTAAAATAGAGCCCCGTTCTGTATTGCCAACAGAGTCTTTTGCAGGTCATTCTTTTCTTCAGGAAAAGAAAGAGAAGGCTACAGAATCACAGAATTATTTAGTTTGGAAAAGACCCACGAGATCAATTTCAACCATCACTTCACACTGCCAAGCTTACCACTGAATCATGTCCCTAAGCACCACATCCAGACATCTCTTAAATACCTTCAAAACAGTGACTACCACCACTTTGGGCAGCCTGTTTCAATGCCTAACCACTTCCTGTGAAGAAATTATTTCTCTCATTTAATCCAAACCTCCCCTGGCACCACCTGAAGCCATTTCCTCACATCCTAAAGTCATTTCTTTGTGTCCTATGAAAACACTGTCTCTGGGGATCATCATATTTTAGTATGAACTGCAATTAGAACAACATGCAGGAGAGCACATTTAAGGCTCTTGATATCCACAGCTACTAATAATTTCACAGGATGTGAGCCACTTCCCTTTTTATAACAAATATTACAGAGAGAATATTATAAAGAGAAATATGATCTTATATTCTGGAACAATCTGAAAGACTGTCGCTCTTTTTCCACTCACACCGTCTCTTCTCTGTGATCCCATCAGTGTGCATATGTTCTGGACGGGACTGAAGTGATGTGATCCCATGACCTTCTAAAATTTCATCTTAATTTAGAAGATTGAGAATTTGCACTTTAAGCCTTTCATTTGCTTGCACAGGAAACACCTGTCATTTCCACTGTTTAACCAACTATTTCAAGGGAAAACAGTATCAGATCTGAAAGTAGCAGCTCTGAAAAATGTTCTCGCCAGAACAATAAAACCTGGCCCAAATTTTGTTAACTTTATGACGATAACTTTATGGTATACTTTTATTTTTAGTTTTTAGTTTTTGCATTTTAGTGGCCACATCTTTTGTCATTGAACTTTGAAATAAGTTTTTCACCTTCTTCCCACCATCCTTTTCCTTGCTCCTTCCCATGTTATGTTATTTATCCCTCCTTTTATTCTTTACTCCATGTCTTTTATGACCCCTATACTTCTTACAGTCTTACTTCCATAGTACTCAACCATCTCCTATTCTTTTTCTTTGTACCACTTACCTAACTAAGTAATATGGCAACATAAATGACTACTGGTCTGTTGAAATTACTCTTACTGGGGAGGATGTCTGTTTTGTGAAATGCTTGAGTCAAATAAAGAAGGTCTTCATGATGTCACTTTGCCAAAGAAAAATACCAGCTAAGCATTTACAGTGCTTAAGCACAGAGGTGCAGTCACCAACAGGGTATCACAGCAATTAATAACCAGCCAAGTCTTTATTAACAATGAGCCTCAGAATTTCAGCAAGGGTATTTCTGCTGCTCAGAAATCTGTTGGCTTCCTGTTCTTTGTTACGGCTAAAGCACACGCTTGAGCAGCGATGCAAAGGCTGGGCTTATGATCCTTCACATCACAGGAGGAGCAAAATCAATTTCAGGCACCAGCACAAAGAACTGCTAATGCAGAAGGTCATTAAAGAAAACTGATTTCCTCATGACATTAAAGGGAATCTTGTAAAATTAAATCGTAAGACTGTACCATACTCTAAGCCAGAGTTGAGTCATACCCAACATGACAACACTATGGAGGCATTCAAGGCAAGGTTGGATGTGGCTCTAGGCAGCCTGGTCTAGTTGGTGACCCTGGCCACAGCAAGGGGGTTGATACTAGATGATCTTTGAGGTCCTTTTCAACCCAAGCCATTCTATGATTTTATGATAATGAAGATCACTGCATTTTCATATGCTCACTTAATGTTCTTCAGTCTTTCACAGCTTGTGTGCTGCCTGCATTCATTTGTTCTTGCGTTTTGTTACCATCCTCATCTATCCTTGTTTATCATGCACTGAGATTCCCAAAGTATAGAATCATAGTAAGAACTGCAGGTCATTTAGATCAGCCTGCTCTAATAAGAGACAGTTGTGAAAGCCAGACCAGGTTGCTCAGGGCTATATTTATCCAAATCTTCAAAACCTCTAAGATGGAGAATGCATGAACCTCTCTTCTCTAGGCAACCTGTCCCACAGAAGTATTGTCCCCATGGAGGAAAGGCTTTTCCTATATTCAGTCTGAATCTCCCTTGCTTCACCTTATTCCAAGTGAGCTCAGAAATTCCTTGCAGGTTGTTGTGAAGTCTCTCCAACGCCAGCTCTTCTCTGGGGTGAACCAGCCTTGGTCATTTGGCCTCTCCTCAAAGGACTCTTTCCACAAAGTACCTAAACCAACATTTGTAAGGATGCTTAGTGAGAGAGAACTAGTAATGCTATCCAAGGCCATACCTACTCAACCTGTTCAAAGAATGATGATTATAAATAAATGTAGTGATAGGAATGGCACTGTCTGCTCTGCACAGACTTGTGATCTGTCGCTGCTCACAGCAGTGGAACACAACCAGTGCTCCCCAGCTACAATTACTTCTAGAAAGAGGTCCTATCTGACAACTTTATCCCAGAAATCAGAGCTCTGCATCCGCTGCCAGGATCTGTGATAAGAAACAATCTAATATAGATACTATTAAGACAAACAACAGCAGGGATGAAAGGAAAAAAATAATAAAAGAAACTGCAGTACAGAAGTCACATTCCTTAAATCTACACCACCTTTAGGGAATGCCTGTTGGTCTTTTTTTGTTTGTTTTCAGTTAATTAATGCACACACATGCAATTTACAGCTAAACATTTCTTTCCACTAGGAAGTTAAAGTTGGAAAAAGAAAGATATTATTTGCCTCTTATTCTCTGAAAGAGGTTGTGAAAACTGGTAATACCTCTGTAATAACTTTCCACGTATCTGGGGTGGGCTTAAGCAGCAGACCATTACTTAATTCCAGCTGCTTCACTCTGCCTTCTGACTAATCTCAGCCAGTGTCTACTGGAAACAATTTCTAATAATAACTAACACCTAATATCAAAGAACTGAACACAGCGTAACAACTAAAAAGAATTCATGCTGTAAAACATGATAGAATTATTCTGCTCTGTTTTGACCATTACCAAACATCGTGTATTATCCTTACTTTGACATCACTGAGACACTATTGTCTTTTACTTCTGTTCCAGAGCTACAGCAGCACAAAGGAAAGATGTCAGCAAGTAGGCTTGTGCTGTTCTTCAGTATTTGATAAGGTAGTTACAGATACTTCATCCTTGGTCTATCAAATATAATGAGCATTCAGTCATTTTTATAATTTCTATTAATTACAAAAAATTAAAGGTCTGTGGCATACACACCTTACTAGGAAACAATCTACCATAAAATATTCTATGAACATCTTAGATTACAATCTAGTTTTATCATGTAAACTTTTCTATTTAGGAAAAGTTTGATGACTCGCATATAGAAAAATTGTTGAAAAAGAGTGGTTGCAGGAAAGGAAGTGTTGCAAAGCTGCTTTTTGCCACAATACCTGTGGGATCCCTCAGCGTTATGGTAAATAAATATAGATTCAAGAAACGTATTCTGATCTCTGTAAAAACATCTGACTTTTGTATTTGGAAAAAGAAAATCAAATAGTACTCAGTGGGGTCTTCTCATTTATGACTTGCTGTTTATAAAGTTAGTTTCTAATTGATGGAGTTCAAAAGGTGTAAATCTCATTAAACTTGGAGTGAAGATGTATTGATTCCAATTACAAGCTAAGGCCAACAGACCTTGGCTGTACATCAGAGCAAAGGAAAAGCTATGCCAATTGTATCCCAGAGGAAAAAACAGACAAATAACCTTCCACAGCTATTAAAAATCATGAATAAATTATATTATCTACTGTCAGAAAATGAAATCATAGTAGACTAATTTTTGTGCTTAATAAATGCATTACATACTGAAAAGTTTTGCATTTAGAGATCTGATTCAGTATTGTTGCTCTGAGTTTATGCCAGTGCCTCTTTCCAAACTGATGCAGTAACTCTGGGAAAATGAATTAATGCAGTGAAGAATAAGCTTTGTTTTGACCAAACTGTACATAAGACAAACTAATTTCATTAACAGTTGAATCCACCTTATGCTCAATATACAACAAATGAGTAGTGCTATTTAGTGGTGTGGAACTCTTCTGGAAAATGTAGTGCATTCGTTTTCACACTGTTTGGAGAAGAGCAATTTAAGAGTCTTAGTTGGGGTTGAGTGAACAGGAGTTCCAAATGTACATGGACAGTTGAATTCACTGCCATGCTGAGCACTGTTCTGGAAGTTTCTTTCTCCTACTAATGATATAATGTTTAATATGTAGAAAGAATACCTTTGCTTTCAAAATACCTTTTGAAATCACATTTTTCTTGTTCTGGTCCAAGACACTCAACTCTGACATACAAATTCTTACAGAAGAATCCTGATATGTAATAAAATATTACAGAAATCTACAAGCAGGCAGCAGTAACAGATGAACTTAACAAGATCAGTCTCTAACTCATAGTCTTGAAAAGGCATCCAAAGCAAGCCATCTTGCCAACAAACTTATGGTGAAACATGCTGATATGAAGTAGTCCAAAAATTGAAAATGATAAACTAAAAAACCTTGAAGTCTGATCACAGCTTGTTGAGAAACACATGCATGTGTGTGTGCATGAAGGAAAAATCCTGCTGGGTCTCTCTTTTTCCTTACTGTTTCTCATAGAGGTATCTCTAACATTGCAATCTTATTCATAACGTTCTGCTGGTAATGTGCAATGCAAGTTTTGCAGAAATAGACCTGATGTAATTGCAGTATGTAAGAGTTATGAAGCCTGTGAAAACATGCCTCATTTGCTGTCTTTGATTCACTCCAGCAAGGCATCGCAAACTGAATTAACCAACAATGAGAAAATCATAGAATCATCAAGGCTGGAAAAGAACACTAAGATCATCTGATCCAGCCATCAACCCATCACCACCACTGTCCATGAAACCATGTCTCCCAGTGCCACATCTCCATCTTTTGTGAACATCTCCAGGGACTATGACTCCATCACCTCCTTGGGCAGCAGAAAACCCTACGCCTCAGAGCATGTCAGTGTGGAATGATAAGGAAGACAAGAAGGTAAGTGCAACCATGAAAATCTGTAAGACCTGCTGGGTGAAGAAAGTATACCTACTGTGAGCAGGAAAACAAAAGATTCCTTGGATAAAAGGCCCTCAGAGTCCTTCCATTTTGAGACTGCTGTCATTTTACCAGATGATCTTTCCAGGCAGACCGATTCACATTTCATAGAATAATAGGTTTTGAGGTGGAAGGGACCTTCAAAGATCATGTAGTCCAAACTCCCCTGCAATGAATAGGGTCACCTACAGCTTGATCACGTTGCTCAGTGCCCCCTCTAGCCTGACCCTGGACGTCTCCAGCGTAGGAGAAAATTACCCTTTTGCATGGATAGAGGCTATTCAGAAGGGTCACATTCATCTAAGCCACAGCAACCTTTGTGCTGGAGGGGTGTTGTCATTGTGTCAGTGGTGCCTACAAATTCAGGGCTGCCCACTGTCCTCCAGGAAGTTTGATGATCTAGAAAGCACTGTAAATGTTCTGCAGAAAATCATTAACATAAATTATTTGAATTAGGAGAAGACAGACATTTTCTTTAAAATTCAAGGTCATTGAGTATGGATTACTCAGTGTGAGGCAGGGTTTTATGACTCATGGGAGACTAGGAAAAATCATCAGCAGAACTGCTTATTTAGAAAACTATGTTTAGTCACCAAAGACATTTTCAGAGTTATTGCAGTATCCTTAAACACTTTTTTTAATTGCTGCAACAGTGCTGTAGCAGTAACAAAGAAATATCCTCCCCTTAAATGCACAGTCATGCACGTAACTGGTCAGCAGATCTTTCTTGCTATTGTCAGCAGAAGAAAAATGGGCAAGTGATTTCACATTTCATCAAGGTATTTTATTATCCCACTATCCCTCCAGCCAGACAGGGGAGAATTATGTATGCTCGTCCAGAACAGACTGTGTAGCACTTGAGGCTAAGGATTTTATTTTTTTAAGTAAAATCAAAACAATATCACTACAAGTCTGTGTGCCAGTCAGTAGCAAATGAGAGGCTTTCTGTGGCTGCTTCCTCACCCTGTTGTTTGACCAACCTACAAGAGATTCGAGTGTCAGCCTGCCCAGCCCTGTCCAACAAGGGCAGTGGGTGACAGCCACAATGAGGCAGCACTGCAGGGACAGCACCCATGGACACCCTGCAGCACAGCTGGACAGTCCCCTCATTACTGGGAAAGCCTGAGGACCAGCAGAGAATTTAGCTCCAAGGCAGAGGTCAGTAACTGCAACACATCATTACTGCAGCATATTTTAATGCATTGCCAATAGTAAAACTTGAAGTGAATTTATCCCAAATCTAACAGCTTTAAAATTATTGATGGAAGAAAAACATTTGTTATTCCCATCAATATTCACAGAGGCAAAGCAAGTTTCCCTGGTCAAGCTTTACTCCTGTGCTGAAGAATTCAGCTTATGACCTACATAGCAGGAAGTCATGTTTCATTACAATCCTGTCCCCTTGAGCACTGAAAAATTTGGAAATCAGACAATATGAACACAGTGGCCCAGATTTTCTCTGTCATTTGGGCAGTTTTGCATTGCATCATGAGTCCTAAATCACCCTGAAGGGACCATTGAGCTTGTTGTCTACCATACTCCTGCTCCATGGCTATTAAAAACAAGAGCATGTTCACCTTCCAGGGTCCCTGACTGCTAAAACACCACTCTGAAGCTGTGGATATTAAGTATAAATTACAGCAAATTTAGGCTTCTACAATTTACATGGAGGATGCCTATTGCAATTTAAGGGCATGCTCAGGATACATAAATGCCCTGTTTTCCTGTCCACACTGTTTGGATCAGGTGGTTTACTGGGTACAATGGTGCTGTGCTGATGGTAGACTAGATGATCTTAGAGGTTTTTCCAATCTTAATGATTCCAGTATCTCTACTCAGATACACACCTCAAGGTCAGTGATAACTCAAGCATGGATAAAAGCATTGGGCATCAATATTTATTTCATCTGCCTTTACAGTGCCATCTTATCAGCCTCTAGGCTTCCTAGAATAAACATGTCTGCAAAAACCATGAGGGCAATGGGTATTTGTAGGCCATCTGACAGCCTGGTGCTACATGAAGAGTGGCATCCCAGCTATAATGCTATGTGAGATAGGCATAGCAGCGAGCTGCTGCCTGACCCAGTATGCTATTTTATATATATGGACTAAACAGTAAATCTCAGACCAGTGCAGAGATGGTCCACAACTGGCAGAGCCACTATAGGATGATGTATGAATCTCTTCATCCCCTCTTTCTCCTCACTGAACTTTAGATGCACTGTATCTGAAGCAATGGGACATAGGATCTCTACAGCCAGGTGCTGACATGTTCGGGTTTCAACATGGGATTACTAAAAGCGGTCAGAGAAAATTTTCACAGAACATCTGATTTTGATGAGGCTGCACGATTCACGCCTGATTTCCTGCCAGGTCCCCTTCCCTGGTCTTCAACAGCAATTCTGGCAGGTTGACAGAGGGTGGGAGTTTGAAAGAAGTTATTGCTCCAGGATTGCCTCAGAGATTGTGGAACTCCTAAGTTGCTGGCTCCTCTACAGATCTCATTAGGCAGGTTGCCAAGAAACTCAGAGTGGAGTATCCCTGCTTACAAATTCCAAGGCTGCCAGCTCCCTGTTAGCCCACCAGGCAGAAAGACAAGAAAGACAAGTGTGGGAGCTCTGCAAATGTGCAACTCCTTGGCACTCTCATCAGTCACAGGATCCAGACTCTTGAGCTGGGGACCCCAAAGTTTCTGATGCCTCCAGTTCTAGGTGTTATTAACTTAAGAACTGGAAAAATATACACTTTTGTTTCGAATCAGAGTAAAGCCAAATTAAACAAATCCATCAAAATCCTCCACAAAAAGGAACGACCTCTTTCCATTCCACACAACTTAAATAATGGGCCATTTTGAATGGTCTACAGCACATCGCGGAGTCCAGATGCTTAAATACACAGATTGCCCTATTGCCCAGCAGCTTGCACTGTCATCATCTTCAAAGCCACTTCATTCTTCCTTTTTATCCCAAGCATCCATTCCCTCCCCATTTTCAAAAGCAAGCATTTCAGGGAATACCGTGTTTTATGTTTAACAGGGAAAACACCATATCTGTGTAGCCATAGTACAGAAAAAACAAATAAATAAATACAAACAACAAAACTAAAAAGACACTAGTTTCATATGAACACATGATCTAAGTTGAAAAAGATTTATTTTTCTCAAATTCCTATAATCACAAAGCCCTGTATCAGGTCAGCAGGATTATGTAACAGTGATGCATCAGGCTCTGTGTCCCAAATTAGACAGAATATGCTGTGACTGCTACATAACCTTGTGTGCTTGTTCTTCAGAGGCTCACATCCATCTATTTTCTGTTAAAAGAGACCCACTGAAATCCCAGCCTTCGATTTTCCAAAGATATGTAATTGTTACATGTTCTGAGCCTGATTCTTGCAATCAGACTCACCGAATCATTTTCCTGAGGCTTTTCTCTTTCTCTTTTTTTTTTCAACCCCCCAGATTTACTAGTGCCAATCAATTTAATTGCAGTTTTGCTTCTAGAAAGAAAAGATTTTGAATTAATTCACATTTGCTATATTTCAACATATTCTTTCAAGTTCAATTGTTAATTTGAATGTTCACACCATATTTTCTTACTGCTGTTTCTCATTCCTCCTTTTCCTTTAACCTTTTCCATTTTGTCAGTCACTCACAAGCCATGCCTCTGTAATGGCCATAGTTGAGCCACTTTACACATTTTTCCAGGACACAGCACCAAGGAGACTCTACCCAGACTAGGATGTTGAGAAAATATCTGCATTAAATCTAAGACAAGGTACTGGGAAGGGGAGAGGACATAAATCAACAGCAGGTGCCCAGTGCTCAGGCTGACATGAAGTACACATCCAAGGCAGGCACTCATACTTGAGAACAACAAATGTGATCTACTATTGTAACCATTATAGTGCTTTATTCAGATATCAAATACTTGTGTATATCTATGCAAATCCCAATTCTAGATCAAGAAGGTAACTCTAATAAGCAATTCTGATCTCCAGCTGGCACATAAATGAAACCATTGACTTCTATAAATATTCTAGAATGGTTAAATTTAAGATGACACCCTAGGAGCTAAGTGTACAGCCCATGCTCGCAGCATTAAAGACCGTGTCCATGATAGCACCAAGGAAACAAGCAGAAATTTTCTAGCCAACAAGTCAGCATGACCATCAAGCACAAAGCTGAAAGGATTTGGAATGTAAATGAGCAGCTGACAGACAGACAATTCCACCACATCTCTCAGGGACACCTACTCTGAGTGGCATATGTGAAGTAGAATTTGCTCAGCACTACTACTGAGTACAAGGCTTTTCAGAATACACAATCTACTCTATAGGTAGTTTGCATATTTCTTTTTATATTTGCTTCCATTCTTACTACAAAGTAAAATACTGAAACTAAAATAAGACAACAATATGATACCAAGCTCACCAAAATAGTGCCTTTATCTGCAAGAGTATACCTCTAAAACTTCCAAGATCTGCATCTGTAATACCTTCCAGAGCATAATCTGTTAGGTTTAGTCACATAGTAGGCATTTTCCAAGTACTAGGAACAATTTTATGCTCCGTTAATATATGCAGTGCTATACTAAGCCCAGCTAATCAACACTATCTATTCTGCAAATAGGAAAAAAATCTGTATGTCTATCACACTCCATCACCTTTCTCCACCCACTTCAAGCAATTAGTTTCAAAGACTTTCTGACTCCATTTACATAAAATATACCCTCCTCTCCTACATCTTGTTAATGCATTACACTAATTCTACAAGGAGCTCTTATAGATAACCAATTGCAGCAATTTCCTGGGTCACCTTGTCACCTTCAACAGATCTGTAATCCCATGGAGCAAGAATGCTATTCGCAACCAGAGATCCTCTGGATCTGTCTGCAGAGAGGAGGCTGTGGATGCAGATAACCTCTGCTTTTTTAAGCAGATAAGAACTGGCAGAAAAGGACAGCTGTCAATGGACATAAAGATCAGATAGGTTCACTGGAATATTCCTATAAGTGGGAAGTTCAGACATTTGCAAGGGAAGAATGAGGTGGAGCAATCTGTCTAGATAAGATCTGTTGGGTGAGCGTCTTATGATCAAAATGTATGGTTACAAGGTGCTTTCAGTGGGGACTTTAACTGGCATTACTAGATCAGGATGCTCAGACAAATGTGCGTGGGAACTTCTTCACAGTGCAGTGATGGAGCACTGGCACAGCTGCACAGAGAGGTGGTGGAGTCTCCTTCTCTGGAGATGTTCAAGACCCTCCTGAACACCTACCTGTGGACCTGGTCCAGGGATACTGCTTTGGCAGGGGGGTTGGACTCGATCTCTAGAGATCCCTTCCAACCCCTAAAGTTCTGTGATTCTGTGATTCAGACTTAGACTAGTGGCTTAAGCAGCTGCTAAAATATTTGTGACATTCAGTGAATGGGCTTGGTCTTGCAAACTCTCCTCCAGCAGATCTGTTCAACAGGGTTGGAATGGGAACACTATAGTCAGAAGACAGAAGATTAAGCCCAACGTGTTAGGACACAGCAGTCCTGTTGGCAACCAGTTACTGCACAGTTGTGTAAGCTTTTGAAAAGCAAGAGCAGTAGTTCCAAATGTCTGCTTTTACCATTACATTTACAGCTTTTCCCTGACTGTGCATATATTAGGCAGCTTGCAAACTTGTAGTGAGTGGAAGGAACAATGAAGTTATTTATAAAGCAGTTAACCTTTAGAATTGACCTTTGTATTAACATTAAACCAGTCTGCTTAATGTTCAGAAGAGCATTATTTGGAAAATGATAAAATACTCCAGTGCTATCTGTGAAGACAGCCAGAGAGAAGTTTTCAGCCTCACACTCTGTTGGCTGGTACAGACTGTACAAGAGATGGAGCCCTGGGACAGCAATGAAGCACAAGCAGACAATGGCACAACAAAACTGCTCCAGAAAACTGGCCAGGATGAGGGAGAAAAACAAAATATTCTGTGTTTTCCTGACATGGCAACTGTTCACTGCAAAGTATTTCCATTGACTTTCTGCTAATACAAACACACCACACCTGTCATTGTTCAGAAGTTACTGACAGTATCAACTAACACCTGGAACTCCAGCAATATCATTTATCCAGTACTAAGCTGGGACAGAAAAACTGAAAACAATGGCTGGCATGCCACCATTTTTCTGACCTTATCCCAGTGTTTTCTTGTTTCCAGGAAAACATAAAACTCGTTTAAAAAAAAGTCCCTGTTATAATGGAAAAAAAAAATAGATTTTTATTTTTAGATATGGTTAACCCATCCATTAAGAAAACACAATCAAATGAAATTTGTAGGAGCAGTAACACTGACGTAGGATAAACACACTGGTGTCACTGACTGCATCTGCAGAAACCATTAACTGAGAAGTACAAGACACTGCTGTTTGCAGAGGTCCTGGGCTGCTCTGCTCAGATTACCGTGTACCTCAGCAAGCTCTTTCATAAAAATACATCACACTTATCTACTATGTCTTCATTATGCCTTCAGATGATTCAAAATTGACTTCCTGAGAAAAGATCATGTGAGCCAAATCCTGCTATTAACCCCAACCTTCAACGGTGCAGAACCCAGCTCCAGGGAGACAGCAAGCCTCAAAGATTCCCTTTTGTTTCATGGGAAGACTATCCCATAATGAGAACAAGTACACTTCCCCCTCAGAAATCTGGCTTCACTTTAGCAATCAGGAGACAAAAGGGGAGTCTCCATCTACTTCCAACTATCTTGTTCTCATTGGTAATACCTGGAGAAGAATTCGAGGTAATTCACACTCCTCTCCCTTCTCCAGGGCATTTGTCCAGTACAGGTTCAGTACATCACCAACTATTGTTGCAAATAATCCCAGCCTCATTTTCTAAATGTGAAAAATGAGGTCTAGTTGAAGAAAAATACTCTTTGATACACAGGAACACTTCTTGAGGCTAATTAGTACTGCTTTTACACTGCTATCTGACGCAGCACATTGTAAGGCATATTGTAAATATGTGTATCTGGAAGAAAAATTGTTTCACTTTCACCGCAGAAACATGGATTAGGGGAAATGAGGCTTCATGTATCTGTGGTCAGAGCTGTTACGCAGCAATTAAGCCATTGCACAAAGAAGAAATAGTTTGAAAATAAAGTAAAAGGAAAAATCACAGGTTTCCAGAAAATATGATTATCAGTCCTTCAGCACAGTATTGATCCCTTCATTTCTCTGGTTCATGAAACATAACACAAAACAAAATAATTTTGGAAGCCTAACAAGAAGACAAAATACATGTCTCCTTGGAAAAGTTATGTACTGTTTCTGCGGATTAAATTAAACTCCAAAAAGAAAAAATATGAAAATAGAAATACCTGGTGCAGTGCTCTTTAACATCTTTAACAGATGACCTTCTCTTTTGATTGAAGGCCTTAGGCTGAAGATAATGCATCTAATATATCATCAGCTCTAGCTCATCCATTTCTGATTTAAATTTTGTATCTCCCCAGGTAATCATTATTTAGCAATACAGAAAATACAATTCAAATATTCTTTACACTCAGCAGTCATTTTTGTAAGTGATATGAATTAAGGGATTTGGACAAAATCACAGGGAAAAGTAGACCTCCATGGAAAGCATGAGCTAATTTTTAAATAAAATAGTTAATTCAACCTAATTTTCTTCCACCCTTCCTCACCCCTGTATAAGCAGATCTCCATGTGACGTCTTCACAAGACTCAAAAACATCACAGGGACACAGCTGGGTCAACTGCTGTGCTCCAATGGAGAGCAGCTCTGATCAAGGCCTCTTCCATGGCTCACATCTGAGCGTAGGCAGCAACAAGAAAGAGGATTACCTTGCTTCCTCTTCATTCAGACCCCAAGCCAACATTTTAACTTGCAGTGCCAGATATCAGAGTCTATTCACTAAGTTATTTAGGTCAAAGAGATGTGAAGGCCCTAATTAACCAAACATTGCATCCTGTACCTTTGCTGGAACATATGAAGTTGTTGAGGATTATGTGGCTGATTGTGCAAATTGCACAGTATTGAGACTGAGAAAGGGCACCAAACTCTTAAAGACTGACATCAGACCACTTCACAGCTGTTTTAGTCATTCACATTTCTCATGAAGACACTAAGTTTTCTTTCTCTGCTTCAAAACATATAAACCTCTACCTTATGTAGAAGCAGAGGTGACAGATACACACATTCCTTCCCAATTTCCTCCGTCATTACCCAAGGGCCTCAAGTACAGATCTGGGTGTTCAGTTGCCCAGCTTGTTTTAGCACCTGACTGCCTTTGTTATCATGAGCATTCTTACTGCTATATATCAACCCTTGAAACCTGCTCAGCTTCTGACATATTTTTGTAAGACTAACAGACACAAGAGTCTCCCCTGTATTCAACGTATCTACCTCAACTCTGACAGGAAGAAGAAGAATATGGTTACTTTTCTGATCTCGCAAATCCTTGGTTCCACGGAACAAGTGATTAGGATAATACCTACATGAATAGGACATTTTCAGGAACAGACTTTGTTTTATCAACATAGATTTCACACCAAATGGAAGTGAAGGGGGAACTTCCATTTTTAATTCTGTAATTCTAATGTAATTCATTCTGTTCACATAAGGAGCATCTCGATATGCCTGGCTTGGTGCAGGCTGCATGGATTAACTGGTCTGTCTCTCTCCCACCTTCAGTTCTCACCTAACTACAATACAAAACTACTTCTGACAAGAATACAAATCCAGCAACTACTGCCTCATTAATTGGTCTGCAGCTCTGTGAAACGAGACAACAACCGGCTAATGTAAAAGTTATCTTCAGTGGATGACCTGGAGGACAGGGTATGCAAAACTTTGTTTCTGCAGCTGCAAAATGTCTTCTACCCATTTCCTCTTTTCCTAAGGAGAGCTCATTTCACAGCCCAACTCTTTAGCTGGCTCTTGATTTTGAACAAAACCACTTTTATGCTAGGAAGGAGGGAAGGAAAGCAATGCAAATGGAATTGCTGAAGCAAAAATCTTTCTTTCCCTCTTTCCCCTGCAGAAGGCTGTATGGACAAGCACTCGCCCTGCTCGTGATGACAGTCTCAACAAAGCAAATCACAAAACTGATCTGGCTTATTAGGACCAGACAAAGAGGTCTGGTCCCGTTCTCAAGCAATGAGAGGCTTCCTTTGTAGGGCTGCAGCTCATAATAGATTACAACATTAACTCCTTCTTTTATTTCTCTAACTTGGACTTGAGTGCTTCCACAGTCTTAGCCAGGAGCTTCAAGAGACAGCACAGCTGAGCTGCAGCTACAGGAGTATTTTTAGACCGGTTTCCAATGGAAACAGAGCATTCACCACTATTGTGCTTCTCTCCATCACTTTCAAACCAGGAGGCCATATTAAATATATATATATTTAAATATATATATATATATATATAGGGGAAAAACCTCATAATTCTCACAAGCTCCTGTGAATTAGGAGGTCTGTAGAAGAAAGCAACTCCTACAGTAACCTTCCTCTCTATAGGAAAAGCTACATATTAGAATTATTCTCCTTAGGGAGTGCACATGGGTCCTCTGTGCACCCAAATACTGCAAATCCACTTTTTCTCTGTATTCAAAATATCCAAATACCCACTTTGAGGAGTACGTTGAGACATGGGATCAGTTCTGGGACCACCTTTTGATGGTAGGATTGCAGATTGCAATGATGAAGCTGTTCCACACAATCCATCATTCCACACAAATTTAGCTTCGAGTATCAGCCTTTCTTGTACTCTACAAGCCCAGGACTAAACCACACAAGACTAAGTGCTCTCTTGATGGACTTAAGCATTATATTAATAAGGGTGCTGGTTGCAAACTCCCCTTGATTGTTTTATTTATATAGATAGCCAGATCCTTCAGCATCTTGGCATTGTTAATACAAGGTTACTATAGCAACCTCTTTATGACCTGCATAGTCCTGATACCAAGGAAGAGCTGGTAGAGGAATTACTGTATTTATGACCTTGAATAGCAAACTTTAAAGATGAATGGTCTATGAAATTCATACTTGCCATATTAACTTATCATGCTATATTTATTCCTTTTCATTATCTTTTCAAACTACATTTATCTTTGAATTCTAAACTACAGCGTGTGACACAACAGATTAAGAGAACATCATTTAAACTTGTTTCTTGTCTATTTTATGTTTAGCAAGGAATTGAACTACTCGATAAATGCCGAAGACTAATGTGTATTTCACAGCGTGGTTGATCAAATTAACATCAACTTATTAGAGTTCTTGACTCAGTTTTAAGATTATATACAATTTAAATAAGCAAATTCAGAACTAGCTAGCCAGAAATAACATTTTCCTTCCATTTGCTTTTTGTTTTCCTGTATTGATTTTTTTTTCCTAACTCCCATTCAACTAGCAACAAGCTTGGCAGAAGTCTACTACAAGTTCATAACACGTAAAAATAAAATTTTAAACTTTTCTTGATGTTTCTCATCAGACAAGAGAAGACATTGCTCTGGATGCAGGCTGGGTGAATGCTACACAACCAGGATCACCATCAGGTGACAGGAATGTACTGTAGGTAGAGATAGTGAGGAACAGCAGCATTTTTTTTTCTTTTGCTGGACTGTCATTACAACACACATTCAGAATGACAAGCATGTGCTTAGTTTTAGCCTGCATTTTCTTCATTACTACTGTACAAATTGCTTGAGCACATGCACATGATTTTAGATCAGAATGGCGTGAGCAGTTCTGTCTGGTTTTGACTGCCTCACAACCAGGGCAGACAAGAAATTCTCATTCAGATCAGGGCTTCAAGTGAGACTTAAGAAGCATATAAGTCATATAGCAATCTACCATATAGACATGAATATCTGTCACTGTGAGACAGTAAATAAATGTTCATTGTTCTCTCATGAGCAAGTTCCTTTTCTATTTTTTATTTTTATATATGTCATGCTAATATAAATCTTCCCTGGGCCAGTTTCTTCTCCCAGAGGCAATAGGATTATTTTTCTATCTTCAGGAAGGAGGGAAATTGAGTTTCAAACTGTATTGCCTTAAAGCCATACAACATAAAAAAACACCCACCAATATCAGTGGAGGAACTGACAGGGTTGAATTAAATCCACTGTAAGGATTTCCATCACTCTAGTCTTGACACAAAATAGAGAAACATTTTTTCCCTTGTAGTCTCATTAAGAAGGCAGTAGTTTAAGAGATTTTTGGACTTAATAACTGTCATCCAGAGGACAGTTGGGATTTTTCAGGTTTTTGGTTAGTTTTGTTTTTTATCTTTCTTCAATTTATTAAGATTTGTGATTTAGCTAACAAATAATATATCTTAAGTATTTGGCTTTTCTTTAAAAGAAAATTGCTTCTATTGATATCTCTAGACAGCATAGGAAGGGTAGGCCTTTGCAAGTCCAGTGAAAAATGTATCTCTGTTAGCCCTCAGATATTTTCCAGCAAAACCATCAATTTCAAAGATACCTATGTAAGACTGGGGCTTACATAGGTCATAGGAAAAACAAAACTAATTCTATTGGCTCCATTCACCTGCTTTCCCAGTATTAAAAGAGTTCTACTTAATTTCATTCAACTCGCATAATTGAGTGCAACCCAAAAACCATCACACCATATGTCTAACTTCACACTTGTAACATTCTGACTTATTTCTCTTTGATATTTTAAGGCTTTTGGCTAAGATTTTTAAAACTTGCTTTCCCTAGCCCAACAGCTATATTTAAATGACCTGCTTTTATGAAAGTGCTGAGTATGTCACACTGTCACAGAGGTCTAAATGTTGCTTAGTTTCTCTTGGTGGTGGTCTCACAAGTGACAAATTAATCTTCAGAAAATCTTAGACCCTACATTTTCCAACAGTCAGATAAACTTTCAAGGAAAAATCTTCCTATGCTCCTAGTATAAGAGAAATGAGAAGGGTTTTTCTGGGAGTCCTTCACCATTGAATTCCCTTTGAAAGTGAACACTTAATCTCTCGAGCTAATATGATTGTACGTCAGCTCTTTTCACCTCTTTGCACCCTCCTGTGTTCTAAGCCTTTTATTTTAATTGACTTCAGAAAAGGTTTCATTTAAGGAGGGCATTTTTCTGGCTAGCAATTAAAGTGTATCAACATCATTTCTGCAACTCTCCTTTGAAAACCAGCCCATTTGTTATCTTCTGCAAAAAAGAGACAATCTTTAAAAGCAACACAAAGACAAGCAAGAATATCCACAGATATATCAAAGTTTTGCCTAAAGCTTTCATAAATAATTATCGTGCTAAAGGTTTCAGTGCTCTTTGTTAATAAAGCTTGTCTAAAAGACTCTGAATTATACTATCTGAAGCATGCCTAGTAAAAATCTTTCATGGTACAAAGACTCCAAGTTTTCCTATATCAAGATTTGTGTTGACAAGTAGCAATGCAGAGGCACTGTCTGTATTTTAAGGGTGGCTTTATATGTCACCCTTGGGTATAACTAAGAACAAGACAATTGGGTTCAGCTTCTTTATCACACTTCTTGGGAAATGCTGGGAAAGTCATTTGTCTTCTTTGTGTCTTAACCGTCCCCTTATTAAAACAAGGATGTAAAACCTACGTCCATTTTTAAATACCTGTCAAACCCTCAGGTAATCTAGTCCTTTATTTATGCTTTTTTCTTTTTCTTCTATTGAATTTCATGAAATTCCATTCTATCCTTAAACACACATTTAGACAACTTTGACCATGCAGAAATACACAGTGCATGAAGAATTTCCACCTCTGTAGTGATGTTAAAATATTTAAAGTAAAATAAGAATGTATTTTGTGATCATTAACTAAGTCAATATTTTCTTTTTCAAACCTCAAGTAATCAAGTCTGCTCCGCCTTTGCCTAAGAATCAATGTTGCACTTGGTCACATGTGTCCAAATTGAACCCATTAATCTCTCCTGTTTGTCACCTCCAGATTAAAGTGGTTTTGCAACCAGAGAGAGTGCAACATGCTCCCAGCATTGAAACAAAGCTGCAGGGCTATTTCATACTCTGTTAACAGCAAGTAAGTTTTGGTCTTCTTTTTGGGGGCTTTGTAAGATTGTAAGAACAAAGACTCCATGGCTGAAAAGTACCTGGCTACAGAATTTCTGTTTTAGTTGCTGTGGATTTTGTAGTTGGCAAAGTGTTAGTTTGTTTAGTTGTTTGCTTTGGGTGGTTTGTTTTGACAAACACTTCCTTATAAAGGAACTTTCTATTCTATGAAACATATTTAGGAACAAGTAAATTTATTGTCAGTCAAATTTTAAACATTTTAGTACAGAGCACTTATAATGTGTCAAGAGTCTGGCTACTGAAGTGTTTGCAGTACCTCTGGTGATTAACAAGAGCATCTGAAACATCATTTATGTGCTGAATCCTCACAGCCATGGTGAAATCTACTTTAGGTAGCTATGAAGTACAATAGGAGCAGACAGGGAAAAAAGCTGGTATTAAAGGCCTAATGTCCATACCAAACAAGTTGGAGTACACTTGATTTTGGAATAGCTTTAGTTTGGTCTCAAGAACTGAATGCCACTAGCTGCTGGAGAGCATTTTCCAGTTTAAACTCATCTGAAAGAAACTCATTTTGCCTGCTCCACTATTAACTGAAGAGCAGCAAAGGAGAGATCACCAGGACATTAATTTGAAAGGTGCAGACTAAATACTCAGGCCAGCAGACCAAACCTGATTATAAATTAGGGATTTATCACATGTAGAGATGTATGTATACGAATGAGCCATCTGTAGCTTAGAATTTCTTTGTATATTTGGCTCCACAGGCATTAAAATTCACTAACTTCTTAAAATCACTGAGGTCCAATCTGGTAAGAGATGAATCACTGTATATGGTATGTGGAATAATTGTGGTATAAATTTATATTTGTCTTAAGAAGACACCCCACAAAAGAAATTCAAGATTCCATCTGGAAAATATTCCACCTATTATAGGTAAAACCTTTGTTATGATTAATTAGGTATATATTTCTTAGCTACAGTTTAAGAAACAATCTTCATTTCTCCCTAGCTGAGTAGCAAGCACAAGAAAGCTAGCAATCTGTCTCCTGAAGCTCAGAAGCTTATAGTCTCTTGAATTTTTCTCATTGCTCATTCTTATCTTCCCTCAATGAACTTTCTAAAGAACAATGCAAGAGTTTAAGGCAAAGATGTCCAAAAGCCTGCCTTTCAATGTCTAGGTGTGGACACAGGAGGCAGAACATTAGTTCTTCAACTCTGAAAAACCCATTTACAGCTCAATACAATGTGTTGGATCAACTGGGCCCTGTTATGATGTCAATCAGATGTTTCTTATAAAAACTATGAAATGAAGTATTGCAGATCAGCATTCACAGATCTCTTGTTTTTATCCAAGACTAGTTTATTTCATCATTAGCTTGCTGTTCAATTAGAATCATAGAATCATTAAGGTTTAAAAGACCTCTAAAATCACCTAGTCCAACCACCAACCCATCACCACCATAACTACTAAACCATGTCCCTCAGTGCAACATCTACCCCATTCTTAATCAGCTCCAGGGATGTTGAGTCCACCACCTCCCTGGGCAGCCTGTTCCAGTGAATTACTCTTTCTGAGAAGAAATTTTTCCTAATATCTACAATCTGGGATGGGATGTATCAGGACAGCTGTCAGTTCAATCTGAAACAGGTCAAACAAGATCTATGCTTTTTGAGAAAGGGTCTTAGACTACATTAAGACTTCTTAATTTTAAGTTTGCTTAAATGAATAAGTAATATAATCAGAGACTTTTAAAGTACTGTATGAAGAGTTTCGATTAAAGATTTATAATAATTAACTAAAAAGTAAAGTTAAATGTAATGCACATTCCAAATCTTTTATATGGCACAAGGATCAAGAGATTCTCATTGAGATGAGTAAAACTTCCTTGCCTTGACTAGAATGTGGCATAAATGTTGGTCTGGATCAAGACTGCTTCCTTTTGTTTTATCAAGCCAGACCAAGCCAGAGACACCAGCAATTTGAATGCTGATTTGAAATGCTACATAGTCTTTTTAAAATTATTTTTTATTTTTAAGACAGTTTACAAAGAGAAGAAATATTAATTGCAGAATGAGTGAGTTTTCTACAACTTTTTCTGCAATATTACTCATTAGGCAATTTTTTTTTATTTTTTATTTTTTTGTAAAATACTAGAAAAAGCTTTTTGTTGCAGTAAATAAGAACTTTTCCTTTGACTTGTGAGGGATTTGATTGAGGCAGTAGTGATTGCAATACTTTGTGAGGTATGTAATATATAGAGTGGTTAGCTCTCAGAGGAGCTTGTGAGTAATGCAGGTCTTTTTACATTCTTACCGATTAAAGTCTTTGTTCTCTATTTGTTGTTATTTAGAAAACTGAAAAATATATTTTCAGCCAAGAATTTTATGGTTTTACTGCCCTAGGTTTTGCCATTTGGAATCCTATTATAAAGAGCTCACAAAGGGTCATAAAGGTCTTTAAAAATTAAATTAGTTTTTTAGTCTATGTGTTATGGTTTTAATCTTTTAAGGAACTGAAAGTGTTGAATCAGACTCAAAGAATTTCTCTCCTTTGGGAGAGAATACAATAATATTCTGGTCTTTAGCAATTATCCTTGACATAAAAATATTTATATTTAATGGCTTTTGAGAGAATCTTATCCCCTTCACAGGACCCACAAAGTGATTTTTTTTATCTGTGGGATTTTCACCAGAAATAGAAAAATTTTATCTGCCTTTTTTTTAGCAACAGCTTGCAGCTCAGTGGAATGGAGTTCTGGAAGAGTTCCTGAGAGCAGAAACCAGGTGGAGGGGCCAAAAGGACAAGTTGAAGTAATTTATCCTATGGCCGTATGGTTTATGATATTTCCATTGTCTTTATCATATTCTTATCATCAGGACACACAGGTAGGAAGGCAGAGAATGGAGTCAGTATCTCCAGTGGAAGGAGTTATTATGTTCCCAAGGACAGACATAAGACATTGACGTGAAGAGTAAAAGGTCAAATGGGGTATAGATTTTTAGATCACAGATAGGAGCAAATAATAGGACACAAGACATCTGGGGAAAAGGATATACAGACAATGCAGCATGGGTGATGCTTTCACAGAATTCGTGGTGAAGCTCAGAGAAATAAACCCAACCTTGGTGAATTTTCAGGAGTAACTGTAAATGATGACATTGGAGAGCTGCCATAACAGACTCCAAAGATGTGTCAGCGTCCAAATCTAACAAGCATGGAAAAGCCTAACCCAGCAATAATGCTACCAAGAGCAAAGTGACCTGGTCTCACCCCACTGCTTATCAGGACTGACATGATAGTGTTTCACTATGGGAGAACTGCAAATCCCAGGAGAAGCGAAAATGCATCTGTAAGGCACATCCCATGTGCCATACATGTGCCTGAGAACAAGCCTCTGAGTGCCAGGAAACCTCTGAGCAGCCAACATGCTAAGAGACCTGGTGAGTCCCAAGCAACTTACAGAAAAACTGCCAAGAAAATATGTGTGCACTGCCACGTACTATTAAATTGCTTTGTGCCTTTTATCAGAACACAGCATTTTGTGTTTATTCTTTCAAATCACTTCTAAAAAGTGAAGAAAGCATGACAGCATTAGAGGTGTTCAGGGAGCGGCACACACATCTCTATCAAATTATGCAGTTCACTCGTTCCTCCACATTAAATATTAATAGAATAAATAATGTCATTCAACAAAGGCTTGCACTACCTTACACTTGCTGAATTCATAGATTCATAGCAGACTTGCATGTCTCCTCACCTGTACATAAGCATGGAAAAAAAAAAAAAAGGTATAAGACATTCAAAGTCAGGCTGGACAAGGCTCTGGGCAACCTGATCCATCTTCAGATGTCCCTCTTCACTGCAGGGGAGTTGGAGTAGATGGGCTTTAAAGGCCTCTCCCAAATCGAACAGTTCTATAAAACCTGTTTACAGGATTTAATATAGGATAGATATTTGCCTTTGGTGATTGTGAAGTCTTAGGTGAATATTAAGGGTGGACTATGTTTTATAGCATCTGCTTTATCATGATTCAATTAAACAGGCTGAGATGGCTGCAAGTGGATCTTCTCTCAGAGCTGGAGACAAACAGCACAAAACCTCTTTGACCCTGGCAGAGCCATAGTGAAGAGTGACTGTAAATTGTCTTACTAAAGATACCTTATGTCTGGTTGCAAACCCATCTTCAGGTTCACACCCACCACTGACTGCCTAAAGGCAAGAAGAAACAGTAATGTCTATTTAACAACTTAAAACCTAGGGTAAGTGTATTAGGCTGTATCCTGTATTCACTACTTTTTACTACCCTCCTCCATACATGCATATTTAGGTAAGAGACTTGCTTAAACATCTTTAAATAATTGAACACCTTTAACATTCAGGCAACTCTAATTCTATTTTAAAGCTGAAGATACATTTCCAGTCTTTCATAGGAAGTTGTCAGTTGTCAGCTTCTACTGCCTGTACTCTGCATCACAGGAAGCCATAAGAACTCCTCTGACCAACCCAATGTTCCCTGCACAAGTAAAATGCTGCAGGTTCTTGCCAGTCACTCCCTTATTGGAGCAGCTCTGATGTAGACCAATTTTCTTCTAAGTCAATATCTACATCTACAGTCCATTCAACTCAATTGGGTTATTCAGATTAAATTTCAGCTTAGCATGCCAAGGTACAACTTGATCCACAGGAAACAATAGATTTCATGAGGACTGCACAAAGGATCTGCTTTTAGGATAATGCTGAGCAAGGGCTTCATCCATGAAGTTGTAATTTCTACTTGCAAAAAAATTCTCCTGAGCACACAGTATAAATGCTGACCAAAAACTACTAGATACAGCCATATGGTAACCATGCACAATAATAATTCTCTTAATATGATGAAGTATCAAGTAGAAAGACTAATTAAAACAGCCTAAAGAGCTGTTCCTAAATACATACATGTATACATGAATTTGTCATAAGTCATTTCAGGTAATACATGCATAAATTCAAACAGCAGAATGACTAGAAGTAGTTATGTTGCACCCACTAGGACTATGCTTAGAAAAACAGGGTTACTCATCTCAGTCACAGTCTTCTGCCATTAGGTATACAGTCAAACTGAACACGGTAATAAGAGTATTTTAAGGAAAGAAGACTTCAGCAGAAAAAATAGTGAATGAAAAAATGCAGGTGTAATAACGTAGAAGAAAAAATTAAGATGACAGTATCCGAAAAAATAGCTGCTAATTTCTCACAGCTGGAGTATGAGAAAATAACAGTTCAACCTAAAATAGTGACTGCTTTCCATAATATCCAACAGTAGAAAGAACATTTGGTCATTTTTTTGGAGTGTAAATAAGTCTTAAAGATATAAATACTTTGGTTTTCAGTGTTCATTTCAGAACTGACAGCTACTGAAAAAAAGGGAGAGGAATCATGAAGTTTTTAGTTGTACATACACAGCTTTAAAGAGCCAAAAAGAAGTAATTCTCATTTTATTTATATAGAGAGAGACAAAATTCACTTTGCACTTAATTTGTGAAGCTGAGGACTTCCAGACCAACAAAGTTTAGAGTTGTACACAGAAGAGAGTGGCATTATAAATATTTCCTGTGGAAGCACTTACCTGGAACTGAAAAGAATTGTTATCCCCTTGTTTTCTAATTTATTCAGTTTTACCCATTTACTATAATTGCTTGATTTACCTTACAAGTTCTGATAAGGGACTCCAATTGTAATATCAGTCATGCCTCCAAAAGATTTGTCTGTGTTCTGGAATTGATCCAGTGAGTATTTTCTCTTGCCTAAAAAACAGAAAACAACACAAATAAAACGTTTGCAATTTCCATTAAAACATAACTTTGGAGAAGAAAGGTTTGAGATTTTTTTCACAACTTTTTCTATACATATATCCTGAAATGACTTTTGACATGTGAGTTCTATAGCTATCAATTAACAGTGCTGTCATTTGCTAGATAGGTTCCTCTGTAAAACTGATGCTCTACAGTGAAGACTGATACTTGGGTAGAAGTACAAGTAGGAGGAAAGGGAAACCATGAAGAGCCAAGGTACACTACGAAAGCCATTGGTAACAGACAAATAACAAGTCGGTTCTTAACACATAATCAGAATCACAGGCTTAGGTTGGAAGGGACCCTTAAAACCATCCAGCCCCTACCCCTGCCATGGGCAAAGCAGCCACCCATCAGCACCTCCAGGGGTGGGGCATCCACAGCTTCTGAAGCAAAACATGCAATCAAGTGGTGAGCATCCTACACATGGCAAAGAACAAAATGCAGATATCTAATGTGGGTTCAAAGAGAGAGCTGACAACTTAATCAAGGTTCACTGAAGTAATAGGAACCCATACTACTTCAAGAAGTCATCGAGTTGCAAATGATTGAGGCCTTGGAGACTATCAACCTGTCCTGGTCTTTTCATCTACGTATTTGCTTTCAGTTACTGTCTATTATTATTATTGCTGTTGTTGTTGTTATTATTATTAATCTTTATCTGTTTACAAGCATATTTCTATTCTATAAAAAAAAAAAAAAAGGCAATTTGCCTTCCTTGGGTGTTATCTAGTATATAACTGTAGAATACAGGGGGATGTGACCCTCAAGTAAGCATCCATTTTAGGAAATCATTCATAAAATAACAGCATCAATAACTGGAATGCCACACCTCAGCTGCTGATAGGATGTCCAAAGCATGTGTGAGGTACCACTCAGGAACAGCCTGCACATCCCTGTGCTGACACCACCTGCAGCCCAGTACCCCTTTAGCCAGCAGTAGCCAATGTCAGCTTGAAATAGGAAGGTCTGAAAGAGGCTTCAGTGCATAAAATAAATTCTTAATGCTGCCACTCCTCTTAATGCCTGCTGAAGGGTGTAGATATTAGCTGAGGCAAGGTAGCACACACACCAGGAATGAAACAGCCACAATCTATCTGGATCAAATCTTAAAAAGCACAAAGAGAGTTCTAAGAACTGTGTCAGAGGAAGCAAAACTCAGCTGACAGTTTAATTTGTGTCAGCAAATCAGACAGTAATTCTGTCTCATTTAAAGCTACTTCCAGAGAAAAAAAAATCCACATCTGTAACAGAAGTGACTCAGCAGTAACAACCATCAGCTCTCTGTGGAAAAAAAAACAAAACACATTATATCTGTCATAGTCCTATAAAAAGGTCAGCAGCTGAAAGCATGCGTTATTTGTCACAGGATTTCCTCAAAAGCCAGGTGAGTAAACAAAATGAATGTGAACTCAGACAGCATCTGTTTCTTCATTTTGACCCATTTCTTCTGCCCTTCCCAGTAAGTCCTTGGCACCCACGCTCTGCAGAGCTGCATGTCTTCCCCAGCTCCAAACACACGTGTTTTTTTCTGTCTCACAATTTACCAAGTCTGACTCAACCCAACCAAAGCTCTCTAATTCTGGCTGCATGCTGTGGAGGAACAAAGGGCTCCAGCATGCTGAGATTGATTTTCACATGGAAAATGCAGAAGAACTGTTCATGAAACTGGAGAGCAGAAAGGATATTCCACATATTTTCCTTTTTTTATCCCCACCCTTTTTTAAAAATAACACTGTAGATCTGATGCTGGGTGACAACTTTCTCTGATTGTGCAAATGGTTATCAGTGACAGTAACAAAATGCTGCTTTAACTTCAAACCATTCTATGGTTGAGCTTCCAGACAAGCTGCCCAGACACACCAAGACCAGCAATGTCCATAGAATGCTGAGTGTGCTAAAACGAAACTAAAATTCACTGCTGAAAAAGCCCAGCAAACCAAACCAAGGCAAGAAAGAGTGAATAGACAGTATCCAGGGGCCACTGCCAATGGAGGGATGAGAGAGGGATGGTCCTAAAACAACACATCCTTAGTTGTTGTATTTTCTTTATTTTCTTAATCTGTGACCTTTTCTTTCCCTTTGGTTAGTCAAGACAACAACAGTGATTCTTTTAACTCTTACAATATTTTTGTTTTAAAGAAGATTAAATACTGAGACAGAGCCAGCTTAATTTGTGACAGAGCTGGGATGAATAGGAACCCATAACAGCTAAACTTGCAGACCTGCATCCATACAGCATCATCAGGCCAAGTGAAGATATGATTACACTGTTACCTTTACAGAAATCTTTTTTGATTACACCCTTTCAGCTACCTTGCTTTCCACTCCCCCAAGTTTATCAAATTAGATAGCACCTAACTCTACAGAGTAACACTGTTCTCCTCCACCCCTTATTACTTTCTGAAGAGGAAACAAGAATAAAAGAGGATATTCAATACCCTTCCCAATCCACCCAGGAATTAAGAGTACTTACAGGGTCTGGCTAAAATGGGAGATGATCATGTTTGTTAGATGTATTAATGTATGCCCATATGGAAGGAATAGCTAAACTGTCCTTTCCCATAAAAGAAACTGAACAGATTGTGTAGAAATAGGCAGCTCCCATTCCCTTTACAGAGAGAAACAAATGCCATCCAGATGGAAATTATCAAATGGATCTAACAGATACATTTTATTCCCACATCATCTTTGTTCTACTTATCACTCATTATACCAAGAAAATTATTTTCTCTACGTCTCAAGTGCAGACAAGAATATTATTTATCATATGCTCATTCAAAATATTTTGTACTGGAGGGTTCCCTGATGAGATATTGATTTTTCCACACAAAAAGGGGGAGAATAAGAGTGTCCTTCCCAGTGGGAATTTAATATCTGTGGATTCCCATTAAGTCCTAGACATGAATGAGGACTACACTGCTCCTGTGGCACAGCAGCCAACTCTGCAGCATCTTCCTGATGCCCAGCACTACTAAATGTCTTTTCAGCACTCCCATCTCTTGCCAAGTTTTAAAAAATGTTTATGTTACAAAGCTGCAGTTAAATAATCCTGAGATTCTTCATCTACTTTTATTTATATTATCCTGTGGGTATGTATGTCAATTGGAAGCTTGCACTGAACAAAAGCATAATTTTAAAATCACCAAGAGTCCACATCGTTGGCGGTATGTGATTATATATGGCCACATACAATCAAATTCAATTAATTATGGGATGTTTTTGAAGGCTTAAGAAGAGTTAGTTAGTAACTAAAATGTAAAGAACATTAAATCTCAATATCTAATTCCTTCTTACAACTTTGAAAAATCTCTCTAACACTTAATGTGGCAAAAAGTAGTATTTGTGTAAGTGATATGCTCTGGATATATACTTTATTCCAGCATGAATTTCTTTAGCTTGAAAACCTACAGCAGCACAGGTACCTTCTTTTATGAGGATATAAATTTTAACAGCTGTGGCTAACTGACAGAATTAAATAAAGAGCATCTAATCTATCTGGGCCATGTAACACTGTCTCTTATTTCACATTAATTATTGAACATGAGTTCAGCTTATGTCACAGGCTATAACAAGCAGGCCTATAAATTAGGCAGTAAATTAGAAGTTGATTTTTTAATGGTATGTTCCTAAACAGATAATGCTGTGTTCAGCTGCAGCAGTCTCAAAATGCCAAGGATTCCACACCTCTAGAAAACAAAAGAACAATGTTGTGAGGGTAAAAATGAACATGGCACCTGTACACCATCCAGGGCCAATGTGCCCAGTGCTCTAATCTCTTTTAGAATACAGATGAGTGGATGGATGGATGGGTGGATGTCAGCTTTGCAGGGTCTGGGAATATAATGGCACTGATGCATAGGGTTCCCATTGTAAAACACACAGATGGAAATGCTACTCTGATGATTCAAGGAACAGACTGGAAAGCAGATTCAGACTCACTACAGATTCAGATTTACTATGACAATATGACTTGGTAATCAGTCCCAAGCCAATCATTTTGGAGCAGAGAGAAGCCCCTAACATTAAGCTGCCAGAATTTCCAGGTGAGATGCATTGCTACAACTTCTGTTTAACTGAGAGCTCAAAGGTAGTGATTCATTTTATAGCATACAACTTGATACTACAAATAAGTCTTACAGACAATACAACCTCTTCTGAGGGAAAAGCTAGTTTAGGAAATAAAATATGAATGCTTATGAATTCAAAGAATATAAGCTATTAGTCCTAATAATGCTGCTAAGATAATAATCTTATTCATATACTACTGATTTACAGTATGTTCAACCTACCACAGAAGTTACCCAGTACTACAGAAGAAAGAAAATTATGCTTATTTCAAAAGAGAAAAGTGCTTTCTTTCATGCTAAAGTTTAGATTATCTTTTTTTCCAAGGACTACTTTTAAACTGAGGCAGAGCCTTCTTCTCAGAATGATTTATTAAAGTGAAGGATATATCTTGACAATCACATTATTCTTTCCCCAGCATTCAGTTTGCCAGTGCACAGGGCTGCACTCATTCTTAGCAGATATGTCATCTTCTGGAGACTTGCAAGAGTCTGGGCAATTGCTTTTAATTTTGAAGCAGCTTTACAGTCTTAAAGCTCCCAGGGAAGCATACCACCATGGATTTCTTTTCGTATCACCTTACTTAGGACAAAGAAATTAAAGAGAAGAACACAAAAGAGGTCAGAAGCCCTCAAAAGGAAACGTGCTTATGCGATTTCCCAGAAGAATAGCAGTGACTGCAGGTATGAATCCACTGAAGAAAACTTACCACAAGCCAGGCTGAATCCACAGACTTGAATACACTGTTTTACAAGTTGTTACTCTCCCTTCCACGTTGTTCTATTTTACACTATTCAAGGGAATATGCAAATAAAGAGTAGTGCATAGTTCACAGATGAAGAAGAGTGAATTTATTCTATTTTTATGCAAAAACTCCTGGGTATTAGCACCAGACCTGGGGTATGCTCAATGCCTCGCTTGATGAATGTCATCTCTTGTGGCCCCCAGAGAATTTGTGTCAGGTCAATAAGGCTTCAGATTTACATACACTTTTTATTTCCTATTTAATATATTTATAAACTGCTACCTAAATGCCTTACAGGGAATTCAAAAGAGTTGAAGAATATAAATAAAGATGAAACTACATAGAGAATCAAATGAATAAGTACAAAGGAAAAGTCCTCAGGCAGAACATTCAAAAAAGAGAGAGAATATCATAAAAAACAGTGTTCCTAAGTGTTAATGTCAATTATTCCTTACAAGACAGCAGCTGTTTAGGACGTGGGAGGAGGATAGGAATCACCTCCCCCTTCTTCTGCCATACAGACCTGGCATTCAAAATCCCCCTTGGCTCAGCTTTATAGTCAGTGATCTGAAGGGTCAGCTCTACAGTGTGGGCTGTGGGACCTGTTGTGGAAACGAATCCTGTCCTGTAGTCCAAGTACTGATTTCTCTTCAGGACTGCCAGTGGTCTCAGGAGATTAACTTTACACTTGGTGTAAGGAATCCCACTTTCTAGATCACAAATTAAGCAGAATTCAAGCTTAGTTCCTAAACAGATGGTGACAAACTTCCTTCCTCCTTTAACATTTGCTGCTGTGAAGGTTGACAACATTGGCAGAGCTGTACTAAGCTGAGTAATGTCTTCTGATACTTGAGAATAGCTCTGTGCACCCAAAGGTAAACACCAAGCACAGCCATAAATTACCAGTGCCTTCCAGCTACTGTCAAAGGCAGCCTCACTCCTAGATTTATTTTAAAGCCCACCTCACCAGAAGGGACTGCCTGCAGCCAGATGGAAACTAAGATGTGGCTGCTGAGAGACGGAGTCCTCAGCCTACAGATGGCAAAGCAGAGAGTTGGCACCCAGCAGATGGTGGGGGCAAGGCAGGGCAGCAGTAGATGGCCACATTCTCCCTTTCTAACTGTGGCTTTCTCTAAGAGCAAGAAAGAATCACTCACAACTCTGAGCCTTAGAGCCACGCTACAAAAAATGACAATGTGCTCTAGGAGCTTCCCACTTAAAGAACGCTTTGCCAGACAGCAATATGCTGAGATGCCACACCATTCAAAGCTTCTCATTCTTGTCTAAATGTAGGTAGTTCAAGTCCAACCCAAGTGAACTTCAAGGAATATTTTGCTGAAATTCCCATTTACTCTGCTCCTTGTTCTCACATCATGACAGAGCAAGTAACACCTTAATTTCTGATTAATTTCTGATTAAATGTTCTTAGAACACCACCAAAGAATCAATCAAACAAACAAAAATAAAACCACACCCCTCTCTTTCTATCCTTGATCCTTTGACCTCAGTGCCTGAGAAGCCAGGGTAACAGCTGGTCTTGGTCACCAAACCGATACAGAGCTGCTGTAGTATGCCATGAACCAGACCCATCATCTGTAAAAATACCCTCATGCATTTTACTAGAGTTCAAAAGATCTTCAGCAAGGGTGCAAGTCGGTCTAGTTTCCAGTACAAGAGTAAAAGTTCAAGATTTTATGCATATAAAAACAAGTCAAAAAATGTTAAGAAAATTTTACACAAACACTGATCTTTGCTCTGCAGAAAGTAACTTATCCCTATTATTTTATACTACTTTCATTTATGCCAATCCCCTGCATTTATATGTATGTAAGACTACAAATGTACATAGAAATTTCATCTATATTTACGTGTAAAGGAACACATTGCCCTGACTGGCAAGATCTGGGACACAGTCTGGGGAAAGACAATGTTCTCTTTATTCTGAAGAAAAAGCTCCTGCAAGAATGATAGACCTAAGTCAAAGCTACCAGCTGGCTTGCTTGCTAAGAATACAATTGCATAAATAGATTTGTGAGTTTCTTGGTTTAATCAGGCCCTATGAGAAAGGTCAGCACTGAAAAAACCTTCCATGCATTATCTGGTTTTAATAAGCGGCTTTAATATTCATCAGCTTAAGTGCTAAATGAAAAGGTTCTTTCTAAGAAGATACTAGATAGCATTCTTACACATCAGATTTGTCAACCAAAAATAAAATCAAGATTTATTAAGGACTGCAGAAAATATAATCATTGTCAACTCTTTTTTATTCTGACCCATAGCAGTGTGAGTTCTGAGCATGAGACCGAGTTACTGTGGTCTGAGCCTCAGATTTGATCATCAGATCTCCTATAATTATAAAGATTATTACAGTAGGAGATATGCAGTAGATAAGAAGTGATAGGCTTTCAGAAGCCCTCTCCCTTTTCTCAAAATGTTTAATCTCCACAAGGATATAGAGCTAACACTGGCATCACTTACATTGAACACACTAAGCTTTGCTCCCTTTTTTTTACCTCAGTTACACCATCATTTCCTTTTCTAGGTTTATCATTCACGTTGTCTTTAAAATACTCTGTGTGCACTATTTCAGGTTACTTCTTCCATGTATATCTTATTTCTAAATAATACTTCTATGAAAATGAGAGAATTGGGAATACTTTGCTGCTAAAATAAGATATTTTGGCTTTGGTACTGGGGAATTCAAGCATGGAAAAGGAACAGGGCAAATATTGCTTGAAAGCATTAAAAAGCATTCATTTGACATTAATTGTTGATCCTAGTAAACAGCTTAGTCATATTTCTAACAAGTTCTTCGTAAATGAAAGAGTCTTGATGGAAAACAGGCTCTGAGAGTGTGGGTTAGTAGAATGTGTACTGATGTCCAGTTTCCCTCTAGATGTGCTGGTAAACCCACCAAGCTCAGATAATGTCATTTGACCTAAGCAGTCCTTGGATACCAAACAACAGATAATTAACATAAATCAATTGTTCAGATGTGTTCTTTAAGCATACTGTTACCAACCCTTAATTAAAAAAAAAAAACAAAAAACAAAAAACCCAACAAATTATTTACACAATAAGAGGAAATATTAATCATTCTGTTTGAGTCACTTAGCAAGCTCAGACTCCCAGAGGGCTTCAGCTTGGCAGGACACCAGTATACAAACCATCTGGTCTGCCACTGTACATCTTAGAGCTGCTTTCTATAAATGACAGAGTTTAAAGAATTTGAAGGACCTTGTTGCTGATGTAAACCATCATCTAATCTTGTACATCAATTATCACAGAATTATTTGGCATCATGTGACTATCATTTCTCATTTGCCTAATCAGTGATGAGATGAAATGGAGTAAGACAGAAGTTCCAAAAAGAAAGTCTTTAGGTGATCCATTTTTTTTTTTTCAGGGCTGCAAGTGGCTGTTCTAGATGACACAGTAAATGAACACTGCTAAATTATTAGCAGTAGTATCTAACATCTTGCATTTTTACTTAGGAGAAGTGAAAAACAAGTTACATGGATAGAAAAATTATAACTGTGGTATCTGCACATATATAACAGTTGTTTGTTTTGTGGTAGGAAGAATGAATTTCTTACAGAATTAAAAAAAAACACTAAAGGGCTACAAGATTTTAATTAAAATCTACAATTTGGAAAGCAAAGCTACAAAATGCCAACAAATTATCTATTTTCCTAAGGAATTTCTCGAGTCGATTATGCATTATGCAGTTCCTTGTTGGTAATATGTCTGCAAGTGTTTGCTAAAACTGTGTGTGTCCTCAGATCTGGTTCAAGAATTAATTCCAACAGGAGCAAGAGTGGGTCCAAATAACCTACTTAGCTGTAACATGAAGCATAACAGTTTAACCATATTTATCTTTGATAGAAAGAGAATGGACTGAGAAAGGCTTAATTTCATGGTAAGATACTACGATATTGATGATAACAGGCTATCTTACCATCATACTATATTATTATTAATACCTTTATTATTAACACGCTTCATGTATTATCATCTGACCTCTAGCTGACCTGAGCTACCAGTTCATGTAATTTACTATCAGCAAGATGAAGCTCTAAAAAAGTTTTCATTAAGTGCTGATTCTTAAAGCATCATTTCATCAGTATGAAGGTTATTGTGTAAAATAATGTGTTTTTCTACATCAAAATATCTTAGACTTAAACAGAACAACTCATGGAAGGACATCAGATTTATCTGCAGAACTGCTGGCCAGCATTAGTAAGAATAGGAAGACAGAAGAGAACAGAATTCCAGATGTTGGATACTCATAGGTGTCTCTGCTTTGACAGTGCTTTAATACATTGCATCCAGAGGCTATTTACCTTGATGTCTGGTGTGTATTTTCTTAAGAGGTTTTGGATGAAGACCAATTCAGTTACTGCTGTAAGCAATACATTATTGTTACTGCTACATTACTGAACTAATGAAGATGGGTTTCCCACCATAAGGAGAGAATGAGAGCTTAATGCTCTCATCTTCAAAACCAGTCATTTTGTTCTGGGTTTTTAGGAGCAGCATCAAACAAAGCAGTAATACTCTGTGAACCAATTGGGTGTAATCAATGAAGGCAGAGAAAAAGCACAGAACAGTTTTACAAATTAATGTGTGTTAAAAATGCCCTTTCCTAATAAAAGTGATTAAAAATAAAGATAGCTAGGAGATTTGAATAATTGAGGGTTTCCAAAAGTATCTACCCTGGTTGGTAAGATCCCAACATAAATGGTACTTAAGCATTTAGGGGAATTTACAACCATGCTCTGTTAAACATTCCAGTCTCAAGTGGGGTTGACTCACACAAACCTCCTTCCTAGGATCCATCAAAGGTGCACACAGACCACATCTATTTCTGAGTCAGGCTCACAAGGAAGCTCTGTCAGCTGTGCTAGAGCAGCTGGCCTGGCACTGCCTTCACTTTTGTTTACTGCAGGTATAGGGCTCTGCAGTCCCGGTATCAACCCCTGGAACTCTGATGTTATGGTACTCACAATACCCAAGCAGTTACCTAAGGAAGCAAGTCCCATGAAACTGCTAAAGTTGAACTGGAATTTGAATAAGGGGCTTAAAAGTAACAATTGAAGGATGGTGTTTTATGGATACTACCACCTACAGGAACACATAGGAAGTGTCCTGTTGTAAGTTAGCTTATAAAAAGAACAAAGAAAAAAGATCCTAGGACGTTAAACAACTACTAACAGCAGAACTGCCATCACATTTATATTAAGTGGGAATTTAGGTAGTCCATGCTACAATATCTCCTCAAGTTCCAGCCACTCAAGCCAGATATTTTTGCAGAACTTGCCACTGCGCACTGAGGAAATGGTTTTTTTGGAGGAAACGGGTTTTTAAAAGCAAAAGTGATTTAATAGATTATTTCACAGTTTCATTTAAAGGAAAAGCAAATAATAGATAAATGGAAAAGCAAAAACTGAAAAGCAGCCTGGCTGCTGAAAACTCTGCTGGTTTCATTTATCAGAAATTTGAAGAAATCCGGATCCTAAAAAGTATTATAGCACTTCCTCATGTAAATTTTCCAGACATCTCAAACATGCTAACCAGTAAAATATTTTTGATTTAAAAAATCAGCAGTACTTTCTATACATACAAAGTAGTATGACAATGAAAAAATCACACTGCTAAGATGCTTTACCTTGTTTTATTTCTGAGGTTTTTATTCTTTCCCATGCAGCTGATTTCTTCCCACAGGATTTCGACCTTTATTACTTGCTGACAACATGTCTGACAAAGAGCTTTTTGCTGTGGTAGCTGAGGTTGAGCCATCTGTTTTTTCTCTAGAGAGCCATGCATTATTTGTAATGACATCTTTCTGTTTAAATCCCTGGGGAATAGCACTTGCATGCTGATTTCCTATTTGACCCCCAAATACATCATCCCATTTGGACAAACAGTCCCTCCCCTGCATGGTCCAGTCACGCTCCAAAAGCTCCAGTGTGTCCTTCATCTTTGTGAGTGGAGGCCAAGGTGTTTCCTCATGAGTCATGGACAAGTTGGGGTCAGTCTCTGACTTTGTATTGGAAGAGACAAATGAAGGTATCTGAGGAGGAGCAAAGAAAAGAAAACATAACCTCAGATGTCATAGTATATTTCTGTAATCCGTATAGAAACATGTAACTCTGGATATTGTGGTTGATTTCAGTTGTAGCTTCCCATTTAATAATATGATAGGCCTGTGTCATGCTCTCCCTGTGATTTAATTAAAGCACACTTGGTGTAAATATATAAAAATAAATAAATCCAGGAGTTGTCAAAGATCAGGGTCATCAAAAAGCTGCTTGCGTTTTGCTCTCCCTAATAATTTCCCTCTACAACAATATTTTCATCAATCCTTTTTATGTATGACTGTGATAAAGAAGACCACTGGGAAATCAGCTTAAACTGTCACATATAGCCCCAGGATTCAATAATTATGAGTTCTATTTGTTACCTGAATTCTGAGTCAACATTTTTTTTATATAAACTTCTTAACTAAACAGAGATTTCAGTATCTTACATGAGTTTTTTTAACTTAATAGTTGAAAAGCAGAAACTATATATTGCCTATTTATTTTATTTTAATCTAAGCTAACAAGGAGAATTCAATAGAGCAATATTAATAACTGCTCTACCTATAACTGGCTCCAGTAATTGCATACTCAGATTTTGTTTCTGTGTAATTATGGAGAGGTTATGTTGTCTTAGAGAGGGTGAAATCTCTTGCGTGTTTAGTTTAGCAGCAGTCTGTCACAGATGCAATTGCAATTGATCAACTTTGTTCTTAACAGGATTCCTGCAGTTAATGGAAATTACTATAAGAGCTTCGGGGCATAGGAATAATTGGATCACTAAAAAAAAACAAAATGGAGGGAAAAAATGGTAGGACAGAATCAACATGATAATTCCTTTTTTTTTTTTAGACATCCAACTACTTTCAAAGATAACCTTAGCAGAGAATATACCACTAGGAAAACAACTTTTAAACATTTTTACATGTTTGAAGTCATTCTCAGGCAAAGAGAACAAAAACGCATAATGAAAAATGTTAAGAATTTGTTATCTTCAGCTTGTGCAAACTAATGATAAATATGCATCTCTGGAAGAGAACATTCAGATATTTATAGGATCTGTAAAATAACTGTCAAGAACAATAGATTTCACTAAAATGAAAAAAAAATTGACTGACCTGGCAATTTTTGCGATGGTTTTGTCTTAGTTCCCGATGCAAGGCTACGATCCTCTCTGGACTTGTTAATTTTACAGGAGAACTGGTGTACATATTTGGAGCAATGTGAGAACGGTGGATGCCATCTGCCTCTTGCAGAGAGTTTGCAGGTATTGACCCCAACATTCCACTGACTCTGTCAAAAGCCTCATGATACTCTGACTGTCCACTGGCTTCTGAAATGCCTGCGGAAGAAGGCAGCATCTGCAAGACAAAATTTCATTTTTAGAACCTCAAGCTAGATGCTTTCCAGCACTGTTTATTTTGGGTAAGTAGAAGCTGTTTGGATTAATTCATTGCAATAATCATTCACAGAAATTAAAAGTAAAGTAATGACACTTATCAAAATAAGAAAAAAAGATAATATACCAATTACTTTAAGTGTGAGACATTCTTGTATCTTTCTAAAATGGTATCCTGCATTCCTCAGCTCTTCCCCAAGAACTGAAAGTTCCAAATTTGCATCTGGATATTTAGAGAAACTAGGAAAATATAGGAAAAAAACAACCCACTAATTTTAAAGATAGCATAATTCATCCTCTTGAAGAATTTAAAAATTTATAGAATGTTTCTTTCTATTCGCTTATTCAGCAACAGATTCACTTTTGTCTACCTAAGAACACTCAAGGAAGGTAAGTTCAGATCCTCTTATTCCAGATTAAATTAATTAAATTGATTTTATTGTACAACAAAATTGAATTCAGCACTACACAATGCTTTTTATGTTACTCTTCCTGAATATCGTCTTCACTTAACTGATGTCACGTTATGAGAGATATGTGATTAATCAAGTACCTTCTCATAACAGTTCCCATCAGGAATAGAAGATTTCACTAAAAATAAATGACTACCACAAGGAAGTAGTGCTTTGTCTTAAACACAGAACTATTAATGCATCAAGATTTACGATACATTCTTTTTCCTTGCAGTTGCAATAAAATGAATTTAAGCCTGCTAACAATATTTTCAGTCATTAGGTTTTTTGTTTACTTGAATTACTTCCCAAATCAATGCATCTGATTTTCTTACCACCTCATTGCCATTAATTCCCTTGCAAAAATTCCAGAAATGCAAATACTATAAATGACCCAAATCAGAAATTGTTATTTTAGATAAAACACATTTTACTTAAAAAAGCATCGTTTTTCCTCTCTACATCTTTAATGAGCATTAATTACATCACTTGTGTCCATTCAAAAAAAAAAAAAAAAGTGGAGTATTGTATTGTTATAATGGCATAAAATTGTTTTGAAGTGATCCCCCCAAATGTGATTATCATTTATTGGTAAGCGGATCCACCAAATTAAAATACTATGACAATATAAAGGAGAATATACAGTGCGTGGGCTGCTGCCATTGCCAACGAGAAAAGTTTCACCATCTTGCAGAAGTGATAACCATGGATCTTTATGTGTAATGTGCAACTTGCAAGCAGTTCAAGAGCAGCTCCAACACCAGGGTCAGAGTGCACACATGCCAGTGATGCTGTTTGGTCCTATAGCCTTGGAGGTGACCCTAAATACTTCCGGGATACAAGCTAGCCTGATCTGAGAAAGCTCATCACTCTTGTCCCCCACTTTGTTGCTTACAAAAGAACACATTTGTCTCGTAGGTTCCCTAGAGTATGTGTCCTGTTCTCAAGTACAACAATGCACTGGTAAGCAGTCCATCGAGTCAGGAGTACGAACTGCACCACCCATCTCTAGATCTGATGTATTACAGGTCATAGCCTTCCCCAGGACACACCACATAATAGAGTGTGAATGACAAACATAAGTGATGGACACTGACTTTGATCCCACTGCACATTACATTCTTGTCTCCTAACCATAAGAGGAGGGAACCAACACTGAATTCCAACCATCAATCCCATTAAAGCACCAAAAGCAATTTGTTTTGCCAGCTGAGATGACAACAACTCCTCAGTAGCTGCCACCTGTTTCTTTTACTTCAGGCTGAGCAACAGGTGAGGGAACAGGACAACATCAAGGAACTGAAGGACCATTCACATGGACCAACTCTGGGCACATAATTTAGATTGCTGCTCCTCCCTAGACTAGGACTTGCTTTCTCTCTATGGTGATTATACAGATAGTCTGTGACCTGCATTTATTTAGGCAGGGTAGCAATAACACCCAATCATATCCTAGCATCAATGCCACAGACAGTTGGAAAGCAAAAGCTTTTATTTGTAAACACTGAAGCCAAAGAAGCATCTCCAGAAATCCTTGATTTCTAACCAAAGTTATGAAGGCAGTGACTGTCACCAACACTCACAAACAGTGCTGGCTGCCTGAAAGTAGTGGAGGGAGTACAAAAGGCAGCCCTGACATGTTCTGAGGCATGAAGAGATTGGATTTAAAATTATTCAATGAGAACTTCCTCACTACAGGAAGCACAGTTAGAGGCATCCCTAGTGATAGATGAGGCTCAGCAGGAGAGGCACAAGTTCTGGAGTCCAATGACCCATGCAAAGGCAAATCACTGTCCTCTTCAGTAGTCAGGATTGCTGCTACTGTTACCAGGAGAGTTACCAGGAAAAACACAACCATATCAAAGCTGTGACAATCATATATTCCATTGCTAGAAAAAAATAATCTTTTTGAAGTCTTCTATTTTCCTCAAATATTCAACTCACAAACTTAAATTCCAGGATTACTGAAATCTCCTGCAGCTGATGCAGCAGAATCAGCAGAAATGTGGGTTATGAGTTAATGCAAACTCTGATGAGTGGAACTGTCACCACACTGACCAAGCATTCACAGAAAGGTCCGTATATGAAAGCTGGTATGATTCTCTCAAAAAGGTTCATCTTTAGCATTTTGTAAGGCTTTGTGAAACCCTAAAAATCACATCTTCTCTAACATTATGGATGTAGGCAAGCGTTATACTTATGAACACAGAAATTGCAGCTTTTGTCTCAATGTCTATGTGTGAATTTCTTTGATTAGCTAATTATCACACTTAACTATTTACATTATTAATTTTATTTTACTTTGTTTTTGCTTTTTTTTTCTTTTCCTTTAATATTTCCACAGATAATCACAGCTGGGAAAAAAATGAAAGTATTGTGACATTCCCCCAGACATGGCAAAGTGTAAATTTACCCTTCAAGTTCTTGAAAGGATCACTTTTAAAACAACAAAATAAATACTACCCTTTCTCACATTACAAACATAAGTTACACTGGTGTCACATTCACGACAGAATACAGTTTGAGTTACTCTGTATAATTTTAACTGAACATTTTATCTTAATAGAAATAGAGTTAGTTTCAAAGTTACTTTATTTATTTTAATCATGGCTGTTATTCTACATGTATTTACTGTTACACTCTATTTGCACAAAAACCACTGCTAAAACATCTCTATTATGTATGCTGTCCGAAAACAGATCTGAATTTTTGTCAGCCAGACCAAATTTTACTTTAAAATAATGCTAACCTTGAGTGTGTACCTCAGCCACTACAAATTCTTGGGATTCCCTCTTTACAAACAGACATTTACATAATTATTGAACAACTTTATCAGTTATTTCACTGGAAAGGACAGGCTGCCCTTATCAGTTTCTAAATCTATATTTATATCCTTCATTATTTTTAAATGTTTTTGAGGGTCAAAAATAACATCTCTGCAATAAACTCCACCCTTCTATAACAAAATGACTAAATGACAACCATCATTTTGGCTCTTTCTTCTGCTTGGAATTCCAATCAACTCTGGCCACATTTTCCATAACATCAGAAAAGGAAGCCACAGGAAAACTTTGTCTGAAAGGTTGTTTGGTCTAGATCAGCTTGATCCTCAAAAGACTGAAACACCAGAGTCCACTGCTTTAAAGGGTGGGACTTGGCTGGACAAAGGACATCTTCTCCTGACCATTGTTACAACAGAAAGTCACTTAGACACCTCTCTTCACATCTAAGCAGATAAAATGGGCAGGGTAACTGTCAGTACCTCTTTCTCTTCACTAACTGTGGAAAGAAGCAGAGTAACTACCACAGATGTAACCATGTGAAGTACAAGCAGAAAATGTGGATTGTAGCTTGCCCTCCATGTCAGAAAACCTTCTAATCACAACACTCATGCACAAATTTTTCTATGGAGAGCATAAGGGAATATTATCACAGGCCTGTTTCTTTCAAATATGATTCACCTAAAAGCAGTAAGTGCTTTCTTGCAAATAAATATACTGGGAGAATATACATATATATAAAGAAAAAAGCATTGTTCTGCTGAAAAGTACCTCTGAAAAAAAAACCCTGATATGAAGGATGATTAGGCTGCACTGTTTTGCACATTTATTTATATTCTGTAAAACACATAAGTCACTGCACTGGACACATTCTATGCCTGGAGCTTTCCATACATGAGGTTTAAGATGGCTCCATGAAAAGTAATAAAAGCCACTGCCATTTATCCTTATGTTCTTTGAACAAATTCCCTTTTGGATCTGAAAAAAGGGGGCAAATAGCCACAGTGGTTTTGGATCCACTATGGAAAGAATATATAAAATACATCATCAAGTCAAAGGCTTCCTGTACAAGAGAAACTGAAGTGACTGAGTACAGCAGCATTATCCATTATGACCATTAGTCATCTGAATGGAGGCTGTTGACATAAAACCAGGACTGGCTGGTTCAGACATTTATGGGAAAGAATTGAACACACTCCTGTTTCTCCACACGCACCCTAAAAGAGAGATAAAATGCCTGAAAATACTGCACAGCTGCACAGTCTGGGGTGAGCTCATGAGAAGGGCAAGTCAGACTCTCTTGCTCCTCCGTGTGGTTCTCTAATATATCAAAAGCAGCATGGTGACAGCCCCAAGTAGGATGTAAAACAAGTTAAGTCTGTTTCTTAAACAAGTAGACAAAAATTCAGAAAAAAATGGAGGTTTCTATTTCACATTTTCTATTATTAGTTATCTGAAACATCATCTCTTCCTTTCCACTCCAAGCTTGTCAGCTATAGCAAACTCCAGTCGTAGTCTTCTTTGTTACCTGTCCAGTACGTACAAATATCTACTATCAGTTGATGAAAGCTGCCGTATGTGCTTTCCACTGAGAAGAGCAGAGAAACAGTAAGTGTTAATAATGTCTATTAATTAATCCTACTTCAGCGAAAAAAGACGAGTCCTTTCCTTTGAATTGAAAAAAAAAATCAACATTTAAATAGAATCCTGAATAAGAAAAGGGCTGAATACATTTTTTTATATTTAGCCATGAGTAACATGTTGACACTCATATGTCCTCTACTGAAGCCACACCATCCTTACACAGCTAGGACAGAACGATCCTATCTTCACCTACTTACATAGTTGGTTATAACAAATTAAATAAATAATTTTAGAAGAATATTTTTCTGAGAACCACATACATAACACTGAGTTGAATGCAGAGTCCTTCAAAGGGCTCTTGGATCAGCCCATCATAGTCCTTGCAAACTTTCAGTCAAAACCCATTGTTAAGCTAAAGCAAGCAATTCTGCTGGCAGTATGTTGCAGACTTCTGTTTGTCACTGGATCCAAAACTGAATAAACCCAAGTGCAAATCTTTACATCAAGAAAGAAAAAGAAAAAAAAAAAAACATCCACCAACTTTTTTCCAGAACCATTCAAGTGTTAGGAAAGATTTAGAAGTTAAAATCTCAGGAGAGGAAAAAGAATGAACTTCCAAAGGAGTTTTATGGCAGTACAAGCTGGAAACCTTAGATGTGAACATCAGCAAGAATTAGAGTTGAAATGAAAAACATAACTCTCAAAGATGAAAGGTCAGTTCAGTTTAACACGTCTGCAGAAGTCACCACAAAATTCTGAATATGAAACATTCCCTTCTCTTTGTGATTGCAACTACTAGCATATATATAGTAGTGCCAATTGGATATTTTCTCCCTAAAATGTTTTCCATAGGAAAACTTATTCATAAATGCCTATTTATTTATTTATTTTTTACGGGAACGCACAAATCTGCCTTGGCAAGAAGGTTTTCCTCTCTTACATAGGGAATTACTTTCCACAGCCAACTGAAACATCTGGACCCAGAATGGTCTGAAGCTTAACATCATACTGCTCAGCAAGAGCCAGGCTGTCCTTTGCAAGATTCTGAAACCAGGTGTGAATCCCCATGTCCCCAAGTCCTGGTGGAACCTCTGGCTGCTACAGTGCTGGATATTATGTGTAGGGATGTATGCTCCACTTGGTGAATAGCTAAATGCCTGCTGAAGCAAGCAATTGAACTGGGAGCTCCTACATCCCAAATAAACTCATTAGCGATCCAGACACAGATTCAGTCTAATGCTATCCTGTTAAGATCTGTTTAGTTTTGTGATAATCAGACATCCAGGGAGACAGAGTAAATATGCTTTACTATACGCTCATTCATCACAGCAATGTCTGAGAAAAATACCTGAAGGCAGTGAAGTATTGTCTGCATTTCTGACAGAAAAGTTATTAACTCTTGTTGCATAAAACATTCATTCTCAGTCTGAGCTTAGGTAAGACAGTGCTGGGACGTGACTTGAAACCCTTGCAGGAAACATTTCACAAAAAAATCACTGACATTACAGCAACTGAAACTAGAGGATCCTGCAAGGACATGCAGACACTTACCTCTTGATTACATGTTGCTGTAAAAGTGGCTGTGTACTCTTCCAAGACAATGTCATTTACCAAGCTTTTCACCTCTTCATCAAATATGGAGTTGTTAAATCCACGACGGTGAAACTCGCCATACATCCTGGTAATGAAGCTATTCCTTTCCTGGCATTTTCTGGTCAGACAAGCCAACTTAGCCTATGCAGCATGAACATACACACAGTGATTTCATTCCCTGTTTAGATCACAAGATTATATTTCATGTCTCTTGAAATTCCACATATTTTGACCCAAACTTGTACACTGCAGTCCTATACTTCCAGGCCTTTCAGGTGCTTTTGCACCCTGCAACAGCAATATGTACACACAGATTAGCTGGAGGGAGGCGTTCAATTTTCCATCTCTGAAAACTCACTTTTGCAAGCTATAATATCAGCTAACCCTCACCCAAAGTGCAGGAGCAAACAGCTAAGTTAGGAGGAACAGCAGAAAGCAAGCACACACAGAGAACAGCTACAATATGCTGAAAACTAGAGTAAGTCTGTAAACATGGGGATATCCCTTTGCATCAGCCTTCCAGAATATATATTACCTTTAGAGGAGCTAGTGTCAACATTACTTCAGACTTTCTCTTCTGGTCTTCTTTTGTCTGAAAGTTTAAAAAATATACCATATTAACATTTTCAGTAGTCACTTAAAAATATTGCAATAGGTTTTGGATATTTGTTTTAGTCTCAACTTCTGAAGCATACGCTTCGTGTCATAGTGTAACCTTGCATCACAAACACCCTGCAGTAATGTAAGGAGTTGTTTTTATAATGATAAGCCTTAGCATTGATGTTGGACTCATGTATTACCAAGTGCTTTCGGATGCTTTTAAACTGAACCCTGCCTCACTGAGGTTATTTCTTCAAAGCAGCATCACATTAAAGGCTTGGTATCATTTATTATGCATTCATACTCCCATTTGATCTCTGAATCCTCCAAAATACTCTTTTGGGGAAAAGTTTTCCCCTTCCTTATTTATGTTATGTTGTAGAACAAAAGAAACACAGGGAGATTTCCAGCACATGCATTCCATGGCAGGCTTTCAAAAGTAAATGTCAACAATTTTCTACTCTGAAATGATAGATACATTTCCCCTACTCTGAAGTGAGGCAGATAACCTGATCTGTACTTCATGATAAAAATGTCTGCTATTAATGAGCAACCTGCTTTCTGATAATACAGAAAATGTATAATTTTCTTTCAGGTAAAATCTCTTTCTATTATAAATGAATACAGTATTATTTGGCAAAAAAATGAAAATAAAAGTACAGATTCCTTTGGATTCATTTTATTTGGTTATTTGTATTTCTATAAAGCCTGAAGTAAATGCATGATGTACATTAAAAAAATATAAATATATATATATATATTCCCTTTATAAGAACTTAATTATGCTGAAAGAAGTCACCCAGTCTTCAGCCAATAAATTATGGACTTAGGGAGGAACACAGTGGATAGGACAGAGAGACGCCCTTACATTACAGCAGCACTGAGGGAACAAATAAAATGCTGGCAGTAGGTTTCTTCACTGTTGACACTAAATTCTTGATGAGGCACGGTACAAAACACTTTGCTGATGCAACAGAATAATTAGGAGCTGCTCACTTATGTGAATAGCACATCTCATCCTTTACTCACCCACCATCTGATATGCATCGTCCATCAATACAGGCAGCAGACACTATAAAACAAATTCATTTTACCAGCACTATTCTGTTAAGTAGCAGCCTTATCTACTCCTGAAAGAGACTACTAGTTCTCCATGCACTGTTCTTTAAAGTAAATCACAGCAGATAACAAGGTGGTGAATTTACTGTGGTGGAAGGAGGACGAAATTCACACTCTGTAGGAAGAAGAAAATTCTTTGTCTCCTGTATTTCAGAGGAAGGGCAGAGGAGAAGCACATTCTATGTGCTCTCTGCAGGGCACAACTGAGAAAACTCTGTTTATTAGTTGTTTCACAGAACAATGGACAATTCCAATTTGGTTCACATTGGAACAATCATCCATTAAAAAAATGGTTCCAAAGAAATAGAAAATAAATCTAAGGAAAAGAATCTGTTGATTCCTCAGAGATCACCTAAGAGATCAGCAATTGTAGTCATGCTGACAGCAGTTTGAACTTGAGGCAGCAGCTCTGCAAGTGTTAATGAGTGTACCTGCTTTGGTGTGCCTGCTGAAATACAATGTGCAGATCTAAAATCTCTTACTGTAAGTAGACCTGCATGCACATGGAGGCTTTCAATGGAATAATGCCAATGAAAAAAAAAATCAACATAACTACACCACAGATACGATTGAATCTCTTAATATGTAACCCTAACTGCTGGATCAAAGAGAAGCTACAAAATTCTGTTGCAACAAGAGAGCTGGGAATGTTAAAAATTCTGTCAAAGTAAGCCAAGGAGGTAGCTCTGTAAGAAAACTCAGTACTTTTCTTGCATTATGATATGGGGATTACAGAAGAGACTGATGGCAAGTTTTATTATATAGAGACTATCATCTTTCCATAATGTTGACCACCCAGGGAGTTTACATCTTTTCCTATTTCTTTGAAGTAAGGGGTTTGTGTGCCTGTAAACCATTTAATTATCTCCTGACCCATTCCCTGGAAAATATATACATATATTATTTTGGTTTGTTCTTTTGGGAAGAGAGAAGTATAATCTGAAGTTCAAGAAGCGTTTAGATGAGGTGCTAAGGGATTTGATTTAGTAGTTGGGTAGGGATAGTGATAGGAGGATGGTTGGACTAGATGATCTTGTAGGTCCTTTCCAACCTTATGAACCTATGAAGTCTGAGCTCACATCAGTCCACCCATTCAAGCACACAGACATCAGCTTGCTTATACCTTTTCACATAGCTGAGCCTGAAGTAGTTCTACTTTATCTTTCAAGTCGTGGAACTGATTTTGTAACGCAGTCTGGTCCCTGAGCTGGGCTTTCAAGGTCAGTACTTGCTGCTGTAATCTCTTATTGGATATTCTATTTTCCTCCACTTCCTGGGTATCTTTCATGGTGTCCATCGGCTAGAGAACAAACACACAGCATTTCAGATTAGATGTAGAAAATATTCTCAATCATGCTTTAGAATAATGTACCTATCTTTTACCTCATTTTTTTCTAAGCTAATACAAAATGTATGATTTCAAGTCTTTATGAACATAGGAGCACTAATACTTAGCAACAATCTTAAAATTGTTTATGATCAAGGAGTTCTTGATTCTTTCTGAAAATAGGTATAGGACTGGGATATCACTAAGTTCCTCCGAGATAAGTACTGCATTATAATCATTTCATACTTGGGCAAACTGGGGCACAGGCAGATTAAGTGACTAACCTGAGGTCACACAGTTAGTAAGGATAGAATTTAAAGTTCCAAGTCTCCTGCTCTAACTGCTATATAATACATCCCTTGGTTTTCACATGTGTTTATCTCAGAGAGGAAATGGCATGTTTTCAGTTACCTTTGTATTTTGGAAGATAATTAATAAAACTAATCTGATTTTAAGAACAAATTTCAAAAACAATTAAAAAATAAATTATTAGTTACATTCAAATGTAATGATAATGGTACAGAAGAAGTGGAAGGAAGAACTTTTGAATTTATTTCCTCCTCCCCCATTCTCTTTTTTGTTCCAATTTCACGCAGTTAGATTGAACGGATTAGTGACTGCTTTAGTCTTGCAGTCAGCATCATTAGGTCAGCTTCAGAAGCGATACCATCAGATTGAACTGATAGTCTGAGAATGAGGAAGATCTAAGAGTGAAGAAAGTCTTGCGAATATTGTCTGTGCTATTGTGAATTCAAGCTTTCTTGTCATGTTATATATGCAAGCCTAAAGAGATCGAGCATTTCTGAGATTATGCTTAAAATCCTAGTCAGATCTGTAATAAGACCATAAACTGTCTTATAACACAGTCAGGATGCATGGATATTAACACCAAAACAGCTGAAAGAAGAGCTAATGTTCAGCTATTGTGCACAACAGCACAGTGTTATTCTCCCTGGATTTGGGAGCATTTTTCCAACTTGGACACCTTCGGTGACTCGAAGATATTAAAGGTATCATTTCATAGAAAACAGAAAATTGAAGTGACAAATTCATCATTCATTATTGGACACAGGGAAAACCATGAATATGATATTTTCATACTCTTCCTCATCAAGCAAAAGTTCTATGCACAACATTCTTGTCATTTGTGCTTGCTTTTTATCAAACTTCTTGGCTCCCTCTTGTGTTAAGAGTAAAGAACAATAGTGATTGTTGGACAAATCAAAGTTGATTAGACCAGTTTTTTTTTTTTCTCATCTCCTCTCCACAAAAAAGCATGTTAAATAAGAAATGGAAACACTCCCTGATTGAAAATGCTAAATGGAAAAATAAGTTGGAAAAAAAATGCTTGAAAGTTAAAGGCAGAGAATGGTTACCTCCTTCCTTCTGCATTTTGCTGGCGTGCCAGCAGTTTTCTCTATTTTCAAAGAACAAACAAGTACACAAAAATTATTTAATGTAATGATGTCCCAGTTTAGAGTAAGTGTTGTTCAAGATCCAAGACGGCGACGAACCCAGAAACTTGGAAATAACTGAAGGATGACTAAGCCCAAAACTTAACTTATTTAGTGTACATCCAAACAATATTGTATTCATTTCCAAAGTTGCAAGTAATACTCTGCTTCCTCCATGCTCACCCACATAGTTCTCCCAGCTTCTACTACTATAGTATGGTTCAGAAAGACGGAGAAGCCTAGAAATTTTCCCCAAATAATCTTTTGGTAAATGATGCTTTCCCTGTTAGCAATACCAGAGAAACAAGAAGTCCTACCAGAAACTGAGATATATTGCCTGCGCCAAAGGCACAGAAAAGCTTAGATCATATGTTACAGATTTCACACCAACAGGCTGATGTTCATTAAAAAGTTTATTTTAAATGAAAGTGACAAAAAGATTCAATCTTTCTTAAAATATGATTTAGTATCAGTATTTCTATCTCTATTGATATTTTCTTAATTTTACCCTTAAGACCTACATCCCTTGGTTAAGACATAACAAAGTTAAGTCATATAGATAATTAGTTGATCCATCAGATATTGTAACTGAAGGATAAACTAATCTCTCTGATGTACCTACACTGCAACTTTGGCCCTAGGATATGTGTGTATTTAAAAACTTGATATCAATCTTACAACAAAGATTAAAATTAGACAAAGTAAGAGCCAAGTCAATCAACACTGCTAACACGTTCAGCTATGGGTGATCTCATTAATTCACCTGAAAATCCATGTGTAAGAGAATTATTCTGTTTAGACAGAGAGAATTCTGAAATTTGAGACATCTAAAATGCCCACACAGAACCCAAACACTGGAGCATCCAGTAATAGAGGTGGTCTGCCTTGCATGACATCTCCTCACTTTTAAGTTTAATCTGCATTGCCTCTATACTTACATCAAATCTATTGCCAATAACAATAACAGATATCTCAACACCAAAAACATCCTGTCCAAAGGTATAGGGCTTTTGTCCATTCCATTTACATACATACCATTAATGTGCAATGCTGCTTTCCAAGAGCTTTGTCTCCAGCTTCTTGTTTAAGACGGTCTAACTCTGAGAGAACCTGTGTCAAATGAGTCTTGATTCCTTCATATCTTGTTTCAGCAAAGCCAAGTTCCCTGTACCATTTCTGAGCCTAATAGTGAGGTTAAAAAGCAAAATTACTGAGCATAGTTACTGTAGCATTGATTCTCAATACTGGCTTACAAACATGGACTTGAACATAATTCTCCAAGTTTTAAATTGCTGTTATTTTATTTAAATACATTACATTTTACCATATACTATCATCCTATAACCAGAAATTGGTGAGAACCTTAAATCACATGATGTTATGAGGAGATTAAATTTTTAAGCTGATTTCTAAATTTAAAGCTACCTTGAGTACTCATAATGAAGTTTAAAATAAAACAGCCAGAAAGCCATCAGAGCAAAAAGAAGCATGAAATTTTATCAGTTAGTGGTAAATAAAAAATAAATAAAATAAAATAAAAAATCATAAAAAATGTCAAAAATGAAAAATGTAGCAGAGAAAATAAAAACCTGCACATTTACCTTATATTACTTCTGAGATTCATTTTCCCTACTTATACACATTAACTCATTTTGAAACAAACACATTCAATAGATGACTGACAGCAAGGTCTTTATCTCATTATTTCTTCTTACTTTTGAAATCAAAGGTTTTTCATTCCTTTAAATTAACAAAATAAGTTGTTTTAACACAAAAGGATTAGGAGAGACCAAATTCATCAGACTTTTAAAAAATTAATAAGAGTCAAATCATATTTTTGCACGTAAACTCCAAGGTCTGGAGTCTGTCCCTGTCAAGCCACTGTTCATCCCAATCCACCCCTGCACTGCAGTTGCCTCATCTGAAATCACAGAGGTTTTATACAGTAGATATCAAAGGACAGCCATTTCGTACATCCACAATATACTGCTTCTTTACATACTCGGTTTAACATTTGTCATTGCTGATGTTTTTCCACAGACAGTCTGCATGAAGCTTGCTACTGTGTGAAACAGACCCATTAATGCAAGCTTGCCGTAAAGCATACATTCCATTAAGATAAACAGGACACGAAGACTGTGACATAAAAGTAGGAATTTCAAAGCTAATGTGTTAGGAAAGGCACAACACAGAAAGCTTAGCTTCTTCTGTTGGTATTAAAACCACAGATTTGCTGTACATAGGCACAGAATTAGCTCTCCATTCAAAAAAGAGTTCCCATAAAGATGGCTGCTATTACATAGATGTCAAGAGAAGAGGCAGAGTGCTTTGCAGCATCACGTGGTATATCAAAACCACTTGTCAGACTCAGGTTTTATGCCACCTTTCCTCGTCTTCAAAAATTATTCAGAATTCAGCTTTGCCATAATCTTCAGTGCTTCTTTCCTAATGAGGGGGAGGGAAGCTACAGTTGGCTACAGAAGGTATTTTGTTTGGCGCATCTTCAGTAAGTCCTCAGTTTCTATCAAAGTGTGCTGAAGGAATGCAGCTTCACCTAAAATTCTGGCCAAACCCAAATATCTATGCAATTCATCACTTAGCAGAAAGATCTTGGTTATGCAGATCAGAGACTCCCTGTTTAGTGAAAACATGAAGCACTGGAAGAAAAAGCATCCATGAAATAAATAAATAAATAAATAATTTTAAAAAAGAACTGCATTAGAAAGGAGGTTACCTCTTTTTTTGATTTTTCTAATTCCTTCTTCTGTAATTTTAATTCTTCTTTTGTCCTTTCCACTAGTTCTTTCATCTCACTGTAGCTTTCAGACCCGTTGCCCTAGAACAAGTGCAGAAACAGAAAGACATGATGGCACTTCCCACCCATACATAAGGGTTCACATATTTTTTTCTGAAAAATACAGTTTCCTTTTATCTGAATTACAACAAATATTTGCATAAAATCAGAATATTAGAGATAAATCTTTTCCTGTTGATTATTCTTAACAGTGTAATAATTCTGCTGTTACAAGAACATTTACCAAAAACCAGAACAGTTAAATATATATATATATACACACATATATCAGAATAAAAAAAAATAAACATTTTTGTATTTCCTCCTTTCTTTAAAAGATCTTGATTGATAACATTTATTGTTTTTAATATTTACCTCTTTGCTGTGGAAATAGCTGGAAAGGTCTCTTCCTTTTTCTTCAGTCTGAGTTACACTACATGCTGTTTCAACTTCCATTGGCTTAACTCCGTACTGTTGAGTTTTATTTTCTTCTCTTATTTGTACTATCTTTTCCTTTGTTCCCAAACTTTTTTCTTTTCTCAGATCTTCATAGGTGAAACCCAAAGAATACAGCAATTCTTTCAGTTTGTTATTTTCTAAAACAAAGTCTGCATTTGCTTTCTGAATCACATCCAGTCTTTCTCCATTTTCTTTTTTAATTTGCTCTATAGCTCTTATCAGGACCCGTTTTTCTTCCTGTAAATCAGAAATAGTTTGATAATAGCTAGTTTTGTACTCCTGAAGTTCTGAGACCAAGGCCTGGTATTTATCTTGTTCACATTTTATTTCTGCCAAATTTCTCAATAAATTTTCTTTTTCGCCTTCTAGAAGAGATATTTTTTTTAAGTTTCCCTCTCTCTCTTGTGTTAATTCATTATATTTTGCTATATAGATTTCTTTGTCTTGTAATAATTTAGCTATTTCTTTGAAGTATCTACTCCTTTCTTCTTTCAAGTCAGAAAGCAGCTGGAAATATCTAATTTTCTTTCCATCTAGAGGTAAAACATTCACGTGGAGTTTATTTGATTCAATTGTTAATGAGTCATTCCCCAAATTCCTACTTTTCTCTTCAATGTAAGAGAGATTCTTAGAGATGGTTTCAGTAAAAATTGTTCCTGGGCTCTTGGCATTTCCTTTGGATATGTTATAACATTTACCAAAAATTTCATTCTCATTAAGTAAATTTTGAAAAAAATTATCTTCATCAACTTCTAAAATGTATTGAAAATATGCATTCATGTACTCCTCCAGTGCACACATCTTCTGAATCCATCTCTCGTTCTCCTCCTGTAATATACAGACCTTTTTAACATAATTTTCTTTCTCTTGAATCAGTAGAAATATCCTCCATGAACATATTGCCACTAATTTTTCCAGTGTATATGTTTTCATATTATGCTCACGAACCACTGCCAGTGGTGACAGGTGACAGAAATACTCAGAAAAATTATTATCTGGCAGGAACTCTTTGCTTAAGCACACTGATCTTTTCTGCATTGGAGACAATATGTTTAGTGGATAACTCTCTTCCTCTGACCAAAAACATTTCTGAGGGTATGAATATTGCATGTTTTCAGCAGCTATGTCTTGACATGAGAAATTCTTCTCTTTTGATTCACACAGTTTCAGGAATTGGACTTTATTTTCTTCCAGTCCGATATTTATTGGATGGTTTACTTGGTGAGTTGGTGATTGAGGTTTCTTCTCTTCCTCTCCCATTCTCATCATGTCTCCATCTTTGCACACCCTCATCACATCAGAGATGCAGATTTCTGAGAGACTTCCTTGTTTATCCACTTGTTCAGGATTTCCTCTGAAATGCATCTGGAAGTCTTCCACGTCAACAGAAATTCTGTGGACACCTTGTGGACTACCTTGTTTGGCTTCAATTCCTTGCTTCTCAGGCTTTACCAAATCACTTTTATTGAAAACATTAGAATATTCCTCCAAAACACAGCTAACCTGTTTTACTTGGGCTTTCTCATTCTGTATTTCTTCTCCTTTAACTCTCATTCCAAAGATTCTTTTGTGATATTTTTTATCATAAACACTTTCATTTTTACTTATGCTTTTTGGTAAAATTAATTTATTTTGCTGATGTTTTTCCACTCTACATTTTTCAAGACAGGATAAAAAATTTTCCATCACACAGCAAGGCATTTTTCCACAAAGAACTGCAGGAGCTTTATCAGAAAAATGTTCTGTAACAACATACAGGCCATCCAAGCAAAGACTGGTATTTGCCCCACTGAAATCCAAACTACTCACATTCTCCACTGTTGTGACAGCTTCTGTCTTGTAGCTTCCAGGTTTTAACAAGATGATGTTGGATTTGTTCTTCATCAAATCTTCAACCACAGAAACAGGTAACATTTTTGCTGGTAGACGTATAACTTGTTCTTTCAAGAAAGGAAAATATTCTTCATCTTTGTTTCCTTTGCTTGTTTCATCATTAGTTAATTTTTCAGAGCAAGGTGGAAGCAGTCTTGCTGCACGATAGTTTGAGGTACATCTAAACAAAGTGAAACTGCCTTCTGAAGCACCTGTACTTTTAGTACCTAGGGTGACCTGGTAATTGTAAAAGAGATGTGTTTCAAACTGAAAAAAATATATATAAACCAGTAGAAATAATATTTAATTATGGACAAATGAGAAAAATGTCACAAAGTTTTTAAATAATTTAAAGATTTGAAATATAATAAAGTTAAAAATAAGAAGGTGCAAATACTCAATCACTTACTTAGAGAAATTAGAATTATAGAAAAATAGAATATAATTATATTCTATATAAATATAGAAAATAAATAAATATATTCTATATAAATATAGAAAATAGAATTATTCACCTTGAGTAGCACCTTTTCTAGATAGGATTTCAAATGTTTTTATATTCACCTTTAAATACACAAATGCTTCTTTTCAACTCAAAATTCACAGATTCACTGTGCTCACAAAGATAACAAGAATAGCAAAAGTTTCTAACCAGACTGATCTCAGCTAAACCAAGTTCTTCAGCAGCATTTGTAAAGGCGCTGGAATTGTGTTCCAAAACTGGTAGAGGTTCTTCTGGTAGCTTTTTTGTCTGCTTAGCCCCATCACAGCTGTATCCTGGTGTTTCTGTTATTGTAAAGCACTGGGTAAGTGTAATGACGCTCACAGACAGTTACATGAAATACAAACCCCAACATTTCTGACCAGATGTTTTGAATGGAAGGCATTTTAGGAAGACTATGCCCCAAACTATCTTCTCTAGCAGTAAGGTAAACCACGAGTGATGCACAGACAAGCATGACATTAAGCAAGAAAACATAACTCATAAGCAAAGATTAAGCTCTAAATTATGGTAAATTTGTAGATTGTTCCCCTCCTCCAGTTCTAAAAATTCCAGTTCTGAAAAATACATCTCATTACAGAGGATAACTTACGTGTTAAACCCAAAGGTTAAACCTAAGGGTTAAAATATTTGGTGTAGGTTTGAATTTGCATGAACTGAAATTGGTCATAAAGTTCACATTAATTTTAGCTGGAAAATTAACTCGATACAATTCGCCAAGATCAGACCTTTCATGTAATGTTTAGTCTAAAAAATTCATCTGTCAGCTGCACAGTACTCCCAAACACTGTACTTCAGTCTAAACTTGAGAAGTATTGTCTAATTTCTCAGCTCTTTTGCCTCTTGGCAGTTGCAGGATTTGTTGAGAAAACTCACATCTAAATCCACATGTCATATAATTGACTAGTTATTCCTCCACATTCTCAAGATACTGTTTCCAGATGAGTAGATTTTTGGAGGTGTTTTACCTTCTAAGTCATGCACAGCACATGAAAGAAGTAATCTTCATTTTTGCTGCACAAAAATGAAATAAAAAATTGCAGCTAATTTTCATACCATGCTCCACAGCACGTAGCAGCACAACTTGAGTTTGAGCAGCTCTGCCTCTCCATTGATCTGGCATGGCTCTCTTTTTCTGGTTTTGAACATTTTTCTTGTCTAGGTCTCTATTCTTAATGGGAAAAGGGGGAAGAAAATAAAAAACAGATTATAAATACACCATTCCTAATATGAAAGCACACAGGCACATAACTTTCCTCTGCTATTTTCTATTAACATTCAAAAGACCAATTATTTCATCATAATTGCTACTAGTTGATGTTATTTCTCATTCCAGTATTAACCAGTAAATGTGATTGTTAGACTTTGCCTTCATGCTTTCTTAAGACTACAGCTACTTAAGGAAGAATATCTGAGTAATAAGCATGCACAACATGTTGGAGCACAGAATGCCAGCAGGGCAGAGTCTAGTTTATATGCCATTAATGAAGGGAAAGAGTGAGTTCTGTGCCCAACACTGTTCAGGCTGCAAAGATAAATGCATCTGTATTGTAACAGCTCTTCAGAAAAAGTAGAATAGTTATATGGAAAAAAAAAAGCTATCTTCAGCCAGAAATTTAATTACAAAATTTATATTCTCTTCTCAGCATCTATCTTCAGTATCTGATTGTATTTGAATGCTAGGACAATTTCTGGTGCAAAACAGATACCCATAATGTCTGGTACACTGCAGATCATGTTTCAAATGTGCCATGCTTATTTTCAGTGAATAGAATAATCAGGTTTGATTTCTTCAACAACAACGACAAAAAAAAAACATAATTGAGGCTGTAGCCAGACCAGTTACAGCACAGAAACCAGGCCAACAGTCATTTTTGTCCTCCCAGACTGCTTTGTATCAAATGTCAGCTGAAGTAAGACTCAGTCAAATAGGACTGATCTGCAGCTTTATAGTTACACGCAGATGGAAAAAGCAGTGAGTTCAAAATGAGTCTGCAAATACCACTTGCTTTTCTTCTCAATAACCAATGAGAGCAATTTTGATTTCAACCCAAGCCATGTCTTTCATTATTGTGCACTATTATATCTTGTCTGTGTGGCATGATTTATGTGGAAACCACGATAATTTCAGATTTCTTCTATTTTTTTCCTCGGAGATAATGAAGCTAATGTTAATTCCTTGAAACACACTCATTCTTTTCATGCACGTTTGCCTCTGTTTCCTCTTATTAATATGGGGGCCTTGGCAGAAGACTGTTATATGGAAGATGGGAAAGATACAATCTCTAAGTGCCAGGAACATCACAGCATGAAATCAAACCTTTGACTCTCAGCAGAGAGTTGTAGAAAAGAGTGTTGCTTGGTATTTCTTAACTTTCCTTCACCAAGATCTTGAACAGACACCTAATGTGCACATCTAGAAATTCTCTGATAAATAAAGACACAGGTATTTGGTACTAGATAGTTTTTTGAGCATTTTTCATTCAGGCATAAGCTGCAGTTAGAACACTGCTGGCAGCGATTCTGGAAAGTCAATTTTCTTATTATATTTATGTGACTATACTCCTTCATGAAAATCAGTTCACTTCCACAGCATCAGAACAAAACACACAATTAGTTCCAATAATGCATTAATGAACAGAGGCTAGTTTTCAAGTATTGATGAGCTTGTCATTTGACACATTTTTTACTGAGGAATCTCAGACTTCTTGTATTTCAAATGGGACTGATGAGCCTGTTTACACAAAATACTTTTTTTCCTGACTGCAGAACAGGCATATGGTACCATTCACTCTCTAAGTGAAAACTGGTGTATCAGAAAATTTCCAGAAAAGTAACAGCATTAGATTTTTTTCCTGTTATGCATATAACTCCTCATTTTTATAGATGGTGATAGAGTAAGATGAGTTTAAATAGGATTTTTTCGTAGCTATTTTGGCTTGAATACTACAAGACCAGTTTAATGAGATCAGGAAATTCTATTGAGTCCAACTAAAATATGAGTTGAAGGGAAAAAGTCCTCTTCAGTTTTACAGTATAACACCAGAGGTCTCCCTCCTCCTTTCAGCACAGAAATTGATTTTTTTGTTCCTGACTATTTGAAGGCACAATTTTCTACTGGAAAAATCCAGGTGAATCTGTCGCAGTACTGAAAACGAAAAAAAACACAACTGGCAGTGCGCAAGGTTTGATGCTGCTGACGCTATAAAACACAACAAGGAACACAACCTACTGTGAATCAGAACCAAATACATTGGCTTAACATATACCTTGGTGTGCTCATTAATACTATAAGAGCAGGTAACTCATTAGATTCATAATACAAAACAACTATACATTAATAACTGGAAAAGAAACCTTCAACTCACACCTTCAACTCAATATTTATTTTCCCCCTCAGTTTTTTTGAAGTAATTCTTCACTACTTATTCTCTGTCTCTGAAAGTCACCACCCCTCCTGATTTTATCTGGGCAGTTTCCTCACAGAGCACTTGGTTGTGGTACCTGTGTACAACACAGTGCAAATCCCTCCAAACATACCTTGGGATGTTTTCAAACCTTCATTCCTAACAAAAAGTGAACTCACTAGGTAAAGTACCTCTGGCAGAGGTTCAGGCTAAGTGTAAAAATATGAACAGCTGCAAGTCCTTCTGCTAATCCAGGGCAGCTAAGGAGAAAAGTGGCAACACAACTTGTGAGCTCTTCACAGAGGTCACACATGCTGCCAGTTTCTGCAGAAGGATCTTAACATTCTTTCCCTCATTTAGTTGGGATTAAATAGTAAGAAATGGTACTAAATCTCTGTGACTGTATAGATGTATTCAAGTGAAAAATTTCATCTTGATTTCCTTAAGCTTTTATGGACAGAGAGTCCTCTCTACTTCTAGCAGTTCTGAGAGTACTCACCGTATATTTGTCCTCATATACTAAAGATGTTTTGTTCATGTTCATTACCTCTCAGTTAACTGCAGATATCAGGAGAGTTCTAGGAATATCAGTTCACAATCTGAATGCGTAGCTGAGCGTGAAGCTGAACTGATTTCACTTTATTTAACAAATCCTCAGAATAAAAATACCCTCTGTCCCAGTAAATAAATAATAAAACCTTGTTTGTGTCCCCTCCATGAAATTACTCTTTGTCAGCAAAATGAACTGGCAGAAGCTGAATGTCATATTTTACAGCATAGGCAGAGCTTTCCCAGGCAGTGCTGAAGTGAACTGCTTGAAGCAAAGAAATCCTATTCAGTGTATTCAGAGCACATCACAATGCTGGGGAGCTGCAAACCACTGAATATCTCAACTCACTTATAGACTTGAATATGGTATCTATCTTCTCTTGTGCTCCATTATCCAGAAAATCTCATGAGCAAGACTTTTTCTCAGCTTGCTTTTTTCCTTCAGCATCCAGGCATGAATAAGATGTGAATACTCACCCAACCATACATGCACTCTTCATCTGAATCATGTCCATGAGACAGATGTCTTAGAGGTTCTTCTGAGTTCTACTTGTGGTGCCAACAGAGACCTTTTGCCTTGGGCAAATCACTTGAAATCTTAAGGAAACAAGGTTTGTGAAGTGCCTTCAATATATATCTAATAAAAGCGGTGATGCATTGAAACTCCAGCTGCTGATTCCAGTTAGTGTGAATTAGACTCTGAACTTCTAATACATCAATAGAAATGAAAGAAACAAATATAGGAAGGAAAAAGCCTCAGGGTTACATCTCCATTGCACACTTAATGAACAGTGTAATCTGGGCTCATATGAAGATAAAAATATATTGTACTTAGCCTTACTTTCACTTACCAGGACAGCACTGTTGTCTGTACTTTCTAGTCTTGTAAGCTGTGAGTCCTTTTCTTCCTTCTTTTTTAACATTACCTTAGCTTGATATTTTAAAGCCTTGTTTTCATCCAAAAGCTTGTTTATTTGTTGCTGTAGTTTGATTTCAGATATTTTCAGATCATAAACACGATGACAAGATTCTTCCAGTCTTCTCCTGAGAAACTCTTCAATGTCCTGGGAGCACTGGAGCTGAGTCAGCAGGTCTGCTCTTTCTCTTCTATTGTCCTCCTCTTTATCCCTTAAGAACTTCAGATTTTGCTGAAATGACTCACAGTGACTTTTCATGTCACGCTCCACATTTGCAATACAGTTTTTCAATTCTGTGAGTTGCATATTAGAATGCTTATTGCCCTGAATGCCTTTGGATAATGATTCCAGCTTCTTCTGGAGACAGTGTGCTGTTCCCTCTCCTAACTCACATGTCAAAAGAGCAACATGGGCACTGAGATCTAGCACTTGCTTTTCCAGTCTAAACACCTCACCCCGAAGGTAACATTCCCTTTTTCTCAGTGCTACTGTCTGTTGCTTCTGCCTTTGTTTGTAGTGCTCAAAATACTCACATTGGCTTTTTACTTCATTTTCTTTTGTCTTCAGCTGCTCCTGAAGCCAACGTAATTTCTCCTTTTGTTTCTTCTCTGACTTCTCTTGGTTTTCAACCTAAAATTTTGGTGATTTTTACAGTTAATGACAATATCAACTCTAATCTTCTCTTACCTTTTTTCTTAATTTTGCAATAATTCTACCCCTTTTCTCCCCTGAAAACTCAGGAATAACAAGTAGGAAAAACAAAACAAAACACCCCCAAACCAAAAAACACTCACTTTCTTTTGCATGTTCCACAAGATTAAAACAAGATTAAATCAAAAGAAACTTTGAACTTAAATGCATACAAGCAGCTCTAAAAAATACTGTATACTGATATTGGTGTGGCACTGAGATGTTACAGACAGAGAAGCCATAGTTCTGTTGAATAAAAGAGAACACACACTTTTATGAGACCAAGTTTTTTGCCCTTTGCCCTTCCTCATACCTGTCATCTGTCAGCTTCTTTTATGAACCCATTGGTAAAAGAAGAAAGGAACAGATGCCTTTTGAATCAGTTTCAGACAGACTTTAGTATAATGGTTGGCATCAAACTGTGCTTGAACAGAGACATACAGAGGTGAAAGAGGTCAATGGAAGGTGGAGAATGCTTCTGCGATTCACATGCTGCCCTTGTGTAGAGCTACCAGTATCACACCGTCATTATGGCAACATTTAACCAAGACTGAGGCAATGAGACACTGCTGTATTCCCTGCAGCTGAGCTGCTACATTTTGTACAGAAAACAGACTGTCATGGTTGTGTTGTGCTGCTGTACACTGTATGGTGGGGAATGAAAAAAAATGATTTAATTTGAGGCCAGAAGAATATAGGCTGACATATGGAAAAGGAATGTGTTAACTTGGAAGCATATATCCCAAAGTTCAATGGCAGAAATAATGTCAGTGGTGTCAAAACAATTAGAGAAATAGAAAGCAAGGCACAGAAGAAAGTAGTTCTGATTCCTCTGGTTTTACAAAGAAAAAAATAACAATGAAAGTCTGAGATGATATATTGCCTAAAAACAGACAGGACACTGGAGAGGAGATTGACTTGTGAACTACTACCTTAAAGAGAACTTAAACTAGGTCATCTGAAACAATATCCTCCTTACCAAGTTCAGCAACTCCACCCAAACATCTCGCAGTTTCCCTTTAACCCGCACATTTGCATTTTCAAAACGGTGCATCTTCATGTTTAGTTGATCAATCATCCCAAGAAGTGCTTTTTGTGACTGCTCCAGCTCTTTCATCCTGTTATATTGAGAATGAAGGTCTTTGCTGAGTGAACAACATAGTCCAAATGGATAAGTTGTCATCAGCAATACATCAATTTATTTTTATTTTCCTTTTTTTTTTCTAGACAATAAGATAGTAACACTTATTTGATTATTACTAATTAACACTATCATAAAGAGTCTACTAGGGTTTGCAAGTTTCACTGGAGACTATCAGAGATACAAAAGACAATGCTGATGTACATTCTCACTCTGAACATTTAATATGACAACTATAAACAATGACATTTACTGAGATAATGTTCACTGAAGTTTGTGTGTCATACAAAGTAGCAGCTTACCATAAAGATAGCCACATCTCTGGTCTCTACACCTATTCAGTCACAGGATTTTCATGGTCAGGAAATTCAAATTTTATTATCTATTTAAGCCTCTAGCTTTGTTAAGAATAGTGCAATTGCTAGGCACCAAAAGCTTGCTTTTATTCTAGTCAACTACATAATTAATGCTTAGTTAGCATCAGTAATGTTAAGCATTAATGTACTAAGCTACATGCATCTTTTTTCAGAAAATATATTTTAAATTTTATTATATTTTTATGCAGCGCAGAACTTTAAATTTAAATGTAACTGCATCTTCCTGTTCCAAAATTAACTCTTAACAGAAAAGTGATATATTCTGCAAGCAGAATTTACACCATATGAATATTTAAGGTGAAATATCTTGTGTAAGCTCAGGCTAGAAAACTGATTTAAATAGCAAAAATAAAAATTTGAATAGAATATTTCAATTCTGACAGATACGCAAAACACTTATAAACACATTTTATTAGACACTCTAAAGATCCTTCAAGCTTATTTGCTAGTTTTTTATGTATCTGTTGACATCCACTACATGCAAAAAAAAAAAGTTTTATTTACCTATTTCTTAGCACAGAATCTGACTCCATGTATTCCTCTAAAGTGTGTTTCAGTTTTCGCTCCAATTTCTCCAGCTCTTTTATTCTGAGCTTCGAACTCTCTTGTCCACCACTGTTTTCTTGCTCATCAGGTATGCTTGCATCTTCTAAATCCTGAAAAATGCAAGAAGTATCAATGTTAATATTAAAATTCAGAACATCAAATCCTTCATTATTGAGCATTTTAATACAGTAACAAAATTATTTTGCAGACGAAGGATCCATTATGAAAATATATTTTTAGGTTCTCAATGTATTGCAGTCTGAGTATGCAGTAAGAGTTTAAGCCCTTCTAAAGATCAAATTAACAGTCTACAATTCTGAAAACATACATTATTTATAAGAGAGTCTCATTTCACTAGCCTCAAAGTAATTTGGATACAAGAAGGAATTAGGTATCAAACTTCTGAAAAGGGGATAATTTTCTACTAAATAGAGCAGCTGATAACATGGAAAAATTTTATTATAAAATAAATTATTTTGGATCAATCTTTGATATTTATATTATTTCAAGACAGTTGATTAATGCCTAATAAGAGCTTTAAAACTTGAGCTTTCAAAGTCTGTTTATTTCATTTTCTTTGCTTCTTTCAGCAATGGCTCTAAAAGTTCCTCTGTCCATAGTTCACCTTCATTTTCAGAAAATGTTTTCAGTAAAGAGTTGTCCTACAAATAATATCTGAGAAATGCCACAGCTTTCACTCTGTGAACCAGTTTTTATTGATTTGAAATTGGACCTGTAATAGTAAGACAGCTACAGCACTTCTTGGGCTACTTAACAAAATAATGCAATTAATTTTTTGTGTGTTTTATTGTCTGCTTTCATATACTGTGGTTTTTGTTTTTTAAACAAATGCTGCACCAAGGAGAAAAAGGAAAAAGTAACATTTATTTTTGTCACTGAAGAGAAGAAAATAGCACCAAATCAGTGCAAAAATGACAAATAGTTTTCTGCTGCCCATGTTTTCATATGAGTTATTCATATATATGTTGAATTACAGAAAATGGTGTTATTTTGCCCTGTTGTATCACTCTTCGGTTTTATGTCAGTGACATAAGGACCTAGACCTGAAATGATTCAGGGACTCCCTAGTCCTTTGAAAAACTGTGATACTTAAAAGCTAGAGGTATGGAAAGACAAAGTATAAATCCATACAGAAAACAAATTCACATCCTTTTGTCATCGCCTCTAGGCTTACCAACCTAAGTGTCTCCTCGGAGAACATGGTTTCCCAAGATCTATAAATATAAACGTTTTTTCCCTGACAAATGGAATAAGTATCTTTGCTTTGAGCTCCTTGAAACACTAACGATTTCTCTGTAAATATTATCTGTAAGATGAATAAAGACCTTTCTCTACTACAATGGGCAACTCTGTGTACTACTACAAAAGAAATTTATAGTAATTATGGACACAATTGCTCTGCATGTAAACAGTTTACACCAGGAGCCAAATTAATACAATTTTCAGCTGTGCCCCAGCCTAGTACCCAACTGATGAACTGTAAAAAAAATTTCTTAGAGATACCTCTTGCAGAAATCAATTTTACCATCAGATAAAAACTGAAAGAAAGATCAGGCAGGAATTAAACTCACACTTAATGTAGTTGCATAGATTTCTATTCACGTTGTATTTTGTTATTCTTAGGTGTACTTGTATTCACTGAAATAAATATAACGAAAGTAAATACTATTTATAAAGTTGATTTCTATCTCCATGATCCAGGAGGCCTCTACACTTCTCACATTTTGTCCTGAAAAGTACTTAGTATTCAAGCATAAAACCAATCTGATCTCAGAAATCAGATACACAGTTTCCATATTTGCTCATACATATGGGAGAGATGACTTAAAATCTGTGTACAGAAGGTAAAAACCAGGTGTGGCATCCCACATGGCCTGAGTACCTTAAGCCTCTTCTCAGTTTTACAGTTGGTATCAACATGCAGTGGATAATAAGACTGATAAGATACACCCAGAAATTTACAGAAGTACAAACCCGTTAGTTCAGGATAGGATAAAAATATTGTGAATGTCATATGGAAGATTTCACTCAAATCAGACTTTATTATAACCAATGTTTGGTTGGTTGTTTTTTTGTTTGATTGTGGAAACTGTAATATGAAGTACAATGTACAAAAAACATAAAAGTTCATAAAACAAAACTGATCGTACCTTTTCTGCTTTGTAACAAGTCCACCTCCCATCTCTGTAGAGCACTTAGTGTTGCAGTCACATGCCGAGTGACCATTTGTGTTTACGCTTCTAGTTTACTTTCCAAAGAGTTTATGAGCAAAGCTATGTCTGGTAGAAGAGTGCTTTTTCCCCAGGTCAATCCAATCTCTTCCCAATTTCTGTCACATCATCTGTTTCTGATTTGGTTATCCAGAGCTCTGATTAACACTGTTATGGTCTCTCTTCAGATTAAAGACAAAATTTTTCCTTCTGCAGTAAAGATTTATTTTTTCCACTTTCTGTCATCACACTGCCAAAAAGTTTTATCTAAAACATGAAAAGTCCCTATTTGAAAACACGTTATTTGAATGCTTATTCCTTTTTGAAGAAAACATTGTGAAAATTTCTAACTTTAGTTGTGCTTTGTGTCAGGAAACAGAATTATTCAGAGCCTCAAATATTCCACAGTTTGCGACATCTGACTGAATTAATGTTGCCAAGTGCTTCAACTACTTCAGCAAATAGATGATTTTGGCTGGTGATTTTTCATCTCTGATCTTACTTCAGAGCCTAAAATATTCGAGAGAGCTGGCTTCTTCTGAAGCTACATCCTGCACCTCCAGCAAGGTGATATTCAGTTGATATTACAAATTTGTTCTTCAGCTTCATTTGCATTGCCTTGATTGTTCTTTGCCTTAAGTTATTTTTTCTCAATTGTATGAAACTTATCTGATGTATTACTATAACCATCTAATTCCACTCTACTTTTGCATTCAAGTTCAGCATGTCCATGGGAGCAGACCTGTCTCTGTAGTTTTCTACGCAGCCCTTTTTAACACAGAGATTTTCCAGAAAATTCTGAGAAGAAAGTTATCTTTAAATATTGTGCTTTTACTATTAGTGTCAACTTGCCTCTACATTCCGAAAATATCTGTGCTTCACTAGTTTTTCTTGCAGTTCACCTTGACTGTGTATATCCAACTCTGCTGGTTGTAATTGTGCCATTTCTTCTTCCTGGTGGCTAATGTCAAATTGCTTTTGTGAGGATAAAATTTTTCCAAATATTTCTTTCAAAATACTTATCTGCTTATCATATTCATCTACACCCCCATATCTTTGAGTCTTTCTTCCTGCAGAGGTAACTGAGGACAGCACACAGTGCATTCTGTTTTCTTGGCCTTTCAGTCCATCTCACAATTTTCCATTCTCCCAGAGCTGTCTTTACAAGTTACTGCCTTAATTTTCCAGGAACATTCAAAAATTCACTTCTACCATTCAGCTCCTACCAACATCAAGGATGTCCTTGTTCAATCTACCATCTTGCCTTTTCTCCAACCCCTATATCTTCTGAATTTCCAAAATAAGAATTTAATACGAATTTTGTCATGGTGGAACTGTAAATTTCTCTTTGTTTTAAACTCAGAACAGTTTTTGGATTTTTTCTCTTTTTTTTAGCCTTTTAACCTGTCAGATATTTACTACAGTGAATTTATTGTCAAACACATCTATTTTTTATATGAATACTACAAAGGAGATTTTGTGTTACCTGCGTGAAATGCAAAAGACGTCTGTTGAAAGCATGCAGTATGTAGACAAAGGTCTCAATACTGTAAGAAAACTATTTGGTAGAGAACAGTTCACATAGCATCCAGTAATTGCACTTGTTTTTGTTTTTTCAGTGTGATTGGTGTGTGAGTGTAAATTCCTTTATACTTTTTTCAGTGTGTATGATGCGCTGGTCCCTATTTGATTATCAAATCATTCCAGCTTGAAGCTATAGATTTTAAAAATCTCTGATTTTAAGTTCAAATATTTTGCAGCTTCAAGTATTATGCAAACAGTTTATGAAAAAAATGCACCAATTTAAAGCTGCTCAATAAATATTTTCTATATTTTTGCATGTGGACTCAGCTGTTCATTCCATAGGTTCTTTTAATAACCTGCACAGAAAAAGGAAAAAAAAATAGGGGAAAAAAAGAAAAATGTATTCTCAGCTTCAGATAGACAAAATTAAGATAGAAATAAATGATGGCATTTACTACATCAAAAAGTCTTCTTAAATGTTTAATGTTAGCTTCAAAATAGGAAGTACAAAACTACTATTAGTAAACAAGCCAGTCTGACTAGAAATAAGGAACTATATCTGAAAGTCTAACCAATAGGAAACCATAGTTAGGTTTCTTAAAATGGGCTTTGCTGTGGGATAGATTCACTGGTGGCAAACTAGAGCTTCGATATGCAGTGAGCCCCTTGATATCTGGAATGGCTTTCTGACTACACAGACACTATACTTGGGCTATCCCCAAAAAATGCTTGTCATCCCCCTTCACTTTAACCATTCAAATAGTTCCTGATAATAGGAAGAATAGCAGATTATTGTAGAACTATGCATTTTCTGAATAGTTGTATTCATTTAATTATTTATTTAATGACACCTGTCGGTATCAGATATATTGGTATGGAAGATTTAAGCCTTGAATGCAAAATATTTTAAGTGTAATTCTAAAACTGCTGCTGGTCTCACTGAGATTATAGTATGTTCATAAAGTGTCTTAATTCCAGGGCAATACAGTTTTTATAGCATGTAAAAATAGATACATTAATTTAGGTGCCTGCATCTATAACAGAAATAAGAGTAAAAGTACTGCTCGAAACTCTAAAGATAATAGTTTAGTGACTCCATTTAACATTCTGCTTTCAAAATTATATTCACTAAATTAGCATTTATCCTTCCCAGTCTGTGCAGCACAGAAAAGAAAAGTCAGACTGGAGCAAGGTGATTAGCACATGCTCTGCATTTTTTTTTTTAATCAAAAAAAAAAAAAAAGGAAAAACAACAAGATCAGAACACTGTAAAAGCATACCTAAATTTGGCCTTATTTTTAATACCTTTCTAATAACACAAAATAAGCTACTGCAGGAGATGTATAATACTCTTGGCTTACATTCCACCCACTAGCATTATTTCATTGCAAAATATAAAACCTATGCAGAAATGTTAGCAATGGAAAACTTGAGCCAGTTCCCAAGAGCATCCACAGGAACATGAAAGATAAGCTGAAAAAAATTCCAAAAGAAACCACGGTAATACTGGACTGATTTTTCAAAAGCACTTGGGTTCTGGGCCAAAGATAATACAATTTCAGACTAAGTTAAAGTAAAAACAATAACTTATTTGGATGGACTACTATCATCATGCTTCATCATATACTACTAGATAATGGTTTGTGAAGAGGTCGGATGACAACAATCTCTTATTACAAGCAGTTCCCAGGAACATAATTTAGAATAGAATTTAAAGAAGGAAAACACTTGAAAAATTGCAAAGACAATAGGTATAATTTTCAGATTAAAAAAAATCAATATCAATAGGTTTATACCATATCTTAAGCCTCTGTAACTTAGGTTGTGAATTTACCATCCTCATGGAAAGGGAGCATGCAACATACACGGCTCCATGAAAGAGGAATAGGACTGATCTAATCTCTCTTTCATGTTCTGTGTGAAACATAAGCCACTGTAGCTGTAGTGCTGCTATAGCCAAAGAAATTCACTCTGTCCTTTGCACTGTGAAAGGGGCAGTGGGAATTATATTTATGTCTAAAGGAAGACAGAATTCTTAGTCTCATCCTTACTGTGTTGCATGGGCATAAAGAAGGTCAGGAGTGAGGACATTACAACAATAGTTGAACTTCAAGAAAATGTACCTGCCCTACAGAACTGAGAAGTACTCGCCACAGTTCAGGCATTCAGGATCTTAGAACACAAAATCAATTCTTGTTAAAAAGCAAATGATTTTCTGCAGAAGTCTAGGAAGGTAAACGAAGGCATCAAAGTCATATCTTAAAGGTGATTGTTGGTATGCGCAAGCAAAACCAGTAAATGCTTTCCCAGGCATTCAAAGTCTTACAAAGATGACTGTCAAAACATGGCAAAATTTAAGAGCTAAAAATTGAGTGAAAAATAATATAAAGAATACCAACCACATGTCTTGGCTCAGTTGTGTCATCAAGGCCACAGAATGAATGCTAGTGAAAAAAACAAAAAAAGGAACAAAAACTATAAAATAAGATCAAAAGAAAATGAGGAAAAAAGAAAAAAAGAAGATGTAAGATATGTAATATGAAATCCAATGACATAATTTTACAGCAGTTAATTTATATTAATTGATCTGAAAGATCATTATGTGAATCTGACTCTGAAAAGAATTAAGAAAGCACAAAATTCATTATTTGAGGACAGCTTTTGCAAACAGTAACATTTGTACATTAGTAAATAGTAAAATTCAGAAATACTAGGCTTAGCTCTGTGACTTAGTCAAGTAAATACAAGCCTGAAAAATTTTCTGACCAAAAACTTACCCAGACTGGGGTACAAACTATATGCAACTTAAAAGGCCAGAGACTCAGTTATGAGAAAAGCATAATGTGCTATATCAGCACTTGTTCCCTGTATATTGGCTGGTAGAATGAAACTGAGATTTAACATTATTGTTCTGTGTAGCCTCAGGAAGCAAGACAGCTTGCTGAAGAATCTACAGGGTAAAAACATTGCCACTCCTATATTCTGATTTTAAAGAATTTTACATAAAACTTAAAAACTGAATACATTCCTAAGGGAAAATAAAAAGCCAAACTTATGATGAAGTAACTATAAGTAACATGCTGCCCATAGCTACAACCAGCAACCGGGCTCCGTTAGAAAAACAGACATTCCTTCAAAAGACAGGATTTTACTCCACAGGAAGTCATCGTGCTCAGCGTCAGTGTGATGTAAATGTCATCCCCTATTCACGTACATATTAAACCTTCAAAAGAACAATGAGCTAGAAGTGTATCATTCATTGAGTTTCTGGCAATACAAACTTCCTTCAGGCACTCAAATTCTGAATGAGATTTCGTCTCAAGAAAAAGTAAATGTAATATAGATAGAAGGAAGCCCTCCACTCATCTGATAGTAGAAGGATATCAGAAAATGATAAAGCTTGAGAAGTCTCCTGTAAATGAAACATTAAGAGAGAAAACGAAAAATTTTAACTCATTTCCAGTTTTCTGATCAGCCTGTGATTATGCTACTTCTTTTCCAGTACTTTTCCCCATCCATTGCACATAAGAGCCAGCAGATAATGCTAACTGCTATTTTCCAGTTTACCACAAGATGTCTCATCTAATACCATGTCACAAAATGTAATGGCTTCTGTTTTGGCAGTAGTTAATATCAAGAGATTTTATTTATTTTTTCACACTTAAAAGATTTGCTAAGCATTATTCATGGAACAGGACTAAGATAACCTCTTCTGTCAATCAGACAAATCATAATGCTGTTACTAGACCTTAATCACAGAAAAAAAAATCCTTCCCCTTTCAGTCAAAGGCTTCCCAGGTGCCTTGTTTCCTTTTCCTACTTGACAAAAAAACAGCAGCTGATGATGAGTTTATGAGGGACAGAGCTTCATTTATTGCAGTAAGGACTTGAACTAAAATTTGAATTTCCTGTATTAAAATAAATCTCTTGAGAGTAGGTTAAATACTATTAACATCAGTGTTAAGTGGGAAAAAATCTTTGTGGTCCACCAGGCGTTCATTTACCTTTTCCTCGATTTCTTTGAGTTGCCTTTTTTGAAGTTCTATTTTATCTTCTAGTTCTCGAATCCTCTGGAACAAAAGAAGTGAAATAGATCTTATAGTACCTACTTCGGAGAACATACAAATCAAGATGGTGTTAAATAGCTTAAAAATGAGAATTAATGTCCCTTATTAACATAGCACTTCCTGCTCAGTTATATTAGATGTGCAGACAGCAGGATTGCTCCACATTTCCATGAAACCTTGCAATTTTAAACAAGCTGTATCTCCAGATCATATGGCCAATTAGAATCAAAATTCCAAGAAGTGCAACAAAACTATTTTCTCTGCAACTGCCAGGGCTTTTTACTTACCTACACAGTCAGCATATGACACTGTTTCATTAGTTTTAACATTCTACTCTCCTTTCCTGTAAACCACAAGTATGCTTCTGAGATATTTATGCTATATATATAGCAAATATCAGAAAAACAATGTATGCTTAGATGTTCAAGCCAACACCATGATGCCATTCTGACACTGAAGTCCATCCTGTTATGAGGATTCCCTCCTACCAAGAGAAAGTCTCCACTACAGCTGTTCCTATTTTTAAGAATTTTCTTTGTTCAAAGCATCTCGAGAAATATGATGTTGGGATGCACACATCTTACCTTATTTCTGTCCCCCTTGTTTCCTTTCTGAAAGTTACTTTTTTTCTTTTTTTTTCTTTTTTTTTTTTTTTAATAAATTTACTGGGCTTCTAGACTAAAAGGATACATTTCATTAGTATGTTTAGTATATTATACTTGCTACAGATTTTCTGAAGTTCATAATATCTTTTTATAGGTAGAAACCTGGGATCTCCTACTAACGTTTTCTGGGAATTAAGAAGCAACTTTATGAACTATCAGCTTGTCTTTGGAATTAACTACCTGACCTCTCTGCAGCCTAAAAAATTCAGGTTATTAGCAGTTCCTGAACCCCAAAAGGAAAATTATCTTCTAGTCTAGTTTCTGTGCACACACCAATAAATTTAATGTAGGAGCTGCTGCACCACTCCCAAATTATTTTATTACCCTCAAATTCATTTAAACAGTATGTCTTCCAGAAAAGCAACCAGTCAATACTTATAAATCAGTGAGATCAACTGAAGATTTGAGTCAATTATCTGCATTCAACTCTCCACAAAAATATTGCAGGCAGGTCACAAGCAATAGCTTTGATATTATTGCTGCTTTTTTAAAGAAAATACTTTGTTTCAAGGATTGTTTTGAACACTGTGCAGTTGAAATAAGTTAATGAAAACCCCTACCTACCATATCGTACTGCACGGCTCAGAGATTTCCCCAGATAAATGCACAAACCAGATTGCCCTCACATGACACAAGTACATGCAGCCTTGCTGACAGTAACAAATGCATGGAGCACAGCTGTATTAATTTCACTTTTCCTCTTTTACCTTTGAATTGATTTATACTTCATCTACTCCCTGATTAAGGCATGTCTATCTCTCAAGCAATCGTTTTCATATACTGTATGTAGCAGGAATATTACAAGCCTGTGAGAAGCCACAAGATAGAAACCAGGCAGATGTAATCACCTCCTAGTTCTCTGCTCTATTAGGTTACACTTTTATTTCTCTCCCACTATTTTCAGTTCTGCTGATTCCTATTTACAACCATATCTCAGATCTGAGTGACAGAATTCAGCTCTCTGGGGGTGATGCCATGCTCTCTGATAAATTAAGACTGTAGTGCAATGAGTGGAAAGCAGCAATAACTTTAAACACTGTTTTCACCTTCAGGATTCATTGTGTGAAATGTTGTTTCAATACCTGTGGAGAACTATCCTCACTAAAAAGAAAGAACATTAAAAAAACCCAAAAACAACGAGTGGCCTTTTCAGCTCAGGGTTTAGAGCAAGTTTTCTTTTATATGAGAGCATTTAAATTAGAATTAGACAGCATTTTTCAGATTAGGGAATTGTGTTAATTAAGTAAAAACTGAGATGTTATTATTCCCTCATGAACTTTTAATTTTTTTTCTGAAGATTACAGCTATTCAGCTTCTCTCTCCAGTTATTCGGAATAGATCTAAATATGAGGGGTGAGGTTTCTGTTTTGCAGTTCTCACTCATCATAACTGTTAAGCTTGGTGCAACTACATTAGAGAACAGTCTTGGGGTTAAAAAAATCTATGCTTTTCTAAGAATCCGTTTAAATATCAAAGCGACCTAGAAATCAAAAAGGAATACATACAGGGCTGCATTTCCTAGCTTTGAAAATCTATTTACAGAAAACCTCCAAAATGACAAAATACATGTCAGTAGGGCAGACATAAACAAGGCGGATATCTCCTGTAGGGCAAATATTTGTAGGTATATACACAGACACACTTATATGTCTACAAAGAGACCTACGCCAAATTTGCCCCCTAAAACCAAAACACTGAAGTTAGGATACAAGTTTTTAAATGTATCCTAGAAGACAATGCACATTATTTCTTTTATGTGAATGGAAAAGTCAATGGCAGTGGAACACAGGAGACTTAAACTTCAATCTAGTAATATCTTATACTTTTACTACAGGAGTTAGAGTCAGGTCAGAATTTGTACTAAAAAGCAACAGTGGGCTGGAATTTTCCACCGTGGTATGAAAGCTTGGTGCTGTTTACTTGCATGTGCTTATTCATGTTGTCCTGGAGTGTGGTGGGAGGATTATCCAGAGGGATGAAGTGTGTGTAAATATTGCAGTCAACATCCCGTGACTGTACAGGGTCAGCCTAGCTCAGCTATTTTTGTATTCCTGAAAAATCTGGTTCAATTCATTACTTATTTCCATTTAATTCAAGAGATGTCTTTAAAAATACAGAAATAACTTTTCAAAAGGAAAAAAGAAACACAACATCAACACACATTTAAGTCACATCAAAATAATCATATTTCCCCTTCATGCATTCCTGCATTTATAGCATTACTTGATCATTTTAAAACAATATTCAGCAGAATATGACTTTAAAAATACATATAAGGTACGTAAAATATAGCTTAAATAAGAGTATCTTCTAGTAACAGTAATGTGTTCCTCAGTCAAAAGCTATATTAAACAACTGAGAAAGAAATTACAGAAAAATTACACATCCTAATTAAGACCGATGTCAGAACTGCTCAATATTCAGTACAAATGCTTACATCTTCATCTACTCTTTCTTTTACTTGCAAGTATTAGCAATCAAGAATCTGAACTCACTCTCAGCTCTTCACTACACCTGATTAGCTGCTTTCAATGAACTCTGATTTATGTTTGCAAAAGCACAGTTGTAACAACAAATCATGCAGAAATATTTTATTGTTATCAGGAACTTCCATCTACTGTCATGCTTCTACTTTAAGTTGATAAGACAAGATTTCCTACTGTGTCATATGGAGGCATAAATATTTCAATATTAAGATCCATTTGGCTTTTTGCTTGAACAAGGCAGTATAAAACCAGTGTAATTTCTACAGAACAGCAGAATGCAAAGAACCAACAAAATTTACAGTACCCTACTATCAAAACACTGAGAAGCCTTGGTTGAGAAGATGCCTATAAATTTTTCATCAGCTTATTTACACTGTTTTAGAAGCGAGTGAAAGGCACGGGTAGAAAATCTGAAAGCATGAAAGTAATTATGTTTCCATGAAAAGCCCTGGTATTGGCCTCAATCAGCGTAGGCATGAGTGACCAAACAAAGCAGTGTTCAGCTGGGTTCCAGCAGCTCCTGTGTTCCTACAGTCAGTAGCTGCCCAGTAGCCCCATGAGTGCTCTCTGGGACTGGCAGCTTTCATGAGAATAACTGTGTTGTCAAATCACAAGACCATACAAAGGAATCGTTTTGGCTAATGAAGAGCCACAGTCAAACAGAAACAGCACAACAGAGAACATAACCATGAAAGAGAAGTGTGCTGTGCTAGGGCATGGATCCTTAATACTGTGCACACCTGCATTCACGACCAACCTGACAAAATACTGAATATAGATCTGCCATTCATCTTTCAATAGCAAAGAAAACAAAGAAAAAACTCAGAAAACTTCAGGATGATGCAATGGGCAGATTTGTGAAGAGTCAGTTACCACTTCACCTGCATGGAGGTCTCCCAGGCATCCAGTTTAGTCCAGAAAGGACCTACTTGATAAATCATAGTTCCACCAGCAGTGAAGTTTGTTGCCACTTCTTTTCAGGGGCCTGCGAGCAGCCAGAAGCAGCAGGGGCTGCCAGCGTGCCGCCATCCCGAGGTAACAGCAGATGGCTCTACCAGCCAGGCTATGCTGCAATAGTAAAACAGCTCAGTCAGCAGCCATGCTCCTCCTGGAAACCATTTGCATTTCCAGTAAGATGCAGAAAAAGCATGCTGAAGATGTGTAATACGTGCCTTACTTATTCCTTTCCTGCAATTTGTACAGACTCTTAAGATCCATTATAAATTATTTTTGAATAGTAGTTATTACATACTTTGGCATACTTTGGCAAAGGAAGGTGGTAATCAGCCTCATGGCACTCACCCTGATAGACTCACAGTAAGCTAAGACAGAGAACATCCAGAAGTTAAGTCGCCTAATGCATAAATATTCTTTGAAGTCAGTAGTATAGTGATAAGCATATGATGGAAAGTCTGCTGAAGTACCCCTAGCATGGCACTGTGTACAGCTTTATTTAACTGGACAGAGATGTAAGAAAGAAATTTAAAGTCAGTCACTTCCACTTATACGAAGAGAGCTCACTCACTGCGATGGCCATTCCTTCCTCTCCAGTTCCATGCTTGCACAGCTATCAAATGTTCAGGGCTGTCAAACTGCCTAAAAGTAGCAAACTGAACATTTTTCCCAGTGCAAGATCCTTAATGTGCAGATTTCTCTTGAATGCATATAACCATCATTTTCTTTCACCTCATGGTATAAAGTTCAAAAAAAAAAAAAATCTGGGAAAGAGGATGCACTTCTTGAAGCGCAGTTATTCACTTAAGCAGTCATTTCATTTCAGTTAACTTGGATGGCAAATGCTTTTGTGTATCTTCCAGTAATGGCAGGGAAATTCAGACACTAAGTTCTTACTTCTAAGGTAGTAGAGAGCCGAGGCACCAAGATGGGAGTACATAATGTTACTATATCTTGCTGTCTTCTACAAAGCCTTGACAGTTCCACAGTGCCTCTGTATTTCTGTGAAAACTCTTCTTAACAATAAGTAGTCAGCAGAGATATGAAAAGAGCATACAACTGAGTTAAGGCAGCAGGCTCCTTGCAGACCATTTAAATCAGAGGTAAGATTCAGTGGAAAGATGCTAATACATTGCCAGCAGAGAACTGGATAAATATGCTAGGTGGGAAATTTGTTAAATTTTTAGTATGGTCTGATTCCCGTGGCTGTACTGTGACCTCAAGATAAGCACCTTTGGACCTTCTGAGGAATCCAGTTTTATGTGAAATGTAAAGAGCATGATGATGGATATTCACCTGGAAATATCACTCTACTTTCTGTAGCAGATAAATTCTATTAGCACAGCTTTTAAAAACCTGTCTAAAGGAGTGAAGAAGATCAGATTATACACTAGATTACACCAGATTATATATTATAGAACTACTATATCTTTTAAGAAGTTGACTACATTCCCACCTAGTACACATGAAGTGTGTATGCACAGCTGGTATTAGTGATCTATCTACATTAAATATCTTTTCCATGAATACACTACCCACTCTAAAGGAGCACTTAATAAATGGAAATCCTTCCACTGAGCTCAGTGAGCCCTGGATTTCAATCATAGAGCCTTCATTTTTCTTCTGGGGATAATAAATCAACCCATTGATGATTTGTCATCATTCTGAGAGTTTGGCATCTCAGGAAATTCTGCATTACAAAGAGAGATCTAAAGTGAAAAGAAGTGCCATTCTACTCTAAAGAGCAGAGGTGCAAATCTTCCCTAACATATAACAAAAAATGTGTAGATTTCTTAAATTCCTTACTTTTATGATATTTCAAATTCTGATGAGAAATGGCTCATGCCTCTGTGGAATTATGCAATTCGTTTCCAACATTCATGTTTTTTACCTCGTCTCTCAGCTTCCTTTTTGGTAGCAAACACAAATTTTGGAAACTGATGTTTCCTGGTGATTGGACAGTGATGCACAAAATTCAGCACACATTGGATATGCTGTAAAGTAAATACAAGTTCCTTATTTATGTCTTTTGTCCTCTCCAATTCACTCTTAGTACTAGCCAACCATTATCAGTCCTGAACCAACACCCTGGATGGCTTCAAGTCCTCAGGGAGCTTTGCCAGCCGGGGAAAACACTATCAGGAAAGATACTTCTGTGACAAATTTCAGCTGCTGAAACAATGACCCTTCAGCTGCCAAACCAACGTTCTTGTTTTCTAGAAAAGAGTATAAGGGAAAGGCCCATAGGAACAAACTTTGTTTCACTGGCAGCATTACAGGATGAAATTGTCTGCCTGCAAAATACACTTGTCACGCTCTTACGGTTGTGAAAACACATACTACTAATGAGGGGGTATAGAAATCACCTTAATAGTTCCTCTGACCCACTCTTATTGGATTTACATCCATCAGCAAATCAAAGAAAATGATAATTTTAGCACAAAGCAGACAAAGGAGGATTTGCTAAGCTGCTTATGGCCTTGGCTCTGAAATGTTTGAAAGGTTCGTGCTGATGTACATTTACAGGATGTGCACCATGGATAGACTCTATCAGATGTCGAATGTTTGAATCCAGCATATGATCAAGAAGAAAGAGAAGAATCCATGTTTTTTCATTATATGACTCTTTTAAGCAGCTTCTGAAGGATATTAAGATTCAGGTATGTAATGTATTTAATAATGTGAACAGCATAACTATGGTACATGTACAAATTTAAACAAAGGTGCATATAAACTGATGTGATTTTAGCTAATAATCAAATCACTTAGCTGATGGATAAAATTCCTTAATGAAAAAAATATAAATAAATATTCAAATTTAATGTATTTTAACAGTTGTTTTAAGGATTATGTTGTATACACAATAAAATGCATATGGACAATTGCCACACACATCTACTCAAGCTGTTGTACCTGCTACTGTAAGAAACCTTGTCTCAGGAATCCAAATATTCTGTTTAGTTTCGTATTTCTAAAATGTGATTTTTCATAATGACAATAAAGAAAAAGTGCAAGCACACTTTAATATCAGGAAATTAAGCTATTTTTGTTGGCATCTTGCTTTACTTTATGAACAAAAAACTTTAAGCCAGTGGAATGTATTACATCACCTTTTTGCTCATACTTCTCAGAGTGTCATCAAGATATTTCTTTATAAAGCCGGTAATAATCTCATTCCTTTCTGTGTTCTGTAATCTCAATCTTGATAATCCAATTGATTATTACTCAAGATGTACTTCTTAATCTTTATTACACTCTTGCAATTTCATTATTTACCTTCCTGGAGAGAATGAATCTTTTAGCAACTCCACTGATGCATTTTTCAGCATGAAAGTTAACATGTTCTCAACCACATTGTTCTAGTAGCAAACCAGTGAATTTTACAAATGAATTTCCCTTCATGTGAACATTTGTTATAAGGTGATACTGAAAGTGAAAATATGGCTTAATATTTACTAGTAAACTTGATTTATTACCAAAGTCACTTAAGTCTTAAATATATGTAGTGGTTATTTAAAGCCTATGAGAGCTCAGAAGACCAAACAAATTCAGTATCTTGACTTCTTGACAGTCCACACACATTATTATTATTATTAAAGATGGGGTTTTTTTGTTATTTAGCACTAATTTTTTATTATCTGTAGCCTTGTTTTAAATGGAAAATTTCAATTTAATTATCATAATATAGACATGAATTGTGCATATGAAATTACATTTAGCCTCCACGTCTGAACACCTTCTGTTTTCTATATGCTTCAGTACTCTTTCTCTTTTTAGAATTGCCTTTCTTAGCCTCTCACTGTCCTTCCTAAGGACACAGGGCATTCAGGATTTCAGCATTAAAACCACAGACAGGAGTTTTCTAGAATTTCATGTTACTTTCAGGCATGCAGTTGCTCTTAGTACAACCAGAATCAAACCTCACAGAAGGCAAAAGCAGCAGATTTTTTATATAGACTTTGTAGGTACTGCGTGTGCCAGCACAGCTATCATCACTCACACAGACAAGTAACATCACTAAGGCATTTAGCAAATATGGCATGATTTGATCTGAAGCCTAAATAGACAGAAAACATAAATAACAAAGCACTGTAGGATAAACACATAGAAAAGTCTAAAATTAACTCTCATCCGTGGGAATTAACAGAATTTTATTGTGCTGCTGTTTTTATGGCAGCAATTATGGTTCGAAAGACTCAATATTCACTCCTGCATAGTAAATCAATACCACAGGTCAACTGTGATTAACCTAGATATGATATGTTTGATGACTGTAGATTAAATTTAGATAGCTTCAAAAGCATTTGTGAATACCAAAAATGCACCATCAACAATCTATTGTAGACTGAGGAGCAAATATTTCCCAACTGCAAACATTAACTGCACAAAAATCCCTGATGTCCCTATGGATTCATCTTCATGTATATCTGCATGCAAAAAAATAGGGGTGAACTTTGCTATCACCATAACACTCCAGATTTAAAATTAAAGCATTAGAACAGGTGGTATCTGTTAAGAGGTAAATTAGCTGAGAATTTCCTCAACCACTGACATGTAAGTTATCTTAGTAATATTTCTACTTTACTTGCTATGACAAAATTGTGGGATTTCGACCAAGTCACAGACTGGCACAGGTCAGTATGCCAGAGAGGACAAACTAAACACCTTCTCATGCCTATCAGCAAGGTATGCCAAGCATAGCATCCCTTCTAATTAAATGAAGTAAACATCTGTCTCTCTGTCTCTCCAGAGCCTCCACAGTAAAATACTAAGCCTTAACAATTCTCCCCAAGTGAAAAATAAATGGTTTATCAACCATAACTGATTACACAGCGAAGTAGAATAACTTCTGAGTTCATCCAAGTTCTACCTGAGCATCACTAGTATATCAAGCAGCAAATCTGAGGTACTGACTTCCCACTGGCAATAAATATTTCAACAAATTAATGTTATTAAATAATGGGTTTCAGAGAAAACCCTAAAACAAAACTAAACAACAATGAACATGTACTCTGAATAGCTGAGCTAATAGAATCATAAGGACACAATGACAACCCATCCTATACATTCGTGAACAAGTTGCTCCTTCCCACATACTACACGATGGTGTGAAAAAGTTGCTCTGCCTATGAGTTAGCTGGGAGAACTGACAGAGGAATAGCAACCAACATGCTTAACCTATAAGCAGTAAGGTCTCTTGCCTTCTCATAGGACACTTTTCCTATGCCTTCTTGCAGTAAAATGTGCAAACTGGTGTATTTTGTTTGTATTACTGATGAATAATTCTGCCTGGTCATAGGAGTAAAGGCTTCAAGAAAATACAGTCAAAATATTTACAGCTACATTCTAACTATTTGGGGCTGGAATTTGGATGCTCTCAGCATTTCAGAGAAATGAAATGATGATCTGCTTTTCTTTGTGAAACTGGGCTTCACCCAGTAATATTCTAAACTAAGTTCAAAACTAAACTAAACTCTCATTAGTTTAGTTTAGTGCTCAGATTAGTGCAATGATTACAAAACAACTCAGAGGAAAAAAGGTATTGCATATTTTGATGACCCAGTGAGCACATACATATTTTTTGCTTCTTTTTATTTCTTATAATTTTATACTATGATAAGACTTATCTATGAAATTAATAAAATCTGTCTCCCACATTCTTTCTGATTGGCAGCAAATAGTTTTGAAACAGAGAGGGTATCAATCTGATGTTCTTCGAGGATTTTCTAGTTTCTTTTTGTATTTAAAATTACTGAAATGAAATCAGAATAAATTCTGATTCTATTATACACTTTCCTCACGTATGAAGACAGCCAACAGTCCAATGTAATTTAATCTTAGAGCCTGGTTCTTGCCACTTTCCACAGTTTCTTTCTCCAGAAGCAAGCTACAGCCAGAATAACAGGAAAGAAAGGTCCTATATGATAAACATAAGGCAAAAATTACGTTTAAAATTTATTAATTTCATCAGGGAATTAATACACAATTTTTTTCCGAAGTTCTAGCCATGTGGTTTTTAATTAGAAAAAGTAAACTGAGCTTGCTTAATTAAGAAGTTGATATCACTACTTCAGAAACATCTTGTACTGCTCTGCTTGAAGTATTGTTTTCTAGGAGAGGTTTTTCATAGCTACACCACCACATTTTTCTGCTTTCCAGAAAATGCCTTCTGTGAAGTATGTTATTTATATAAAATCCCCTCCCTCACAGAACCAGCTAGAAATAATCCTCATAATTTCCCAAGTGCACAAAAGTCATGGCTCTGCACAGGCTAAAGCATGAATGTCAATTTTAAAAGAAGTCTCGTTAGAAATGAACTGGCTTACAAAAGCTCATAAAAAGACTATAGCACAATGCAATAGAATAATTACAGGAACAGCAGTGAACTGCCTACACCCTATGGCTAGGAGCAAATAGCACAAGCTGCTTGTGACAGCTTTTTAATTAACATATTGCCTCCCACAAATAGAGCAGGTGATGTAAATCAAAGCACCTTCTCTGACTTGAAAGGAATACTGTCAGTATGTTTCAGACACAGACTGTCCCCCAGATTTGCTTCTTGCTCTTGTAGTCAGTAGAAGTTTTCTGACTTAGCAAGCAGATCTAGTCAGTGTTTGTCTGATTTGGTTCCACAAAAGCCCGTTTTCCTTTGTACATGTTGGATACACATGAATTATTCTATTTATAACAAATAATAATAATGTAGGACTAAACAGGCACAAGATGAATGGAGCTACCACTGTAAAACAGGGCCTAATATCCTAAAACATGTTTATTTCACTCACACAACATTTAAACACAGTGACTAAAAACTAGGGCTTTATATCTTGACAAATCAGCACACATAAAGCAGCACAAGCTCACTTTGGACAGCTGTTACCCATGCATGTCTGTATCCTTTTCAGACAGTGTATTCTCCAGAATGAACATTTATCTGTTTTGTAAAACCAGCAGGTCCATCATGCTGCCATGTCACTCTCCTTATCCTCCATTTCAGGAGATAAAGAATGGCGGATAGAGTGAAAGTGCTGTAAAGTGCATAAATTTGTACAAGTCCTGAGTACATTTTCACCAGAATAAAGTGTAGCTTATGCTTCCTAATGACTCCGTGAGAGCAAAACCTCTGGTGGCCAAAAATATATCAAGAAGAGAGGACGCTCATTTAATGTAGCACATTTAGAACAGCTTCGTCTACACATCTCTTTTTTGTAGCATTTCAGCTTCTGTCACCAGCAATGGCACACAAATGGAGTCCTGTGAGGATTAGCCCTGTAATACTACTTCTCCATGCTAAGGCTTTTTGTTTATTCTCTGTTTTTGTTTTTGTTTTTTTATAAGCTGTACATATTTTTGCACACAAATACTAGATTACCAGCATTGACCACTGGTCCCATACAAAAACAAACTTCACTAAGAAAACAGCTGAGAAGAAACTTAGAAAAGGATTTCAAATACAATGTGCTTATTTTCCATACACCGGGGATATTAACTGCAGCCTTTGACTTTGTTTTTCCTGCCAACATCAGGGGGTTAAAAATAGATGACTAAAATGCTTAGCTTCTTATTAGGCAGTAGAATTAGCTTAGGATGTCCTGCAGGGCTGCAACATTAGTATGTCGAGACAGACACAACACAAAATTCCAATGACACAATATTAAGTGGATCTGGAGACAGGTACATAAACATCCAGGGCTAATGAGGCTATGCTTATATTAGCATTTTGCTTTAAAGCAGAAGTGAAGTTTCATTTTACACAGGATAAGGGGCAATAGTTTTAAGCCAAAAGACAGGAGATAATTACTAAATGTCAGGGAAAAATTTTCACCAAAAATATGGTGCAGTGCTGAAACGCGTTGCCCAGGGATGTTGTGGATATTCCATCTCTGGAGGTGTTTAAAGACAGTTTGCATGGGGCCCTAGGCAGCCTGATTTAGTGGCTGGCTTGCCTGCCCTCAGCAGTGGGTGGAACTAGATGAGTTTTGAGATCCTTTCCAATCCAAGCCATTCTATAATTTGTTGTATTTAACTTTATATGTTGAGAAATCCATAAATACATGAACCAGACTGAAATGAAGATATGTTCCAACATATCTTCAGTGAGATGTCCATGGGACCAAACAACCAACCCAACACAACCCAAAGTAAACATTTAAAACACAGATAATATAGCTGGATTGAATCCAAGTTGGTTCCTTGGAAACAACAGTTCTGTCTACAAATCTACTCCTATTAGTGCAGCCTATCTGTTAATGTCATGCTTAATCAGGAGCTCTGCCCCAGTGTTCACTAGTGCCACAGAAAGATCTTAGCCAATTGTGGTCCCTCAAAGAGTACCAGACTACATGCCAGATGGCAGAAAGGGGATCAGATTCTATCTAGTCTGATGGAAAAATCTCACATTGTACATCACTTAGGTGTACAGGACTTAGCACCAAGTGTTCAGACTGTGTGTTCTGCTCCTCTGAAGCTTACTCTTGCAAATGCCAGTGTAAAACTTCATCACCTATCATATCCAGCAGCAAACTCAAAAGAAAATATGAAAAGTCAGGAGTCTCAGTAGCACATGGCTGAATATGTATGAGAAATAAATGGGATTTATACACTTAATAAAAATGTGTATTCCTCAGATATATAAGGTATTTCTTCAAAGGCTGTAGGCAAAAATAGACTAGTGATTGTTTGAACCCAAAAAGTGGTTTCTGTACTTATTTAAACTTTCAGAGCTATTACAGGAGGTAAAAAGATGGATGCTGTACTCATTAGTCAGCGGCATCAGTCCACATAAAATCCCATTTACACTCTTATAAGAAGTCAGTAGAAATAGTACTTACTAATTCTGAAAAAAAAAAAAAAAAGTAACGTCAGAATTCTGGCTAGAAGATCAGACTGACTAAGATACTGGAAAATAAAACCCATTCTCAGTAATTTCAGCTATGCTTATAACATAAAGCTAATGCCTTCTGACTCCATTTACTTTATCAAGTTTCGTAGATTTACTCTACCCTTTTTTGTTACACTTGTCTGCTTTCTCCAGCCTTCTGTACACCTTCACATACTGGACAGTCATTAACAAAGATTTAAGAGTTGCTCATACCCTCTTGATCTCAGTATTACATCTTCCAAACCAAAGGAACACGGTGAGGGACTAAGAAAATGGAGACTTTTAGGAAATCAGAGCTCAGCTCATACACTGACAACACTCCTCATCACTGTAGAATGAGAGGAGATGAACATTGGATCAGTATGTTACATCAATTCTAGTCTGCATTAATCTCCATAGCAAATCAAAATAAAGAGGGGCTTGAGCTAAACTAAAATGCAATTCCTAAGTCAGCAACCAGTATTTGATATAGCAACAACATCTTGCAAGCATTTGCATAGTACATTTAGAATATGAGATTCCAGATTTGCATAGAAAGCAGCCAGAGCAACCAGAGGGCTGGCTCCAAGACTTACAACATCTGGCTGCATCTTCCAGATGTTATTATAATGAGGAGCCACACAGGAATTATTCCTACTGGAATAATTAACACCCTAAGCCATGCAGTTCTCTTCTCTCCCTGAATATTTGAGCAGAATGACCCAACATCCTACAAAGGATTCTTCATTAAACAATTACCCTGCTTCCATGAGGCAGGTATTTCTCAGTGTTGCGTTTGTCCTGAAGGAAGTTGTTCAGAGAGACAAGGCATTTCTGAACTAATGTAAAGGCACATAGGCTTGGTAATATTTGTCACAGTGTTAAGTCACACAGGTTTTCCTCCATTCTGGCTTTCACTAACATAGGCCTTAAACTTGCAACAATCCCCCCTATGGAGTCCTGTGGATGACTGTAGTTCTACACACAAGAAGCAGACTGTGCAACAGGACGTTGTAGTGAGACAGTGGCTTGTTATGCATGCATAAGGTCCCACAGGGACCTCTCACTGCCTTTCTCCCTGATGTGGGAGCAGTGCAAGGTCTGGACTAAGCCCAACTCGACAAGGTGCAGCGCGGTGGCAGCCACCACAGAGCATCACCGACAGGAGGGAGGAGGGAGAGTGGGGATTACCTGCTGGGCCTGCTGCAGCAGCTCCATTCTCTCGTGCAAGATCTGGCTGTCAAACTCACGGCTCTGCCGCAGGATCTGCCGTCGCACCTTCTCCACAGCAGCCCGCAAATCTTCCCTCTGAGCTTCGGTCAGCGACTCGCTCGCCCGCCTTCCTGGGTCCTGCTGCAGGGCATTATACAGCGTGGCTTCCAGCTCCTGGATTTTCTAAGGCAACCCAAATCACATACAGACAGGCTGCCGTTGGAACCCAGGAAGCACACAACCCACCCGCAGCTCGAGGAGGAGGCCAGCGAGCACAGCCGTGGGTAGGAGGGGAGGATGGACACAGACACGGGACAGGAACGGGACAGAAAGCGGCAGCCATGAGCAGTGAGGAGCATTCCACACACAGTGCACAGAACCACCCAGCACCAGTACACACCCGGGCTGTGATTTCTGTTCTATCAATGATGAGTTGCTTCTGTTCAGGAAAGTTCTGCATTTAACATGTAGCAACAACCCCAAGCCCCTGATGCTGAAAATTACAGAATCAACAGAAACTGAAGGATTCCCTTCAGCTGTGACTGAGCTACTAAGTCATTCCATAAAATGCAAAACTCATAGCATAAACAAAATATTTTTGTAGCACCCTCACTCCCTCTGGCCTTACTGCCCTGCTCAACATCAACTCCACTCCCTTTGGTGCACACAGCAGTAAGCAAAGAGAAAAACTCTGCAGGGAATGCTAATCTCTCCTCAATCTCTCACCATTTGTCGGTATGCTAATCAGATTATCATACACTAACCCTAGCTTCAGTACTTAGCAAAGCAGAGAGAGCACAGAAGAACTAAACATTTGTATGGAGAACCATATTCCCAAGAGGAAGGAAAGAAAGTAATCATGACAGCATTTCTCTTGCTCTTGTGGTCAGTATATTTCTATATTTCCCACAACAAAAAAACTTAGAATGCTATTTAGATCAAAAGCACCTGACAACATCCCTTTAGCTTTCTTAACACCTTTGTGAGGTAGGTAATTCTATCCATATTAGTGATGCATCATCAGAAGCACAGAGAGGTTAAATGGCTTGTCCAAGGTCACAGTGCTAGAAATGGAGCCTGCTTCCTTCCGTCATCTGCTCTGAGCACAAGACCTTGCTCCTTCCCTGAAAGTATTTTCCCCATATGAAATATTTATAACATATAAACAGTTCTTCATGCCATTATATTTTGATTTCCTGAAGTCTCACTATTAAAAAACTGAAGTCTGCAATTTTGTCAATTCCTGGATCATTCCCAAGGTTTCATTTTGTGCTGCATAGCCTGAGAGAAAGCAAAATTGCAGCTTTCCACTTGAAAAGCAGGAAAAGTAAGATTAGATAGGACAGCACAGGAAGGAAGGGAATAGGAAAAATAAGAATTTTCCAGTAATATTTACAAATGCTTAGGGAAAAGTAATATTGGAGGAGTTCTAAAGTTATCTCTGGTATATGTTACCAAGATAGTTTCATGCACAGACAGACTAGCTCTTACCATTCTAGATGTACTAACGAGATTTTAGTGTATTTTAGAATTAAAGAAAAAAACAAGACAATTCTGAATATTGTAATTCATTCCCTAATTCCTCATTTATGTAGCATTTGATTTTCTAGTTTGTTAGAACACTAAGTAAATAAAATCAAAAGAAAAAAAAATATTTCACCAAATCTATTCAAACATGAAAATTTAATGACTGTTCTTTTCCTACCATGTATGCCTGGTCCAGCGCTTGTTTCCTGTAGTCGAGTTCTTCCTCTAAATAACCCTTCTGTTTACTGAACAGGTCCTAAGCAATAATAAAAACAAGGAAGTATTTGTTCTTCATCCTATGTCATAAATAATATAAATGCCATCATTTTCATGTAAGTTTTCCACTTGGAAGCAAAAGAAAAGGTATAGGCAGTGACAACATTCATCAGAAGGATATTTGGATACCTGATTTACAATAGAGGCACTTGAAGTATGTGCATGCTGTCAACTAATTGTACCCAAAAAGTGCAGATGTCTACATCAGTGTACAACTCATCTCTGCCTTGATATGATGGAGGTGCAACCAAAGGCTGGAAGGTCAACGTGGATGTGCATGCATGAGGTCCAATACCTATTATGTGAACCGGGCAGGCCAAAGGAGGAATGGCAATAATGGCAGTGAGGGCACTTTTTTTCTGAAAATATCCAGTATGACCCTCAAGGAAATAATAAGACAACTCAGAATCTGTGTTATCTAGGCTGTTTTAGTCAGTAAATTAGAAGGTTCAGGGCACCAGCTGGATCCTGCAGCAATAATCTGAGATGTGTTAATGAAGCAGGAATAGAAATTCAGATTTCAGCTTGTAGAGGTAGGAAGCCGGTTCAAAATTGGTAATGTGATGTCCAGGGAGATTAAGTGACTGTAGCGACAGAGCTGAGGAAGTTTTCAACATACCAAGGATTTTTGTATATTTAAAATCAAATGCATTAACTTTTGCAGACGTAATAACTTATAGCTGATATTTCAGTAAAACTCAGAATCTGAGAGGAGAATGCAGGAAAATTTTGAACATTTAAAATAGTCAAACTACAAGGAAAACATGCCTCTAGAGTGCTTCAGTGATAATAAGTAGAACATAAAATAGTAGGTTAATTTTCCTCTCTAGGCAGATTGTAATTCTTAAAAATAAATATAAATAAATAAAAATAGTAGTAGTTCGGGAAACAGAGGCCATCTGATCAAATTTAATATTGTAATGTTTTTTTTATACTCAACAAACACTTGCAACCCATGTAGAAATACATGCAGTATGTGTTATCTAGAGGAAATCATCATTTATGTATACAGGATTCTTAAGATGTTTGTTCTAGTTTTTATTAGTGTATAAAGCAAATACCAGCAGTCTGGTTACGTCTGTTGACTTATTTTAGTATATGACCATTTCCAATAGAAGGACACTGATTGCAGAATATATATATGTTGACAATACAAAAAAGATATTGAGGATTATCCCCAAGTCAATTACTTGGTCAAATTTTACCTTCAAACATTTAAAAACTGTTGGAACTGTGCATGACACATTTATGCCACTGTAGCACTTGTGTACAATTTGGCGTGAGCAGTACTGATGGCAAACTCTCACTCCAGTTTGAAAGCAATCTACTCCAATCAGCAAATTAATTATTGACAGGGTCTGTGAGCCCTCCCAGAAGGGCAGGGGTCTCTTGAAGGTGCTACAGAACATGTTTCCCAACCTCTCATGGACGTAACTAAAGAATGTAATACGGTATCAGACACCACATCAACTGCCCAGGTGACATTATTTTCTTACATAGATTATGGGAACAGTCCTGTGGCTGTTGTAGAAGTTGCACTGTGTAATGCAAAGTAAAGAATAGGCCTGGTCAAAGCTTCTCACAGTGGCTTACAGCAGAGTGGACTGACTGACTTGCCCAAGACTACAGAGAGAATCAAGCTACCAGCAGATCCCAGAATAGCAGTGCAGCTGCTCTGGTCATATTACCCCTCCAGAAGCCATTGTAAAAGATAGCCAAATAAGCAAGAGAGAGAGAGACTGAGAGTGAGATCTTGAACTCTTTACATGGGTTCCAAGGACATCTAAACCTGTGCTCAACCTTTCTGTGGCATGATAGAATATTATTTCTGAACACATTTCACAGGTCAGTTTTTGAGGGTACAACTATCAGCAATAAAGACATTCAGATTGCTATTTTAACAAATAGAGGGCTATCAGGAGCAATATTTGAAACTATCACAGACATTAAAAGGGAAGATAATAAACTAAGTTAGAAAGAAATAGTCATTTTCCAATTCCTTTTTAAAAGGAATCTAATATTTCTGGGCACTTTCCAATTTTTCCATAATAGGGCAAAAATAGAAATGCTAAATCTGGGAAGAGTACCTATATTCAAGTACAGCCAACGTAATAGGCTATACTCTACAAAGAACAGTCTGAGCACTGTTCTTCTTGTGTGGTCCAAATACAAACTTCTTCAGTGGCCCTGGGCAAATCACTTAACCTCTTTGCTTCTGTTTCCTGTTCTCTAAGATGGATCTAATGTTGATTGCTTATCTACCTGGAAAAGGTGTAGTGAGATTTAATTTTTGTTTGTAAAGCCATTTGAAGATGAGAAACACAGCATGCATGGCAAACCAATAAAAACAAATATTCCAAAACTCTATGTTTAACATGCAAAAAAATAAGGATCTCAATCTAGAGTAAGTAGAGATCCTTACATTTTGTCCAGAGATTGAATACCAGAGAGCAAAGAAGTATCCTCAACAATTCTTCTAGCATGATTTAAAAGACAATGCTGTTGCCAGACAAATTAATTTACAGAAAAAGCATGAAGACAATTTCACACTGTTCGGTTAATCTGCTCTGTAAAGCTCTACCTTCATGTACTATTTTGTATATATTTTACTATTTTTGCTCCAAATACCTTTGATGCTTCTACCTCACTCCAAAGAACACAAACAAGAAACTGTTCTGGATACCTCTTGCAAATTTTACCACGAAACAACCTCAGTTAAGCAGAGGAAGGCAGCAAATCAACTTGTGGAGTTTAAAAACTTGCTCTTGAAATGAATTTTAGTCAAATGAATTATATTTCTGTTGTCCTTTCCTTACCTTCTCATTCTCCAAGTCTAACATCTTCTGTGTCAGTGCAGCTTCTGTCCCCTCTATCTGTTTTAACCACTACATGAACAGAGCAATATAAAAAGGAGAAAATGAGAAGTGAAATAAAAGAGCTTTTGAAAAATTTGCACCAAAAATTCTGCAAGCTTCTTGCCAACACTCCCAAGCATATGCTTCTGCTATATTATCTGTTCACTCTGAAGTAATACACAACTAAGCAGGTTGTGAAAACAAGCAGATTGGAAGACTGTAGAAACGTAGTCAAAACTAATGTGCAGGTTATTTTCTGATGATTAAAGATTCTTTCCTCCTCTAAAATTCAACATTGACTTCGGTGAACAATGTAAATCAATCTGATTTTTTCCAGCTTAATATACTAACACTTATTGTCTTGATTTATAAAAACATTATGTTAGCATCAGCTCTGTGTTTTCCCAGAAAACAGTACAAACAAATGACAAAGTGGCAAACTTGGGCCTTTAATATGCAGTTTGTTGAGTCTTTGCTGGTAAGAAGCACACTTCTAAAACATCAGTAATGTAGAAGAAATAATAAAATAGAAAGACAGAAGCAATTAACATGGTTACTCTCATAAAACCCTCACCATTCTAGGGATAAGCAAAAAAACCCACAAAAAACAGCATGAAGAAAAGCTGTTGAATTCCAAAAGCATAATTACATATTGTAAAATCTAAGTGCAGACACAGAAGGTACTTGCTTCATTACTTAATTAACTATCATCAGGACTATGTTATATTCAGCCTTTATCAGAATGGGTAGGAAAGCTCTGCCTGTATTTACTACTTTTACTTTTTATTAGTCTACAATAAGGATCAATGACTAGTTTTCAAAGAGCATAGTTTAGATTAATGGCTTCTTTTCCTAGGACCAGTTCTCATTAAGACCAGCCATAGCTTTGCCAATGGATAATTATCACTTTGCTCCTACTTAGTTTAATTCTTCGGATAAGAATTATACATCAACTTTTTAAATTTAGGGTTTTGCTTTAAATATGAACAAAAAGTGAATTAATGAATTGATGCTTTTAGATCTTCTACTATTCAAAAGATTGATGGACAGAAAAGTGAAGCTTGTTTTATCTACATAGTACATTTATCTTGGAATACAAAGCTGAAAGAAACAAGCAGGAACTTATATTCTGTTCTCATCATAATCTTTCTGTTCTTCATTTTGAAGGTGATGGACAGAAGATACTGCTCAACAAAACAGCACCAATGGTAAAGGATTCTGCAAGACAGAGAGCATTTGGAACCCTTGAAATCAATAGAAATTGAATGTAATCAGCATCTCTCACAGTAACCTTCAATATTTGCAAATGAAAAGCTGTTTGCAAGAATTGGAGGTCTAATTTTTTGAACCAACGGGTGATACGAGGAGCTAAATTTTGATTCTGCTCTTCTCATGTATGTAAGTCATTCTGAAAACAGGAGCAGAGAAGGGACAAGCATGTATTTACAAGTCATACTCAGATGTAGCATTCAAAGTAACTTCCTGGAATTGTTCCAGCATTAACCAGAAACCTTCCTTGCCTAGTAGCTTGGTTTCCAAAAAAATTACTGCCAGTGGCTGAGTGTGATAGATTTGACTGAAATAAACATTAAGCATGAATAATTAGCACACATGAATTTAACTAGCATACCAATGTTTGCAATACCCTTACTTTGTCAAAGGTCTCATTATAAGGTGATTATATACGATGACTTTTCACAACTAAAGATCAGTAGGAATGCCCATGTGAAGTCATCTGCCCCTCACATAGCAGGACATCTGAGATAGTTACATTACACTAGAAGGGGAAGTACGGTTGTTTTAGATTTCTTCTAACTTAATGTGTCTATGCATCCATTAGGACTTCTGTTAAAGCAATAATATAGTCTTGTTTACCATATTTTTTATTTTATTTTACATTTTAGCTCCCCAGTGTGTGTTGCAAAACAGAATATTATGAAAATATGTGGCATTGCCTTTCTTATGTTGAAGACAATATAGGACTATTCTCTCTTATTCCTTGACTTGGTAAATTTTGGATATGGATAGTGCTTTCTTACAGAGTTACTTGATGTCATTCATTTAGATTGTATGTCAAATATCAACCAGGAATAGGACAACAAAGTTTCATGCTTCTCAGAGTATCCTTTTCATTTAATTGCCTTCCAGGCTGTGCTTATTAGGTTACTGTGAGGCACTTTACTAAATTTGCAGAAAATTGGAGTCCAAAGTTAAGATGAACAATTTTTATTTCATTCATTTAATGCAGCCTATTTACTTATGAAAGATAAAATGAAAGACTATACCTTTTTGAATGATTATTGAGTTTCTGTAATAATTGGATTATATGGTAAAATCACCATAAAAAAACCTTCAATGCAATCTAGGAGCTGGGCAAATAAGTCCCACAAATAAATCCAACAAAACCAACCAAACAAAAACAAAGCAAAAAATCTCCACTATTTTTCTTGAAATGAAATTTAAGTACAGCTTTAACTGACAAAGTAAATACATAAAGTCTACTTATTAATTCTATGTTTCTGTTCATCTGAAGAATTGCTTCTGCTTACAAAACTGCCAATCCCTTATTGCTGCAATCTGTTGTTACTGGAAATAACTTACAGATAACAAAGTGTTTTTCTATGCTGCACCACTGACATCAGCTAAAAGGTTGACAAATTCCAGTGACAGTTATTATACAAGCACTTACTTGTGCAATGATAACCCAATCCCATCAACCAAAAAGGCTGGTCATATCTTTCCCTACCACCCCCTTCCCCCTAACTGCATTCTTCCTCATTTTAATTTTGCTTTTATTAATTACTCAGTTAAGTCAATGATTATTAAAATTGATTTATTTAGATTACCTAAATTGAAATATTAAATAAGTAGATCAATAAAATAATGTCAATTAGAGCAATCATTACTTAATCAATAAAATGCTCAGGATTCAATTTAAACTTTTGTTTCTGAATTTTAAAAGCTTAGGAATGGTTTTATAGCAAACTAAAAAAGGAAGGAGTGAAGTTCTTTCAATTAAGAAAAAAAAGGTAAGTTTTTCGTAGTTCATTTTAAATGCCATCTTAATTCACATATAAATTATGCTCCTTTTATAACTGGAAAAGTAAAGAGCTAGTCATTGAGTGAGCTGACTAATTATTTATCTTGCACTTTTTTGTTATTTATGCCCACTATACAGAGGAAAGGACCACAACTATTCAGTTTTCTGTCATAAACAGAAATGGGCCAAAGTGGACAAGTAGTGTGACTTAGAGAGAACTTTGCAGCAGCTCAGGAGGGTCCCCTGGAGAACATAGGCACTTTTCAGCGTGAAGTTGTTCTTGTCCAGAGGCTTTTTAGTACTTTATTCTAAAGAAATATCTCCAGAGAAAGTTTTTAATTTTTAAATTGGTTTCTCTTTATATGTTAGATTGTACATCACAATCCAAATAAAATCATGTAAGAATGAATAAATGAGCCAGTCCAGATCCATTTCACAGAAAAAAATAATGCTTCTCTGACTAAGCTACATGAGATCTCAGTCAGTCTCTTAGGCAGACACACATCTTAATTGAGTTCTACCTTTTCACAGAGAGAAAGTACAGTCCCCGCTTGGATTATTGCAACCTGTTCTTCATTTCTCAAATTCTAAAATACAAAAAAGAAAAAATGCATTTTAAATTGCATTGGAAATCCATTCTTCAATACAAGTGATCAATTTTAACTGCAACTTAGAGAAGCAAACAAGTTACATTTAGCACTTTATAAACATGATCAGAAAAGGGTTTAATGACTGAAAATAAAAAGTGCTTAATCTCTGCTCTAACTTAATATACCACTCAACAATTATTTTGCACGTTTATTATTTCATGAGAACCAAGTAATTTTTGTCAAGAATTCTAAAATTTCCCTTTTTCTAGCCATAAAAAACACCAAATCACTGTACTGTATATATAGCTCTGCAGCAGTAAAGGTTCCCTCATGCCCAGTTCAGAGCCATATTCCTATTTCTGAAAACAATATAAAAGAAAGAGCAATTCCTATAGAATTAGCCACAGAATTTGCAGCATAAAAAATAAATTTGGAACTTAAAATGAGTATGATAATAGAGATGCCAAAACCTGTGAATGTTTCCATGGCTGTTTGTTCCTGAACTGTGTAACAAGAAATTTATTTTGTATTTGGCAATGCAGGGGAAGTTATCCTTGCCCTGTTTCCCAGTGAACATCCTTCCACAGAGACAACCTCGCTGCAGAAACTACTACTATTACTACCCAAGCTTTGACTTCCTTGATTTTCTCCCTTAGCCTGCATTATGCCTTGTTCCTGTGCCTACTAAAGTTTCTTTTCTTTTAAGTAATTCAGCCAAGATCAAATCCTACCTCGAGGAAACACACTTCAATTTATCTGAAATCTTTTAAGTTTGTACAAGTAGTGTTTGATCATTTATATTTTTTTTGTACAAGTAGAGATATACAAAAATCACTCTGCATTTTCTTATATGCTTTTCCATGCAGAGCAAAAAAAAATCCCGCTTAAAAACAACAACAAATCTAGCGTTACGTTTGAAATTTAAAAATCATTACCCCATTATCTCCAAGAATATCTAGCTTCTTCATGAGCTCTGATATATTCACATCCTGAAAAAGATGTTCAATACTTATTTTTATAAAAGAAGTGAGAAACAGTTTTACATGCTACATTTTAGGTACCTTTGCATGCAGAGTCTTAAAATGCCAGTAAGTTAAACCTGAGTTTTGCATCATAACTACTAAAGTGTTACTGATCATTTCAGTAACAAAGTCTAACACCATTTGGTTACAGCAAGAAACCCTGACATCTGTGCATCCTGCTGATGTACACCAGTGAAAGATCAAAACTGACAAACAGGCATAAAGCACCCTTTTTCTTCCCTCACAGTTTGGTGTGGAGTGTGAAGCACATCAGGCCATAGAATTAAAGGGACAGCAAAACAATTGCTAAGGTTTGTTGTTGATTTTTTTTTTTTTACTTTGGTTGAACAAAATAGAACAGTTCCAGATGTTTTCATGGCAGAAGGGAATGTTCACAGTGGGATGAACATGCTCCTGCAAGCACTACTAATTCACAACCTCTCTGAGAACCACATTTCTCTGCCAGTCACCCTCATTATCCACAGAGAACAGCAATCAGTGCCCCAGTCACTGCAACCAAGGCAAACATTTCGCTGACACAAAAAAAGAGGAGGAATGATGATGCCTGTATTTTAGATGTAATGGTGCCAGAGACCATTCTTAGGCACCAGAACTCTATTTTCTGCTGTAAAAAGTTGATGGATAGGTTCATGGAACTGCTTAACCAGTGATATCAACAGACACCAGAATAATTTGAAGTTTGGTCCACAAGTTATTGTGGAACATGGGTATTTCCATTGACAGCTTGTACGCAATCGTGCTGTTTGAAGGTAGGAGATAGGATGAGCAATGACCAGCTGATATTAGTCCAAAAATGCTTAATATACACACATAAAAAGCCATTATAATTGCTGGCACACTCAACTTCTCATATTCAGTGCTTCTTAGTAGAGGTCAGCATTCCCCAATGACTGTGTCTTGGCTCATTAGTTTCATTACTTACAGCATGTAACACGCTGGTTTCCATCTGCGTGCTATGCAGCTGTGTAGTACAAGGAGTCAGGATGACTGATCTTTTAATTTCTTTAAAGTGAAATTAGCTGTGCTAGCAAAGAGCATACCTACGTCAGAATATATTTGCTCACTGTTCTATATCTCCAGTGAGTAAGGTTTAATAAGGAATTGAAAGATTTCCTGAAAATCAGACATAGCTGTGGGAGAGAATCTGTACAAAATAGAATATCCTGTCTCTGAAACAGGAATAATATACTACACTGGTCCATCATGGGAAGTATTATTCATCCCTTCTCATCCACCCCAACATTGCAGCATTGCTATTACATGCCACAGTAACTACTGAATAGTGCACAACAATAGTTTTAGAATGGTGCAGAGCTTAAAACACACTTGTATATGGGCTGGATTAAAGTTAAAGCTAGTGATTCTGATCAGCAGTGACAATGTTGAAACTTTAACTGATCAGTTTCACTGGTGAGGAATGGAATTCAGTAAGATATGCCAGTTCCTGACCCTATTTCTTGACCCTATTAGACCCCAAATTCTCATTCTAATTAGTTTATTTCCACACACACACACACACACACAAAAGATTTAAAAATCAAATCACACTTTCCATCACTGAAATGTGTAGTTTGCTGCCAATAGCTAATAATTTTGACAGGTACTGAAATAATATAAAAAGCAAACGATTTAATATGCCCATGTGTGGTGACCATCTCTGCTTTAAGGCAAGAAAACTGAAAGGAGGACAAAAATTAAAAAAAGAAAAATGATTCATGCAATGGAAGACAACGGGTAAAAATGAATTCAGAGTCCTGTACCAGCTACAGTCAACACAAATTAGAATAACAGATAAGTTGAATGCAGATCTAGCATCCTCTGGCAGTTCTATTTGAAAGGTGATATGTTTGATGGTTGGAACATGAAGAACTTTTAAATTCCTTCCAACCAAAACTTGTCTGTAATTCTATGGTAATTAATGACACTCAGTATGCTTTAGGGAGATGACTAAAGGACAGAAACCAACCTTCTGTTAAAGAGCTTGTAGTGACCAGTCTACATTTTCATTTATGAACTCCTTTCAAACTACCACAATGTATTCTTCTGAAACCCTTTTCCCAGTTAAATATAATACAAAAATATAATTTTATTTTTCAGATTTTCTTCCCTACAGCAATATGATAATGATGGAAAACTGTTCATTCGAATATTGAGTTCTTCATTCCAGCCATCCAACTGTTCCTAATGTTCCACATATACCTTTATTCCTTCATGTTGACAGAAAAGTTGCAGTGCACTTCCGTTGTTTTCAGGGAAGGTGGTTATATGAAGATTAAATGCTGGCGACCTTCGTTCTCTCTCCTGAGGAAAGATTTTGTTTAAAAAGGACATGTGATTATACATTAATATACATTTCCCATATACATGAAAAGACTTGTTCATTAAAAAGACAGATTTCTATTCACATTCCAGATATGTGGGATTTCCTCCTACTTTCATCATACTTGAAAGATTTTGGGCTTAGCTGAGTACATAAAATAACTTCAAATTCCAACTGATCCTATATACACAAAGTGTTCACAAAATAAATTGCTACATGCTAGTAGAAGAAACATTTTTGTTGCCAAAGTAATTGATTAGAGCAATAGTATCAATTGCAATCATTAATTTCAGTTACAGTCTAACTGTTGTCTGCTTTCATTAAAAAAATAATTCAGGAATAAGACAATGCTGGAAAAAAATGAAAACTCTATCACCAATAATATGGTTACATATTTCTTCTATAAAATTAAAGCTCTGTACCTACTCTATTCTACAGTTAACCTTTGGATTAGAACATGCAAAATGCTGTCTCATTCACTGCACAATCCAGGATGTTGGAATATGCTTTAATTCAAACACTAAAAAGTTATAAATTCTCATCCAGCTCATTTACTTGATTTTCATGCGTTTCTTCAAAATACCTACTTATTATTGCTTCAGAAGACAAAAAGAGTAAAAAAATGAATAAGAAACTTTATTTAAATGAAGTTTCAACATATTTGGAATGACTGGAAAAAGACCGCAAACCAAGGCAGTGGGTCATACATTGAACTCACTATGGCCACTGGAGCACAAGTGAGAAAAAATACATTTTATCTCCAGACAAGAGGCACTGTGAATAGTACCCTCAGATTCACTTTCATTGAAAGAGAGTTGCTGAAAATTTACTTATGTCTGTCCATGCATTACCTGATTTCTAAACCAAAAATGAGATGCTTTAATTGGTAATCACAAATGAGAACAGCGTTCACTTAAGCAGGCTACAAAGCATGGCAACACTTGTTCATAAACTAGCCAGGCTGGGAACTACAATGTAGAGGGAAAAACAATCTCTTAATTCTCTACATTTTTTCCCTCTCATAATCACTATTTTAAATAATTTTTCTGTTAACAGTGTAATTTTGAGATAGGCTTAAGTGACCTAACTGTTGAGAGACAATCCAGAAGTTTAATTCTTGCCCAAATTCAATTACCAATTTAGACATCTTTTTTTTTTTAATTAGTCATATGCTATTGCACTAAACTTACCTGGATTTGCTTGTCTTATATTACGTATAAACGGCTCTATTTCTACATTCATGTAATTTTTATCTGCTTAGGTGTTCTGAAAAAAATGTCCTTCTGGTTATGAGAATTGTTCATGACTTTACTAAAGCATTCACACTGTCAATCACATTTGTGTCTAAATGCTTGCCTACAGAGGAAAAAAATCTTTCATGCAGTCACACAAAAATATTCCCTTTGTTACCCTATGAAATAAGACCTTAAAAATTTGTCAGATAATGAAACTAGATGCATTAAACTGAACTACTTTCCATGCAATTCTTGTATGTGGAAAATACTTTCCTGAAGGATGTTTTGAAAGGAAGAAAAAAAGTGCTTCAAAGACATTTTTTCAGACTACTGTACTTCTAAGAACACCTACATTTTGGTGAGCAGATTTTAGGGTAACTGGCAATTTAATGCTAAATTCTTCAACATTTTAATCTACAGTTGCTTAAAAAATATGAAGAATATGTATTAAAAAGTATACTTATTTTCCAGAATATCTACTGAAATTCTAATAATGCATAGTTTTAATTTTGAATATAACATATTATGTCATCAAGATACAGAGCTGATAAAGTAAATGATTAAAAGTAGATTAAGAAATATCAAAGATAAAAGAAAAAACAAGAATGTCTGCATAACAGGATGACATGACATTTTCATCTTAATCAGAAAAGTTACACATGCCAAGATTTTTGGTGAAACGTGCTGGGTGATGAAATTATGGAGCAGTGACATTGACAGACTTCCTGGAGACTTTATTCAAGACAGTGTTAAGAAGGCTGATGATCTCTGAACTATGTGTTATCAGACAGCATGACTGTGTGACTGAACCATGCAAACTGTTCACTCCTAATTTTTACATAGGCCTCATTTACAAGGCAATGAGTACCATTGCTTTCTACTGTGATCAGAGACTACGTTCAAATTGTTATTCATGAAAATAATTTCACAGTTATCTCACAGGATTTGTTTAAGAAGTTTGCAATGGGCAACTTCCCACTTCCACAAATTGTACTAGTGCCTCACCACTAACGCTGACATTCTCAGAGGTTTATTTTCCTTCCTTTAACTGAGTGGTGAACATTATTTCCACCCCATGAACACTTTAGACCATCTAAAAGCATATTTCAGGTAAAAGAAAGTATTTCAGCTGCTACCGAAGTGGGTCCATTGATACCATTTTACTTCATACTACTGCTGTCAATCTTAAATCAATGTAATTAAAAGCAATTATACATTGATGTGATGGATGTGTCAGATCTTTAGATTTTGTTGCATGCAAGATGTGAGGCGTGTTAATTAAAGTAATGCCAACCAAGGCTGTGATATACATACCAAGTGATTTCACATGCAGGAAAGGAGTAGTTATGGAAATGAAACAAACAAAAAAAGGCAAAATATTGCAAAACAAAATATTTTATTAGATGTAAAACAAACTATATGCAATATATATTAGCTATATTACAACTTCATAAACATTAGTGAGTACTCTCTCCAAAACATATTAAGGCAGCAGGTATCAATCTCATTATCCCAAGATACAACATTTAAAAAATAGATACCTATATGATTTCCCTTAAACATGCACCAGACATCAGTAATCTTTACAGGAATTTCAGCTTGGGTTCAAACATAATTTCTGATCCATTTGAGAGTTTGCAACAGAGAGAATCTCTTACTTCAAGCTCTAGCACTCTGAATTCTAACAGCTCATTCTGGTCTTTTGCATCTTGCATCTCATTCTTCAGCTGATGCTCTTCTTGCTCCATTCTATAAATCTACAAGAAAAAAAACACCACAACATCTAACATCCTGTAAATAGCAGAAAGGCAATTACACTGAGTTATGGGTCAGGGTTTCAGGCAAAACTGTTATTTTAGTTTCTCATAAGATGTTGGACCTTTCCTTGGACGTGAAGAAGAAACATCACATCAGGAAGTATTTGTGAGAACTGGCAGAAGAAAATACTCCATGATCTCTTCGAACAATAATTTGGAAGCCAGTATGAATATTACATCTAAACAAGTGAAGAAATATAAGCTTTCTTTTAAAATCAGATTAATAAAACTTGTTAACTTTGGATAGACTGTTCTAGTTGTCTTTGTGAAACCAGCATATTAAACGTAATAATTGAGTGTTTTTTAATGATTAATTTTTAACTTTCCAGATTTCTGCTTTAGGACACTAATGAAATAGAAATTCCAAATGGACTCCTCATTATGGTCTATTGGTTGGCTTATACACTGGTGGTCTTTTTGGTTACATGAAACTGAACAGAAGAGTAGCACCTGAATGTGATATAGCAGAACGTGATGTTGCAGTTAGTTCAAATCACAGCTAGCTGTAGTTGCTTTTATTCATGCACTTCATCTTGTTCCTATTAATATTGTTCTGCGTTAACTAAGCACAAAAATAATGGTTACATTCTAAGTACCAGCTAACTTTTTCATCTACATTAGTAAAGATCAATGAGGATTTTTAGCTTTGATTATTTTGGACAGTAAAAGGTATAACAGTCTGAACTAATGTCATTTAATATGGAAAAACTGCTGAACTGAACAGGTGATTTCAGAATTTTAGTTGGAATGGTCCTGGCAATAAGAATCTTTGTGTAACAGTTTGGTAAAATTCAAGCATTTCATTTGGTAATGAAATGTTTGACCATCCATGGTTATGGTGCTGTACTGTGGCAATGGTTTTGTTTTGACAGAAACTTGATGATCAGATAACTTGGGTCCTCCTGTGAGTTATGCAACATGTAGTATCACAATAAAGAGCAGTTTTCATTCCCAGAGAATACAGAAGTACACTAGTACGTTAATTGGAGAAAATAAGAATTTCTGGTTTTGGAGATAAATGGTGCACACAATGTTTACACTGATGTCCCCATAATAAGTACATTCATTTCCTTTTACCATTCACTTTAAGACAAACCACAAAAATTGTGAAAAAATTGCCAGATTCTGAACATATACCTTCTCTAGTAACTCCTGATTTGTTCTGATTAGTAACTGCTTCTCTTCTACCCATTTTGAATCCTGTGAGGAAGAGGAGAATTTAATTACATATATCTTGTTGAATAAGACAAATAAGTACAATTAGAAAATTCATGACCATTGCACACTCACATAAAGAAATGATCACACACTAAAGAACAAAACTATCATAAGTATTTCAAAGACAGAAATGAAAGCCGTAGAGAAAATAAAAGTTGCTTTTTGTTTTCCTGAAGCTTAGTCTCTCATTTCCTAATTTGTTCCATCTAAATTTTCTTTAGAAGATTTACATATAGCAACTATGGGTAAACACATGTATATGATGTTCTGTATGTTAAAAACATTTATTTATTCAACTTAGCTTAATTCAAAACTATTTCTTTTCCAGTGCAAGGAGCTGGGAACTTTCTTGCAAAATCATCTGATTTTGAGTTTCGTAACATAAATCCAAATGGACAAAGAGATGAAAAATTATTACACAAAAGGAACGAAAATAAGTTTTGGAGATATATAGTCAATTGCTCTCCACTAGAAGTATGAGAATCAGGCTTATACACAGTGTTTGTGTCAACAAATTCAAGACTATGTAGGAAGGGAGGTGATGTAAGATATTCTCCAATTGAAAACTTTCTATTTGATCATTTGTTCCAAAGCTGATCTTTGCTTTTAGGTTTTGTCATGTTTCCAAAAGCCCTCATCATGTATTGCTTAAAAGATCCAAATTACAAAAACAAAGTTGGATGTTCACACCTAATGGATTTTAACATCCAAATTCACTCTACTTCACTCCATAGAGAAAAGTATTTACACAACCCTAGCTCATTGTGCTATAAGATTTTATTTCCTAGGTAAATAAGACAATTTGTTTAAATTCTAAATCTTTTTGCTAAAGTATTAAGGCTGATACTTTTACTCAGCAAGGTGTTTGCACATCGATGCTGCAGTAGAAAACAATGAAATCAGGTTATCAAGTTAAAAGCAACTAACCAAGAATACTGTACTAAGATTAGTACTGAAAAGCATAGTATTTGTCAAGAACTTTTGAAATAAAATAAATGAATGACATAGTAAAAGAAATTATCTTTTAACTTAATTTTGGAAAATTTCTATGTTCTGGACTGAATTTGATATCAAGAGAACTGTTCAAGTCCTTGCAGCTTCTGTTTCATACAGTTGTAATGTCAGACTATAATTTCCTGCAATAACACCCTAGAATCTTATAATTCATTGCTTCCTTTATGAAAATGTTTTATGGACTGGTTCTCCAAATGAACATTTCACAAGTATTACTAAACAGTCAGCATTATTATGTACTCCTAGATGATAAAGTAATTTTAAAAAATGACATAGGGCACAAAGAAGTCAGTTGATTATCACAATCATTTATTTTGTTGAATATAAAGACTAACAGATTAGGAAAACTAAGTAGGTTCTTCAGCTTTCAGGTAGACACTGTGACAACTGTGAAAAGCTAATATTCAGGGTACAAACTAGCCCAATAAGAACACTATTGTAATGCTCAATGTCATATCCCTGTTGGCCTTCTCAGGATTATTAAGAAAACTAAAATGTCATAAATGTGGTTAAGTGTCCCATAACGTAATAAACTACCTAAATACTAATTTCTAGACATATATTTTCCATATTGTCATTCAAAAACAGAAGTTCCAGAAGTAATTTCTTGTCTGTGTATCCATTTTCACTTGTCATATTTATATACACACTGCTTGCATTTTGCACTTCAGTAGTCAATTATTTTGTTGTTATTTTCAATTACAGTGGTTTGCCTACATCACCATCATCATCAACGCATGAAAATGTCAGCAGTCGATCCTCATGAGGTTTTCAGTTCCAATTATTCTTCCAAAACCTCAATGAGTCATCATTTTTAGATTGATTACATGTTCTTTTCTTTAGTAATATTTTATTTACATAGAATTTACTAATCAAATTGCAGTTGGTGTGGAAGTGAGCACAAACAATTTTTTAACAGTTTTTGTCTTCAATTTAAATACGATTCCAATATGTGCAAACTTATACAGAAACTTAAAGAAAGTTATCTTACACAGAACTATAAACTATATGGAAACTATAAAAATATCAATAGCATTCACCTGACATGGTTTGTATGTTGCTTTCACTTGGTGCTCTAGCATTACTAGTCTTTGAAATGTGTATCTATAGATAAATATATCCAATTTTATTGCCATATGCGACCTGTAATCTTAATATTTGTGTTTTAAACAATAAATAAATGATAACATCCAATTTTCTCAGTCTGTTCTAGTAGTTATGCAAGTGAACATCTTTTAAATCCACAATTCACTCTCTAACCAAGATTGTCAGGAAGACTAGGTATTATTAAATATGCATCACCAGCCAGATCTTTACTAGTTATTTACAAGGTATACTGAAGCCAAATTTTACACTGTGTAATGTTGTGGGAATTTGAAAGCAGCTGTGTCATCCAAGAACTGAAGCTCAGAAGAGCTTACACAGCTTCCAATGGTCAGATACACTCAGCAGTTCATTGTTCCAGAATATGGAAAAGTTAAGAAAAATTTCTAAATTTTCCTGTGTTACACACCAAAAATATTCTAATATGATGACTATTACTTATCTTTTTTGAATTTATAGCAAAGATGGGACAGAAAAGAGAAGAAAACCTGTACTGAGTGATGGTAGGAACAGAATTAGAATGCATGTATATGTGTGGATGTTTTTGTATTACACTGGGTGTATTATGTTTTAGAAAATGAACCTTTGGTGGTTAGCACATTTACCAATTTCCTTCAAATAATCCACTGCTGGAGTAGGAATTAAGCTGCATCAGACACATTAACACACCAGCAAGCTATGAAGATGGCAAGGGCACCACTGCATGCAAGGGAGAAAATGATGTTGTAGAGGACATTAAGAGAGCCTTTTACCTGTCCTTTCTCAATTAGAGCTTTCTCCAGGTCTTCAATTTTTGCCTGACATCGAAGAAGATCAGCTTGCAGTTGCTCACGAGTCTGGGGAAAAAAAGAAAATTGTATTACAAAGTGTATACATATGCACGTGCATCTATACAGATACATATGTTTAATTGCATATGGAATCAAAGTTACTCTCTTGTGGATCATCCAATCAGCTTTTAATGCTTTTCATTAAAATAAATACTCTTTAATAAACTCAAAAGCATTTAAAGCCATCAATTTAAGAGCATTTTTCATTCCTAGTTTGACATCTCTAGTCTATATATATTCTGTGACAAAATAATGTTAGGAACTAAAAGAGCTCTTCATAGAAAGCTATTCATAAGCTTTTACAATACAAGACAGTTAGGGAAAAAAGTGCAGGACAGAATTGCAGTAAGTATGATTAAGTTCATAACAAGTGTGCAATACCAGATTTCAAGAGCCATATGAAAATAAAGCATACTGACTCCAAATAATGCATTTGTCCTTTAAATAGCATACACCACTGCATTCTCCTCTTTCTGTACAATTGTTAAACCATCTACCCACCAGGTTCAGAGATGCCCTAAAAGGGACTGAATCATACAAGTGAACAAACAAAAAATGTACAAAACAAAAGATGTCTGGAGATTTGCAGTAACTGAGGCTCCTTAAGCTACCACATTGTTCTTCCTACCCAACTTCAGCTACTTTTTCCACATAAGCAGTTCAAAAATTCCCAAGAGGATTTCCTTCTCCACCTTGATGTCATTACTGTTTACCTTAAGCCTCATCCAAAAGTACCAGCAAATATTCATCACACCAGAACAGTGGGCCCTGCAAAACTAATCATGCAAAAAGCTACCTTCTGAAAACCTTTGGATACTCTCAAAAATGTCAATGGAGTAATCACTTTGCAAAAGATAATTTTAAAAAGCTATTACAAAAATATTCATAACACTGTCTTCCTTCCCATGGAGGCAGGAGGAAATAGGCAATGATCTTGCAAAATTTCCAAGTGCATCAGTGCCTCTGAAATCATAATTTAATAGTAGCTGTAGTAGTGTTGACGCACCACTAAACAAAAATGTGGTGACAGGCAAGGTACCAAGCCTATGGTGTTACACCACCCAGTTCTGTCCCAACATCTACAACTAGACTGAGAAAGGATCTCTGAAGTCCCTGTTACTTTTCCTAGCTGAACTTCCTACATTGGGTCCTAAACATGAATGAGCTTTTTTATGAAGCTGAGAGCATTTAAATAAAGCTGTACAGCAAGAATTATGCTATGGAAAGAACTGTATTTTACAGGGAAAAAAAAAAAGTTAAGTTTGGCTGAGAGCCATTTCAAACAAGCTTGAAAAAAAAAGATGAAAACTTTTCTGCAGATATTGTACATTCTTTTTAAAACTTATCTTGAGATCTTATTAGGAAAAATTTCTTCTCCAAAGGAGCAGTCAGATTCTGGAATGGGCTGCCCAGAGAGAGCAGATTTATAATATATTGTTGCATTAAAAATAATATGGGACTTGTTACAACTTATTCTCTTAAGCACTTCAAATCCATCATATTGCTATCCAAAGTGCAAGTTCTTCTGGAATATCATTCACAATAACAGCATTTTACTAATGAAATCTTTTACACATTGTTCATGTTGAACTGAAAGATCATTATATTTTGTTCTGAATGCACCAGGAGGATCTTAATGGTTGCCTTACTGATATTATCCTTTTATCCTCAAGAATTTTGTACTATGTGTTTTACTGACCTGTAAAGATGTCTCCTGTGATTCAAAATTTGTTCAGTTTTTTCAAATATTTCAGAGATAAAAGAAATTGCAGTTAAAATAATTACCCTTGCTTCTCTCTCTGCATCCAGGGTCCCACCAACTTGTTCTTGAAGCAATGCATATGCTCTTTGCAAAGCTTGATACTCTCTTGTTAGCTGGCAGAATCTTAGTTCAGCTTCTTCTTTAGGTGTGCTCTTAGTGAAGAGGAAAAAGAGGTGTATGTATGTAACACTAAGAACACATATTTTTGTATGTATAGACATGCATAACAAGTAACACAACTCTGCTCAAAGTTCAAAAAGGCCTTAAAAAATGACGTGGGTAGAAGTGGAAGGAAAGATGATTTAAAAATGAAAGAAATGTGGAGATCAGCAATCACATTTACCTTATAATTGAAGAACAGCATAAGCTGCTTTTATAAAGCAGTAATACATAGAAACGGCAAGAAACTGACTGAGAGAACATGAAGGGAAACAGTTTGGTTCATCACTTCTCTTCATCACTTCCAGTGCCACAAGGTATAAATCCTACTTGCCATGCAGTCCATGGCTCCATTACTCTGTCGCTACCACACCAGTGTAAAGCTCTTTAGCAGCACAAGCACACTAACACAGCAGTTACAACTCAACAGAATTAAGATGGGCTTGTTTTTGTTTTTTTAAACAGGAAATAACATTAATGTCTTCAGTTGCTTAGAATTTTGAACAACTGATATCAACGATATCAAGATTTTTTCTATAGTGCTGAGGGCAAAAATGTCCTTTACTTTAATAATTTTTGCTCTTGGAAGTCAGGCTACAAGGAAAAGAGATTAAAATATTATTAGATATTAAGGCTAGAAAAATAGGAAGCCTGTTGTGAGTGAAAATGTGACACATAACCTAGCAAAAAGGATAGAAAGATGAAAGAGTATCTAATTCATGCTTTGTGCTCAGCCCTGCAATCTTCTGAAGTAGGCCAACTGCAATCTGTCTTATAGAGCTTAAACAAAATGTGACAGGAGGTATTTACTCCCTATGGTCACTACAGCCTTAATGAATTACAAAAGCTTCTCTCAGTATGTCAAAAACAGGAAGAAAAACATGGTTGTCTTAAAAGTCAAATAAACTATAAAGTCTAAAGGCAAACCATTGTCTAGGAACTTGGTTTCTGGCAAAGCAACACATCTATTCATTTCTTGAACTCTTTCTTACTGGTCAAAAGAAAAGCACAGTTTTGTTTCTCAGCTCAGTATCAAACAAATCTGTCAGGCAGAATCTTAACATTCGTTATATTACAGGGACTGTGGGGTTTCAAACTGGACTTGAAACAAAGCCAAACAATTCTCTGCCATATCTTATGTAGTTCTTGTGGCAGAGTAGTTGAAAAATAGTTGCACTTAGAGTCTGTTAAGAACAAATCACCTGCTACTTACATCTTCCAAATCTTCCTCTGGTGTTGCTGGCGTCCTGTCTGTTTTATCTGTGTTATATGAAGTTACAGATGATGTTTCTGAATCTAAGGATTCTTCATCAAATCCAAAAAATGTCTCCACAACATGTCTCTGAAAAGTTAGTTTCCTTCAGTTATTAGCAGAACAGTTAGAAAACCCCAATGACCCCGTAAACAGCAGTGAAGTTCTTCTCTGATCACTCAGGAGGAAAAGTGGCTCCTGTGTAAACTCTTGTTCCATTGAATTAGTTACTTTTCTAGCATCATCTGCTTAAGTAGATGCGAAGACTGACCTCCAAACAGTCATGAGAAACTGTCAATAAATTAATGCTGTAGCACAAAGCTACAAACTGATTACCAAAGCCATAGAGATCTGTCAAGATTCACAATGGAGGACTGCAGTATCTACTGAGAAGTAACCAAACCAACAGAATGTAACATATAAGGTTTCAAAAAAAAACCCAAAAATATTCCAAAGAAATGTGTAGAATAAAAGTAGCCATTCATATAACTTAAAAAAAAAAAAAGAATAAGAAAAAATATATATTTTTTGTAAAATTCTACTTAAAATTATGAATGTCTGATCAGTATGGTAAATGTATGTAAAATAGTACGGTACTATTAGTGACTGCAATAATCTTTTCAACATTCTAAAATAACCTTTTCCAAATTCATGTTCAGGAAGCAGCAAATGTCTACAGAAGATTTTGCTGTTCAAAAATATGAAAATATTGTTTTAAAGTTCAGCTAGAAATACAGTTTTTCGAATATTGCTCCTTCCAAAATAACATCAGAATTTCACTATTATTAACGAAGATGAATGAAGGGTATCATTTTACACTATGCAAGTGTTCTGGTAATGCACAGAAACTCAAAGGAGTAAAACCAAGTAAATTAACATAAAGATGCATACTGCTAGAAAAATTAAGTCATGTTATGAAGCACAATAGACAGAGAGGTGTCTTCACGAAGGTGAAGAAAAGTCTGCTTTCTAGTCTCTGCATTTTTTGGCACTGCTTGACATTGAATCACAGATGCTGTGATTTTAAAATAGCCACCACCGCCACAACAACAAAGCAGTAACTATAAAATACAGGCTGTATGTGAATAGATAACAGCCCTGCTCAATAAATAAGCCTAAAGAATGAAAAACAGTCACTATTAGTTCACAAAATCAGAATTCTTTGCTTATATCTCAGCAAAGTGAATTTGGCTTAGTGAGTGGAATTGTAGGCTATCGATTTCTTTCAAGATACTGAAAGGCTTTTTATTTATTTATTTTTAACCTATCTTTTCTTTTTAAACTATTATTTTTTTTAACCCTACCTCACAATGAATACCAAACATTTACTTTCCAATGATCTAGACTTGTCAAACCTTATATGTTCCTCCCATAGGTCTGAAAAGCACTATTTCCACTTTCTCATAACGCTCCATAATGTACACTCTTTTGGCTCAACATAACTCAAATTAACAATCAGAATTCTCTATCTTGAATTAAGCAGTTCAGTAGAATCAAGCCAGTAGGGGTATGCTGGTGCTTGCATTTACACACACACTGTATTTACAGCCTGCAGCTCTAATCCTCCATGGTCCAGCTCACCAGGTTACCAACAATCCACCAGGTCTAACTCATTTGTTAGCTAAACAACTCCATAATTGTTTCACATACAGCTGATACCACTCATGCTACTGAAGACAGTCTCGAGGCCACGTCCTAAGCCACTGCCTTCCTTGAGATGAGACAACCACATAATAATTCATAATAATTAAAAATACAATTAAAACTGAATTATAAGCTAACTGGTTTTACTAAAAGCTCCAGAAAGGATGTTACGCATCCAGTCACCTTCCCCAAATTGTGGAAATACAGTTCCACATCCATCCATGGATATACAGATACATTTGATCACAGAATCACCAAGATTGGAAAAGACTGACCAGATTATCACCAATAGTTCTCACTAAATCATGTTCTTCAACACAACATCTAAAATTTCATTGAACACCCCCACTGTTGGTGACTCCACCACTTCCCTGGGCAGCCCATTCCAGTGCCTGACCACTCTTTTGGAGAATTATTTCCTAACATCCAGTCTGAATCTCCCCCAGCACAACTTGAAGCCATTCCCTCTAATCCTATCACTTAGTTACTCAAGAGAAGAGGCTGACCCCAAACTCACTACACCTGCATTCAGGTAGCTGAAATGGAGAGGTGGTTATGGTGTCGCATAGGTTGCCAGAAGCTTCTGACCAATCTTTAGAAGCCAATCTTATTTTTGTAAGCTACTGACCCACTAGCATTACTGTTGGATACATTCACAGGAAAAGGAGTGCAGTTGTTGTATAAAAGCCTGTAAAAACCCATTACTATTCACTGTATCCTTTAGGAAGCGCTGTGTTCCTAGCACTGAAAGCCAAGCAGAACTGCCATAGGCACTGATGACAAACACTTCCCTGTGACACTGCCTTCTAGGGAGATTCTACATATAGCCTAAGTGTTGAATCACAGTGGGTTTTGAAAAAAAATATATGCTCATGTACAATACTCACTGGATTTTGGCAACCATATGATTTTCACTGAAGATTCATTCAAGCTTTTCTTAAAAAGCAGGAAAGTCCTCAACAAATTATGCTTATATATTGATTTGTATATTCAATTTTACTTCTAAATCATAACTGAGAAAAGTCATGTGAGTTGCTGAAAAAATCTGATTTGAATTCTCATTTCCTCTGACTACTATAATATATTTGATGGCAATTATTTTTCACATGAATTTATATTAATCCTTACACAAAATTTTGAAGTAAAATTATGCATTAGGCTGTTGTAACTCAAGTATTAAGGCTTCTGCTGAAGTATAACACTCAGTAAATGTAAAAGTTAAGAATGTTATGAAATAAGACATAATACTCTCACATTTTTAATGGTAATCTGATTTCTCATTTCCCAAAGCAGTTACTTCACAGTTAAATATCTAATTTTTCAATAAATTAATCTAACATGATGAAAACTATCCAGGATTAATTTCCCTGTAATGCAATCAGACGTACTAATCAGCAACTTCTTACCTTCATGCTTATATGTCATTTCTTGGCAGCCAGAAAAATACAGGCACACCAAAGCACAGAGGCAGATGAAAAAAGAAAAATACAGTACAAGGAATATGAACTCCATCACGACAGAGTGCAGGCTTTCCCCGGTTGTGAATGCTCCTTATTTCTTAAAGTTTAAGTGAAAAACCAAGTCTGTAGAGACCTGAGGTTTCCAAGGGAACTGGACAATAATGCTTTATTTTTAAAAGCATAACATCATAAATCGTGGAATCACAGAGTTCCATTCTGTGTGTGCAAAACAAACAAACGAAGACCAATACTGTTTCAACAGATTATCTTGGTTATTTCAATTCAAAAACAGGGGGCTTTGGGAGACAAAGCAAGGATAAAAAGGAAACATATCCCAAAAAAACAAAAACAAACAAAAGAAAAAACATGGCACTTGAAAAAAAAAAACCTTTGAAAAGCGAAGGAAAGGAAGATTCACACCTGGCACATTAAAAATAAATCTCTATTTGCTTAGGCTGCTTCACTTCATAAAAAAATATCCTACAGTACCTGAATATCCACAATCATTATATTACTTCTCTAAGAGCTGTGCAGACAACAGAGGTTGTAAAGCCCCATCCCACTATGCTGCTCCTTTCCTCAAGGGGTTGCCAGCACTGTTCTACCGACACCTATCTCCCTTGGCAATTAAAAGAGATCACACTTAAAGCTACATTAGCAACAGTAACCAAGAGCACTTACCGTGCTTCAGAAATAACATAAACATTTAGTTGTAAAATATGTTTAAATTGTAAAATGTTTAAATCCTTGGGACTTTCAAAAGCTTTGCAGCTGAACAAAACATTATTTGGACACAATAGGGCTACAAAGGCTATCAGATTAGCCTGACAAATCATTCACACAAATCTTAGAGACTGACAAATGTATGGCTTGGATTTTGTTCTACCTAACAGGAACACCTGTTAGGAAAATACTTGTGATAGAAATGTCCACACATACTGGACATTATCTGATCAGAGTATCGTGAAAATTAAGGAAGCTGGATGATAAAAGTACCCTTTCAGGAAAAACTGCAACAGTACAGGTGTAAAAGAAAATCATTTAATCATGGAGTGGTTTGGGAAGCTTGGAAGACCAGTTTTAACCCCCTACCATAGGCAGGGTTGCCAACCACTAGACCAGGATACCAAAAGTCTCATCCAATCCGGCCTTGAATGCCTCCACGGATTTCTCCTTCTCCAGTCCTTTCTCCTTCTGAGTGGTTGGCAAGACAGATATAGCCATGATTTCTTCTAACGTTACATATAGGTTACCATCTGTAGGATATAAAAATCTCTCACGGATCATAGACAGAAGTACACTTGCACTGTTCATGTCTCTATAGAAAGTAACTCATCCTAGACTGGAATAATAGTCCAGCGAGAGATATTTTGCAAGAAAAAAACTTATATGGCCTGTTAAGGTACCTGCCTCCAGAGGAGAACAATCAAAACTTAACATTACTACTCCATAATGTACTGCTCAGACTGACATGTCTATATCTCACCACTGTTAGTGGTGTCTGATGTAGCATTTGGTTTGATGAGTTGTACAATTTTCAACCTGATTTCTGAGACAGGCTGTAAAAATTGAGATGGTACAATCCCCATAGGACATCTGAATTAAAGTCCATTCTACATAGATTTAGTAAGTAAAAAAGAGCAGCCAAATTATATAGCCTTGAGAATTTTGATTTATCTTCTTTGATTTAGAACCTAACTAGACTATCTCAAACCATTTTAATTCTCCATTCATGAAATGTGACCTGCAAGAAAAGACTTCCAACCTGAAATAACGTTTTAAATTCCTGCTAAACTAACAATCTACTCATGCATAACTAAGACAAAGCACATTTTGCAGAAGAACTTTGAGAAGATTTTAAATGATATAGCTTTTCATTATAGATGCCTATGTAGATTCAAGCTATTCACTCTATATAATAAAGTAACGAAACAGAATTTCTTTGGCTTATAACAATGATTAAAAAATAAGGTATAAAATGTTAAAATTATCTACAACAATTACATTGTTATTTGGCAACAGGGGAAAGAAGATGGTTGGATGTTAGAAGGTTTTGGATGGTGGAGAGAGAGGGAGAAGGAACTGCTGGGTGTTTTGGTGGTGGTGGTTTTTATAGTTTTTGTTAAACTCTCAACTCCACCTTTAACTCAATATATTTCTAAGAGAATCAGAGAGTGAGGAATAACAATTTGATCTTAAACTGTAAATCAAAAGAGCAAACTTAGTTATGTGATTTGACACTAAGATATAACAACAGATTAGCTGTGTGTGTCTAGCTTACTTTAATGCCTTTCAAAATTATGCTTTGTAGTTCTGCCTTTACACAAAGGCAGCCATCAATACCAAAATCACATATAATATTCAATGGCATGCAATACACTTTTGCATGTGGAAGAATTCAGTTCCACACCTTTGCTTTATCCACACTTCTATATCAGGCTCCATTCTGTCAGACTGCCTCTCTACTGCCATCTTGCACGTGGAATTAATGTAATGGAATAAGTTCACCCTCTACTGCAGTACCACCATCTGCCTCTGACATTGTGGGCCAACAGAACAAAATAGGAGGCATTAGTTTCGGAGTAACCCTTCATATATATAAGGTTCTATTTTAAACTTGTTCACGACAGACAAACTTCCAGGTACAGTACAACAAGAAAAAATAGTTCAGCTTACTGTAATTTTGGCCTTTATCAGCCTTACATTATGTAAAAGAACAGGATATGTAAGATTTATCACTGTGTCTGAATTTTTCTTTCACATGACAAGTACACATCACTATTAGAAACACCACTTAAAGAATTATCACCAACACAGAGAACAGAGCAGGATAAATCTTTCAGAATATGTAAAAGAACACAGAGCTATAAAAAAAAAAAAAAAGCACCACCTGGAGGTCATCAGGAACACATGATGCTGCACACACAGACAACTAGTGCAATACCCACTTACAAAAGCATGTGTCTAGTTATCAGGTATATGACAGTATCTCTCTACTCTTCACTTTCTCATCCTATCTCCCAACCTCACAGGTTCCAGCTGTCAATGCTCAGCTTCGCAAACATAAATCAGTATTCAGCAAAACCAATTACTTTAAAAACAGTACTACAAGCACTGAAGGTACAAAACTCTCAATTTCTGAGTTCTCATTTGTTTTCCCTTTGTACCGTAGAGCAAAATAGTTACTAGAGAAAAATAGTCAGATTTTGTTCTATTTTTATCTACAGAAAAAATCATTTCATCCCTGGCACGAGTTAAAGTTTTCAGTTGCAATTAAGCTATAACTTTCTGCAAGTACTTTAAAGGAGTGTATTTTCTGTAAAATTACACTTTAAATCATCATATCATGTAGGCCTCGAGCCACTCAAACATTTAGGTCACAATGACTAAGAATATGATTTTTTATGCATTAAAAACAAGCTTGCAGAGAGTTCAAATCTTGCAGCTCCTACATTCTCCTTAGAAAAAGTTAATAAATACTAGAGAAAATAGGAGAATTACATGAAATTTTACCATTCATTTAAATTTCAGGTAGTATTTGAAACAATTGCTATTCACAACAACCAGAATGCACAGAAAATGAGTGTTGCTCACCTTTTGAGGCTTCAGAATTTTCTTCTTCTGCTTTTTAGATCGTAATAGTCGTTCCCTTTCCTAGAAAGAAAATGTAACATTTTGGTGTAGATTTCTTCTGAAATATGCATACTTAGATATGCTTAACAGAAATAAATTATACTTAAAAGCTGAGGTAAAGCCAATACAAAGACCATGTCTTTATACTCTTGGACTACACCATGTTGCTGTCACACCACATGGTACTGCAGTTTTATCCCTTTAGCAGAAAAACATTCAGCCACACATTTTACATGCTTGATTGGAAGTTGGCAAGAAAAGGCTTTGTTAAACATTGGACACAGATTTCTGGCAATTTATTTAACTCTTTTACCAAGAAGCTCTCTATGGAAACAGAATTATCTTTCAATATTTCAGTATTTAATTGTCCTGAAGACACATGTTGATAAGCAAAAATAAGTACCAGTCAGATGCAATGTTACACTTAATTTGTAGGGATGATGAGGCAAAATTCTCAAATCCAAAGGCATTTATTCACCAAGATAAATCAGGTCTACCTTAGCCTGTGTCTAGTTTCTAACATGGCTATGGGACGAAATCATAGTTTTCTCTGTTATAACGTGAGAAGATTGTAATATGAAAAATACTAGGTTTCAAAATATTCAAGAACAGAAATGCTGTCTTGAATTTAAAAATTTGAAATGTATGTAAGAAATACAGAGAATGTGGAGAGTGGGGAGGGAAAGTGATGGTATGGGAGACAGGTGATCTATCTAGCTCTACATCTACTTTTAGAAGAATAATAGCAGTTGCAAGTTACCCTCTGGCAGTCATTGCTCACTGTGTATTTCCCTATTCAGAGTTATTTATTATACATGCAGTTCAGAAACAAAACAGCAATTTCACAGTAGAAATCAAAATAAAATAATTCAGCTTTATCAGTACATTGTTCCAATAAATAAGTTTTGGAAAATAAGAAATAATTCAGAAAAAAAATATGGCATCTCTAATACATGTAGCTTTCAAAATTTGGAAAAGTAATGACTGTCAAGGTAGACTGAAGATGATATCTCACAGTGTATGACAATATAACATTAAGTTAAAACTGTAAACACACAGCTGTATTTTAGATGATGTAGGAGAATAATGCTCCATCCTCAGAGAGCTGGGTTAAGTCACAGTCCCTGCTTTAACAATAGGTCTCCTGCTTCCCAAACTGCTGTTCAAGGTAGCCTCTTCTGTCTTTCCTTGTCTACCCTCTTCCATCACTGCAGAATTAAACAAATGCTTCCTAAATCTCCTGCAAAAACTAGCTGCTGAATCACTTGTGTATTTTGTAAGCATCTGAGTTTATCTTGACTGTTTTCCTTTTAAGAACTGGCCAAGAAACCCTAGTTGTGTGAAAATTCAAGTTGATAGGTTTTCAACAGCATCAAAGATACTCTAGAATTGACAATGTAAAGCTATTCAAACAGCCTTATTGCTGAAGACTACCTTTCTTTTCAGCATGTATCACATTGGAATCAGCTGGAGTTAAGATGACTTTTGTGTTAATCGAGTGTGTGACAGGTGGGTCATTCTTGATATTTATGATTCATTTGTATTCTCCTGAGGTGTAATTTGAAGCACAAATGGAATTAGAGTGCACTGCATTCATATTAAAGGCAAAGCATCAATTAGTTTGCACTGACAAGCAAAGCAGTACACTAGTTTACAATTTCTCTTGTTTCTACAGGGAAACTGCACCTCTAAATAGGATACAAAGTAATCAATGAAATATTTTACAATGCTTATTCATTTTATTTTCGCTCTAAAAATAATTAATACTAGATGACCAAAGTTAGGTTGTATTTCCCAAATTTCTGAGTCATACCACTTCAAAGTGAAATATAGGTGAGGTTATATCTGCATATATAGGGAATTTAATGTCATGAGATAGTCCTGGTCTGTAGAATTGTGCTTGAAAGTAAAGCACCATTTCTCTGTGAATCAGCATCTGTGTCTGGATGACACAGTAACACTAGGCAATGCACACAGACGTCTTTGGCGTGATTACAAAGAGAAATCCTTGGTCAAAATCTGACATGAACTGCCAAGAATAGAGACAATGTTCCAAACCAAGTCATAACACATCGTCTTGTTTTACAAGTTTTTATCTTCTATTTTTATTTTCTGTTTTGAGTGATCTGATTGCTTTACCTCTTAGACAGAGTGAGCTCAAATTTGTTGCATCATTATGTAGCTTTCATAGTACTATTTTAGATAGGTCACAGAACAGCCTGTCCAGATTCCAGATGCTGCTCCAGATGCACAATTCTCTCAGAGATGGTACAGAATTTCTGCCAGTACCAGAATGGTGCATCCCAGCATCCAAAATAACACTCAACATCTCTAGTGCAGCTGAAGTGAGTCCCAGACCATGTAAACGTCTATGAGCATCATCTTTAGTCTTTGCAGTCAGAGGGTAGCAGTATGCTATTGTAATACTAAAATATGCTACCTCCAGTTACATGAATCATACATATTTCTGCTTGCTATAAAAACAGAGCGTGGGCAGTTCAGTTAGGTGGAATTATTGTCGTCGTGTATGTTCCTTTGTTTTAGGAGAACTTTTAGGTCAAATGATTTGTTGGATTTACAGCAGAATCTATACCCAATGTGTTTCAGTTATTAAGTTTTGGCACGTGTTCTTCCAATTTCCTCAGTTGCTGACCATCAGTTCTGAAAGAAAGGTGAATGGACTGATGCATCTCTTAGCATAAGCAGTCCATAATTGATAAACACATATACATTGCAATTAAATTCATTCACTACTTGGGAAATAAGCAAGAACAATTCAATGACAAAGAAATTGTTCTGTGCCATTACTACAACTGGAGTTAAAATATTGTTCTCCAATCTTCAGCTTCCCTACCATTGTATATGCATATATATGTGTGTACCAGAGATGAGAAGTATTACCACTGTGAGATCATCAATAACATGCTGCTTTTCTTTGACTTGCAGTCTAAGAAATTCAATTTCTTGTTCATCCCGTGTGCTGCTAAGATCATTTAAAGATGTGTGCCTCTTCAGCACTGGTTGTGCAGATAACTTCTCTTTCTACAAAAATAAAAATGAAATCTGTTATTAAACACAAAGAATATTTAAATTTTCTTTCCATAAAGATAAGAAAATCCTGATGTGTGATGTAGCAACCAAGAATTCTTCAGACTCAACAGTGCATATTCTACTACAGCATAAGGCCTCTTTCACCGGCAAAATATATAACCTGTATGCCTTAGTGTTAGTACTTTGCATAAAATATTTTAGAACAAAATCAAAGAACATAGTCTGGAAAAAATTTAGCAGTCAAGCAGACTCAACAGTCTCAACAGTAGAGCCTTTGGCACATTATAATATCAGTTTTGGCTTTTAATCAGAAAAAAAGAAAAACAATTGTTTTATAAAGCTGATTTTTTAGTTGTACGTTTACAGTTTTCAAATATATTTTTAATCTACTTATTAGTAGGGCAAACCAATACAACATAAAGACACAAAGGAACACCATGCTGTACTTAGAATGTGAATGTTCAGCTGCATTGGCTAACTTGGACAGTTATATCATCCCATTGTTGAGACTCTGAAGAGCCCATCAGAAAAAAAGCTTCACAAGCATTTCCACCTCAGAGTAACTGAGTTCTCCTATAACAAGGCATCAGAAACTATTACTTACCAATTCTACATTTTCCCTTGATAGATTTTTTATTTTTTCTTCCATTCTCTGGATGCACTGCATCATATCGTCATTTTTTTTGCTCATCCTCTTATTTTTTTCAACCAAAGGCTTTAGCTGACTTTCTGTCTCCCGAGAACGTTTCAGCTGCAAATGGCAAAGGAACAACCTAAGCTGTGCTTTAGTTTATAGTTGTAGGAAAGAAAAAAATGTGTGGGCTTTCTCTTCCCTTTTTCATTCGTTAGGAAGTTTAGTTCTTTTGTTAAGTAGCATCTGATATAGACTTCAGTACTAAGAGCCCAAGCAGAAAAGAAATTGTTTTGGTCCTTGGATTTTGCTCTGTCAAAACAGTTATGAAAATATGTAAAACTGATTTCTTGATCAACTAATTTTGTTGTATCTAAATTTCTTGTGAGCAAATATATATAGCATCATGATCTTTCACTAACTTAACTACCTTTTAGTAAACACTTGCTCCTCTAATTAGAAAAAACTATATCTAGAGTGCAAACAGAGCAATGCAAGAGGCAGCCAGAAGTCACAGACTCAATCTCAGCATTCTGTTGACATTTCCAGGCTGCCCAATTTTGCTCCTGTGGTCTTACTATGTTAGGCAATTGAATGAAACAAGTTACTGCTCTTTCACATATTTGTGGCTATTCCATATTTCAGTACTTTTGTTTCATTGACCCTTGAGTAGTTTTCATTTAAAAATATATATATTTTCCCCACAGTGGTTAACCACAGGAGCCTATTTATATTAGTGGTTTTATATAGTATTGTCTCAAAATATGACAAAATCTCCTCCATATCATTTCCAAACTATGTTTCTGAAACCTCAAAGTCAAGCATCAAGAAGAGCTTTTGACTGAGTCATACATGCCTTCCATTTAGAGGGAGACTGCAGTAAAGATGTTGCAGTACTTTAGCATTCTTCAGGGATGTTTTGACTGACTTATGTCCACAGAAAGGATTAGGAGGCTGAATTATCTTGTCTTTACATAATGCAACCTTGAAAGAAAGCATGATGTTCTTGTAAGTACAGAGTAGAGAAAAGCAACTGTACTGGTAAAATTAGTAGACAATTAAAAAAAAAAAAAAGCACACTACTCAGCATCCAGGCAAAGTAGTGAAAATTTCTAACAGTATCCAGGTTAAAAAGCATGCTCTTACATAGTTATTTGTTGGGGGAGAGCTGTTTTTTTGTGTGATTTTTTTTGTTGTTGTTTTTAATTCATGATTATGCTCTCAATTCATCCAGTTTTAGTCTAGTATGGTTCTGTTAACTTCACTAATCTAGATTCAGCCAAGATTTTGGACAGGAAGGTTTCAAAAATTAGTTTTGATAATCATCAAGATATTACAATAAAATTGAGTCCCTTTATTATAAAATAAGCCCTCTTATCTCTAAATGAAAAACTAAGTCTGCTAAAGAAAGAAGAGGTCAATGCTGCACTCAAACTACTGGAAAGAAATTGTGCCCTCACTGTACATAATAGCATTACTTTAGAATCACAAACACAGGTTGCGTGAAGGAAAAATTCTACTTAAAACAAAAAATTCTTTCTACTGCCATTAGGAGTAGGGAATTATAATAGGACAATTTTTTATTATTAAAACTCACCTTGGATTGCAGTCCATGGGAGTTTTCCCATTAATCTCATTACATGCAATTAAGTAGCAATGCAGACTAATAAAATTCATTCTTAAAATTCATATCATTTCTTTAATAAGTTACTATCATTCTCCTAGGATAATTTCACCTACATAAGAAATTTCCCTTGAGAAAGGGGAAGGGAGATTTCTCATCTCCAGAACAAGAATACTTTTAACTCCCAGGTAATACAAGCATGTCACAAAACTATTGTTGAATTTTTCTATTACAAAGATTAATACAGTAATTAAAGGACATGGATTATGCACGTTTTACAGATCATTAGGCAGTGCCACAGTCAAACTGACAGTCAGTTACAATGACCCCAAAATAAATTTATAAAGCTTTATTTCTATGGAACAAAAGAAATTCTATCCATGTCTATGGTAACAAAATAAATATCCATATAAAAATCTCTTATCTTTATATATAATTGATTGCATCCAACCAGGTCTAATTTGTAAATTATTTATAACGCCGACTTTCCAGCATTAATTCATTTACCATAAAAAATGTCCTCCCAGTCACCATCTGTGTTATTACTAATTAATTTACCAGTTCATTTCTTTCATCTGCTAAGAGAGTATTCCTGTCTTCCAGCTTCCTTATTACAGCATTCAGTTCAGCGATTTTCAGCTGAAATCTCCTCACATCTCGTTCATCCAAATGCTGCTCCTTTGCATCAAAGACATATAGATATATAAAATGATCTTTAAAAATATATTTTACAATGCATAAATGTAAAATCATGGTTTAGCAAGTAGATTGTATAAATCTAAAATAGACTTTTACATCAATGTTTCGAAAACTTATTTTAATTAACTGAAAGGCTAAACAGCAACATCCTGTGTAAATGTTACGTGATACCGTACCTGAAATGGGTCTACTTGACAGATGTATGTAAAGATCTAACAGTATAAAAAAAAAAAAAAAAAAGCTAGATATAAATAATTAATCCATTACTGACAAATTCTAGCAAGATTAATAACCATTATCTAGAAGAAGTCTAGTGCATATTACACAGACTAAAAGCACTTGGAACAGTTTTTAAAAGTATGGTCTCACATAATTTCTATAATTATGAAGTAACTCAGGAAAAAAAAAAAAAGCAGGGCTCTAGACAAAGAAAGGCTGGCTTTTGTCACAGAAAACAAGTAAGTTCATGGTTGAAGATTATCGTTCAAGCTCTAAAAGTTCTGTATTCACCTATTTTTCAACAGTCTTTGAAATTCAAGAGGTCCGAGGATTTTCTTACTCATGAGCAAAACACTACATGTAGCACAAGGCCATTTATTGTGAACCAGCCCTTCTAGTAATTTATAAACAACCACAAAACCAATGTGAATACACAGGCAGTAGTTGTTCTGTGCTGGTCATTGGAAGGAAACAGGATTTTCTTACCGGGCTTCCCATCAACTCAGTGATGTCCCCCACTCCCACTGGAAGTTCTCTCTTGGGGCTGCTATGGTACCGCTCTGCCTCCTTCACTTGAACAAGCTGCTCATCCAGAGCTTCTTTCTGAAGGAGAAGTTTCTGGGTATGCCCTGCCTGGATGCCGAGGTCTTTCTCCAGGGCCAGAATCACTCTATCTTTGCCTTTTATCTCATCCATCTAGAAAGAAATAAAGCAAGGAAGTTTCTATAACATCCCCAGTTAAGGACATGCTGCATGCATATCCACAAACCTGCAAAAAAAAAAAAAAAAAAAAAAAAAGTTCTGTTTCTCTCAGATTAATACCGGCAGCCAAAGAGTGGCTGTTCTCTCATCTGAAGCATTTTCCCCTCCCCTTAAAACTGTTTCAGCTCTCACTTGACAATGAGCTTGCTGGGTACAGTCTCAGTTCAAGTGGAAACAAAAATAGATGCAGACATACACGGAAACAAAATATATAGCCACTGAGATTGTCTGCTTCACTTGAGAATACCCAATTCAATATGCTAAAGAGGAACCTCTCTTCAATATGCTAAAGAGGAACCTCTCTTCACTGTCTTCTGGAGAAGCAACACACATCTAAGAAGGTAAGAGGAAAAGAGCCTTTAAAACTCATGTAAGCTCTGTTTTTAAATTTGAGCAATACACATTTGCCCATGTTGACTCTCTTTATTAGTGAAAAATCACACACGCTGAATCTCTTCACAGATGTTTTAAGATCAGAGAACAGACACACAGACACATTTCAACTTAAATCCCTAAGCATGCCTATGCACTTTGTGTACTTTTACTTGTCTCCAGGTGGACAGAAAAGAGCAAATGCATGCAGCACTTTAGAATAAGTGGTAGGAAGAACTAGCTTTTAGACACCATCTATGGTTATTGAACTGCATTGTTCAGTCATAAAACGTACTAATACAAGGGATCTACTGCAGCTCTATTAGGATTTGTCCCCCCACAGCATCAGTGTTACATTCACTTGGTACTATTCCAAATGCCAGAGGAAGTGACAATCTGCAGCAATTACTATAGAAACCATTTTGTTAACAAGAATGTCAACCACTAGTGGTATATTTATTAGAATCATACAATCTCCTTTAGTCTATGAAGTTATTTTCTTGGCCACCTAACTCATGGAATTTGGGAAGAGTATTATAGTCTCATGTAAAAAGAAAAAAAAATCACAAATTTTATTTTTCATAACTGTTACTTTATTTTCTATAGTCCAACACCTGCATCTGTCCTTCAGTCAAATTCCAACCCTACCACTTCATCACAAAATAAAAAATAAAAAGGAAACTAGAATTCTTAAAGTCTGACAGATTGAGTGGTTTACAGGATTAATACAGTCAGATCAGATACAACATACTTCTTCAGAATTCTCATCTTTTTTCAGTCTACAAAGCTTGTAAAATTAGTTTGTGATTAGGATCTGTATGGCAAGGGCTTGGCTAAGTCAATTAAATGAGATTAAAAAAAAATCATTAGATTTGAAGTGAATAAACTGGTCTGGACTGCTCATAAATTTCAATTATTTGTTCTGATGTAGATTTCCTTCCTGATCTGGGAAGGCCAGAAAGATCTTAATATCTTCCAGTAAGTTAATTCAAACTTGTGTCACTTTTAACTATGTCAAGATCTTTCAGGACAACTATGCAGTTTTTATTAATGGAAGAATTTGTAACATGCAGGGTTTCAGAGGGACTGTGCAGTAAACAGCAATGACAAAAATTAAGCAGCTGCTTCATTCACTGAATGCTATCTGTCATGCACACAGATCTGTCAGTGGTCCCACTTCAGAGGAAAAAGTGTCATGTAACTAAATACTGTGGACTCTCTGTTTGATTCTGTTACACAGGTGTTCATTCTGAAATAAATGGAACATCAATTTGACTATGTGAGGCATACACTTCACAAAGAAGAACTAACATTATGTAGGCAGCATAGATTTTAGTCACCCAATTAGTAACACATTTCTTATTCTTGATATTCTCACAGTTGAAATGCTAAATGGGATGACGCAGGTGTTTAAGTTGGAAGAAAACAGAAAGGAAAAATTTCAGTACAGACTGCTGTTTGATGAGTTGTATTAGAACATCTCTTGAAACATCATCAGAGACATTGTGCCCAAGTCACCCTTCCATATGCTTCCATTCATAGAGATCAAACACAGATGGCCCATGGTGAAGAATGGCTTTGAGGTAGGGTTAGGGGAAGGCAAGGATGAAGGCAGAATTCTTCTCTGGACTTTCTAGTTTTTCTAGATCATCTACATTTGATGAAACTTTAAGAAAAAAGTTTCAGTGAAGTATAAAAATCACTTATATATTGATAACAATTGATAATAGCAATGTAATAGTCATCACTACAGACCCTTTTCTATACATATGTTAAGTTGCAGGCACACACAATATCTCTTACATTAATAAATGTGAATACATACACGCAAAAAAAAACCCCACTGAATTAATGTTAATTTCATTACAAGTACAAAATAGAGTTATTTTATTGAAGTAACTTAAAACAAATAGAAAGATATGAATAGAAGAGCAGCAACAGCACCTCTGCCTTGAATCGTTTCAGCTGTTTGGTTCATGATACAACTTTTATTTTCCTGAAGAGAACAGTCACACACATATGATGCTTTCAATATAAATACCTCAACCCAATCACTGCCTTACTTATCTTAAATTAACCCAAAACCCAACTCAGAAGTTTTCCATCTTTCTTCTGACTAGCACTTGTAAAGATGAAAAAGATAGTAAACTTGTTCATCTTTCCCACTTTGCTGCAGTGCATACGCTGTTGCTAACGACGCTTTCCTTAACCCAAAAATTATCACTGCTGTACTATGCTTTAGTTTTTACTATATTAAACAAAAAATTCACACTTCCTCTCAATGACGTGCACTGACTAACTGTAGCTCATTTATCCATATGTAATGTTAGCTTGACATGTTTCCTTTCTATTAGCAGTTTGCCATGTTTGCAGGCAAGCATTTTCATGCCTTCTCCCATGCTGCGTTTCCAGGTTAAGGGACTCAAATAGCCATTTGGTTACCAGACTAACCACAAATTCCTCTTAAATATCTCGCTTTTTTATGATACTTCTAAAATACAAAAGAGAAAAATGAAAAAGCGTCAATACTTAATGGTAATTGCACCACTGAGAATTCAATTTATTTTCTGGTTACCTAACAGCATGTCTAAACTAGCAAATCCCTGAGAACCTAAGAGGTGGGAAGTATGTTTTAGGAATTCAAAACATTCTCTACTGGAAGTTCAGGTATGCCAAGGCCAGCACTGGACTGAAGCTAATATGTCTGGGTGGATCAAGTCTCACCTGATGATTTTTTACCTGATCCTAAGCAAGTAGAAGACTTTCCACTCTTCTTCAAGCCCTCATGGTTCAGGGAGCCATAGCAGGTGCCTACAGGAGGTCTCTGCATCTGTGGCATAGTGTAGCTGAGCTAAGCAACACACAGCAACTGAAAGCTGACTACACTGCTCTTGTACTTTTGTGTACTCCTTCCTGTAAAATCATTTAAGAACTCTCAGTAAGATACAAAGAGTAGAGACCATCCTTTAATCCATAGTATTTAGAATAGACCACAATCCATGAATTGATCTCAAAGGGAATATGTTGAATCAGACATATCATCCCAGAAATTCCTTCCAACTCGCTGTTTTAGTTGCTGAGTTGTTCTCAGTTTTTAAACATTACCTTTTTATTTTTTGCAGCTACATAATATAACAGGAATGCACAAATTCTTCTGCATTCTTCTTTGCATAGATTTTAAAGCATTTCTGAAATGTCACATTTTTAATGCAATTAAGCATGGTACAATTCAGTATAAAAAGCCTGTGGTCAGTAGGCAATAGAGCAACAAAATGTTAGAATTTATTTTCATTTACATACTTTTAGAATTAGCAGAAATAACATCAGAAAGAGCGCTATAAAGAAGGTAAGGTCTACAATCAGCAGCTGCAGGGGTTATTACTACAAATCATCCTGGTGTTGTTGGCTAAAATTACAGTTTTCTAAAGTATCATTTCTTAATTAATGGGTTTTATACTGTCAAATGGTAGTTGCTGAATGCAGCGATTACCTGCATTGCAAAGAGCCAACATTCATAGCCTATTCCAGAATTACACAGTTTTCTAAAACACAGCCATCTAAAAATCTCCCAAAACCTATAAGAAAAGAGCAGAAATAAGTGTTTTAATAACGTTTATCAAGCATGAAAGAAAGCTAAGCTAGACATTGGAAAATGTATCTCTGTGCCAATTATCCCACACTTCAATAGTGACAATAAAAGTAAGTCAGAGACCTCTGGGGGAACTTTAGCTTCTCACAAAGTTGAAAGAGAAATTCCCAGGGAATTAATAGCTAGCTCTATCAAAGCAGTGAGATACTCAATTTTCAAAATGGAAAAAGCCAGCTGCAGCATGCCCAAGTGTAGGACCCTCTTCTTTACTTGTCCATATCAAAATTATTTGCTAGCTAACAGAACAGCATTCTACAGCCTTTTGCTCCAGAAGAAACTGAGTTCAAATTTATCCTGAATATTTGAGGTTAAATAAATAAATAAGGCATATCTTGACAGGATCACTCATTACTAAGGAAAACACACTGTAAGCTACTTGAGTTTTTAAGATAGAACTAACTGGAAGTGACACATTTTACATTTCACAGGATCATGGTATTATAGGAAATGAAAGGGACCACTAGAGATTATGGAGTCCAGCCCCGCTAAAGCAGTTCCCTACAGTAGGCTGCACAGGAAGGCATCCAAATGGGTCTTGAATATTTCTAGAGAAAGAGATTCTTGCCAGAGAAAGAGATTCACAAGCCTTTTGAGCAACCTTTTAAGCTTTCCTTTCACTCTCACAGTAAAGAATTTTTCCTTCATGTTCCATCTGTGCCTTCTTGTCCTGCTGCTGGGCACCAATGAAAAGAGCCTGCCCTCGTCCGCTTGACTTCCACCAATTACATATTTATGAGCACTGATAAAATTCCCCCTTCAGTCTTCTCTTCTCTGAGCTGAGGTGCCAGCCTTCCCACATGAGGGAGATACTCCAGATCCCTCACCATCTTTATGGCCCTTTGCTGACTTCTCTCCAGCAGTTCCAGGAAGATAAAACAATGATGGTAAGCTCACTTGAAGGGACAAACCAGAATATTCCTGTGCTTCTTGACAGTAGACATAATCACTTATTTGTTTGCTACTTATCTAGAAACCCCAAGGGAGAGAGAGAAAAGATGTGAGATGCCCAGTGGAGAAGGGTTATATACTGGTAGATGGGATTTACTCTTAACTGTCATCATTGCAATTTTTCTAAACCAATAGCCAGTATTTTCCTCCAATAACTTATCCAATTCTTTTAAAGTTTGCATATCTAAGGAGCAGATTAAAAGTTTTGCAAAACTATACAAGAAACACTATCAAGGCAGACAACACCAGAAATTTTCAGTAGGTATACTGCACATTTCTCAATGTAATCCAAACTTAAGCAGATTTTTTTAATCTGTGTGCCTCACCATACATCATTTCTGTGAGTTTTTAATACCATACAAGAAGTTGAATATTTTTAAAGGAAAAAAAAAAATCACATTAGTGATCCACATACCAAAATTGAGTCCTAAGAAAATATTAGGCATAAACACAAAACACTGAGCCTGTATTGTAAGGCACTTCCATTAGAACTGCTAGATTTATGAAAAAAACAAGGCTTGGGTGAGATGTTGCTCTGTTAGCTCCTGAGAGGACAAGCATAAACTCTTTAAAGGTCCGAAAAAGTAGTATTATTTGCAGTCTTAAATGCTAAAACAAAGTATAGATCACAGTCATAAAACACTTAAGGTGGTAGAAGGGTCTTTTTGCTGAGCCTTGGTATGCAGCTCAAACAGGCTTCTCAAACAGATGGCAAAATCCAGAGAAGCAGCCTATAATTTGATATCGGCAGCTGCGAACAAAATACATGCACCATTGATTGGGTGACAAGAAGCATGTTACTGAAGTCTCTACCCAGCCACGCCTGGCCGTACACACTAGGAAGATTAAAAACTCAACTTTACAGTTTGGAAATTCAGTGTTTGGAAGAAGCAGCAAAACACATGCAATATTTGCGCTGCACAAGTGCAGTTAAAAAAGCCATGCCAAATCCCTCTTTTCAGGCCTCGGAGCAGCAATAGAATACAAATTCCCTCTGCCAACAGCAACTACCAGAATTTTGAGAGAGAAAAAGTCTCAGCACCAGCTGCACTACAAACTATGCAGCCTTAAAAATAGCAAAATCCTCACAAGAATGGTGAAAAAATGAATTTTATCATGAAACTATTGCAGCCATTGAAAAGAATTCAGTTTAGGTTTTAGATGGAAGGTTAAACTTTCGTTCCTACCATTTTTCACAATTTACTAGAAAGAACTGCTAAATCTTGGAAAGCCGATTTTTATTTGGTCATCTAAATTTTACCCCTTAAAAACTGAAGAGAATAACGCATGTAACATCTTCACATCCACTTCCCAGATGAAGAAATGGAATGCACTGTCCACGAGCTTGTGGATGACATCAAACCTGGGGAAGCAGTTGCTGCACTAGGGGAGATGTCTGCCATTCAGAGGGACTTTGGCGTGCTGGAGAAATGGGTCAGGTATTCACCAAAGACAGATATAAACTCTTGCCCTTCAAGTGGTTTAAGTTCTTCAGCAGGAAAGCGTGGAAGCCAGTTTCAGTTGGCAGTGTTGCAGGGATAAAAAAGAAAAAGAAAAAAAAAGAAAAGCAAACAAGAAAAGGCTTTTGTGTCCTGGAGGGCAAGTTGGATGTGGGTCAGTAGTGAGATTTTATTTCTCAAATTAACTTGATACTGGACCAAACAAGGAGGAGTGCAGTCAGAAGGATGAGAGAAGTGATTTAGCTTTTAATTTAGCACTTGAGAAACCACACCAGGAGGAAAGTAGCCACTTCAGAGCCCTATGCAAAACAAAAATCAAACAAAAAAAACAGACTAGTACAACCACTATGGTGCTACAGAAGGCGTCATTCAAAGAAAGAGTGAAGGAGCAGGACTTGTTTTGCTGAAGAAAAGATTGCAGGATTCATACAAGAATCATATTTTCAGGTGCTGCATTACATATATTTGGGAAATTTTGATGAGAGTAAGGATTCCACATTGGGACTTTGAATTCATGCAGTAATTAGCATAATAACAGATCAGGCTGAAAGGGTTATAGTAACTAGGGTTACCGTGGGCATGTGGCCAATAACTAGTGGGATTCCCCAGGGCTCCATTTTAGTCTTGGTTCTGTCCTATGTCTTTTTGGTGGCGTTTTTGTTGTTGTTGTTTTGTTTTTTGTTTTGTTTTTAAGTGACCTGGACAAATTAACTTGATAGCTGATTTCAACCTTCTAAACATCAGTCCCAAAAATAACTTTGTATACTTTTATTCTAGGAACAACAGAAGTATTTTTCTCCTTGTAAATGTGAATCTGTAGTAATAGTACATTACTGTCTAGAGAACTTCTGTAAGGTTGTCTGCAAATAAAAAATGAAATAAGCAAAGCTAATTCCTCCAGTCTGCTATGCATCATCAAACATGGATCTGACACTGCATCTAATAGGATCAGTTTTATTGATTTTCTGGATAAGAAACCGGAGTCTATTTTACATTGAAGTGACATAAGTGATTCAATTCATCTCAATCCAAGAATAATTAGGAATATTTAAGATGATATGTGCAAAAGTTCTAATTAAGTTGAATTTTAAAACTAGCAAAAGTTTTGATGTTAAAGATATTGTCAGTAGAGGAAACCGTATTTACCTAAAACCCCACATCACAAAATACAGGATACATGTCATCTGTTTATTCCAAAGTTTAAAATATTACAATGATTATTTTTAACACTGGCAGACAAAATAAATGTTTAAGTTCCTTCTTATGCAACAATATAAACAAAGTAATGTCAAATCAATATAATATATTGATACGTATATAATATGTCAAAATCAAACTATTTACTGCTGAAAACTAATCTTAAACTTCATTTCAAAATCAAATTAAGTCAGTTCAATAACAAGTTTACTTGGAGCAAAAAATGGCCTGTTATTTTGAGTGTTTTTTAATTTTAGATTAAAGCATTTAGTGCTGTTACAGTTCCACTTTTTACTTAATAAACATTTAAAAACCCATCACTTCTCTACATCATTAATCAGGTATTTTATCAAATTTACCTTATACCAGCCCAGACTTCAAGGGAAGACAGACACCCTGCTAACAAACATGCTTTTGAGACAAGAGTCTGTTGGTAGAGAATTACTGAGGTGTGTGCATTTACACAGTCCTCAGCAGAAGGTCTGCTTTGAGGCTGTTCTTGCTTTTCTTCAAGTTGTATCTTTCCTTTTAAAGCTTCTGTTTCACATGCATCTTCAGTTTATAACTAGCTATTTTTACTTCCTAGTTTTCCACTGCCTGCACATTGTACCCTTGCATATATACAGCAAGAATGTGTTTTCTTTGGGGAAAGAAAACAAAAATAAAAGCGACAGCAAAACAAGAAATCCATGTCCACAAGCATTCTGTAAGTTAATGAAAATAATGATATAACTGTGATATGAAGTCAATTACAGGGACTTATTTTCATATCATTTTATGCTGTACAGAGAAAGAGTGATTTCTTTGCCAAATAGCTACTTTACTTTCCCTTATTAGACACCGGAATCTTCCCATTCATCTTATTTGCGCTGTGGCTTGTTAGGTGATTTTCACGGCTCCGTTCAGAAGCATGAAGATATATTTCAAAACTGATGAATCATATTTCCAAAATACTGACATTTATATAAGACAAGCATGGCTGCTTATGTATCCAGTGCAATTAAATCTGTATATCCATACATTCTTCTCATTTAATTCCTCAAGGGTAGGATCTAAGCCAATCAAATTCTCCAAATCAGTAAATGATAAACTTGATTTGAAATAGAAGGCAAGCATCCCTTGCACTAATTAAAATGATGAGGCAGAAGGGAGAGAAACATCCTGATGATCTATAATCCCACTTAGTCTCCTGGAGGAAGACAGTAGCTCCTAGGAAAGCTGCAGAGTTTGTGGTGCTTTTGTTTTTCTTTTGTTTTTTACCTTGCCACAGATTAAAATTGTGTCCTATACAAGAACTGACACCTGAATTGTTATGAATTCCTGGAAGGAATGTTTCCTTTCAAAATAACATCTCAGACAATTTAATAAAATATTCAAATCTGTAATTTGAAAGGAGTCAAGTCACTACATGCCAACACCAATCTTCGGATATTTTTTCCTCATTGTTTCTCCTTAAGGTGAAGAAGGATGCAAACACTTCAACTGAGAAACCACGAAGCTAATAGCAGACTTCTTCCAGAGCTGTGAACAGATAACAGTAGTTATCTACTCACGCTCCAAATACAATTATATTTTACAGACACACTTGTACTGAATAACAGTGAAAGATATAGAGAAACCCAGTAAAGCTCCAATCATAATTTAGAATGATTTGACAGGATTGTTTCATGCCAGACAGAAAACTTGAGTGCCCTCCTTTACCTTCATATCACAGCATGTTTAAAGGCTCAACTCTTTAGAGAGAAGAACTAAGCTGCTCCGGTACAGCACCACTCTACATTACACTATAGGTGTATTTTTGAGGGCGATTTAAGACAACAGAATTGAAGGTGTGTAAGTACGTGCTTCTTCTCACTCTTTCTTAAGAAGGGTAAACTTAAATATCAGCTATTCTCCAGAACAACACTGGCAACAATGCAGTTAATTTCTCTCCTCTTTAACACTCTAAAGTTTCCTGGTTTATTATGGTTATTTTATGATTCTAGATTTATAATACGGATCAAATTGGAAATAAGTTATTCTCGTAATAGTATCACATTCTCAGTCTTTGCAGTGGTCAATTAATTAATCAAGGAAATGATGCCCATGAGAACTGATCAAGATTCCATTTACTTACAGAACAAATATTAACTACTTTAAAAACCTTCATTATCTCAGACAAAATGATGATCACTGTTAAACAGATATTGTACTTGTTTGTAGTTTACCTTCACCATCTTTCTTCCCAAGGAACAGAAGAAATAAGAGAACATATCCATATAAGCACAAAATAATAATTTCTGCTTAAGAAAATCACTCAGGTTGGAAAAGACCTTCAAGATCATCAAATCCAGCCACTGCTGAACCATACTACCCCAATTCTAGCAACACACTGATAAATCATGCCCCTGACCACCACATCCAGATGGTTTTTAAACACATTCAGGGATGGCGACCCAACCACCTCCTGTTACTCTACCACCTCCCATTTTGAATATATGTAACAGAATCATGTAACTAACCAACATCCTTTGGTGTTAAACTGTTCTAAATGTATTGGTGCATACAGCCCTCCTTGTAGATGGCTTACACTTTGTATAGGTGTAAATTTGAAATATTTGGGGCACCCACTATCAAGAAATATTGCCCACCCTTCTATTTTCTACAAACAGCACAGCATACCATCTGTTCTGAAGTCCTATGGTTTCTAAAACTTGACAGAACCTACTGTCCTGCACCCTGATTTTTCTGCTCCTAAAAGGTATAATCTAAAATCAGAAGCTTTAAGGAGACAAAAAGTGTTACAAAGCCAAATTGAATGAGCAGGGCAAGTATTCACAAGGAGAAAATACTTGGTTTTGGTTCAGCACAATGGGTTTGCCAGATAAAAATACAAAATTACCCTGAAAAGTTAAGTTGTCCATCTCACAAAGATGCTGCTGAACTACTTTGATCGGGGTGACTTTTATAAGTACAATTCAAGTATGTAGGAAAGTAAAAAATAAAAATAAAACTCAATTTCTATGATCTGTTTTAAAAAGTTCAGTCTGGAAAGTCCTGGTTCAGCCACATTCTGCTTGATGGGACATAAAGCTTTGGATTGGATTGGGATAGCCAAGGAGCCAAGGCATGAAGCTATGCTAAAGTTATGCTAGTAGTAGTAGTAGTGGTGAAAATAGCAGCCTACTGAACCAATCAGCACTGGTGGAAGATATCACTGCAGAACAGGTTGTATATTTGTCTGTGGACAGATAAAACATTATTTTAAATGCTGCCATAAACAGATGAATTATTTCATGAACTTACCAGCCTGCGGATATCCCTCTCGCATTCACGCTTTATTCTATTTATCTCATCCTGATGGGACTGGTAAGCCATGCGCAGGTCAGCCGCCTTCATTTTATCTGCCTGCATGATATTGTTCAAAGCCTCTTCGAGCTGCTTTTTACCAGACTTTAGCTCCAAGATCTCCTGTTGCAACTTCATTCGTTCACTGTCAAACACCTTGCGAGCCTCCTCCTTCGCTTCACTCAGCAGCGCGGTCTTCACCTTGTCAGCCGCCCCATCCCGCAGCACGTTGACTGTTGACTGCAAACGCTGAATTTCACTGTCTTTAATTTTCACCATTCTTGCTACTTCCTGCTCATGCTGCCGGATCAGCAGCTCCCTGACACTCTGAAGCTCCTTCATTTTCTCCTCGTGGAGCTTAGCTTTCAGTTCAGAAACATAGGCAGTATGCTTGTGTTGCTCCTGCTCCCTTTCTTGCTTAACCTCTTGGATTTTCTCTCTCAATTTACTCACCTGGAACGTCAATATAAAATATTGATTAGCAAGTGCTATCACACCTTCACAAGCCATCAAGAGAGCTTTTTGTAAACCTTCTTAAAGAAAAATCACCAGCTATACAAAAGCAAAGGCTGTCTACACAAAATTTCTCTCTTCAGCAAACAGCAAAAGAAATAGAGCTTGAAGAAGGCTGTTTATGCCCATGTGTAGAGGAATCTGCTGTGCAGAGATGCTACCGGCAAACAACATCAAGAAGCACCCAACCTAGTTCTCTCCCAGTTTTCTCCACCAACCCTCAGAGATTACTCTTATCCACAATCTCCGTGTAGCACTCAACAAGCTGATGGAAAAGGAAGCAGAGAGATTAAAATGCTCTTGTTTATGCTGAGTAAGTTTTCTACTGTTCAACAGGCCATTCTTCAAGGTCGTTCATAGTGATTCAGATCTTCACATAGGCTCAGGTAATTTACTCCCACAGCATCCTTCTGTAGCTAAGGAGCACTATCACTTTACTGCAGCTGGGATTCTGACAGTCACTGATTTACCTTGTTTATATATGTCCTGTCTCTGGGATTTGAGTTCCAAATTCCAACACCCAAACCCACTGTTTGGCCTAAGGGAATTTACAAGTGGGATTAGTCATTAATATAGATTGGGTGAGGGAAAAAATACATATATAGAGAGAAGCTCACTTCTGTATTGTAGTATACCAGAAAAAGTATAACGTACCCAATAACGCCTAATATCAGTAACACCTTTCTACAACCTTTATCACTGCATCTGCCAGAATGCAGGCTCTACATGTGATCTTCTTTAAAACAAAGGCAGAGACAATCAGAGATTTCAAAAAATTTTTGTTTTGACCTTGAGTAGTTATAAAAACATATAATCCACATAACACTTCATTGTAAAAATCAGGTTACAAAGCAGCTGAATATTAGTACACTCCACGTCATTCCCAGACTTCCTGCACCTATGCTGTGCACTACTGGGACCTGTGGTCACACAATGCATTAATGTATTTAAAATTTATGCTAAACTAAGGCAATGATGCAACTTGTCCAATATTTTAGTGCAGTATGGAGGGGAGGATCTCAGTAAATGTTATTCTGAATATTGACAAGAAGGCATAATTAAGACAGTTTATTTTTTTCCCCATAGTTCTGTATTTTACAGTAATAAACCAAAGTGATGAGTTAAATTGAAGTGGTAATAATAGCTCAGGAAAGGTTCAGAGAACTTTGCTAATTTCTTAATTATAAGCAGGATGGATCCAAACAGGTACTCTTGTGCATTTGCATTAGGAAAAACAGCATCTTAATTCAAAAGCCTCAGTGGTAACTCATCCAATGAGACAAACTTTACTATTTAATTTGACTGGTCATAAAATGAGACCAATCTGATACACACCAAGCTCCTAGCACTAACTTCAGGATTTTCAGAATCTGAACTCCACTTGAAGCCTTCTGGCAGCAAGGACAACAAACTTCCCTGGCACAGAGGTTGTTATAGCCCTATAATTTCAATAGAAATTGTGAGGCTTAATCAATTCAAATTCATATTAGGCTAAAAAAAAAAAAAAAAAAAAAGCCCTAAAAAATTTAAAAAAAGAAAAGGCATGTGGAAGAAGATATGGAGAGTATGGAAGCAATGTTCTAAATATACTGTGGACTAAACACCAGCTGGGACAGCATTATAATTGTACGTGTGGAGAAGGAAGTACTGAATCAGGCACCATCCAACTAGGATATTTATCACACAGATACTGTTATCTCATTACAGAATGATCCAAATCATATATGTGTTTATGCAAAGAATAATTATTTTCCCCCTAAATGGTAAGTCTGGCTATTGGAAAATATCTTTCTTTAAACATCCATATTTTATTTCTTCTGGTGAAATAACTTGAAGTTTCAAGCCTATAGCAGACAGCATGAATCTTCACTGCTTGCATTAGGACACACAGTTCCACAGGAGAGCCTAAGAAAATGTTAAGCCTATCACATCATTTATAGATAAATTTAAAAACCAAATAACACTCAAATTCACTTAAATTTGATAATCCTCTGGAACGTTAGTATTTTAAAATTATAGTGATGTCATGAATTAAGTATGAGACTGAAAGGCAGCTTTCAGTACAACACATTGTTTTACGAAGCCACAATAATTTTTAATATATGTGAAAAAGATTCTGACATTTTGAGGGGGACTAGGTTACATAAAATGGTATGCATGAGTAATGGCTTTCATTTTTCAATGAGCACATCCCAACATCTATATCCACTGTTGCTGTCTGACAACACATCAAACCTTCAGCCTAACTGAATATCATCACATCATCTAGTCATTTCACTTACAAAGTTTCTGCAAGCACAATGCAAATAATAACAATCCTTCTGTAGTCCCTTCTTATATATCTTCTTATAGTCCCTGAGTTTTGCATCTCTTCTTAAATGCATTTCAATCTACATGACCCAGAAAAATAGATGCATCCTAATCTTCAAGGTTTTTAAAAAGCCTCTTCCTGTTATTCCCTCTTACCAGAGAAGATGGAAAATTAGTTCTAATATAGTTGTCTTCCCTGAAAGCCATTAACTTTCTGTCCCTCTCTCTCTCCCAATATGTTAAACTCTACACTTCTGGCAACTGATGGAACAAAAATAGTAATATGGTATTTTCCCATATGCTTAACTGTCTCAGTTTTGAAATGAACTTAAACACAATTGAAATACATTTAATTTTAAATTCATAAAGCTGTTCTGTCTACAATTTGAAGCATATCCAAGAACTGAACCCAGTAAGTGAAAAAAATTCATGCAGGCTTTCAGGGCACCACTGAGAGTGCCTGTCTCCATCTTTACTTCCTCCTTTCCATCAGCTATTTACACATTTTGACCCCTGAAGACTTCTCTTCCCCAGTTTCAACAGCCCCAACTTCTTTCAAGAAAGTGACAGTGCATACCAACATGTCTTGAAGACAGAAAATTGCTGAGAAACAGGCTAGTTTCAGAATAAAGAGATAATAATGCGGAAAGTTCATACTATTTGAACTGATTTGTATGTCACAGGATAAAGTCACAATTGACTGGATTGCAAGAAGTCTGCAAAGTAAACATTAAACAACTTCAGGGGGAGAACAAAGCATGCTAAAACTTTTTACTTCTTAGGACACAATAACTTTTTTGTGGAACATTAAACTTGCAAGTGTAGAACTCTGAAATATAAGCAACAGTCTTCTGGAGAATCTACTGGCCTGATATAGCCTCTTTATTGGATGTGACAATTTGTCACATCAATCCGTAGCCTAGGAACTCTCCTGGCTTCTTTCTAGATTATATCACTGTATCACATCTTCTGAAAGAAACAGCTCCTATCAGTTCCAGTTACCTAAGAATCCAACTCTCGTTGCCTTAATTCTGCTTTCATGCAATCATTTCTCCAAATCTCCTGCTCCTCCAATAAGAGCACAGATGTAGAGACTGCAACCAGATGAGACTCCACCTTGTCAACCATTGATTTTATGTATCTTACACTCACTGCTCAGTTACCACTTTTCCCACCCACCTGTCTCTATTACTTTTCTTTTATTTCTGTGATCATACTCATTGTTCTTTTTCATAGCAAAAAGCTTATTATAATCACTCTATTCTCTGTGCACCTTCATAAACGTCGTCTTCTTGCTTACTCTTTTCCAGCAACAAATAACTCTTCAAGAGAAAAGTAAAAAATTCCATCTTGTGCATCTGCCGCAGTCTTTCTTGCATCCAGCATTTCCAATTCTAATAATTTATTAACCCAAACTCTCATGATTATGTGAGAGATCACAGAAAATATGTTTCTGCTCACACCTGAGGATAGTTCCCTCTTCTGTATAAGGATCCACTAGAAACTTCTCAAGGCTGCAGCTACTGCCCTTTGATTCCAGATCAAAATGAGTATGTGTAATTTGTCAGATACATTAATTGCACAAACACCACTACAATTCTCAATAGAATTCTCCTGTAGATCACACTGTTTTCTGTCAACAATTTCAAATACAATAGCATCTAAAAGATTTGTGATACTTCCTTGCTTATTACTCCAAATTTAGGATAGTCATTGTTTAATATCTGGCTATTGATGTCTCCTCTCTAATAGCTGTTTTACCAGCACAAGATGTCACATTAGCATGTTTAGCATATTCACTCCTATTAGAAATCTGAGTTATGACACACTTATTCCTAACTATTTTCTGTTGCTGACAGATGACCCAAATGCTCCCATCTTAGTGATTTGTAAAGTATTGATGGACTTTTTACAACAAGAGTACAGAGCTGAATTCAAATGTCCTTTGACTTTAATTGATAACACTATTACACATTGTTATAGAAATACTTCATCCATTTCCCTGCTCCAAGATGTTTGCCATGTTTTTTCCCCAATTACAATACCCTAGCAGCTACTTGCAATTCAGGAGGCTCCTTTTAATTTGTAAAGTTATCTGCCTCATTTCTTTTACTATACATAGTATTACATATAGTGTGTGGTAATAACATTATCTTATACATATTCAGTTTGTCTAGGTTCTCTAATCAACAGTTTTATTACTTAGAATTCTTTCATAAATAGCTAGCAATAACTCTTTTTCTATAGCATACTTTTTCTTTTTAAACTTCACATGCTGAAAATAGAGTTTATAGAACTTGCAGGAAGTCACTGATACATACAGACTGAAAATCTGACAACAAATCTCAAAAAGAAACCCAGAAAGAAAACTGGGCAAAGCATGAGGACTCACTGAAGTCTGTAAAAACCACAGCTCAGCAGACTTTGGTATGTAAACTGTATTAGAAAAAGTAAGAAACTCCTTTGTGGCTAATTCACTTAATTTCATTCTCCTCAACTATTTTATCCCTTGTGTATTTTATCCCTTTCTCCCTGAGGAGAAACCTTCTAATTGAAGAGAGACATTACACATAGAACATGCTTCTGCCCACAAAATACTGATGTTCTGTGATCTCACCTCCAGGAAATGTACAGAAAAATGCAGAATACTGATGCTAAAAAATAAAATCAGAATTCAGTACAGATGGAACAGCAGTGATTGCAAACATTATACTACACTGTTATCAGGAACAAATTTCCTGAGCTATTGGAAGATTATCTTCTGATGTTTCCTAATTATCTCAATAGGAACCTTTCCTTTACTTCATAGAATTGTTTTAAAACATTCACTATTTCACAGCAAATTGTCAGTTACAAAATGCTTTTTTTTTTTTTTAAAGCACAGGGGCTACCACATTGCAGATGTATTTTTTGCCAGGGATGAACAAGAGCCTGCATTCTACACTCAACAATCTGCACCAGAGGATGTGACCCACTGTTACTGTCACCAGCACCATTTTTTCTAACTGGAGAAATTCAGAGCCACATCTTCAGTTTATCTGCACTTCCATGTCAGACACTACTTTTTCAGACTGCTCCCTCTGCTGTCATCCATTGCACAGCAACAAAATGTAATGGGATATTGGTGGGAAAGTTCAACCCCTACTACCAATACCGCCACCATCTGCCTCTAACAAAAATAAAATAGGAGGCATTACTTTCAGTACTGTGTCTACAATTCATTCATCAGTCAAGACCTTCATCATCACCTTACATAGCTGCTACACAGACAGCACGTCAAAGCCCTGATGGTGAGACTGCGCTGCTTCTTTCTCAATTTTGTTATAGTGATTTATAGCATAAACCACAGAAAGATGAGAAATTTGAAGACAATGTTCTCCCCATCCTCCCAGGAATGCTTTCCAACATGCAGCAAAATTTACAGTGGACTGGACTGCACATTCAGTAGGACTTTAGAGCACTCAGGCTAAATTTCTGAATTCAGGCGCACATTATACATGCAAGTCTACTCATTTCTCCACACATGTATCTGAAATACAAAACCTGACATCCAACTTCAAAAGCATACCAGGGCTAAACTTTTAGCTTTTGTGTAGTCTCCAGTGTGAACAGTTAAAATTACTTCACCTGTCCTAGGTATAAGATAGCTTTATAATTATATGCTCTAACATGTTTAAAAAATTATAAAACTTACATTTTTACACTCCTCTTCCAAAACAGAATTAAAAAAAATAAAAAATAAGGAAGCTGAAAAAGACAGTGATAAGTACAATATATTAGCTGCTAAAATTAATCTTAGAGGTTTTCAGTCACTGGTCATTTTCAGGGAGTGTGTTTTTAAGAAGCAGTAGTTTGCACCACTCATTTTATAGTTCATTTTAATTACATCAAAGAAGAGCAGAAGTTGTAAGATAAGCAAGCAAGCAGCAACATAACCGGCTTTTCTGTTCATTCGTCAATTCTGTAATCTAAGAGACAGGTGAAAAGCTCAGACATAAGATCATAGCCTCTGCAGTCAGAGGCAATCTAGTCTGCAGTAGGAAATAAGCAAATATAAAACACCTGAATTTTCAGTTTCATGTTGTGTGAGTGAGTTTTTTCTTTAGTCTGTATTGAAAAAAAATCTGATTTCACAGAAATTTCCGTTTTCCAACAAATTTAGTTTGACTGTTCTGAGCTGAAAACTATTACAGTCATTCAAACAAGAATTATGGCTTTTTTTTCCCCCTCTGTAAATAATAAAATCTGGATACTCTATTTGCAGGTTTGTTTACTTTATCGTAAAATGATAATATTAAATAAAATATGAAAGAAAGTGCTATTCACACAAGGCTGTTAAACTTGAACATGGATAATAGACAAGCATGCTCCAAATATGTTTTATATTTTGCACCAATATAACGACACAAGTACACAAAGCCATGTAATAACAAGTGAATATAGTTTTAGCACATATTTCTTTACTGAGAGGTCCTTGAGACTTATAGAAATAAAGTATCATCAAGCAAAAAACCCAAAAATCCATACCCACATGAATTTATCTCCAGAACTGCTTTGGGAAAGGTCAAACTCACTGAGATTAGCATAAAATATAACGAGCCTTACGGCCTTTCCATAATTTGAAGTACTATAGGAATATATAAACAGAAATGCAAAATGCACCCAGGCTGGGTGGTGCTTTGAGCAGCTTGGTCTAGTGGAGGTACCTCTGCCTATTGTGGGGGGGATTGGAACTACATGATCTTAAAGATCCCTTCCAACCCAAACAGTTCTACAGTTCTATGATTCCATGTACTTCATAAATGAACACTGCTGAATATATGCTAGAAAGTCAAATAGTTACAGATTTGTTTCATTAGTAAACAGATGCACCAGAGCAGCTAAGGACAATACCACATGTAACACAATCAAACCACATCAGGATTCCTGCACATGTTATTTCCAAGCCAGTTACAATCTCTGTAGAGAAATACCTAACATAGTTTGAATACAATGCTTGTGTTCAACTCTGTACACACTTCTTTTAAGATACAATTTTCAGAGCTAAGATCAAATCCTAAACTCCTTTGTTTCATTTAAGTCCAGCTAAGCTAGTGCTGTTAGTATTGAAATTGCAGCAAGTTTCAGTAACCATACATTTGTGAATTTTTACTTACTTTTGTACAGTATTAAAATAGTTGGCAAGAGAATGGAATTTCATACTCTGTTCTCCTCATATTTCATACCACACCTTCCCTTGTCAAAAATTTCAGTTCATCAGTGAGTGGTTCTTGAGACATTTCATATAAATTGAATGCATATTTTAGTAGGGAATTAATTTGAGACTCAAGCTCTGCTTGTTTATGACATTGTTACTGTTTAGAAGAATGGTCACAAAGTACAGATACATACCTTGCTTTTTTCTTGCTGAAATTCTATCTGAATGTTGGTTAGTTTAATTCGTAGCTCCTCGTTAGCAGCTTGCAGAGCTTCAATATCCATGTCGGGCTTATCTCCCTTGACACGACCTTTCTTTGACATAATTAGTTTTGAAGTTTAAAATAATTTTTTGCTCCAAATTGAGCTACCAGCTAGGGCCTCCTGCTTTCAGCATTTAAGAGTTAAGTAGTGTTCAACCAAGTGTTTCACATAAATCTCTGCCATTGTGGGCTTTGTCTCCCAAGTTCTGAAAGAAACAATGTAGGAAAAGAATTAGAGTACACCACAGAGAAAAAAAAAAAAAAAAAAGATCAAACTTAATATCAAGTTTTAAAGCACATTGAACTTCACTGTAGTATACACTATACTACATAATGTGCTAGATCAGGAAAGCAATAAATCAGAAAAGTTATACAGTATTCCTCATCATACCTAAAATCATATCTGCTCTCCTCTTATGCTTACAGGAAGGGACGTTTATAAACATAAATCATTTTATTCAGGACCAGATAACTTGGACCACACTCAAGATTTTCAAGTGGCACTGAGACAAGAATAAATTAATATAGCTGAGTGGTGTTTAGTGGGAACTGCTTATTTTCTCTAGTAAGGAATAAGCACCTTTCACCTTTGGGTATCAGATGTACTGCATCATTCAAAACATCAGCATATATTGAAAAATTATCACAACATTAGAAAAACACTTTCAAAGACGAAGAGTAAAACATAAGCATTCAAGTTCAATAGTTTGAAATTATCTAGTGAAAATACTAAGGTATTTCATTTCATAAGCATATTGATAAAAATGACAGCTCAAATCAGGACAAGAAGGAACAGAACTCAGAACATCATCTCTACCTATGTTAAAATAGAGTTCTATTGTTTGTTAAATTAGTACAAAAACAGTTGAAAAAGGACCAATTACTTTATAATAAATAAGAAAAAGAAGAGGAAGAGAGAAAAGACACTTCTGAAGATAAATGGATTGCAGGGCACTTCTTCAGCATTTGGAATGTACCAGATGTCATACTTGAGAGACACTCACAAATGGGCACTTGTAGAGAAATTTCATTGAATTTGAATCATCAACAGTTAAGGGGGCTAGCATGTGAAAAATAATATTATAAATAAATAAATATTAACTAATTATTATTCAATTCCTGCTGTACCTTTTAGGAAACCCAGTAATTTTTTAAAGCAAATGGAAAACAACTTAAACTAAACTTTACAATGTTTCAGTCATATCTTCTAGTTTCACTTATTATTGTTTTACAGAATTAAAGGATATACTTCACCACTATTCTCAATCCCTTCCCTTTTTCTAGGAGATTGCTGGTTTTAGTAGCTAGATAGCGAATAGTTATATGATGCTTATAATCATTAAATATTAATACACAGCATTGCAGTGCCAAAAAAAAAATGATTTTCATAAAACCAAAAAACAAAGAACAATATTGAAATATTTAGAAAAAGAACTTATTACTTGAGTAAGAAGAAAAGGAATGTTGAAACTCTGGTTAAAAATAATGTGATCAAAAAAGTAAATAAATAAGCAACCTAAAAAATTATTCCTGGGTTAAGAAAGTGCAATACATGGAAGATTGTATCTTTACAGATCTAGTCTTAGTGTTATAAGCAATAAGCAATAGTAACAAATTGGAAACTGAAAAGTCCTACAGTAATAAATACAGATAATATAGTAACAAGAAAAATCATAAAATGTTATCATCGCAAATTCAGCATTCCAGTCTTTATTCAGAACTTGAACAATGTCATTCAGATTCAGTAAGAATCCTGGAAGGTGAAGTTGTCAATGAGTCAACTAAGGTAAAGCAAAACACAGAGGAAAAGTAATTGGGGGAAGGGAAAATGGTTCTTGTCAATTAAGAATTTATCTTCCCACGTATTATGTGGAATCAGTTGCATTTACATTTCATTTGAAAGAAAATTGCCAAGTTCATTGTGTCAGTTTCCTTTCAGCCTTGGATTTTTCATTCAGAAAAGGATGTCTTCCTTCCAAATGCAACACTGAAACTGCAATGCTATGACCTCTTCTAATTAAAAGACTTGCTTCTCCAAATTTTATAAAAAGAGAAGGTAGCTACAACCAATGAAAAACTATTACACTGTCTCTCCCACATCTCTATCAAAAAAAGCAATTAAACAAAAATACACATTCAAGCCAGCAGTTTTCTAAAGACATTATACATTAACTGAAGACACATTATTCTTAGCTGAAGCTGCCTTAAAATCAAATCCATTCTACTGTTCTTTAAGAAATTATACTATCAACCATTAGCAAGAGAACCTATAGAAAGCATTCTAAAAATGATTATAAAGACAAAAAAACATATATAAATATATAATACCATGTGCGTGTTTAAGCTCATACTTAAGACATCTCATCTACCCCTGTTTCTGATTTGAGAATAACTGTATTCTACCCCCACTTTAGATCAGACGTCTTTATATCTGACATGCAAACAGTACGTGGAAAAATGGAGAACAATGACACTTAAAATTCACAATCCTACTCACTAACAAAAAAAAGAACAACACCTGCTGAATAGGGCTTTTACAGAACAGATCAGTTCTTCAGTTCAGCTATTTCTGCTTTGTCATTACCCAGTCATTACCCATGTTTTCCCACCTCTGTCTAGCATGCAAACCAGTAACACTGCTAAGGTTTCTTTTCTGCCCAAGAAATATTGAAGAACCTTTGTTCATAATGGTCCGCATCTGTATTTTCATTTTTTTGGACTTCACATTCTAATGCCATTTTTAATTTCTTTTTCAAACTCAGATTTTTAACTTGTAACTGTCTTTTGAGAGAAACAAAGACCCTACAATCCTTCAGGGTTTCAAGCATGCCTGAGAACTCTGAACTTTTCCACACTCACAGTTTCAACAAATTTTCCTAACTTCTAACTGGGGAAAAAAACCCTATGCAAAAACAGCAAGTATTCAAATGGTTTCTATTTCTAATAGAATTTCTATAGAAATTTCTGATTTCCACAGAATTCTTTAATGCATTATATTTCTAAGGATAGTAAGTTCCATTCCAAAAGTTAAAATAAGGTGATTTCTTGTTTTATTTAATCTTGTCTCCTACAGTACTATACAGCTTTACTATGGGCTACAGAAAACTTTTGTTATGCTTGCAAAGACACAAGCATATCAGTGCTGAATATTCAAGTTTTAAATAAAATGTATTACCTTGGCATCTGACAAAAATCAAACTCAGTGGGCACAGGTAAAATCTGGTATCCTCAGAAATGCCAGTTCACCTATGTTATATTTTTAAGAAGTGTGGTAATCAGCCAATAACTATATGAGAAAGCTGACATGAATAGCTGTCAATGCCCAAGGCATATTTCCCAGGAGGTTCAGATGACCTACATTTTTTGCCTCAGTTCTCAGATCTATGTAATAAAATACGACTGAATGGATAAAAGCAACAGCATCTCTACAAGACGAAAAAGAATACTTTCCCCCACCTACAAATATAGATTTGTGTTATCAGAATAATTTTCAAAGTACATTGTAGACTAGTAAAACATTTTATGTACCCTTTTGTTAGCTACCAAACTGACCTATTTCTACAATAGTAGAGGTTTTAATGGTTATTTTAAATCCACTTGCAGTATTGTTAGTGTTCCACTGAGGAAACTCAAGTGTCACCTGTAACTTTTTTTCAGATAATAAAACCCCAAACTATATTTATTGTTAACTTACAGCCACACCTTTTCTCACTGTTGCTGTTTTAATAAGAATATCACTCTAGGTCCAAAGCTAGACAAAAAGCAATCACCAAGAAGCACTAAATTTTTAAATTAGTTTTTCCAAAAAAATCTCACTAACATAATTGTGCTGAGTACAGTCAAACAGAGGAAACATTTGCTTTGTAGAGACTGTAGTTTAGTATGAGTTTGACATTCATGATTCAGTAGCTTCATCACAAATCCCTGCTTTTCAGGTCCCTCCTCTGTAGTTAACTGAACTGGAATTTTTCAAGCTTCAGAATGATTTTCACCAATATATTAATTTTCACTTCAGTTAATTGGTTTCCTTTGTCATGTATGCAACTGCTAAAACACATGCAATGAGAAAATGCTTCCAAGTCAAGACATAATACGCACAAAAAAAAAGTATTTCATACTCATTTAAAACCTATACGCACCTTCAAACATCTATCAGCTAATGACATCCATACAACACTGAATATTATCTTTGATAGGCAGTGCTACAGGCCACTGGATTGCACCCAGTACATTAGTGGCCTTGCTCTAGACAGAGAACTTAAGCAAAGACAAAAAAGAAAAAAGAAAATCTGGCACTGATTGGAAAGAAGTTATACAGTAGACACTCTGTAAAAGGGAACATTTGAGCTGAAAAGGAGGAGAGAGAAGGAACTGAAGGAATCACAAATGCATTTAGTCATCAAGATTCACTTGAACTAGTTTGTAGATTTTTTTTTTAGATCTATGCTGAAGCAAGAGGAGGTAGTACTGCCAGTAGTCCTTGTCAGACATTTAAAATAGGAATGACAGAAAAGTTACACAATGAAAAAAGATTTAAAGGAACAACTGGCCTCTGATTTTACAGATAATTTTGGAGGATAACTAAAGGACTGGTTATAAACACAACTTAAAACAGATTGTTTTACTGTGTCCACAGGACACATACCACTGGTTGCACTGGCCTCTCCAAGACCCGATTAGAAATTCACTCTACAGTTCTCTTTCTGCACTACAGCATCTTAATATTTCAGAAATTACTGAAACCTTGACCCAAATATCTTCACAGAATGCTATGAGTTTGAACCTAGGCCGTTGAAATAAATAAAAATTCACTGGCTTCAATTAACATTGGACTGACTCCTATAAGTATTTACTCAATTTCACACGTGGCACTGGTTTGTGGATTAATTCTTGAAACAGTCCTACTAAATACACTAAAAGACAAACTATTACAAACAACAGCCCTGTGTCACAGACAGGATCAAAGAAGGAAGCAAAAAAAAATGTGAAGTTCAAGTGCAGTTTAAAGTAGTAAGACTCTCTTTCCACAAGCTTCCAAAATCAGGTCCAGCATACATTTTGGCAAGCAGGTTAAGACAGGGCTCAGCCTCTGATCTTAGTACCAGTTCCTTTCTTCTGAGCAGACTGAGGACACCTGACAAGGGGCTTGCTGTCTAGAAAAACACACACCCAGTCTTCTATCCTTCTGCTTGTACCCTGTGTCATTCAGAGGGAGGCCTGGGCTTTCATTGATGAGTATTTCCTCCTTGAAAGCACAGGATTTTAGAGTAAATGAAGAGTAGGAAGAAAGATCAAATTTTACATGTCCCAGTTTGGTACATAAAACAACAAAGTCCAAGGCTGATAGTAATAATGTTATTCACTCTCACTGACACCCTACAGCTTAACTATCCCACAGGCTTTTGGATTAGACTGGACCACTTCTGCTGAGTTATTTACCTGAATGTTAAAAAAAAAAGAGTCCTTTAAAAATGAAAAACTAAAAAAATCAATGTGTGGTATTTTTGTTTGTTTTGGGCAAGGGGGAATTGTTTTTTGTTTAAATTATCATTATTATTAATATTGCTGTAGAGGTTTGGAACAATTAAAACCCAAAACCACGAAAAAGAAGAAATTGGCAGGTAAGTAGGAAATGTGCAAAGCAATCAGATTTAGGGAGAGAGGTTCAGGTTCTCAAACAACTTTGAAGGCAAAACCAAACTTCATGAGAAGAAAAACTTCAGGAGATAGTCAAAGAAGGCTCAGAGGGGATCTGATCCACATCTACAAGTATCTAACGTGCAGGAGGCAAAGGGATGAGTCTGGACCCTTCTCAGCAGTGTGTGGTGATAGGACAAGGGGAAATGGACACAGGGAGATGGACACAAATCATAGAAAGTTCCACAAACGTGTGAGAACTTCTTCACAGTGCAGTGACGGAGCACTGGCACAGGCTGCACGTAGAGGGGGTGCAGTCTCCTCTGGAGAAATTCAAGACCCGCCTGGATGCCTACCTGTGCAACATGGGCTAGGGAGCTGCTTTAGCAGGGAGATTGGATAAGAGAATTTTTAGAGGGTCCTTCCAACCCCTACAGTTCTGTGATTCTGAGAAACACAAATGTTAACTTTTTATTTTGTAAGTCTGACGTGATTTTGGCCCTCAAAGGTCAAGTTTAAGAAGGAAAACAAGTATACCTGGATATGACCTTGTTAACAGCTAAACAGGGAAAGCAAACCAATGTGGCCATCTCTAGTTTCTAGAATTGTGTGTAATGAACCACATTTACTAAATCCATAAGCTACCTTGTATTATGCCAGCCCGGCTGAATTTCCACCTTACTGCTGTACCACAGAAGAAAAACACTGCTTTAAACAGAACAGCATGACAACTTATTTCAGTTATGCCAAGCAGGCTAATAACAAAACTTCACCTCTACTTTGACAAACCTCATTAAAATCAAAACTCTTAGCCAAAGTAGAGATGAACAATTGAGCTCAGAAACTGGACAAAGTATTTTGGATACAGATTCAGTTTAATTGAGTGGGACTAGACAAAAATTGATATCCAAAAATCACAGTCCTCTAATACTCTTGTTAATCAGTTAAGTTTCACTAAAGAATTCACATGATCTTTCCAGATAGAGAATGGTGTAACTGCTGAATACAGACCAAAGCATTCAAAACTCTGGAGATCAGACAGGTGGGCACCGACTTAATGTTTTCTACTGTGCGGCTTATACAACTCTCACGTTAGTACTTAAATACTGTTCTACAGATAAATAATACTGTGTACCCACGAACTGTATTGAGAGCTAAGATTTCATTCTGAACAAAAGGTTTCAGCGATGGTTTCCTATGTGACCAAGGACCATGCTGACTCACCCTCACTGGAAGCAGTGACTGTATTTCTTCGCATGCATGCCTACCAGTGGTGACAAGATGAGGTGACTCACTTAAATTCCTCCTTATGACAGTGCTCTGAAAATCAGCCAGCTAAAGCTGACAGTTCAAGCACTAATAGAGTGAATGTTCATTGGAGTGAACAGAGCTTCGTGCTCTGTACTGCAGGCTGATGGAACTGCATCACCCACATCAGCTGGGATGAAGTATTTAAAAGGACTTTCAGCCAGATGTTAGTTTCCTCCATTTCCCTCCCCTCAATTCCATAAGGGAGCAGCACAGCAGCTTAAAATTGCAGCCAGCAAAATGCACAGTAAGAGCTCAAAGACAGTCTCCTCTTTCTTATTCAGTTTCAACAGCGCAGAAACAAGCATGACATATGAAAAAAAAAAGCACAGCAGAGAAACCTTGTGAGCTGAAGACTTTCTTTGTGTAACCATCTTCCACTAACCACAAACCGGAAGCTTTGCCATACTGAGAATACTGCCAAGAAAGACATCCTTCTGCTGACTGCCAGTGATTTTGATTCATCCAGTCCAGGCTGCTTAGAACAGTGGTCGGCGAGGCGTTCCCCAGAAGCACAACAGGAATGCTCAGAGCTGGACATGCTGTCTGGGAGCACTTGGGTATCTGGACAGAAGTATTCTCTACATGTCGGAATCAAAACGTTAAGGACAGCATCCCTCTTCATGTTAAAAAACAAACACACAAGACAAATCATCCATAAGTTGGCTTGAAAAGAAACACACAAAAACAAAGCCTAAAATAACTCTGTGATGGACCACTGTTCAAAATGATTTTGAAGTTCAGAATTTGATCATTGCCCAGAAGTAAAAATCCCTGAATCTAAAAGAATGGTCAGATATGGAATAGAGGTTACTTCTACACAGGATTTAAACTTTTCTAGAAATCTGAGCACCCAACTTCAAGTTCTGCTAGTACAGTATTGCTGCTAGTTTATCTCCAACTGCTGGCTTCTGTCATAGGAATTAAAAGATGATTCTTTTTATCCACGCTGAGGAAAATAATTTTTTTCCCCTTTTACCTATGAAACATTTTTCAGTTTCTGTGAAATCAAGTTGCTCAAGTATATTGACTCGCAGAGCTGACCATGAAGACAGCACAGTGTTCTACTTAAAGCAAAGGCCTAGATACCTCAACCAAAGTTCACAAGAGTCAGTGTAATTAAAGGAAAGACCTTTATGTATTTTGAGCCGTAGTAAATGCAACCTCCTCCTTCTCTAGTCTGCTTCTGTAAATCACCTGTAGCTATGGACAAAATTTTTATTTAAGTTTCATTACCACACAAGAAGGATGTGGTAGTAAATGAAGCTTCATGCCAAGTTGTGGAATGATGTGTTTATATAACCTGTGCTATGTACTGATCTTAGTACTCTGTTGTCACTCACCCCACCTCATCCCCTAGAAGAAGTACTGGAGGGAAGCCTAAAACATTAAAGCACCAACAGTAATTCTGTAGCCATGCTTTAATCTTTTTGAAGAATTTATGGAGTAATAGGAAAACAGGCATTACCTCATCTCGACAGGTTGAACCACAGAGTAAGACTCTGCTTTAAAGTTAAGCTTGGCACAGTTTTAGCAGCAGGAATGCAATTTTTCACATCTTAAACAAAGCTATTCTAGCAAAACTAACAGTTTCCAGAGCAGGAAAGAAAAGAAAGGGGGAAGGAGGTGAGCATATACCATTGGGAACACCCTTACAGAACAGAGCTTGCCAAAGGAGCATTCAGTAAAGGAAAAGAAATAGAACTAATCTTAGTAGAGCCCATTTCTTATCACTAGCACAAATAGCAGTCCTATCTGCTGTTTTCCTGTTACTCGCTCAACTCTTTACCTCACAACCACCAGTTCTAAGAGACAAAAGAAAGGAAATGTATATCAGGAGGAGGAAGAAAAAAGTGAGAAAAAAGAAATAGCTGAGTTCCACAAAGATCAAGATTTGCTTGTTATTTGCATGGATTTATTGCATGCTGAAATGTTGCCTGTTTCAGTAAACACTGTGAAATGTAGAAGATATGACCATGTTCTTTCCTACTCGGAGACGCCAACTAAAATACCAACGCTACACACATTTACATTTCTGTTATTTAGTTAAAATCTGGAAGCATCAGATCGAAGATTTTTACTAGCACTTCACAAATGGAACTAAAGACAGGAAATTAGTTGATATTTTCTTTGACATATGAAGGTTTTTAAGCAGTAGATAATCAAATAATTAAATCTTAATCTTTGGAAGTTTAATTGAAATGCCCAAATTCTCTGCCTCTCATCTACTATCCAATTTCTTTTTTTCCCTGGGTTGTGATAACACCTATAAGCTATAGCACACCTATAAGCTGTTCCCATGCCTCTACCAGCACTATTAAAAGTGCTTTACCACACTTCCCCTCTTTCATTAATTTCCATTTACTTTAATCACAGAATCACAGGGGTTGGAAGGAACCTCCAGAGATCATGTACTCCAACCCCCCTGCCAAAGCAGCTCCCTAGCCCAGGTTGCACAGGTAGGCGTCCAGGTGGGTCTTGAACATCCCCAGAGAAGGAGACTCCACCATCTCTCTGTGCAGCCTGTGCCAATGCTCCGTCACTACTTACTGTTTCTTCACAGTGCAATCATCCACATCTAAATTTCTAAATGCAAAGATGAGAAAAATGTTAAATTACTCCTGCACAGAAAATTGCTATAACTGCACCCTTGCAAGCAGTTTGAAACAAGTTCTTCTACTTGAGAAAGATGGGAAGTCTCCTTTCAACAGTTTCCTGATATTTCTCTGTTTATCAAACTGTCACAGTGGAACAGATAGATTAAAAGTACAACTGATCCCAAAGTGAAAGAATAACATAAAACTCACAGAATCACAATAAAATACTATTATCCTTTTGTATCTTCCCTACTTCTTGCCTGAAACAACCACAAAGCAATAAAGTATTTCCTCAATAAAGAAAATAAACTCTTCTGAACAAAGCAATAGAAACATCTCTGCTATAATTGGAAATTCACAACTTATACTTCAGTAGAGTCCCTTATACATCTTCTCTGCACATTTTTTAATTTTAAGTGAAATTTAACATAACTGTGAAATAATTTATTTCCCTCCACAAGACTCGTGCTTTGGGTTTAGTTGCAACAAGCAGCACTTAAGCTAGCAGCACTTCAGCAGAGACATTTATCAAGTCTGCAAAGTATATTTCAAGTTTGCTGACTAATCTGATTGCATTAGCTCTTCCTGGCTCTTGTCCCAACCATGAGAATCTCTCTCACTTCTTTTCCATCTCTGCAGATTGCGTGCAGCTGTTAAGTCAACTTGGCACTCAAAACTGCTTTTCTGCCTCTCCACACCTCTATGTGGTGCCTGAGCCCTGGTGCTCCTTCCTTTTGAGCTCCAAGAAGAGAACTTATTTGTCTGTCCTTTGAAGGAAGGTAGTGTTACCTCCATCACCACACGCTCCTCTCATTGGGAGTTGCTCATTTCCAGCCCATGTACAAAATGCTTGATTACTTTTCATCACTTTGCTATCTGTCAAGACATCAAATTTAAGCTTTGCTTCTATTTAAAATGACTTAAGTAATGCTGATTCCCCTCCCATCCCTCAACACTTTTCATCACGTCCCCATCAAAATCAAACACATCCTACCTTAATGTTGTATCTTCAAGTCAAAGTCTTGGATGAGCAAGCAATTTTTAAACGCAAATCCAAACTCTGCAGGTCAGATTATGATGTATATTTAAATTATTCAGTTCCATCTAAACTCAGAAGAGCTCATTTGCTGCGATAATCTTTTCTACATTATAATGGTTTGTGTTTATCAGCTGATTGCTGGGTTCACGTTCTGCTTTACTCACATTCAGTTTCTGTACTCTCACATATGGACCTATGACATTCATTCTTCCCCATATTTTGCTTTTGTCATTTTTTTTCATTGCTATTACAAAAAAGTGCTAGTAATACATTTTTGAATTATGTATTAATCAATACATTATCAATTAATATAATTCACATTTGAACTTCCTTTTCAAAGGAATTTAAGGTAGATTTCCTGGATTATGTTGAACTTTAGTTTTTCACACAGTTCTTGTTAAACACAAAGTGAACTGTGAGAAGTGCTTCAGTGTGTAGCACTTCTCAGGCACACTGACTCCAAATTTAATAAATATACATGATATAGAAGAAGATCAAACAAGGAATGAAAGGAGCAGAAAAGCTTCAATTGATTAAACAAGTTCCTAATACTGCTGTAAAAATAATGCAAATACAGTAATGATCAACTGAGAAACAACCTGAAATCAATTCCTGTTGTCCAAACTGATGGTAATACAGAAATAAAATAAAATTTTAAAATATTTTTACTTAAGTTTATATGTAATACTATATTAACATAATATTTTCAACACACATATGGATTTTTGTTTTATGTGTGTATGTGAACAGTTTCTATCAAGATTGGTTTCCATCAAGAAGTGTTTTAAGCAGTGAGATAATCTTGAGACTATATACTTAAGAAACAGCTTTTATAATAATGCATGTTTCTGTATAGAAATTAAACATATATGCCATAATTAGATCATGTTGTCCAATTAACTTCATTATTCATAATGCACTGTTCACAATTACTAATGCTTTCAATAAATTAAGAGCTGGAAAACAACACCACAACAACACAAGCAAATAAACAACAAAAAAAGATCAGCCAATTTCAGAAGAGAGACTATTTATCAAGAAACACACTATTACAAGGACAGTATCCTAAAGATTTCATGTCTCCAACTTTTTGTTCTCACTACTATTTATTAATGGTATAACACACAGGCAACAAGTCCTCAGGGTTCATACCTTCTTCCACTTATATAAACATAGGAATTGACAAGGAGCTTGACTGAAGATCTGCTTTGCTTAATATCCAAATGCAAGATCTAAAGAAATGAAAGACCTTTCTATGGTATTGGAAAAGTTTTAGTTTTCTTTTTAGCACCTCTTGCAAGCATTCAAAACATATACAAGTATTTTTGGCTAAGCAAAACATGACTTTTCTTATCTTAAGATGACCATTAGCAGCCACATATTTATCTAACTGTAAAATACATGAGAATTCTGCCAGTAAGCTGAAAAGCTATCAGCTATCCAAACGTACCAACTTTCCAGAGCAGTTGAAAGTTTGCAAGTAAGACAAACCATGGAGATGCATGTTATAGTAGGGGTTTTTTTTTTGTTTGTTTTTGCTGCGTTTGAAGAATAGTAGATCTATAGTCATAAATGAAGAAGCTTTTGTGCAGAGGATTAGTCAGCAAAGATAGATTGCTCGAAGGCTGTTAAAAAAAAAGAGTAAGCTAATTTAATCTACATTGAAATTGCATCAGTTTAAAGCAGTGGGTTGGAAGCAGTTATGGTAAATTTCACAATCTATCAGTCAGTAAAACAAAGAAAGACATTTAAAATACAAATCTGCCTGGCTTTATGCCCTGTACATTGCAGCAATCCTATATTTTCAGACACAGCCATTCTTATTTAAAGAAACCTACCTACACAAAGCAGTGTGATGTAACAGCTTCCATTGAGATCCAGTTCCCACATAAACATATTTGTGTTTATGTGGTCATTGTGAGAAGATAGTTAGGAAGTACCAGAAGCAGTACAACCAAATTAACAGGACATTGATATGCAAAAACTAAGAGTAATCAAATAAGACAACTTGGGGCCAGATAGGGACTTTCTTGCCTTTTTTCCCCATTTAGAATTGGGCAAATGTGCATAAGTAATCCAAAAGATGAAAATTCTATTCAGTATTTTCATGAAGTAGTTACAGGAAATTTTCTGTTTCCTCAGATAATTAGCACACAAAGCAATTACTTTCAGAATTAGGTATCAAAGACTTTCTCATATCGTGAGCATTCTTCAAAGTCTATTAAATAAGCCAATTCAGTCCAAGTCAATTTATTAACCCTTGTTCATCTGTTTTGATATATGAAGGAGCAGATAGAATTGAAGATAACAGAAGAACACTTTTTAAACTGTATTAGAGATTTAAAATCAAAATTAATTGGGAAATGTTATTCAGTAATTTATTCTTTTCAAAATCAACATAATCTACTTCTATTGCATAGGTCACTGTGAAAGGTATGTTTCCTTCTTATTTCTGTGGAAATTACAACAGATGTTAAGAGAACAGCTCTATTTGATATAACAAATTCTCAGCTACAGAATCCTATTTTTCTCAAGTCACCACCATCAGCTGTGCACTTTCACCAGTGATGAGCAAGAGCCCACATGGCATGCTTGTAAAAAAAATTTCTGCAAGAGCAGAGGTGGCCCACTGTTTCCCAGCTGCTGTGTCAGCATAGTTGCTATAGGAAAATTTGCTTACACAATCCACCCTTCACTGGCCCAAACAGGAAGAAGTTCGAAGGTTCCAAATCCAGACACTATGGTGACCATATTCAGCCAAGATCAACATGCTCCATGGTCTTTAAACTGACATGGGTCCTGGCACTGTGTAGCAAGAGAAAGACTGTCTTACTCTCCGGCCCGACTCTAGAAGTTCAAACCTTCATCTTAACATTGTTACGTAGCAGCAATAAGCATTTGCTAATTTGTTCAGATTACAGGTAATCTGGAATACTTTTCCTATCCAAACAGCAGCAAGCATCACTTTACCTGCTGAGCGACACATCCTGAACCCAGCAATAAAATGTAATGGAATATTGGCAGAAAGTTCCAGCCTCTACTGCCATAGCATCAACACCTGCATCTGATTTTGCGGAACATAACAAAATAGGGGGCATTACTTTCAGAGCAGTCCTTGTATTATTAGATAGGCACATCAGTACAAATCACCTTCATATCTGTCATTGAAGCTCCTCCTGCTGTTCACCATAAGGAGTTAAACTTGGTCAGAGATAAATGTTGAACTGTTCTCTCAGTCAAAGACATGATTAATTACCCATAGCCCCCAAAACACACAGTTATAATAATTCTTACCTTTAGTAAAGTTAATTTATTCAATAAACAACAAACTATTTTAGACTTGTTTTCATTCTTTCTATTGTGCTTTTTAGTGACTACGCTATAGGGAACATCTCTCAAGCACTAAAATAAAGATACTAATGAACCATTAGCTGTAGTAGAGCATCACAAAAGGCAATTGAATACTACCCAGAGGGGCCCCTAAGGCATTTTCTGTACTTTTTAAAAAAAAAAAAACAAAAAAAAAAAACAAAACAAAACAAAAAAAACACTTTACTCTTTCCTTCTTCAGGAAGATTTCAGTAATGATTATACACTGCACAGCTGTCATTTCTCATAGCATTCTCCCAACTCAGGATCACAGTTAACAGGAGTTCTTCCACTATGCACTGTATTCAGTGAAACATCAGGTTTTGTTAACAGCAAAGAGGCAACAATTTCCACATGCATGCAAACTGCAAAATATCTGCCAATAAAGGATATTTTCATGGTTTTTTTTTTGCTTTTGTTTTTTGTTTTTTTGTTTTTTTTTTTGTTTTTTTTTTTTTACAAACTTACTTAATATTCAGTGTCTTTCTAGAAAAACATTTCTAGGATCCACTGATATTTTTGCTGCTGTAAGAACAGTTACATGGAATGGGGGTTGTCCAGTCCTTTTAATATTTCTAAACCTAGTAACTGCATTATCTCTGAAGTTTCAGTGTAGGAAGAATCTAGAACGCATAAAAGCCAGGAATTAGGCAAAACTCTTCTCCATTCCAGTAAGAGGAAACTGATATTTTTCCTCGTACATGTATGGCTGGTCGCTCAAAGTAACCCCAACCATTGACTTCTAATGCAAAGCATATAAAGCTGCTTTCTCAGTGCTCAGACTTGAATACACTATATACACACGAAAGCCAACAGAAGGCTGAGAAACTGTCAAAGAAGCTTAGCATCCCGCAGAAACCAGGCTAGTCAAAGACTTTCCTCTTTATTAATGGTGACAGGCATATGTGACGTAGAGACAGTGGTCACAGTAGCAAGCACGTGATGAGCATATGACACTGGGCATCATTTCTGTACTGAAGACTCGAGATTCTACAGGGAAAAGAAGCCTTAGAGAATTAACAGAAAACAGAGTAAAAGCATTGCTATAAAGAAGTTCACTCAGTGAACACAGAAAGGCTTCTTGTAACTAGAACCATATTAAAGCAGGTAGAAACTTAGTAAAATAAACCAAATTAGTATTGACTGCAAAATCTAGTTAGGCTGAAGGTCTATTTCAGCATACACACAAAAAAAGCTAAACTTGAAGCTTTAAGTTGTATTGTCTGCAAGAAATTGATAGTGTTGTAACTCTATTTTAAACTTATCCTTTTCCTACCCAACAAATACATTAGCAATGCACAGTACCTTTCTCTTGTCCACGGGTCTCTGAGGCAGTTGTGTTTGATTTTATGTTGAAGACGTCAAGTCGTAGCTCCTGGTTCTGCTCAGACTTAAAGTATGTTTGTACTGGGATTTTCCACACAATGAGTCCTACTCTTATTGGCACATCCTCTTTTTCGTCAGGATGAAGGGATTTCTGAGCAATATTGGTGACATTATCTGTTCAACAAAAGAGTTTGAACCCACGTTAGACTTGTCCAATAGTTCTGACAGTAGTAATGCAGTGAAAATTTATACAAGGTAACAAAAAGAAGAAAAAGCATGCAAAATTGTGTGGCTTTTTTTTTTAATTAACAACACATACGCAGAGTCCAATTCATAATTGTTTTTGCTAGCTGATCTTCAATCAGAGCGACATGTAAGTCGATAAGCTAATTAACAATTAGAAGAGGGCAGTGCAAACTTAACTGAGGCTGTATTTCTTTTCAAAATATACCACTGCTTGTGGGTTATAGGCTTAGAGTGTTATGGTAACTGCATATGAGTTGTCACATGCGTACTGGCCATCATCAAGGATCTTTGTAAGCATCAAAAATATATCAACATAAGGAACTTATCGCACATCCTATTCAGCTAAGAAGTAGACTGAATTTCAGAAACCTAAATACTATTTTTTCTATGCCTGTCCTAAATAGTGAAGGAAATTTTGCTAATTTCTGCTTAAATAATGGGAAAAAATGCACGAAGGCTCGATACCTTTTCCCTTCACACTTAATGAAAACATTCAACGTATTTTGAGCATGGAAGCACCACAACACCTTTATTTAAAACCAATACAGAAAATAGAATAGAGCCTCCCAAGCATTAAGTCCTTTCACAGTATACCCTTTATTCTAAAGTATAAGCCTATAATTGACTAAAAGGGATTCAGGCAAAGAGAACAAATCTCAATAATGTCTAACATGGGCATCTAGGCACTCCAGAGCACAGGACTGCTGTGAATGCCATAGAACCTAGCAAAGTCCAGGGCCTTTGGCTGAGAGCTGCAAGGCAGGCAAGATGCCTTGCCTGAACAGTACTGAAATATGACAGGCTTGTTATCTTGTGCTTGATTCAAGCCTTCACAAAAAGTTGTGCTTCATGAAGAATACATCAGGCTTGCCTCCAATGGTAACAGTCCGCAAAATATTAACTCCTTAGATTCCCAATGCTTTAGAATACTTCCACTCAATTTGAGTGGTTTGTTAAAGGCTTTGAGTCAATGCTGCTGTTAGTTGAGTAAACACAAAATCCTCAGGGGATAACTGAGCAGCTTATTTGTTCAATAAGGACAATCATGGCAGGGTCTAATGGAAAAAAAAAACAAAAAACTACATGCGTATTTCCTTAGGGCCAAATACTCTGCTGTAAGAGAATGTTTTTAACAAGTATAAAAGTAGAACGAGGGTCAGATTGTGGCAGGAGATCAAAGTGCTGAAACAGCTTAGTCAGCATCTTTTAAGTAGCACAGGAGGCTGGAAAAGGGGAATTTGCTTGGTTTCTGGAACACAAAGCCTCCTCAGGGGAGAAGGAGCCAAGAACTCAGATTTTTGTCAGATGCAACTGATTTGACCCTACCTTCATTATTCTTTAAGAGTTGCCCTGTTTCTAAGTATTTCAATAGTCATTACACATAAAACAGTATCTTGTTGTTCCCCTCTAGCCTCGCAGCAGCTAATTTGTACAGGTCTTAAAGGGAAAGAGGAATATTTGCAACATTAACAAGTAAATGCAGAAAACATTCAGCCCAGCGAGAAAGCAACAGTTAGAAGACAGTATTTGCTAAATGGCCATTGTACAGATCCCAAGACTCAAAAACACCACAAATTTTCAAATTGAAACTTACTCTGGTGAGTGGTCTACATTTAAACATGTATTCAAATTTCAGCAGATCTACTCATTGCACAATACCAGCTCTTTGAAGAAGTTCTTACATTCTAATAACTTGTTAAGTTCAACAGCAGCTGCATTAAAATTCTCCAGTTGTTTGGAAACAAAAATGTATCTGAATAATAATTCTTGACCAGGAGTGCTCCCTTAATGGAATGTGCAGTATTTAGAGAAGCTTTCATAAAGATGAACATGCATCTAGAACATGCAATTTCAAATTGCTTTAATAATAGCATATCTAATAAATATAGCATAGCAACGTCACATACCCTTTTTTAAAGTAATTGTTTAATTATCATAGCACATCATCAAGATTAAAAAAGAATAATTGGGAATAAGTCCTGCAGAAAATATTGCAGGCTTGAAACGTATTTAATTATGTCTATCATTGGATATCATCAGCATTATTTCCATTACAAATTACTAGCAAGCAGTGGAAACCTACAACCCAATAATCTTTAAGTAATCTTCTCGTAGTTGCTCAAAAGATACGTTAATACAAAAATAGATTAATTGGATATCTAGTTTCCCATTCCCAGCAACCGCTAAGCTAAATCTACATCTAGTTAGGGTTGGGAGAAATGTAAAGAGGAGAGGGATGCTGTTTCTTTGGAAAAGCTATTTATTATCCTGTAAATAAACGGCACGTAAGTGATACTTAAGTTTCATTCTGAATTCCAAGTATATCATGTATGCCAGAAAATCCACAAAAAGCCAAAGCTATTATAGAAATAATTTGATTGATGAACTGATGTTTGACAAATGAGTAATTTCATTCAATGTAATAATTCACTCATATCCTGTAGTTAGGGCAGTACAGACTAAATAAAGAAAGTTGATTGAATTACATGCTTTGTTATATAATGGCCCTCCAGACAAAAGTTCAGTGTTACAAGAATGAAGGATTTATTTCTGTTTACTTGGCAATGACTTGCAAATATGCCAACACTTCTCAAATAGTTAAAAAAATTATCTTGGGTACCTTCAGGACTTTCCTAAATTGACAAACAAAAATATATGGAATCTTTTGTGAAAAATTCAGCTTCTCACGTATTATGACATCATTTCCAAATTCATCTGTCCTTCAAACAGTCACAAGCAGGGGCTAACTCCAATCTCCAGAGCAGAAAGATGAACAACAATCACATCCTTACCCTCTCGTAAGAGGAAAGTATTTCTTCTGAGTGTTTCAGAAGCCCTCCATATAACATTTTACAGCTGGTACACATTTTGAATTTTTTTGGGGAAAAAAGGCTTCTGGTGTTTTAAACAAGTAAAGCATGATAAACAGCAACATGAATGAGCCAAATAAGAAGCAATCCCTTTAGCATGTGGGAATATAGTGCTGACTGTGTCTGTGAGTTCCCTGCAGTCGCTGCTGTAGTAAGCTTTGCTTGGCAAATTCTTCATAATGGGAATTTACATTACCTTTTTGTTGTTTTCTGAGAAGTTACTCTAATCAGCTGACAAAGAAGGTGAGACCTTATCACCAGAGTGTTCAGGTATTAAAAAATAGGACATGTTCATTACATGTTAATGTAGTACCTTGCTTCCTAGTCTAGAACCTTACATTAATGACATTAATTTGATTATTACATACCAGAAGTACCAAAAAAAACTTCTGAAGATGGAATCGGTAGGTATTAGTCACAGTCAGTACCAGTTAATGAGGAGAAAGTCTACTTTAACTAACTTAATTTCCATTTATGAGAAGGTTGACCACTAAGTCGACCACAGAACCCTACAGGACAAAGTATCCAACTTACAGTCAGACAAAACACTATGGGTTAACAGCTGGCCGATAGATGAATCAGGCTCAAAGAGTTATAGTAAACAGGGTTACATCAAGCTGCTGGCCAGTCACTAGCAAGGTTCTCCAGGGCTCCATCTGTAGAACCAGTTCTTCCATAATTTTTCATAAATGACCTGGATATAGGAGGCAAATGAATACTAAAGAAATTTGCAGACAAAACCAAATGGAAAGAAATCATTGAATTCCTCAAGGATGGACAGGCCCCGCAGAGAGATTTTGACAAATTAGGGGGCTGGGCAGTCACTAAATGCATGAAGTTTAAAGATTTGATTTTTGGGGACTCCTGTGTGGAGCCAGGAGCTGTCCTCAACGATCCTCATTCACGTATCCCTTTCAGCTCAGGATATTCTATGATCCTGGAAGATTTTTCCAGGCATTGCTCTCTAATGGAATCTTACCACCAGATTAGTTTCAGGATGCTTCATTCCACTTTCTGTGCCCTGAAATGACCCAGCAATTGAAGCTATTTTGTCTTCCTATTACACAACTTACTCAAAGACATTGTCTAGAGCATTGAAGGTTTACAAGACTATTTTTGTTTCCCACTCCTACACACAGCATTTAGTATGGCTTCAGCAAAGTGAATGAGATTGCTGATGCAATCAATTAGATTAGCCCTGAAAAGGACTTAATGTACTGACTTTCTTCTTTACTATTTCAGCAATTACAGTGTTGCTGTAATATTCTTCATTCATACATAATTTCCTTATCAGTGACCTACGTCTGAAGTCCTTCCATGATAGAAATGGAAAGATTTACCTTTCCAGAAACAACTCCTGTTTTTCTATATATGGTCCTCAGGCCCTTCTGTTTACTTAAGTGTAATGCGACATTTACTAGGTTATTCAGGCCTTCAAGCTTCTCTCACATATTTGCTGTTTTGCCTCAGCTGTTCAATTCAGTACACAAATATGTATGACACTTATTCAGGATTTGTAATCATATGAGCACATACATATTGGTGGCCCTTTACAAAAACAATTGTGTTTCTAAACCTGAATAACTTGCAATCTGATTCTCGTACCTTAACCAGGAAGGTCTCAATGCAAAGGCTAGAATATACTCATTTAACATAATTCACCGTATCAAAGTCAATTAAGCAAGCAAATTTCACATCATTTCACATCAGCAAATTTTAGGAGGAGTTTGGAAATAGAGGTGAGTATTGCTTCAAATATTATAATTCCCCTTAAATTCCGCTGTGTACCTGTAGGAAATCTGCACAGTGGTAGTTACAGTATGGATTTTATTTTTAAGAGGTTTTAAACTACTCAATTTTTTCGTTGCAACTGTGATAGTCCCTTCCTGTAAAAGCCCAGTAAAAGTACAGGTACCAACAACTTAAATCATGGTATTCAGTGAGAGAAAAATCATAAAGACAACACTTAAAATTTCAACCAAAACAAAAGCCAAGAGCTATGCTATATTTATGCAGCTAGAAGTTATTATATGAAGAACTAGTTGAAGAACTAAGTCTCTGCTTCACAACAAAACAAAACAAATAGCTAGTAGGGTCAGATCACATGGTAAGCCACTTTCCCACTAGTTTCAGACTAAAAATTCCCACCTTTAGGTGCTGCTCTTTTTACAAGTTCCTGCATTTCAATAATTTCCTGTACAGATAATTCATAGAAGGATTAACAGTAGCTATCTGAAAACAGCTGAAGAACTTGGAAAGTTAGAACATTTTATATCTGAGCAGGCTAAAATTAATAAATACTTTACAGGCTCATTATATAGTCCACTATAGTGCTATCTAAACCCAATTCCATTAATTGTAGTTTAATAAGCACAAAATGCATACCTGGTCCAATTAGAAATAACATGAAGCTGGGAGATATTTGTTGATGCATCTACCATTAATTTCAGCTAGTTTTCCTTATTTTCCCTTTTTAAAACACTGACCTCTTGCTAGCTTTGAATCAGTGTTGCTGGATCAACCTGTACGTGCTCTAAAATGAAAATATATATATATATATATAAAGGAAGTCAAAGATACAGTCATTTTTCATTCTCTGTTCTCTCCTATTTACCACTCAATAGATACTCTAACTTCTTTGTATATATTTTTTGCTTACAATAGCGCTAGCAAAAATTCTAAAACAGAGCATTCTCCTCAAATCCGCAGTTCCCTGCATCCAAGGATCACCATCCAAGGTAACAACTAGTACTTCTCCCTTGCAGATGCAGTATACTGAGGAAAGAGGTTTCCTCAAGGTCATGCAGTGAGTCAGCTGAAACTTGTGAAAAGGACTCAGGGCGGCCGCACTGTATGTGCTTGAACTGCTGCTGCTCAGCCCTGAGCCCTCCCCAGAAGGAAACCTACACTTTCTATCTCAAATCCATTAATTAACTGTGTGTTATGAATAAAATTGAGCAGCGGTTTTTATGTTCAGTTTGTAGCACATTACTACTGCTTCAGTTCCAACAGCAAATTTATAGGTCTCTACCTTTCACAGAGCTGTACAGAAAGCAAATAGCGCATAGATCCTGCATGCTCCATTAAGACTTCATAATCATCATAAAATGACACACGTAGGTACATCTGTAAACTCTGAGCTTGTGTGCTCACTTCTGTGTTTCTGCAAAGAACTGAGGTGTAATATCAGAAACCAGACAGCATGTTTTTCCACCTACTCATAAACTGTATTTTTCTACAGAAACAGAATATTCAAGTAAATCCCTGCAGAAGCTGTTAGAAGTTTTATTCTCCCAGAAACCTTGGTAAGTCCAATTACACACTGACAAATGTAACAGTTTGAAACAGGCACTGTTTGATACAAAGACATTATTATTTTCCAATAAAGGACTTCACACCAGTGTTACACAAACAAAGAGCTGCTTACCATTAAAATCATAACAGTGGGGGATGGGAGAAGAAATCAGTCCCAGTGAACTTTAGATACTTTCCCTTATGGAACAATTACACTATGGTATGGTCACAGCCCTCTTCAGCCATTCACCAACAGCACAGTAAGGAAAAGTGCCATATAGAGGTGGCAGTGTGGAAGCACACAAGGTATTCAATTCCAGATCTCAGTTAACTCCTGTCCAGTTGTTTATTGAACTGAATCCATCAGGTGTCACTGTTGTGAGTTCATGTCTGACAGTAGCACATTTCAAAACAGATCATATAAAATATTATAACTATTACTGAAATGCACCTATCAGTGAAATTATATTTAAATATCTAGAGACACAAGGAGCTACTCATATTTCTCAGAACTCATAAGTATCAGCATTTATTGATTATAACTAATACAGATTTTTCATTCTCTAAGACTGAATTCCACAAGCTGTGTTTCAGTTACAGTAAGAGCGAAGACTTTGGCAGTTTGGGTTCTTAAACTTAACAGCATTGCCAAAACCACTTACATATATAAAAGAAAACATAAGACACCAAAACCACAAATTCAATACAGACATTTTTTTTAAATAGATAAACTGAAATTCATCCTCTTCATCCCCCTCTCCCCTTTATATGCTCTGCAGATAATAAACTCTGTCTCCTAAGACACAAGGTACCTAAGGCACTGGCACAGGCTGCCCGGAGAGGTTGTGAATACCCCATCCCTGGGAGCATTCAAGACAAGACTGGATGGGCCCTTGAGGAGCCTGGGCTAATGACTGATTTAGTGGTTGGCAACCTTGCCTATGTCAGGGAGGTTAGAGCTTGAAGATCTCTGAGATTCCTTCCAACCCAAGCCACTCTATGGTTCTGTGATTCTACGATCTCATCACTTCATTTCAACCTGATAACATTAATATAATTTCTATGCTTAGAGTACCAAAAATCAGCTAGAATATGTCTAGAAGAGAAAATAACTAATCAAAAGCAGACCAAGTCCTCTTAGATCAGTGTAAGCTGGCCTTTGAAGATCATGGCTTATGCTTCAGACCTCATTAAAGGACTACATCTATGGGATCTTGTCTAATTCTTCCATGGACTTTAGCTGGAGTTAATAAAAGCTGAGTGCCCATATCAGCAAACATTGTTTAGCCAGGCTAAAGACTCACTGTCCTTTCATGGAAAAATCAGAAGAGATTGAGGGAAAAAGTTAGAGCAAAGCTGGTCATTGAGGAACAAAAAGATAAAGTTCAGTGGGTTATGCCAGAACAGAGGCTTGCCTTCATTTTTTCCATCAAGTTCAGCTCCTCACCTCCCTAGCAGGAGTTGTCTTTACCAGTTAAAAGGTGACAGTGGGATGTGTCAGCCTGTGGGGCACAGCACACATAATACACCCTACGTAGGATATTTTCACCTGGATTTGTTCTTCTCCTTCAGGCATTTCAGAGGTCTGTTTGTACACACATGCACAAATGTCTATCTCTAAAAAACATGAGTGTGGGGATAGAGCACAGGTACAAACCTGCTTCTAACAATTCCACAAAGGATTTTCTTGCAGCTCTCATCACTAAGATACATGTTGAGCTAAAGTTCTTGCAGGCTTGTCAGCAATAACAGCTCAACTTACTTTACTTTGCCAGATCACAAAGCTCAAGCTCAGTACAGCCCTAATTGCATTCTCTGCTTTCCACACCTGTGCAGAGTCAAATCTTTCTTTTGCTGCTCACTCACTCCCTTTATTTATATTTTAGTTGTTTGTACCTTGCTGCCCTACTAGGTTTACAGAACAAAAAGTAAACTGAGTTCCATAAAAAAAAATTAAATTATAATTCTTCTAAAATTACATCAGAAAGTATCAACTCAAATCATTTGCAATACCAAATACATTGTACCAAGTATTATTATTCATGCTTCAGTAAAGCAAACTTGTCTCAAAATTATGTTACGCTATCACCTTGATTTGTTGTTCTGACATTAAAAGTATTAATTCATTTTTCATAATCTTTTAAACACCACCTTTAATACAAGCCATAAATTGATTTAAAAAAGAAAAAAATAAATTCGGCATTGCATTACCATATATAACTTGAGCAGTGCATAGAAAGGCTTTGATAAATTCTTTAATTTCAGGTTTCTTTGTTATTATTTTCTTTCTGTGGTTTACCCACATTTAATAAATTACTTTGGTTTATATCACATTCAGTGTACTGCATATTTATATAATCACCTCCTAGTAAATAATATTTCAAGTGAAATAGACTGCTGCTGGAGTCAGCGAAGATACATTAGGAAAAGAAACACTGACATATGCACGCCTAGTGCATCCATATTTATTAGGGGCAATGGAACAATAAAGTCAAGGAAAGTGCAACAATCAGCAGAACTGCACGTGTTGCTGTTGCTGATGAAATGCATTTCAGAAGCCATATAAAATGGATATATTTCTCAGCCATAGTTCAGCTTGATTGTACTTTCTTTTGGAACAGACATAATTCACATGAATAAGAACACAGATACAAAGTATACTCATACCACATCCGAACTAAAGATGGCTTTTGACCAACATCCGTTTTTATACATCTTCTCTCTAAACCAGGAAAATATAGCTCTTTCAACATCACTTTCTTCAGAAGGGCATGAAATGGATATACATATAATTTGAACTTATATTAGTGGCATACACTCCTTTCATCTGCACATCCATCACCTTGAGCAAATCTGCACTCAGTTTCTTCGGTCATCATACAGCCAACACATCCACAGTCTTCAGAAGTTCTTTACAGTATTCTTTAACTACAACAAATTGTTTGCTGAAAGCATAACAGCTTCCATAAAAAAAAAAATACAATTAAAACTTCATATTGGAACACTGCGAAGTCTGAAGTCCTGTTGCATTTCAGATTTGATGTGTTCAAAGAGCTAATTTCAGAGCACTGAACGCTAAATGTACAAAGAAATTATTTCAACAATATCCTAAGGATTACAGGATACAATGTCTGTGACTTAACTGTCTACTTATCATCAGTTCATAAATACCAAGCCAAGTAGTAGCATTTGAGGAAAAAGAAAAATTACCTTTAAGAAAATTGGTATTTACTGGAACTTCACAAAGAAGGCAACAGAAAGGAAATCATCATTTATATCCACAGGACCCTCTGGCTGCTGTATAGCAACAGGATAAATGACCCCCTTCCTTTTGATTTTGCTGTTTCTAAAATATGACTTAGTACTGCTGCAGGCAAGTGATCAGTGGGTATGCAGAGGGCAGAGGAGGTGATTTATACACATGGAATCATTTTTTTGTTGTTGTTTTGTATTTTTATGCGTACACTTACTTGTTTACTTTTAGCCCCATAAAGCTTGGTACATGTATTTAGAAATTTTAATGCAGCCTGCTCTAATCTCGAAGGATGGAGGCACAGAGTAAGAACTAAGCCCTTATAGGCAGCTCTTTGAAAATCTGTTATAACCTGAGGCACATCTCCAAACAGTCTTGTTAGGGAGCCCAGTTAATCTAAAAAATTGCTAAGTGCTTTTACAATGATTCAGTAAGAAATGGATGAAATAGAGAAAATTGATGGCTGCACTTTCAAGCTGACTTGAGGTACCAATTCAAGAGAAGCACTAGAGATTTCTGAGGTAGAGACTTGATGAAGCAATAGTATGAACACTGACAATTGGAAATAAGGTAAAGATTTGACACATTATATTCTGTTCTTACATAGAATTAAAAATGTTTATGAAGAACACAATTTATATTCAAAAATAAATCTCCAAAGTAAAGCCAAGTTTAAAATATCAACATCCTTTGGTTTTGACAAAAAATATGAGAAGATGCATGAACTTGATTGCAGCTCAGATCTTGTGCAAACAGCAAAGGCAGGGTAACAAGCTGAAAAAATGCTCGTCTCCTGATATGGCTTCTGCTAATTACCAGTCCTAGAATTACTGGATTTTAGCCTAATTAAGAAATTTAATTAAAGCCCAATCTACACTACAAATGATAGCTATCTTACAGCACAGCACCTTGCTGTCCTTGTTCGATCATTAGCACCTCTCAGGGAATGTCTGCTGCACTCTCTCCTAGATAGCTGTATTTCTGAGCCCCAGCTGTGAGGTGAAGAAAAGCCATTCTGCTAACAGCTTCCCCAACAACCACAACACACTACTCAGAATATCACATAGATTCAGGTAGCTATAAACCAAACAAAAAAATTTTAAAATCGAGCAAAACTATGTTCTTCACTGTTTGTGACACCTGCTTTCATATTTCTCAGCTGACTACCTGTAGGACAAAGACTTCAAATTGAAATTCCCTTTAAATAAAGTTAAATTTTTAGAAAATTAAAAAAAAAAAACCTGAATAAAACCTACACAACTTTTAAAATTCATATTTACGAACTTGAAATGCCAGAAATTGGAATTATGTCTAGAAAAAGTATACCACATGACTGCCAGGAAGGTATTCTTATGTTACCAACCAGAAGCAATAAAAATACATATATAGTTAAGAAGAAAATTTGGTTAAAGAAAAAAAAAGGTAATTAATCATTTGAAACATCATAACTAGACTGTCTAGAAGGTTCCAGGTAGCACTTACCTTTAATTAATACCTTTAATCAACACACAATTCATCTGCCTACAAAAGTAGACAGACTTATGACCAAAATACTCTGTACCAATAATAACATTAATAGGTAAAATTTAAATTCAGTAGTAATAAGGCGGCTAGATAAAGCACAGAGTCTCCAAAACTACGTGATAAAATGAAGGAATGAACCTTAGAAGAACTATCAAATAATTGCTAACTTAAGGTTAAGGCTAAGATAATTTCTTATAGGAGAAAAGAGACATTTTGAAAAGGAAGAGATCAAATGACCACTGTATTTGCCTGTATTAATCATCACATGCATATTTTTTGGTTGCATATTTTAAACAGCATTGCAGAGAAGGTCTCCTCTCTTTTGAAGGGCTGAAATCAGCAAGGATTTTAAATTGTGATCTAAATCACATGGAGCCACCTCAGAGAGTTCAACAAATTATAACCAAATGGCTTTAATAACACATTTGTTTACAAATGAAATAAAATCTTGGTCCTATGTATGCAAAGTAAGAAAAAAATCCACTGAATCTTATTCTTTGAGAGATTCTTAACACTAAATCCCCAATGAAAAATTCTTCTTTATCCATTTGTATTTTCCTATTTTTAATAATTTACCATCATATTCATCAAGAACTACAAAAAGTATTAAGAAGTTAATTTTGTATCTACAAAGCATTCAGTCTCAAGTCAGAGTTTAAATTCTGCTTATAATTTGATGATTCAAGCAGCACGGGCAGATCTATCTCACTAAAAATTTGTTAAAATATTCTGAAAACAGCACTCCATGAGATAGCAGTCATAAATAGTCACATGCAAGTGCATGTGCTCATAGATCCCGGCGCACTTCGAATTTTTAAAAACCACTGGCTAATAGCCATCAGAGAGACAGCTGACTTTCAGTTCAGGTGTTGTTTTTTGGAGGGAAAGAGTTGGGGAGATAGCATTTTCTTTTTTTTTTTTTTCCTGATAGCATACCCTGCTCTGATACAGGACACCAATAAGTGCTGTTACATGAATTTTTCTGCTCTGGAGAGATTCTAGCAAGATTGAATCTTCTTGATATGACACATAATCAGCTCAGAGTTTATATAGCTGCTGTCAAGTATCTGGAGTGGGAAGCTACTAAATGAAACCTATCTACAGCATTGTCTATAAGTTCATAAGTTCATAAGTTCATAAGGTTGGAAAGGACCTATAAGATCATCTAGTCCAACCATCCTCCTATCACTATCTCTACCCAACTACTAAATTAAGTCCTTTAGCACCTCATCTAAACGCTTCTTGAACAGCGCTAGGGATGGTGCCTCAACCACCTCCCTAGGCAGGCCATTCCAGTGCCTGACCACTCTTTCAGAAAAGAAATGCTTCCTCAGGTCTAATCTAAATCTTCCCTGGCGCAACTTGTGGCCATTCCCTCTCGTCCTGTCATTACTTATCAGGGAGAAGAGGCCTACCCCCTCCTCACCACAACCCCCCTTCAGGAAGTGGTAGAGTGCTATAAGGTCTCCTCTGAGCCTCCTCTTCTCCAGACTAAACAATCCCAGCTCCCTCAGCCGCTCCTCATAAGACTTGTGCTCCAGGCCCCTCACCAGTTTTGTTGCCCTTCTCTGAACACGCTCCAGGGCCTCAATGTCCTTCTTGTAGTGAGGGGCCCAAAACTGAACACAGTACTCGAGGTGCGGCCGCACCAGAGCTGAGTACAGGGGGATGATCACCTCCCTGCTCCTGCTGGCTACACTATTTCTAATACAGGCCAGGATGCTGTTGGCCTTCTTAGCCACCTGTGCACACTGCCGGCTCATGTTGAGCCGAGCATCAACCAACACCCCCAGGTGTGCAACAGAAGTGTATAGCAACAGAAGTGCTTCATAAGGCGTTTCTCTTCACTTTTTCCTGACACGAATACTCAGGAAGAACACTTTTTCCATTGAATTTAACAACAGCACACATTATGTCAGTGTTGCTAGCCACCTTTTTAAGATTTGATTTGTATACTACTATTTCTGCCAAGCCAAGACATAGATCTACAGGACTACCCCTGGGGTAAATGCTGGATTCTGGTATTCCCCTCTTGTCCTTATCTAAATGAACCAATTTTTAGTCAAAGGACTTTTTCAATTTAATGATTTATATAGGGGAAGAAGGAAAAAAAAAAATCAAGGTGTCTATTTTGGAATCAGCATAATAAGTTTTTCAGAAACTCCTGAAATGCACTGTAAGCCTTTTAACGAAACCAAATGTTACACATCCTTGCCAACACTCAATTCAACACACACACACACAAAAAAAAGCATTTGTTCTTTTATCTAAATGCTACAGTGATGGTGTAGTTACTGGCACAAATATCAACAATGTTTTTACTCTATATGCTCCAGAATAGTACAGGCAAGCTCATTTTCAAGTATCAGTTCTCATTGAAACACATTGATAGTTCACTGGTATTCTACTGTCTTCTCTGCAATGACTCAAGTTTGTCAGAAGCAAAATTTCTAAGCAAAAGCAAAAAAAAAGTCCATAGTTTAAGTTAACTGGCATTTCTCAGAAATGGATGAGCCCATATTTGTTGAAAACAAAACATAAATGCTCTGTTTACTCAACTCTCTGCAAACTTGCACGGTCTCCTTAGAACAGGTTAGATTCTTCAAAATATAAACTATTATGAGATGTTAAGTTCATACTGTAGAGTACTCAAAAGTTCTTAAAACCTTCAGTAACTACAACTGACTCACCAAGTTGTTAATGCAGTTTGTAAAAGGCAGATCTGTCATACATACAGCATTTTTTATAAACAGATAAAGGACTTGAAAAAACAATTGTTGATGTCATTGTGTATTTCATGATAGAAATTCAAACAATCAAAAAAATTCTATTTTAAATGCAACTTTGTATCTTTCCAACTTTGTTCATGATAGTGATACGTATGATTGGTATCTGCTTAGCACTTTCTTTTCTTCCCATATATCAGTATTACTGGTATTAAAAAAAAAATCCACAATTCCAAAGAGTTATTTTCACTTTTCATAGCACGGATTGACTATTACATATCAGTCAGTTCACTACGTTGATTTCTTCACAATCTTTTATGTATTACTGCATTTTACTGGAATCATGTATGACCCCACAATACCTGCAGAGACAAATTAATCTTTGTTAAGGATGGGATTTCAGCTTGTATTGCAAAATGTTAATCTAAGAGAATGTTTCTCTCTATTAACATACTCAAGGGAGAAAAGAGACTTTTGAAATGCACTTGGGAGTCAGACACCCAAGTGAAAGAATCAAGTAATTAATTCAGTCTTTAAAGTCATTTCCCCATTTACAAGAAAGGTTATACAGTTTAAACTCTTGATATACTCTTGATCAGGAATTTACCATGTGAAAAAGAGATGTGAATACTTAATACTTATATTATGGCTTCCTTACTGCTCACAGTTAAGATTTTGGTCGCTAAAGGGCTGTGAAAGACAATAGGTGAATCCATTTTTTCTTCAGCTCAAAGGTCACTTTGCAACAACTGTAATTTATCTAGGAGTGCAGTGGTTGGTGTCACAGTGTGTCAGTTAACATCACTTTGTAGACTTCTTTGGACATACTTGCCCTCAAAATGGAGTGCTCAGGAGCGGCAGAAGACCTGGCCTGTGCGCAAATAACTCCAGCTTGATAAGGGAGACTGGTGGATGACATTAAAATACCCTAAAAACGGACTGTTAACAACACTTCAGTCGCCTTTAAACAGCAGAATAAATTAATCTGTACTTCTTTCTGTGGTGGGGAAAACATTAGTTCTACTGCCACAGAGCTGGCAGCACTCAAAACCATTCCCCAAAACCAGGAAGTTTTATTTTTATGCATCTACTCTGTTAAAGTACATGCAACCACATCCCAAGCCCTTTCATCCATATCTAGAAAGTGCTCCTGATTATTTTCAAGTCAGTAACACATTCCTAATATCTATGGTACGAACACCAACAACCTACCAAATCCTGTTTCCTCTCTTTTGACATAGTATTTAAAACTACAGTAAAAACAGATTCTCACACTTCTAACCTCAAGAAATATAAAATCAGACAACTGAAAAAATTGAAATATTGGATGAAATTCCAGCTATACCATTTCAAACATCATAGCATGATTAGCAGTGCCACAAAGTAAGATTTAACATATGTATCCCAATTTTCATTTTTGACAAGTTACAGGCATACAAAGAATTACGATGTCAAAGCAGCGGGCATAAAGCCAAATGATACAGTTTGGATAACATAACACAAATGTTTAGATTATATTTATAATTGTTTTGATATATGCAGTGGATTTTAACAAACAATACAGAACATTAGCTCTTTATATCTGCAATCATACCTAAGGAAGCCTAATGACCTAAATGTGCAAGTTGAAAAACAGTTCTCCACTTACAATGCTGAAAGTAATTTGAAAAGTTCATTAAATGAAACCTCTGAAACTAGAGGTCACACATTAAAGCCTAGGGGCTGTAAACTTAGGGAAATTATCTCACATCAACTTCCACAGCAACATTAACAAAAGCTAATTTAAGGGGGAATACTTATAAAACTGCCTCATCTATCAAATACAAAACAGTAGTTTTTCACACACATAAAGGAGCATGAAGTATAAAAATTCCTCTCACTCAACATATCTTAGACAAAAAGTTACAACTTCAGTATGAACAGAAAAGCTAAAATGATGTAACAAGAGTGGAAACGAACAAAAAAACAATACAAAGGTAATCTTAGATACTGTTTAGATATGAATGACTTGTAAATCATCACAAGCTGCATATAGCCTACTCAGATGTGAGCATGTCTTACTGTGCTGTTTACATGTTCTTCTAGACAGAAGTTCAGGATAGAAAGTAGTGATCTACATTAACTGAAAGTCATCACATGAGTGAGAAACCTAGGTTTCCCCTATCTTAACCAATGAGTCAGATTAATTCAGGTTAGAGTAATGTATCTAAAAAAACTTCAGCAAAATCTGAATAATCTTAGAGTATCAGTCTGGTCAATCAAGTTGTCAGCCCAAACATGAGCATTTAATGAATATGTAAGAATTCTTGCTATATATAAACCTTGGTAAACTTTATTGGAAGTGGGAGAACCAGACTTCCCTCTTTTTTCATGTATCTTTCTAAATTACTTGCAGATTCACCATCTGTATTGCTTAGACAACACACAGCACTAGACAACAGCACAGGCTGCTGAAGAATTCAAGCATAAAGATGTTGGCTCAGACCAGGATCATTTAGTGAAGCATGTTGTCTCTGATGCTAACTGGGTACTAATCCAATAACAGATGTCCTTGGATAAACACACGAATAAAGAAAATGAAAGGAAAAAAGGCAAAATGTTTGGAATAACTCCTGTGAAAGGAGACTCTTCGAAGAGCGGTGGTTTAAAGCAAAATATTCCCACAGGTGTCCAACCTTTTGACTTGTTTCAGCAAAGAAAAAGTCTTGAGCCATATATATTTATATACACTAACTGTACCATATGTTTTGTCACTTAGTTTTTAGTGAAACAAAAGTGGGCAACAAAAAAAAAAAAACAAGACTAGTGGCATATTTGACCTTGTTTTTGTGAAAAAAAAAATCAAGAGCATATGATTTGACAGAAGCAGTACAATTCTTAGTACATTTTCAGATCATCATAGAATTCTTAGATTTGGAAGGGGCCTTTAAAGGTCATCTAGTCCAATTCCCCTACAATGAACAGGGATGTGCACAGACAGATCAGGTTGCCCAGAGCTTGATCCAGCCTTGCCTTGAAAGTCTCCAGGACAGGGCATCAACCTCTGGGCAACTTGTTCCAGTGCCACACCACCCTCACTGTAAAAGACTTTTCCCTTATACCCAACCTAAATCCACCCTCTTTGAGCTTGAAGCCACTTCTCCTAGTTCTATCACAACAGATCCTGCAGAAGAGTCCATCCCTATTTCTCAAGGTACTCAGAGATTTTTGATCTTATTTCAGTCTTCCTGTGATCCATTCCTGAAAGTAATTGTTCACAATTGCCATTGCTTTTTGGCAGTATGTACATGAACAGAGCAAACTGTGAAATGAATTGCAGTTTCCTATAGTAATGAAAGTCTCACAAAAGCCTAGTAAAAAGACATGATAGAATTTGAGTTGAATGCCTGATTACAACTCTATACATTCAATTTGAAAATTTGCAGGTTTGTGCCAACTGAAAATGGAGTTGCAGATAAAAAAAAATTTTTTCCAGCAGTCTTGAAAACTATTCTCAAATTCTTTTATTAAAATTGAAAGAAATGCTGCAAAATTCCTGTTCACAGGACTGAGCATAGCCAACATATCAAAATGCACAATTACTTGCCGTAATTTGAGCTTATCGTAATTTAAGTTTGATTTCACAAACACCTACACTTATAGGTATTAGTGATGTTGCATGTGAAATTATATCATGACCAAAAAAAGTTTTTAAATACTTTTTCTGTATTTTTTTTTACCACAACTGTTGAAAAACTGTTTTAACACATCAACTGCAGACTCTAAGGGTTGTGGTGCTTTCCTCTGTGCTGAAGTACAGATAACGCAGGCGTTGCAGACACATCTACACTTCCAGAAACCACATAAAGCAATTGCCTCACTGCACATCATGTGTTTAATTTGTTATTGGCAGACAGTATTCAACTGGTCTTTATTGAGAAATAGATAGCTCATTTATTGACATTTTCATATTTTCCTAATTAAGAAGATTTGCATGTCTGCTAAATAACAAAAAAGCACATCTTTATAGGCACACATGTAGTTGTGCATGAAGGGTGTGAGATGCAGTTCATGCACCTCTGTGCCCTCTCCACAGCATTCTGCTGTCACCAATGCAGTCTGCATTCAAGCTATGTGCTACCATCTTGTGAAAAATATCACTACAAATAAAAAAAATCTCAGAATAACATTAAAGGTTTACGAACTTGTTAAGCCACAATATTAACTGGCAAGGACTCCACAGGACCTGCAGCTTGGGTGCACCTGGCTCAGAAAATCTCTTATATTCCTAAGCAAAGTATATATACAAAAATTCCTGTTAGATGAGAATGGAGAAGAAGTCTATTTCTAGTTTCAGAAATGAATAACGGCCACTAAAGAACAGTTTGGAAAGAAGAGGGATGAAGTAACTGCCTAAAGACCAGTTATAGCCTTCACTCTGTATTATCATGTCAAGCTGCCTCACTGAAATGTATATATAAACTCATAAGAGAAAAGAAAAAGTAATCTGAAAGTATCATATAGAGTGGAATCCCCAAAGCTGTAGGAAATACAAGAATTGTTTGATATACCTTTGTTGGTTTGATGTTTTTCCCCCACTGCCTCGGGGAATATCTTGATTCCTGAGCATCACTAGAACTACTACTTAAAGAAAGTTTAGGAAAATTCTAAATTCTAACTATTGAAACCCCAAGCCCTAACAGCCTGAAGTTTTCCTAGAAAGGAAATAAAGAGGAAATAAAGCTCTTAGAGGAAAAAAAAAATAATAGAAAAAAAAGTTCTGAAGGATTCTACAAAGAAGAAAGAAGAAACTGCTTGTATTTTTAGTGGGAAATTCTCTAAGCAGGGAAAAGGCAAAAAGGTTTTAAAAGCTGCCCAAATTACACATGCAGACTGTGACAGGAACAAACTAGGACAATCCTTTTAGTTGATGATGAGACTTAATCTTGTTATGAAAGCTTTACTTTTGCTTGAGGTAAGGCATGAATTCCTGAGTGGCCTCAGTTTTTCTCTCCTAATATCCTGTTAGGCTTTCTACTAAAAACCATGTAAGAGTGCAAAGTCACATGAAAATTTTCCATGATAAATCTTTTTCCCCTGTTATCCATGTATTGCTTTTCCAACAAATTTTTATCATTATTAATACAACTACCCAGTAACTAATAGTTCTGTCTCTGCAACTGAAGGAAAATCCTAAGGTACACATTGAAGTGAAGTAGCATAACACCCTCTAAAAAATGTGCAAGAGTACTTCAAGACCACTGATCTCTTCTATAGAGAACCAATCCTATACTCTGAGCCATTTTTAGACTTAGCCCATTCCATTATTTCTCCTTTAGTTAGAACAATTATCAAGATTTTCTTTTCTTTACAGAGCAGATTCACAGACTACTGTCCACAAAATAAATCACCTACACTTTCAGCTTCCCATCTACTGGTATATAATTAGATCATATTAGTTTTCTCTAAAAGTTTAGCTACATCTTCAGTAACATTGCTTGTCATTGCTAACATTTTTTTTCCTTGCAGTACTGGATTATTCTATTTGAATTCTTAATCTATTGTTATTCATGCACTACTTCCATTAACTGGAACCAAAACAGAAGTACAGTATTGCTGATAAAGTTCTATTTTCTAATTCAGTGATATATAGGACTCCCATCTCCTACTGCATCAAGGCTCCTGAATGGAGCAGCATCCTGGGGAAGAAGCTCTTAAAATGAAGTTCATCGTTAATAGTACTGCTGCCGTGCATGCTTAGAGTTCTGATATGACACAGAAAACAGTAAAAAACGTTCACCAGAATTGCAAGACTGATGAATAACTCAGATCACAAATAGTCCAGGGAGCAATAATGAGCAAAACACTCACACCTGTTACAGTGCAAAAATCAGTAATACCATCCTTTGGCACAAAAAGCCCATGAAACTGTAGAACAATATAATAGATATTCCAACCCCCAAATCTAAGTCTTCATTGAAATTTCAAAGTTACAGAATTTAGAACATATATTGCAGTTTCTCCTCCCATTAGAAGCCAGTAGCGAAACTTGATACTTCTTCCTCTCCACTCCCCCTAAGGAACTTCTTTAGTTCCCCTTCCAGCCACATCACACATTTTCACTTCTTGCTCTACTCTAGCTAGCTGCCAGCCCTGAAGTCTAAACTTTACTTCATTTAAAGTAAGATCAGAGGCCAAGAGTAAAAGCCTATTCACTCTTTTACTAAGAAAAATGTACATTTGTATGCACATGTAGAAAATCTTCCATGGAACAGATTTGTTCTATAGAGATAACAGAAAGCAATATATTGGTGTCTTGAATAGGCAAATATCATCACAAAACCAATCCCACATTGAGAAATTATTTACAGCCAAAGAACTTACCAAATGAGCAACTAGGTTGTTTTTTTTTGTCTGTTGGGTTTTTTTTATTTGATTGTTTTTTCAGTTAAAGATGCACCTAGATATTCAAGAAATTTCCTATAGATTTTCCTTTGAGGAACATAAGCAACCTCACTGAACATAAAGATTTTCTTCACTGGAGAGAGTGCCAAGTACACTTAATACAGTAAACCCATGAGGTTAATACTTTAAAAATCACTCAGGAAGCAGCAGAACAGGTGCTAATGATTTTGGTTAATAAGAATTTTTGGCCTGCTTTTGCATTGGCAGGCTGCCCCATCATGGTGTGGTCAGTTCCAATTACCTTTAACAGCTCACTTAGAACAACCATAACTTTTTGGAAAGCGTTTTTAATACTTTTAAGAATACTCTTAAGGATTCTTAGAAGTACTTCTCCTGTAGCATTTTACTTGCATTCATATCACAACTCTACAGAAGTTCCACTTTACACCAAATGCAAATTTTCAATTGAACTTTCACATTATCAACTTGATGAGATATAACACAGTTCTCTTAGCAATCTTCACTATTTTTATCTTATTGAATTCATTTTTCTTTTTCAGTATGTCACTTCTCTAATTACTACTTCCCTTCCCCTTGGTTCTATGGAATTATTACTGTTTTTCCTGTAACAACCTATACATAGAATTATTGAGTTGGTCATTCCATGATTCTAGGACTGTTTGTCCAAGGAAGCAGCAAAACCACTTCTGACAAGTACTTCATGATACCAGGCAAAGCACTGTAAGGAATACCAGTATATAAGAAAAAGTTGACTCACCCAGACAGGGATGAGGGTCTCTAGCCATTTAATACACCCTTTCAGAATGCACCCTTCATCCAGGAGACACTCTCCCTAGAGAGACTATCCATTAAATAAGTCCAAGGATGGGTGGACCCAGGGTCACATGAGAAGCACAGGCAAATGGCTGCACCTGCACTTACTGGGCCAGTCACCTCCTTCAACAGGTGCTCAATCAGGCACCTGGTTCAGGCTAATTCTCCTACACAGAGGCTATTAAAGAAAATTGTTTTATGATTGTTTTCTGTACATAAAGCACTTCCATTTGTAGGAATAATCTTGTCATCCTAAATAAAGAATTGGTTTTATAGTGACGTCTGACTACTTCATTATTCTTGATTCAGTGGAGCATCATCTATCTTTTGCAGCTTTCTGAACTTCTAGAGGTGTTGATTCTCATTTTCAGGTCTTGTTTGGCAAAACTAGGAAAATACCTCTAAATGTTAGTGAGTACAGTCTTTTCTAAGTATTTCTACCTCTTAACCTCTTGTTGGTATTCTTGGTTTTCCTAGTACTGAGCACTAACACTGGCTAACCAGAGACTAGAAAAAAATCTAATGAAAAAGTAAGTTTTGAAAGGTTTCTAGATCATTGGGTTTTCCAAACAACAGCACCAAAAATGCACTTCTACAAACATGGATTTTTACTTCACTGAAGAGGATTTATTGCAGGGTTAATTGTTTTCAGTAGTGTTGTCTTTGAACTTGCCAAATTTTCTTTCTGCTTGGTTGTGATCAAACAGTTCATGAAGGACAGGCTAACTGTAAAGGCTTTTTAAGCTTCCTTAACTGTGTAATAATCTGATGAAATCCTGGGAAGTGCCCTCGATTACCATCAGACATCTTCATCCAAACAAATTAGAACTAGCATTGATGGTGGAAGCAGCAGTTCTACCAGGCAAGGAGGGTCACACTTGGGAGTGTGTCTTGCAGTTCTGTAGCTTGGTATTTCTAGCATGTCAGAACAAAAGGTGCGCTTCACAGACCTCAGCACTGCCAACACCACATCAATCCAGCTTTCTTAAGCCATTCATAAATCAGCTGTGTTACCACTAGTATAAGATTATGTCAATGACTTAGTAGGACAAAACCAACATACACTTTTATATTAACTCATTAACAACTCCAGAGACACAGTGAACCACTACAGTACCCTACAACATTCCTCTCCATCCTAGAAGTCTTCATTAGTGCTCAAATAACACATACTCCATAATTATGCCTTCAAAGTACAAGTTGGAGAGTAGTAGGAAGTGCTCCTGAGAAATAGCTTGACCATAAAAAGTAATATTAAATAGTAGAGGCATCATAGAAGCAAGATTATAATAGTGGATTTCTGCAGTGTTTTTTTAAATCTCTATCTATCATTTCAAAGAAAAGAAAGCTTAATATACATGTTTAGATTGCAGTAAAAACAGTTCTTTGATACAATTATGTTTGTAATGATAATAAAAAGAAACCAAATTCCTATAGCAAATGATACTTAAAAACAGCACATACTCTTGATTCATAATCTTCATTTGAATTTCATTAGAGTTGCTCATAAGCTGGATGGGGGAAGAGAGAAATGAAGATATTACTTTCTTTTCAGATTATTTTCCTGCCTTTAGACAATGTATAGTTCATGATTTCAATAGCTTTCTTAACATCTTGGCCCAATCAATAGAATTAAAATAAAAAGCAAAATTCTTACAGCGCCATTTTGCCCTTTAAAGTATCAGCATGGCTTTGTAGAACCCTAATGACTCACAGAGGTCGCTGAGAGTATCCGAGTTTTACTAGATTTTACTACTTTTAAAGAGAACTAGACTTAATTTTACCTGTGATGTTATTTAAGAAAAAGGAGGCAATTGTGTGTTTCTAGAAAATATCAGCTTTAGATAAAGCCATCCCAGATCTAAAACTCAGAAAGCCATCAGCAAAATAGTATGATGATAATCAGGTGATCACTTTGTGAAATTATCTGAACCATTAGGTCACTTCAATAACAAAATAATTAGGAGAAAAAAAAAGCATCCAGAGGACATACTTGGAACAGGTTCTTTGCTTTGAAATCTCTTAATATAGGAGGACTTTCTGGCAAAACAGTGAATTGCATTTCCATCAATTATGGAACAGGTCAGCATTATCAAGCCATTTACACTAACTGAAACCCCGCTGTGCTGAGAGCACTCTGTGACTTCCTGATCACCAAGACACTCTAATACTTTTTGATTTTTCATTACTACTTTTTGATCTAATAAGAACTAGACTAGCTCAGCACTGTAAAGACACACTATGCTTCTCAAGAATAGTGAAACTCTTATTAAATAGCAGTAACTTAAATAAGTCCATTCAACCCTCGTAGAGCTAAGTAGGACTGGAACCTCCCTCTATCTGGGACAGACCTTCCTGTTACACAACAGGAGAGAGACAGAGCAGTTACTCCAGAACCTAAGGGCATTATGCAAACACATCTACAACAGACTCAGGGCTAAGAATTAAACTGAATATGTGGCTGGAGTTTTATTGCAAGAAGTAGTTTAGTTTTTCAAAAGCTGAAAAGTTCTCAGAAGATCTACCATAACTAAAGATACTGGACTATCATTCAGGAAACATTATAAATACAAAGAGGAAACAATGCAAGCAAATGAACAAAATGCTGTTTTCCTTCTTTCATGTTGATTATCGCTCACTCCTGTTGGGTACAAACAGGAGTACATGAGACACTAATACTGGGAATCACGTGAGATGAAATGGCTAAACAAATCCAAAGAAATATTTATTTCTCATACTCAGAAAATTAAGGAAGTCTTCAACAACATTCTAAAGCTAACTTCTGAAATCATAAAATTGTCACATTATAAAATAAAAGAGCTATAAAAATAAATGCTATGTCTCTGAATTCTTTGCTAACACAGAATGTACTGTCAGTTGGAATACTTGCATTAATTTGCCTTCCAACCCAAATAAACTACAGTGCCAAAAGCATCCCTATTTTTATGCTTTTTCCTTAAAAATTTCAATACTCAGTGTTCTAAAAATTCATTCAAGTCAAAGAATGGGGTCCTTAATTTTATTTTTTCCTCAAAAAATAAAAATAAAAAAAAGCTAAGCACCATAAAAAACAGAGGGTTTACTACTCACAGAATGCTGAGAAAGTAGAACACACCCTCTCCTGCATAAACTTTGGTGTAGGAGCATAACAATTTAAAAGTAAGGGATAAGGATTATTATAGTTATGACCTGCAGCCAAGATCTTACCCTGTAGCAAATGCTTGAAATAAATAGAGTAATGCCCCAAACAGATGAACAAGTAGTTTAAGTAACATGATTTAATCCTTGTCTGATTCAAGACCTGCCGCATAATATGCTTTTGAATTTAAATAAATACACGCATAAATTGTTGTCTCTGTTCCTTCAGCAACAGACAATGCAGCTGTGTCAAACAGCATTAAAAACATGCCATTTATCATCCTGCTGAAGTTCTGCTTTGCTGTGGAACACTGACAGAAGAGAAGAACTTTTCCTTCTTGACAACATGAAATATCTGTAGAGCATTGCATAACTACATGCATTACATTTCATGAGAGGTGTCCTCATTTCATAGAGTACTCCCAGCTATAAGAATTAACTTGAGAATTTCTGCCTTGCCTTCCAGTGGATCTCAGAGATACTCAGTTCCCTGGGCAGGGCTGGATGAGAAGTGCATCACAGCACTGTCTCTATCTGCGACTGGCTGCTATGCATGTTGCAAAGCAGTTTTGTTTCCATAACAGAGTAGGACATGAAAACATTAGCATAAAAATAAAAGTATTTTTGAATTTTGCATTACGAAGTATAACAGTGATGCACTTATTCTGCAAGAATGGCTATTTAGGAGTTGTCTTATCATCGTGGTTTGGGTTGTAAGGAACTTTAAGATCACCTAATTCCAGCCCCACGCTATAAGCAGGGACACCTCCTTCTAGACCAGGTTGCTCAAAGCCCCATCCAGCCTGGTTCAAATGCTTCCAGGAAGAGGGCATTCACAGCCTTGCTGCACAACCTGTTTCAGTGTTTCACCACTCTCACAGTAAAGAATTTCTTCATAATATCTTGTCTGAATTTACCCTCTTCCAGTTTAAGAACATTTCCTCTTTTTCTATTAATTTGCCCTTATAGAAAGTCCCTCGCCAGCTTTCCTGCTGTCCCCCTTCAGGTACTGGAAGGTCTCCCCAGAACATTCTCTCCTCCAGACTGAAGAGCCCAAACTCTTCCAGCCTTTGCCTGTAGGAGAGGCATTCCTCTTTATGACACAAGATGACATTTACTGTCAGCGTCATCTTTAGCATACCCAAGGACTTTAAAATCTTGCTGCCTACAGTTGCATATTTATTTAACATTTTTTTCTTAATCTGCCTACTTTAGCATTAAATCAGAGCACAAATGGTATTTGACTAGAGATTATCAAGTTGCTTCACTTGAAATAATAGAAGTTATGTAATTTTTTTTTAATCTCATTTCAGTAAATAAACCCTCACACAAGAGGTCACCTCTATTACATAGATTTGAAAATGAAAATTTCATCTTATCTCCCTTCCCCATCACCAGAGTTGATAACCTTTGTAGAAAAGAAAAGCAATGAGAGAATGATTACACTGGATAGAACTGAGTTGAGTACAGGAGCTGGAAGCAGAAGCATGTTAGAATACCAGAAACTGCAGCATTAAATTAGCTTCATAGAAGCAGAAAATATAATTTTTTTTTAGACTAGGAAGGGGAAAGTTAGATTTATTTTTTTCCTCTTCATTTCAGAAAACTAATTTAAGTTGATACTCAAATGAGAGCCATGAGAGATGCAGGTTAAAAATGGTGAGAAGATCCCAACTAGAGGAAAAAAAAACCCTCCATAACAATGCTAAAATAAATTGAAAGTTTTATTAGGGGTGTATATAGTTCAAGCTTCCATTCATTTGAAAAAAAAATATATATATATATATTTATATATAAAATCAGTTGCTTTGCTGTTGATAGCTAATAAGAAAAAAATGTACAATGTATGACAGTATCCAGACCTCCCTTAATGATAGACAGGCAGTGCTACACTGATGCATTTCACCTGCTGGGGATCTGAGATGTACAACTTTAGAATCTGAAATCCTTTGCAAAGGCATTGTACTGCTGGAATCAGAAAGCTATGCAGATAAAATGCTCATGGTGAGTTCACTGCCGTCCAACATTTAGGCTCAGTTGGCTCTCATTCTATGTTATGATGTCATATTTCTTTTTATCTTCATTTTGATGATTTTCTTTTAGCCTTATAACATTTAAACTGAGCCAAGACAATATCTTTTTTCTTTTCTTTCCTGAATCATCAACAGCTCTGATTTTAGGAAAGCCTGTTTCAAAAGATGCTTAACATGAAACACTTTGCTCAGAACAGAGCACTGGAGAATGAGATAAAATCCCTTGATAAGTAAGCTGCCATAAGATTTCTCACTTTTCTTCAATATCACTTGTGCTGTTTTAGCTATTTCTGCAGCTCTAGTTGCCCAATGCATTAAAATCAATCAGAGGTGAAGGCTTAGGCATTCAACATTCAAGGCATTCAAGTCACTGACACTTAAGCTAGTCTTGAAGAAGAAAAAGAAAGCATTTTCAGCACAGTCCAGAAGCTGTTACTGAGGAGAAAAAAAGTTTTGTTGCTGGTCACTTGAGGGAAGCAGAACATCAAGCCTTTCGTTAAGGCCTTCCACAACCTCTTCAGAACATGTCAACGGTTTACGGGCAGGTTCGGCCCGGTTCCGTGACGATTGGTGCAGGGGACCCATGGACCCACGCCCCAGGAAAGGGGAAGGGGGAAAGGGAGAAGGGAAAAGGGAGATGGGCCTAGGAACAAAACAGCGGCAACGATCTGAGGAGGAAAGCTAATTTACTAAATAAGATATCGGAAAGCAAAATAACACAATATAATACAATATAATTGGAATTAAAGCTAATAAATCAAATAAAATGAGCAAGAGAGAGTGTCCGATAAACCAAAGGCCTTAAGCTAACGCTGAAGGCGGACGGCAGCGAGCACCCACTGCTGAGTCAATCCCCAAGGAAAGAGAGTGTCCCGTGACTGCAGACAGTTTTTATCTTTCCCTCTGAGCGTAAACACATAAGAACGCAAAGCATCGCAAAGTCCTCTGGGGAATGGAGTTCTTCTTCTCTTCTGAGACAGGTATACCTGGAACTATCAATGATCCACGGAGCTGGAGCATTAACTCTTTAACTCTAAATGCACTACATGATGTTATGATGTGGAATACCAGTACCAAAAATCACAAAACCATGACAGAACATGGACAAGTTCATGCTCCCTTCTCTATGCAATCCTCATCAGAAAACAGGCAATAAGGTGCATTTGAGACACAAAGATTTCCTAAGATGGGCACCTCCACTAAAAACAGTTCTAACTTGTCTTCTGTAGTTCGTGTTTTTCACCCAGTTTCATCAAAAATGAAGCAAGCATCAGTTATATTTTCAAAATGCATTTGGAAGAGTGTGCTTTAACAGCCCTTCACACAAACATAATGACTGCAATACTCACTGACAATACAAGTAATTCATTATTCTCCACTGCCCCAAACACTCATCTAGGGATCTAGGTCCCTCCCTAAGGAACAATAAATCTTTAATCATTTTATGTAATGTGACCTAGTTTCAATAGGGAACCAGCATCCTATAATATTTTGTATTAGAATTGTTTCAGCTTAAGCAAAAGATTTCTGCATGGACAGAAGGCCCTACTTCTTCAGTTATGTTTCCAAGTATAATTCCAGTAATTGCACCTCACTACTGCCATACTTTAGTGCAATGCATCTCCTGATTTGGTCCACTTTGAGTGGAAATAATAGGTTAAAAACAGATGTACAGTGACTGGCTTAGCAAGGAGAAAGTATGGATTAATTTGGAAACATGTAATACCTGTTTTCTGATATACAGAAACTTACTTTTAGAAATTCAGACATCCACAGATGGTAAATGGAGACTAATGTAAGTGCAGACACAGTCTTAATGAATACATCCCTTATCTTCTGCCTCACTAGTCTAGCATCCACTGATGGTCATATAAAACACAAGCTGATACTGTTAACAGAACCTGCAGGTCTGTGACAGGCACTGATGACATCTTTGCAAAAATATGCATTGCCTAAATTGTGCAGAATTCAACACAGAAGCAGTGAAAATCAAAATTAAAACGCCGCTGTGAAACATCAATGATTCAGTCAGTTATCAGTCTGTTGCTATCGGGGAAGGCAATCACATAAGTATCTCCAGAAAGGAGGGATGGAGATGCTGAAAAAACTGCTGAGTCATGGACCCAAAGAAAATGCTATCTTGGGAGCAGTTTCCACTCAGAAATATTAGAGGAAATCCCTTGATGGGTGTACAAGGACAGCTCTCATTCTTTCTCTGCAGCATTTTAAATGTACTGCAACTCCCTTCTATTTTTTTTAATTTAAATACACAATTGAATAGATAGCAAATAGATGGAATCAGTTTTTTCCATCTATTAATACATTAGATTCGCACTTTGATTTAACTAAAAATGAAAGTAGACACGTTAGCTGTAAAATAAAAACCACCAATTTTTTGCAAACATACCAAAGAACAGTTAATGCTATTATTTTTTATTCATTTCAGACCCTTGGCTAAGATATAGCAGCATTTTCTAATATTTTTCTTTGAAGAATCAGAGAACATACCAAGTTGGAAGGGACCCACTTGGTCATCAAGCCCAACTCCTGGCTCCAGACAGGAAGTAATTAAGAGCATTTAACCTACTCCCTGATCGAAAAAACTACTAATATTTGCACACACGGCCCTTTGTATTTGCAACAAATGGATGCATTTGATAAACAATGAATTTTTAAACCACATAAATTGGTACAGACACTTCCAGGAATTTCCACTGTCAACAGACTTTCAGCCTTTTATTAGAAGTGCTACAGGGATTTCTAGAACTAGCAGAGATTAAAAGAAAAGGAATGAGGTCCTTTGCTTGCTCACTGGACAATATTCAGTGTAGGATTTTCCAATATCTGCAAAACCTTTATAGATAACAGAAGAGAAAACCAAAGGGATATTTGAAAAAGATTTGATAACTGCATGCTATGATGAAAGACAAATTGTCAGATACTAGGGCTAAGTAAAATAGGCCAAGGACAAGCGCGTCTCAGAAATTGTCCTTTAAGAAATGAAACTTCATTGATTTAATATCCTCCTGATGAGATAAACTGAAGATCCTAATCAGGATATTACTACAAGATGGTTTATTTCTCCATGAACACTGAGCAAACAAGAAGCTGTCACCCAATAAGACAGCACAGAGCAGAAGCTGGCAGTCAAACACATAAGTCACACAATGGAATTTATAAGCAAGGTTTCAGTGAACTCAGGAAGAAAAATTTGTTTTGTCTAAAGACTAAAAAAAAAAAAAACAACAACATTACTTTATATTAGCATGACAGCATTCAGATAATAAGTAAAATTTGTTGTGAATCAATTTCTTCATACACCTCACCCTCCTTGCTGGAAACTATGAGGAAAAATGCCAGCCCTCTTTGTGCAACTTGTGGGTGTTATGAAAATAAAGTAGTAGTTCCTAGAAAGTGAGTATTTATCTTGACATTCTACAGTATCTCCTTAAAATAGAACCATTCAAGTGTAAAGGCCTCTTAACAATAGCTCTGTTTTCACTTATTCTGTCTTAAACAGTTTCCAAAGTTCAATTTTTAAGCAAGTAACAGTTATAACGAGAGAGCTGAGAGCGATAGATTTCAGTGTAAGCTGTCAGGTGGCACAAATATCTAAATCCTCCCCATTGAGCCAGTATTTCACAATGAAACGACATCTTAATAAGCAAATAGAAAAAATAACTTAAAAAAAACAGTACCTGGTCTACACATGTTAAAATGGGTCAGCCTGCTGTGTCAGAAGAAGGCGAAATTGAAACTCCTTTCTTAAAGTCACATCTAAACTCTCATTTGAACCATTAAAACACTGCGCTGTCTTTTCATATGCTAGCTTGGGTTGGAAGGGACCTCAAAGATCATCAAGTTCCAATCTTCCTGCCAGAGGCAGGTTTGCTAGCCACTAGGTCAAGTACTAGTTCAGACAACCCAGGGCCCCATCCTGCCTGGCCTTAAGCACCTCCAGGGATGGGGCATCCACCACCTATCTGGGCAAACTGTTCCAGCACCTCACCACTCTCACTTAAAAAACTCATCCTAACATCTAACATCCTAACATCTCATCCTAATTTCCCTTCCTTTAGTTTAAAACCATTCCCTCTGGTACCGTCATTATCTACCCACGGAAAAAGTTGATTTCCCTAGTGTTTATGAACTCCTTTTACATACTGGAAGGCCACAATGAGGATTCCCTGGCACCTTCTCTTTTTCAGGCTGTTCTTTCATCCAATCTTAATAGGAGGGGTTCTCCTACACTTGAATCATCTTTGTGGCCCTCCCCTGGACCCTCTCCAAAAGCTCCACATCTTTCCTGTACTGGCAGCCCCAGACCTACACCAGCTGGGGCCTCACAAGGGTAGAACAGGGGGAAGCAATCACCCCCTCTCTCTGCTGGCCACTCCTCTTCTGATGGAATCCAAAATACCCACAGTGCTGGCTAATGTTTTGTTTCTCATATACCAGCACTCCCAAGTCCTTTTCAGCAAAGCTACTCTCAAGGAGTTCTTTTCCCAGTCTTTTCCCAAATACAGAATGTTACACTTTGCTTTGTTGAACTTCATTAGGTTCACAAGGGCCCCATTTCTTCCATTTGTTTATTCCAACAAAAACACAATCGTCTGCTTAGAACAGCTCCAATCAAATGAGCATCATCAAGTGATCATGTCATAGAGACTATATCACTGTTTATCAAAGTGTATCTATTTCATTGCCATCATAACGTATATAAAAAGGAAACTCTTTTCTCTCATTGGATATGATTACTCCCTTATAAAAAAATGAAAACATTCTCCTCTTTGTGCTCTACATATCTTTAGACCTCTTCCCCCTCCCATTTCTTAATGTTTATTATTGCATAGCCCATTCTTTCCCTTTCCAAATTATTTTCTATTTTAATATAATTTATTCCTATTGTTATATGACTCCAATAAAAACCCATTACCAATCTGAGTATATACTATACCTAAATTGCACAGGTACCCTTCTCCTATGCACTACCCCATGTGCTGCTAAGAGTTTGGATTTTGGTTTGGATAGGTTCAACTCTATCTCATCCTATATCTTGTGACCCTAGGTACCAGATAAGTGATGGTTTAGCAAAACAAACATTTATGACTGCGTTTGTCCTTACTTCTGGATCAAAAGATTTCATGAGTCTACATGGAAGTTCAAAGAAAGAACATTACAAAATTTTTCAAGTACCCAAAAAAAAAAAAAAAAAAGGGAATTCAGAATGGCAATGGACAAACACACTCCAGTGACACAAAGCCATTATTCAGTACTCCAGAAAAGAAGTGCTAGAAGCTACAAAATGATGACAAGTCTACAAAACCAGCATACACAATGTTGAGCTCTTTTTGTAATCCATACTTTCAGATAAATCAAAGGTCTACGTATATGTCTTCACCATAAATGTTCTCAGATCATAGTGACTGTGTTAGGCCAGAGATGAGTATCCTGCTAGGCATGAGGTATAATGGAAGGTACTTTCATCTGAATGTTTCTACTTTTCCTGCCTAGAAAGAGTTGTGTACTTGCCAAGAATATATATTTATATAAAATCACACTGGACACATTCCCTGTATATATCTAATGCATAGTGAACAAGCTAAGACTCCTAAGAACATGAAAGTTACTACCTACAAACAAATAATTCAATGTACTATCTAACCACCTAGGGCACACATATGGTAAAAGAACATAATTGCAGTGACTCCGAAGAGGCTACAAACACTACAGAGCAACAGCAAGTAAAATAAATAAATAAATAAATATTACTCACCCCTTCTGATGACCAATAACAGATCAAGAGGAGTGCAGTCTCTACTCAGAAAAATACTGCCCCCTCGGATGCTAAACCTTAAATGAGTGCAAGGAGGGGTGGATCCAGGCTACACTCTTCCTGTTACTCAGGCGCATTGTTTGCACCTGAGCTCCCTGGGTTAGCTGCACTTTCTCACCTGCTGCTCAACCACTGGTTCAGACTGTGTCCTGGTAATTCCACTGCAGCATGTCATAGCAATTCAGCACAGTACATCTGCATATTTTGCTGCTGGGGAAATTCCAGGTAGAAATACAGCTGTTCTGTCCTTGTTGGCATTAGAAACTGCTCTTACAGCTTCTGTCTACATTTTTGTAACTTGAATACAATGCTTGTCATTTTGTGTTCCTATTACTAAGGCATGTATAGCATGTATGGCAAATCTCATACTGTAAATTACTTAAAACATAAATCAGATTAAGTAGCTTCTGATAGAAGTTACTTTTACAGTGACACCTGCAAAATATCTTCTATTGAGAAAGAAGTTAATTTCTTGTGGACAGAGAGCAATTTGAGTTCATTCACACACTCTTAAGATAATAGTTTTATGACTATGACTTTGTTTTCACAGTTTCTTAAGTACTTTTTTCTATAATTTTTGGGTATTTACTATACACCCAAAGACACTTAGGGAAACATAACAGTATCAGTTGAAAAAAATTTGGGGGGGATTTTTTTTAATCTATAAAAAGTAGTTTGATAATAGCAATACTATATATTATTTGAAAATTGAGAGATGTTGAGAGAACCTAGCTGAAAATCAAACTGCTCCTCACATAAACATGCTCTCTTCATCTAGAAATAAAAGCTAAGCTGCCAGAATACAGTAAGAGCATCGTCCAGATGAAAGCAACACAAAATAAATGAACACACCATCCTTAGAATCACCTAAGCCATACAGATAAAAAGCTCAAGGATAGACAGAATGAAACAAGCAAAGCCACATCTTGTTAAAGCATATGCCACCTGTCTACAGTACTTCTAACACATGCTAGAACATACTGGATGTATTATCACATTTATTGCCTTGACAACAAAGCTAGAATTAATGGTACAGGGAAGACCTTATTCCAAAGAACTTGAAATCAAGAGGAAGCAGAGGAAGAATCAGGTGTGTTCTCAGATACTAACTGAAAAAGTATCTTCTAATTGGAAGACAGCAAGCAAAATCCAATACTCTTTTAAAATTTAATAGTTTGAGAAAATATGAGATTTTTCACAAGTTCTTCCCAGATGATGCTTTATGCCTGCTGGCAAAGAATAAAACACCTAATTCTTTTGAGTTTCTCTTATCTTTTCCCATGCAGTGGCAGTTAAAAAGGAAAAAAGTTTAAAGTCTATAGAAACAGAATATGATGCAGTTAACAGATCTTGATTGTTATCCTACAATTTTCTAAAAACCACACTTTATCTAGGTCTGATCTTGGTTACCATGTTTCTCGTAAAAAGCATCTTTTCTTTTTATTTTTATTTCAGTGTATCTCAGCTACCTCCAATCAGAAAAATACTGAACTATCCAGAAAATATTCATCAGTCAAGAATTTGTCACAGATAACAAATTGCAGTGTTAACAGCAGCATATATATATATTTTTTTTTTTTTTGGGGGGGGGGTGAAGGCAAGTCCAATGTAACTTGTAGAAAGGTAACAGGTACTGGATAAAAAGATAAACAAATGAAAATACCAAGGCAAACATCTATTTAACAATGCTCATGTAGCAGCTAATGACTTGCCAACAACCAGACTAATAATGATGCATTAAATAAGATATATAATCCATCAGTTGTAATGCAGTGAAGCAATCCTACTTTTGGCTTTTGATAGAATCTCTAGAATTTTGTGAACTAAGCCCTGAGTTTTTACATTTGAACACAGAGCCTCAGAAGACTTTTTTTTTTTTATCTTTTAATTTAAATTATTGTCATAAAAACAATGAGGTCTTGGAAACTAATGGAAATGCTCCAGTGATAACTGTTTTTGTCTTACACATACCAAATAGGATTTCCACAGCTCTTAGTTTTTAAATAAAATTACAAAAAAAAAAAAAAAAAAAAAAGACAAGGTCAACGGTGATTTCTTCTTCATTAGTAAAGTGAAGACTATAAAGTTAATTATCTTTACATTCTCATTAACTTGTTAAATCGACCCTCTTTAGATTCAAACAAAATAAAAACAGCAGCAAACTTACTGCATACTATGAATTAGGAAAGGGAATGAGATTTGCACACACCCACAATATGTTTTTGAAAAAAAATTACTACTACAACTAGGATGTATAATAGGACTATTCTTGGTGGACACATCCTGAGCTTACCAGATTTGTATAATCTTATCTGAGAAAAAAAATCTGTGACCAAGCATTATCACCAAGTACTTATGCTCTGCACATCTTAGCTAAGGCTTTTGGTTAGAGCAAGCCATGCACGTCTCCAAATATGGGTATGGATTTATGGCATTGACTTCATATTTGAAGCTGAGCATAACTTCCCATCTGGTGTGTTCTCACTTGACCACACATGAAACTTTTGAATGGAAACCTGAAACTGATTAATATTTGCCAGTAAACTTGTGCTTAAAAGTAAAGACAGTTAGGTATTTACAGCAAAATATATACTCTACATCTCTAAATCTTACCTAAGAACATTGCTTCTAGAAGTCCATGAGCTGTTCATAGTTTTATTGGAAATATAGCAGTTTTCAAAAAGCTAGCCAAAAGAAATGAAGAAATTCCCTTAATACTTCTATTTTCTTTGTGCAAGATATTGCAAAATCGTACATTTTAACTGGCAGATTCTTATAGCTGGAGGTATCTGCACTTCAGCAATAGCACGCTGTAAGATTATGTGTAAGACAGAAAAAGGAAAACAATTTCATTATTTCATTAAAGGAAAAATGGATTAATGAAAGATATGCTGCCTGTATTTCAAGCTAATTCCAGTCTGACTAGTTTATTAATATTTTTATTCATGAAAATAAGAATAAAAAAGCACTCTAAACAGCACCATATAACTCACAATAAATTCAATTAAATGTTCACCTGTGAATTTTTTGTTTTCACTGTGGTTTTGGTTTTTAATCATAGCACTGAAAAGGTAAAGAAATCATAAAACTACTGACAGCCAATACAGCCACATATTAGATTAAACTACAGAACTATATTTAACCTGGCAATAGGGTCCCATTTATGTAATCCAGCTTTAGAAGCTTCTAATGAGTTACTGCAGCCTAACCCAGATACGCCTGCTAGCACGTTCACTGCTTTTTTTTTAATGCCTACACAATAATGAAAGTGCTATTTCATTGTAAAAATTGCTGCACAGCACAAAGAACACTCTTGTTAAACATGTTGGTCACCGATATAACCAGTAACGTACCGCAGTCAACTGCCTAATTTAACTCATATTTATAATGCAGAAAGTTTATTTTTGCTTCTTTTAAATTGAAAGAGGTTTTAAGCCTCTAATTACATGGTTCGTGAGTTATTATCACAGCAGCTTCTTTTTGCTTTAAAAACCCAACAATAAGAATATGCTTCCACGTGTGAGCACCCACTGTGGGCTACGATTCCCACGTGGGTGCCCTGGGGTCAGCCACCTGCCAGGCACACACATATGGCACTGGGGGATCAGCAGGGCTGGGCCGAGTGCCGGTCACCCTGCAACACCTGCCAGCTGATCAGAAGTGGCATTAATGGGGGGTTAGTTCACTCCATGCTGGAAGGCAGCTGTAGTGACAAAAGGTGCATGTAAAAAGCAGCACAGTGAGACAATTAAAGGCAAACTTGTGCAGGGAAAAGGATGAAGATTTTCTGAACATACTTTCTGACCCAAGTCACAGAATGCCTTGAGTTGGAAGGCATCTTAAAATTCATCAGTCTACAACTCCCTTCTGCAGGGATGCCACCCATCAGATCAGGCTTCCTAGGCTCCATCCAACCTGGTCTTGAATGACTTCAGGTCATCTACAGGAAACATTTTACAGTACTGATTGAAATTAAACAGAGCATCAGATGTAGAGCAACAACATAAAAAAGAGGAATAAGAATGACAAAAACCTGCAAACATGAGAAACACTAAGAACTAATTATTATGATTTGTCATTGAGTCACACACACTGACAGCTGTTGTGTCGAGATTTGTCTGTATTTAAAGGATTGGTGGTTTGAAGATCACTTCAATGAAAGCTCATAATGCAAATATGAAACATACATAAAAGTTGTTTGTATTTTCAATACTTCCAATGGTTTTCTTTACACTGCCTACTGATGACATTGTAAATATAGAAAAAGTACTACAAATACAGTTCAAAGAGCTTAACTTCCATTTCACTACTTTTTCTCCCAGTGACTAGGCTGCCATTTTCTGCTCATTTATTGGGCCGATATCACGCCAATAGATTTCAAATTCAGAAGCAGTGGCTATAGTGAGGATGGAGACAAGGCATTCTGAAAGCCAAACGAGGCCAACAGACCATAAACATAGTGTCTTGGCTTGAAATGGTAATTATTTGCTGCAGAGCTAAGGCTGTATTCCAGAGGAAAGTTCTTCCACTAATTTAACTCTTCACAAGTAAAATAATGAGATGCCACAAAGAAAACAAACAAACAAACTCACCAATTTATTTTACTTAAGTATTTAACCAAACAAAAGTACATGGTGAAAAGAAGAAAATAATAATAATAATGGCCTCTTTTTAGCAACACAAGACTAGAAAGAAGAAAGGAAAAAGGTTATGTAAGGAAGAGAAGAGCAAGTATGATAACTAGCAATCTGAGCCCCAGGCTTTTTAACTATTATATACAAATAGATCAGAGATTTTATTCTGTGGTGTGAGTGAGACAAAATATGAATTCCATTACCTTGCCTAAATTAATAAACCCACCACGTGGTGGGAAAAGTTTTTGCACCACGAGAATGCGATACAAATACCTCTTATTACAATCTGCCCAATATCCAGCTTTCTGTGACAACACTGCTGCTCAGATTTTTCTTGCCATAAGCTACCATCATCTGTGACATGAAGAAGCAATAGAAGATAATTCTCAGCTCTAGGAGGCCTGATCTAGTTGTTGATAACCATTCCCACAGCAGGGGGGTTGAAACTAGGTGATCTTTGAGGTCTTTTCCAATCCAGACTGTTCTACGATTTTATGATGTTTCCCCCTATATTCAAGAATTCAGGTGTTTCTTGTAGCCCTTCAGATTAAAAACAGAAACACAGTAGTTAAGTGACTCTGTGAATGTATTTCAGAAGTTATAACACTGTACATAGAATATTGTCTCCAGTCTACCAGTAATTTTGGTACTGAATTAGTTGTTCATCTAAATGACTGTAATGCAGCTCAGTCTGGTCTCAGAAATATGAATGTCTCATATTCTAGTTACATTACTGAAGAAGAGATCTTAGCCTTAATACTATCTTTCCAGTATTAAAAAGTGTACATATAAATGAATTTTAAAAACAAAACAGAATAACATGGCTTAAATTCTGCAGAACATCCATTATCCCATGAAGAAAAAGAACACAGTAAAATAAGAACATGTAGCATTTTGTCATCAACAAAGCTGCCTACACAGACACCCACTCTTTCCTTTTTTCTCCATAGCATATCCTTTTAACTCATGCATGTCCTTCTGTATCTCACATTCACAGACATGCCTACCCTCCACACAGCTTCTTCAGACCTATTTCCACAAGAAAACCAATGAAGGAAATAGCTATTCTGTTACAATCAGTTCAGAATAGGCCAATCATTTTAATTTTTCCCTCTCATGAAATATTCAAATGCACATCAAAATTGTTTTCTTCAGAAAAAAAAGAAAAGGGGGGGGTGGGGTAGGAAGGGGGTGTTTCCAGGGTATCTGAAGAAATGAGAGAAGGATAGTTATTCTGCAGTCTCATCTCCATGCTGTGATAGATTCACGCATCTGGTCCCACCTCTCAGCAAGGAGCTGGCAGCTCCTGAGCATTCCAGCAAAGGACCATGGACTTTTTCCAGCTCCTGACTCCAATGCCAGTTGCAGCTGACTGAGGCAGTTGGACCAGTAATATCTCTTTTGCATTGGATGCAAAAGAGATAAATATACTAGGCATGAAGGAGTAAACTACCAGTGTATTATTTTCTTTGCTTTTTCTGCAGATAATAATTATTATTTATTTATTTTTACAATAATGATGCTTTTAATGATCTAAAAAACAGGATTTTAGATATACAGAAGCAAATCAATAAAAAAAATACTTCTGTATGAAGTGCTCTGCAGCTATTTCCTACAGTGATACTGGGACACCTCTGTCTTTTTAAGAGATTAAAAAGCTTTGTGTGATCAATGTGAAAATAATTTGAATTGAAAATAATTAGAATTTCATGTCTCTTTTGCACTCTTCTAAGAATTAGCCTCAAAATACACATTAAATAAACTAACTGCTATAATTAGAGTTTAAATACTGTTTAAATGAGACACACCTTCAATACATCCACTTGTAAAGCCTAATCTGGCGTTACTATGAAATTATTTTTACAGCATTAGAGGGTGGAAACCTGTTTCATACCTTTTGTCATACATGCTGACTGCATATATTTTTATTTATTTGTATGTCAATTCCTGAAGTATTTTTTAATGGATATTTGTGTATGCACACAGAAGTTCTCCACATTTATGGTAGAAACCACTGCCTTGCTAGCAGTTAGCTAGATTAGTAATAGCTTAACAGACAGACTAAATCTACCTCAGCTGTATCTAACACAGAAATAGCCATCTAGCCTAGAAGTCATCTAGGAGAAATTAATAAGAAGAAGATAATAAAAATAAAAAATAGATGATAAAAATCAAAATCTCGCAGGCTTTTTTACACAATGGACAACATTTTTTATATATATATATATATAATTTTTTCCATATCTTTTATATATATATTTTTTTTAGTCATAAAGGCAATATTAGTACAATTAGCATTTAGCTGAGTGGAGGAAAACAATGTATTTCAACACAAAATGTATTAATAGACCTGACTTTCCAGCTGGTAATTTGCAGAATCTAAAAAAAGTGGATGGCAATGCATTAAAAACAAGCCAACAAAAATAAACTTGAAAGCTTAACAACGTGAAGTAATGATGGAAAAAAAGTAGTCTCTACATTTTCACTTTTCAAGGTCACTCTTTGCATAGATTACAAGACAGTGTTATGCAACTGTGAATCAGCTTTAAAAATAATAATATTAAACACAGCACATATAACCATCCCAGTCAAGTATCTACATCTTGACTTCTGGAGCAGGAGCATTATGTCTGAGACTTCAGCTCCTCTTACAAATGCAGTGCAAACATCAAGTGTGGCTGCAGATCCAAAAATTCGTCATAGGGCACTAAAAGACAGCAGAGGCATTTAAGTCTCATTTCCTTAGGAAGCCAAGATACAGCAAATGTAATTAAAGATTTTAGTAAGAGCTTGCCATTTTACTAAATGACTCAGAAATGACAGAGCAGACGTAAGTCTTGGGTGCACCCGTCCTCCCTCCCCATGGTATTGGTAGTGGCTAAAGCTTCATGCAGAAGCTAATAGGGTGATTATCTTTGAGAGGATTATACTGCACAGAGAAGCTGATGTCTGGCTTTGTGAGAATTAAGTTCATCATCCTGTTGGTCCATGGAATTATTTTATGTTACCATAGTCCAGGTAGATTTTCATTCTGATCTTTCTTAATATTAGTAAACACAAAAGAACATCAATATGAGAAGCTGGGATAAAATGCATTCTTTTTGGTCATTCTTATTTGTTAAAAAATAAAGGGACCAGACAAGTAAAAAAAAAAAGAAAAATGACTGTATTCTTCTTTAAGAAATAAAGTCTGCTCCGAAAAATTAACAAGAATATAGTGATAATAGAGTATATACATAGGTAGTTTGGTTACGAATGACTAAGACACATTCTATTCTACTGGAAATGTCAAGATGTGACTCAAAGTTCATCAACACAAGGTAAAAATATTGTGAAGGTCCTGCTTTACACCTCTATAGGGAAAACAACTGTATTCACTGTTTCATCTCCTATTTCCAGGGATTTTAGAGAAGAAATACACCACAACACATTCTCCATCCTGACAGGTAGCAGAGTGACTTTAAATTCAGATAGGACAGAAAGAACTAACAGAAGCACCTGCAGCTGAGACACTCAAACAGAAATGGAATCACTGTCTCAGAGTAATTAGTTATCAGTTGCTGACTACTTGTCTAGGTAGAAAACAGAAAAACAAGATGAAATCTCAGCCCCATTATCACTGACATTTTGGAAAGATATATTGAAATAGAACTATTTTAGATAGATAAGATGTTCCTCATTCTGATCATTAAAGAAGAGAAATAAGATAATCTTGGAAGAAGCCAAGGAATATCGCTCTGCAGCAGCTCACTTTTATGCTCATTGTATAATAATAATAATTATTATTATTACTACATTTATTATTATTATATTTCAGTTTGAATTACATTAACGTGCCATTTAACCCACTTCATCTTAAAGCAGATAGGAGACACAAGGCTTAAACTTGAGCACACAGTTCTCAAGTGGGAAAAAGAAACAATACCTCCTCACCTGCATAGTGAAGACAAAGGTTTAGGATAATTAGTCAGTGACCAAGACAGAGGTTGCCAACCACGCTTACCTTAACTAAAGGCATATCATTTATTGAGGCTACTGTCAGGGGGACATGCATTTCTTCTGCAGCACATGCTTAACATTAGTGCTAAATCAAAAGTGAAACTGCAATAAACAACACTAACGACACTTCCGTAACAAATAAGGTAAGAGCTATCAAAAAAGCAACTAAACTTAGTGTCCAATACTAATGTTCTATCAAAGACAAGTGAAATGGAGGACACCTGCTTGTTATCCCAAGGATGAAAGTAAAAATGACACAGAAACATGAAAATATCCTTTCTGAGACAGCTCCCATTTTCCTTACTTTCAAGGTACCGTGCTACTGAATGGGCAGATACTGTTAAGATGAGCTGAAAATGAAAAGGAAACAGCATAAAACCTCAAAGATGACTGCAAGAGTTATGAAAGACATCTTGAACTTCCTACAGCTATGACTATGTTAAGGATATAGTAGGGAACAAACAAGCAACACACAAACAAATACATGTGGGGCTGATAGTATGAACAGCTCCCCTCATAATTCTACACTGATTAATGCCTGCTCACAGTCTAATTCAATGGGGGTGGGGGGGCTAGGGAAACTACAAGAAATAAAGCAAGTAATATTTACATTTAAGCTCTCTCATCATCATTAAAACATAATGAAGATGTTCCTCAAACATCTTCCACTTACAAAAAGGAAGAGAGAGGGAGGGAGGAAAGAGAGAGCAAAATAAAAAAGGAGGGCAAGGCCAGTGGGGAGAAAGTCATAGCTGATATACTACAAATAAGTAAATAAAAAAATAAGCAGGCCAATTCACTATTTCTGAAGATCTAAACATTTTCTTTTTGCCCACCAGACAGAATTTCACCTCTAGAAGCTCCTTGGAGTTCATAGGGTTACTCAGCATGTTACTTGCAAGGAAACAAACTGTATGTGTATTGAACTGTTTTTCCACAATGTATCTTAGGCTATCTTCTCTTAAAACTGGAGGGTAAGAAGATACATTCAAACTGGTCTGTCACTCTGTATCTCGTTTATATTGACACAATTTCCCACTGTGAATGGTAATCAAGATTCCTGGGGACTTCTACAAGCTCTTACACATAAAATCCAGCAAAAACAGGAATCCAACTTCTCACCCTGACCCTCACTACATAAAGCATCTCATCCCCTCTTAATCTAACCTAAAGCAACAGCTGCAGGTTGAAGATTCCCAAGCACATTCGGCTTTTCATTTGTGTTTCTGCATTTGCTTGAAAGCATATACAGCAAAGAGAAAATCAATCAAATTCAAGAAAGACTGGGAAGAAATGCCAGATCTATGAACCTGGTGTTGGGCTGAAGAAAAAAGGGGAATAACTCACCCATCATAGCACATAGAATCTGTCCCCCTTAAGCTGCTACTTGCAGTAGATGGAAGAAGAGAAGAAAGAAGAGAAGAGATGGGACATCGCAAGGGAGAAACCAATGAAAGCTTTAACACTGTCAAAGAACAGCTCAGTAAAGCATTCTATGAGAAAACATTATGGGATTTATCATAATAGGCAAAATAAGCTCATATCCCTGAAAATGAATGAGTTAAAATGAATCTAAATGACTACAGTTCCATTCTGCATTGTCAAAAATTAATGTATACCAATTTTATTGAAACACTGTGTATGTTGCCTATTACTGAAATTAGGAAAGATGATACTTCATATTTTAAAAAACCTTAGCAAAAGTTAAGAAGAAATTTGTTACAAAATTCTCGTATGTGAGGAAACCTCTCCAAGGTAGGGGAAAATTAAAAAATAAATAAATATATAATTAAGAAAAAGGACTTTTTAAGACCCAAATTTTCCAATATATTTAATGGTAACATGTGAATATACTGTGAAATAATGAGCATGGATCCAGTTTTCCTGACTAATGCAGAGTAACACTGGAGTAAGTGCAATAAATCACCAACTGTTCCAAATCTGGAACTATTTTTAATGAAAAACTGGAGAGATGGAATGTGCTTGTGTGTATCAGTACACAAAGATGCAATTAAGGCTGCATATTGTCTCTTCAGAATGAAGCAGAATAGTTAATGAAAGTTGAGAGAAAAAAAAATCAGGAGGATTACACAGAAGGACACGAGGAAGAATTTTTTTTAATTTTTTATTTTTGCTTCCTTTATTGGCAGAGCAATCTTATTTCAAAGTTAATATTTGAATAGATAAATCAAGACTCATCAAGACTGATGGGTAGCCCCACAGTAATCAGTGGTGCACATCCATTCACTCTCCTGGAGCGTGGCAGCACACAGCTTTGCTTCTCTGGAGAGAGGCAATCCAACCTCACCAACTTCACTATTTCCCAAATAATATTTATGCCAGCTGGCTTTACAATGTCCAGAAATGTGGCTCAGGCCCATTTATTTCCTCAGTGTACTCCCTACTTCCATGTACCCTGTTTTTCTATCATACTCTAATCAAAATATTCAACAGAAACAAACAACAATACTATATGTGAAAAATAATTATAAACATTTAAACATCAACAAATAATACTTAAAAGCAGAAGCTGACTGCAGAGTTGGGGCAACCTGTAATGAAGATGGTGCTGAAGGGAAACTGGACTGGACATTACCAGAGACACCAAAACACCAGCTGAAGAAAACAGTTGTAGGTGTGAAGTGATAGACCTCCAAGAGAGAAACCTTGATGAGGAATCTCTGACCTATCACTGTATAGTGGAGATTAATTCTCAAATAAAGCACGAGTCTTTCATTCCAACACTCATTTTCAGCTCAGCTTCAACCCGTGGCCTCTTAAGGATATTTCCAACTCTTGTGTTCCCATAACAACAATCTAAGATGTTAAAGGAACATATATTTCTACAGAGAATGAATACTGTTCAAAGCATTTCCAAAAGGAAAGAAAATAAAGCATTATCATACACATAGGCAAATCTCTGTAGCAATGACATCCTACAGTACCTCACACAGAGCAGAGCTAAGCCCACACACCACAGTGGCAAAGTCCTAAGGAGCAAACTCTTTCCCAGACTTGTAGAACACCCCTCCAGGTGTTCTCTCTCAACCTGTGAGTACAATCACCTCTTCTGGCAGATCCTACATCCTTGGCTCTTGTGTTTAAAACTCCAACACATGCATTGGTTTACATTAATGTCCTCAATTCCTGCACCCATCTGAAAATGAACAACCAGACCCACAAAGATACCACTCTACCTCATGTGCAAGAAACTAAGTCATCCCAATGGACTGATAAATACAAACAATAGGGAAAAAATATTGAAAGCAAATTTCTAAACCCTATGGAATACCACTGCTCCTGCATTACATGAACCAATTTTAAGCATTATTAATAGTAAACATGCATATTTTCAATGCAGAACAAAAGCTCCATTTCAATTGACAATTAAACACAATTTATAAGTCTTCATAAAACCTTCCTGTGTAAGTGTGCCATGCATTATCATCTCTTACAATCAGAGCACGTTTATTTTCAGCAGGCTTTAGAAAACCCACACAAAGCACATTCACCCCTAGCCATATAAACCTGGAACAGAAACAGGCATCTCATGGAGATAAAATGCATAAGACCTTAATAAGCACTGCAGAGCCCCATTCCTGCATAAAATTCATATGCACATCTTGCTTACTGTCAGTGAAACCAATCAAGGGAGAAAAGACATTACTGTGTATACATGATAGGTCCTAAATATATGGCAGTGATCTCAGGGAGCAAATGGAATCTTGAAATGAAGTGGGACTCATTTTCTCTCTCATTATGAGATTCACAAGGATTTCCTTCTAGTAATTCAATGAATTTGAGAAAAGGAAAAAAAAAAACATTTGTTTAACAATATTCCTTAGAATTTTTTGTTAATTTATAGGCAGCATGTTACATTTAAGGTCATAATCAGGCTAGTACAATATGAATCCTTATCTGTAAATACCTGTCAGAAATAGTTCTTGCTTGTTTGTTCAACCTATCCCTGCTCTCTTTCAACAGAGACCCAGTGGGTCTGCTGTGACCACAGGCCTGATGCTGCTCTAAGGGCTAAGATGAGGAACTTTTCCCAAAATCTCAGCTATTCCTCACCACAAACCAATAAACAAAAAATGACACTGCATCTAGTTATCCCTATCATCCGTCCCCGTGACTGATCCGTTCCGTAGTGTTGCCATAGAAAACGGAGAGGAAGCCTCTAGTCAGCGAGGAGGTCACATTTAAGCGGAGACGTATTATGTAAATTGCACCCTGCCAGCACCCCGCACGAAATAGCAGAGGCCTCATCCCGCTCGCCCTCCAAGGGCACGCCTGGGGCCGGCTGCGGGCAGCCCCACGGCAGCGGGGCTGAGCCCCAGGCCGCAGGGAGGAGGACGAAAAGGAGGCGCAGGCAGAGGAGGGCGGCGGTCCCCGCACCGTTATCTGCCCTCCCGCAGGTGCCGGCCTGCAGGACACGGCGGGGGCAGTCGCTAGGGATGGGAGGGATGGAGAGGGGAGCACGGCAGCCCCTGTGGTGGGGGTTCTCACGTCCCCGCTGCAGCCGCGCCCCAGTCCGCGGCAGCCCCGGGGCCCCGGACCGTGGGGTCCCTCAGCCCTCGGTCCAAAGGCACGGAGCGGCGAGAGGAGCCCGGCACGGCATCGCCCCACCCCGGGCTGCACTTTTTTCTCTTCGGGCACCTCACGCGGTCAAAGTCTCCGAGCACGGCGGCATCCTCCATCCTCCCTCCCCCGCGTCGCCCCAACGCCGTACTCACCCGCCCACTCCGCGGCCGGCAATGGCTGCCGGGCCCCGCCGGCTCCCCGAGCCCTTTGCCCCGTTTCTCTGCGGTGCTTTCGCAGCCGCGGATCGGGCGGCGGCCGCACCTCGGAGCCGGCGCCGCTCCCTCCCAGCTGTCACCGGCGTCCCGCCCTCGGGAGGCGGTGGCCCCGAACCGCTCTCGCCACTGGTGCCGGGCGCTGCCGCTCCCGCAGCCCCGCCCCGAGCAGCCCCTCGCCGCCGCCCCGGCTGCGTGGGGAGCGGGCGGCGAGGGGCAGGAGGTGCTGAGCCTGGGATGCGCGTGGTGCCCGTGCACACAGGGAGCAGAGCTCCGAGATGGGTTTATCGATTTCAATTTTTATTTTACGTGCTTTCCTTGAGCAACGCAATTAGACGTGGAGCTGTCGGATTCACTCAACTGGCAGCACTTGCTAGCCGTGCCAGACAGCTGCAAATCCGAATGCCATTTGAAACCTTATTATTCTGTCTGAATGCAGCAGGATCTCTGAGGCTCTCAGGCACGGGCATCATGCACTGGTATCCAAGCTGCCTCTGTGCTCTGTGTGCAGCTTCCAGTGATCCCAGACTGAAACTTCTGTACTGTGAGGGTGACAGAGCTCTGTAACAGGCTCCTTAAAGAAGTGGTGGAGTTTCCTTCTCTAGAGATAATGAAGACTCTCAGCATACGGGATGTGCTCCAGGCCCCTAAGCATCTTTGAGGCCCTCCACTGGACTCTTCCCAGAAGATCCCTACAGAAACGTGCATTTCCCTTGAACCATAGAATCACAGAATTATAGAATGGCTTGGGTTGGAAGGGACCTCAAAGGTCATCAAGTTCCAACCCCCTGCCACAGGCAGAACTGCCAACCGTCAGATCTGCTGCTAGACCAGGTTGCCCAGGGTCCCATCCTGGGACTGGACTGCAGCATGGTGATATGAGTTCTGTACAGCTGAGCTGAATACTCAGGGATTTATGTTGACAGCATTCTCACAGAGGTGGAGGGCATGCCTCTCCTTGAACCAGTCGGTACGTACCTCAGTATCAGCAGTGCGTTTGTGAAGAGCTGAGGAGCCAAAGCACAGGGTTAGTTTTTTTGGCTGAGATTGTCATTTCCCCCTGTATTCAGCACTGGTGAGGCTGCACCACTAGTACTAGCAGTGTTAATTAGTAAATTTAAACAAATCTTTTTCAGAAGGAAAACATTTCAAACAGGAACTAAAGCAATTTTTGTAGCCAGAATAGCCTTGGAAGGGTCGTTTCTATAGGAAAAATGATGCTTTTGATTTTAAAACGAAGGACTTGAATATTCCAGTTGACATTAATTAGTTCACAAAGTATATTTGTTCCATCTTTCAAGACAACATCAGGTATAAATGTTTAATATATACACTCTTTAAAAGAAAGAATTCAACACATTTATTAGTTGCTGTACTCCAAATCTGAATTAATGAAACATTAAGAAGCATCCTGCTTTGCTTCAGTTAATCTGTTTTTAATAGGAATAGGAATTTTGGCTATAGTAGGAGAGGAAAGACACTGAAGCTCTTCAATAATCTATGCAAAGCCTTTTTGCAGAGTTGTATGTTGCGCACGGGAACTGTGTTCTTCTTTTTCAAAGGCAGGGTGTTTGGTGTAGGATTTGCTTATTGTAGACTGATGCCAAAAGGCTGTAACATGGAAGTTCATTTTCTTATGTGTGAAATCATTTTTGCCTAAAAATGAATAAGGAGGTGAAATCTGTAACCCAGCCAACACTTTGTTTCTCAGTATTTGTCATTCATGAAAGCATTTGAGCTTTTTTAATGCAATCTACTGGGGTTCACTTAAAAGTAGAGGTATATGACCATTCTGTTCACATAAAGTAAAAAAGATGAGCTTCCTGTCAGGCATAGATCTGTAGTCTACTTCCTTTCCGCTGGAAAGAAACCTTCACTTTATGCAATCCAGAGCATGCTTTTAAGAGCATGTGGTCTGATATATCTACCAACACCTGGAAACCATTACCACATTCATGCTGAGGGACTCATTGCACTCAGTTTGTGTGGCACAGATGTACCATAAAGAAGTTTTAATCCCCAAAGCATTAATGTTCACAGTAGATATAGAACAGCCAAGGAACTGGAATACTGTGCAAAAGAAAAGATTCAAAATCTGATTTCTTCATTTGCATTGGTGTTGTATCAGCAGAGCTCTGCTAGTCCCAGTGAGGAGCTTTCTGAATTCAGGAAAGCAGACAAGACCAAGACTTGCCACAGTTCCCACACAACAGTCCTGGACTGGGCAGAAAATAACCCAGATGCACCCCAGTAACTATAGTGTCCCTAACAGTGAAGGGGGCTTCTGAAAATCATTTGTGCAGTACCCAGTTGTTCACTATAGAAGTAGTCCACAAAGGAAAACAACACTTTGCCAATCGGCTGCTATATTGTTGCTGTTTGGTTGGTTGTTGCATTCCAGTTTCCTAAGTATATACTTCGTAATAGAGCAGATCGAAATACTAAACAGATAAACTGTTATGTGAGGTGAGCAAGAAAATACTGTGCTCTGTTTTGAATCCCACAGAATGAATGCGAATTCTTCATTTAGTTCCATGGGAATAGAATTGAGTCTTAAAAGTAACACTTTAAAATTCATTAAAAACCTCTTCCAGCTGTGCAGTTTAGAATTAGAGACATTTTAACTATCTTCTTCTTATGTTGAGATAACTGTATTACATAGAAAGGAAAATGGAATTTCAAGGACGGACCATAATTGAAAAGTTAATCCAGTTTTAATGTTGATGTACTCATCCTAAAGACCTTTAAGCCTGTGGCTAGCAGAAGGATATTGAAGTCCTTGCTCTAAATTTGCTCTACCTTTTTAATGATAATAAAAGATCCTTGTAAGTACTGGTGACCTTCTTACTAAATCAAAACTGAAAGTATAAGTTTTTAAAACTTCAGCTCTGAATAATAGTAACATTTAAATTTCTTACATTCTTTCATTAAAATAATCCTAGAGAACTTTGAAACACATAGGGGACTGACTTATCTGCTGCTTTAAACATAAAATGATTGCATTGATTCATTTTTCTTTAGAAACCAGAAATACATATATAATGACAAAATTTCGTTTGAGACTGTGGATTTTTTCCAGTTGAGATGCAGCCATCTGCAGGCAACTGTTTAATAGTGCATAGCACCACTACAATGATCATGTGTCACATATGGCCATGTTTAAAACTTCTCTCTGCTCAGTACTCATTACTATTGTTAGTATTTTTCAGGACAGGAGAGGAAAAATCAACTATTCTTAGGTAAGAAAAATGACCATAATGTATCAGTTTAAAGTCAAGTATAAAAATGATAGTAGCACTAGCACATGTGAAAAAAGCCACTGAGCGTGCTGCTGAATTTCAAAACAGAATTTGTTATTTACCAAACCAAAAGGAAGACTGATGCTGGTGTCTGCAGTTGGTAACATGGTACAATTTGGTTTGTGAAAGGGCAAGAACAGCTTACAGCCACCTACAGCCTCCTGTGCATGGAATGAATTCTTTCTACAGCAAGTATTTTGTCAGAATCAAATCTTCTTTTATAAATGGTGAAATACTGATATGACACATTGTAGTACATCTTCTTGTAGCTGCTCTTCCCTCTCTTGTCAGAATTTCCCTCTGGATATTCCACCAACACCCACCTATGACAGTACCATAGACAGTTCCCCACAATAGTACTGTGAGAGGTGGGTGTTGGTAGAATATCCAGAAATAGCATGTGCTGCTGAGTATGTGTCTTTTATAGGGAATACTTACCATGAACTGTTATCAATAGCAGACAAAGGAATCAGACTGCAATTAAGAGTTGAAATATGGTTCTTTCCAACTGTAATTTTAGCAATCTCAAGTTAAATTTTTGTACTGCACTGAGTAAATTGTACAATGTTTTTTTCTCTTTTGTGAGGGTACATATCTGTGAGCAGATATGCATACACATTTAATATTTTCTTGCACCTGTTTTTGAGAAGTCACTTTTTCCATAATAGGAGGAGAACAGTCTTCTGGGAATATGCACCCTAAAATTAAGATTTATTATAGGCTTAATGTACAGCTGACTTGGATAAAAGCTGCCTTGCTGTGCAGTCACATATCAAATTGATAATGACAGTGTAAGTAGATGAAGTTAATGGCTATACTGTGGAATATGAGAATAAAATATTCAGCCCATCTTAAAGAGTGAAACTGAGGATCTACAATATATTAACCCATGTTTGGTCAAAGATACTGCCACGGAAATAAGCACTAGAGGTTTGAGTGACAATTGATTTCTAGTGCTACCTGAATATTTGCCTTGAATGCACACGTTGAAATGATTAGCTCTGATAAAAAGAGACTGGGGATAACAGGGTAAAAATAACAGCCGTTATACTTAAAAGGAATTATCTGTGGACATATGTCTATAGGTCACTTGTGCTTGTGTTAGCACTGTGAGCTAGCCAGAGCTGGAAGAGCTTCTGGAAAAGAGGCTGCTAATCATGGCCACTGAAAAAAAATCAGTTTTGGTAGCTCTTTTCTCTTCATGATTCTCATTCTTTCTTTCTAAGTAAAGGATGGTAGAGAAATAAGTAGGTGAGGAACAAAAGAGTGGTAGAGAAATACATAGAATGGCTTTGTAAATTCCTTCCTTTTTCCCTACTAAAAGAAGAAAGGATCTTGAATCTTTCCAAATGAGGGTGCAGTTGAACATAGGGAACCTGCAAGGCCTGCTGTTTCTTACTTGCAAGCAGCTCTCTTTAAAGACAGATAAGGATTTTGAATCTTCAGTATGGTCCTTTCCTTAGAGGTAGAAGTTGGACATGTTCAGTTGCTATCCAGAGTAAATAATAATGAAATCAGTGATTATACAAATAAATAATATATAACTGAAAGGGTATTGAATGATGAGTGACTGAACTGCTGAGATCTCTGTTTCCTCTCTTTGTAAACTGCGTAATTCACAGCCTGATGGGATAATGGCTACTGAAAAAGCAGCTTGGTTAACCTCCATATGTACAGCTGAGGGCTAGTCCTTGTGACATTACTCCCTAATGTGGACTTTCTATGGCTCTTCTTTTGGTTGTCCTTCACAATTTACAGAAAAAAAAAGAGAGGGCTGCTGAAATGACAAATCTATGCTGCAGGTATTGTACACAGATTTACTCTCTCTGTGCAGTCTTGTTAATTTCCCAAAGCCCACCTAAGGAAATGGGAGGAGTAAAAAAACAGTCAAGCAAATAGATCACTGTTTAACAATACCCCAGAATTTAGTGTAAAAAATTGGTTTAATCTGATAAATCTGACAAAGCACCAGAAGGTTCTCCTAATTTCTGTGCCATTCCTAAGGTGTTTTTTTTCCCTTCTTTAAAGCAACTGTGCAACTGCCCTTGGAATTCAGACTGCCTATTCCCTACAGAAGTCCCTCCTGATGGACTGTATCAAGCACAACGTATATAAAATGCTTTGTTGTAGCAGATGTGAGGCAGTGTAATGTTAAATACTTCCCTTCCTCAGAAAAGAAATTGTAGCTACCCTAAAGGAAAAAATGAAATTAAAACTTCAAAGGAATTTTCAGTTCCTTGCTTCCCTATCAGAGTGTATGGCATAACTTGCCCTCTTAGAGTATGTTCTTACATGAGTCATTTCAAGAAGTTTGGGCCCCAACTGTAAAAAATCCCAGCATGTTCCAAAGGCTTTGAGAATAGCCCAGAGGAAAGATGAGGTGAATTAGAATGAATAGCCTAGAAAATGTTGTGAGAGTCATTTTAATGAAGTCAGCTTTTCAGTTCTCAACTAGCATCCAACTTTGAAAAAAAAAACAAATACAAACAGCCTTCACTGCTCCCTTCTAATCCACCAAAGAAATTCAGAGTGGAATTAAGATAACTAAAGGGAATCTAAGTTAAGAACTAAATATATCCTTTCATTTTTCTTGTGGCCCAAGAGTTTCCTGAAGATTTGTTTCTTCTTCTACACTCCTACTGGAAGAATAAAAGCTCTTTTAGAGGATTGTATCACCCTCGCATAAAAAAAGAAGTTTGATAATGGCTTCAAAGATGGTCTTTTTCAGTGTCCTTTTAAAGTTTTAAATAACCTCTAATCTAAATTTCCTTTGCTGCAATTTATGACCTACTTGTCCTACGCACTCTGGGCACTAAAAGCAATCTTTTTGCAGAAGATTTTGCATATTTTGAAATATCTTCTTAGATAATGCTGAAAGACTAACTTCTCCACCTTTTCCCTAAATTTCTTCTAGGTTTTTCTCTTCTCTGGATTTTATTCACCTGATTCACATCTTCCTTGAAGTACGGACTTGGCTTTTGAAGTGTGGCAGCTGTCCATACAGTTCCGATTAGCGGAAGGATTACCTCTTGTTTGCCTTACGTGCCAAGACGGCACTTGCCTTTAACTGAAATAGAATGACATTCTTGTTTTATCAGATATTGTGCCTGGAGCACAAGTCTTATGAGGAGCGGCTGAGGGAGCTGGGATTGTTCAGTCTGGAGAAGAGGAGGCTCAGAGGAGACCTTATTGCACTCTACCACTTCCTGAAGGGGGGTTGTGGGGAGGAGGGGGTAGGCCTCTTCTCCCTGATAAGTAATGACAGGACGAGAGGGAATGGCCACAAGTTGCGCCAGGGAAGATTTAGATTAGACCTGAGGAAGCATTTCTTTTCTGAAAGAGTGGTCAGGCACTGGAATGGCCTGCCTAGGGAGGTGGTTGAGGCACCATCCCTAGCGCTGTTCAAGAAGCGTTTAGATGAGGTGCTAAAGGACTTAATTTAGTAGTTGGGTAGAGATAGTGATAGGAGGATGGTTGGACTAGATGATCTTATAGGTCCTTTCCAACCTTATGAACTTATGAACTTATGAACTTATATTAATCTTCTGTAATCCCCAGTGTACTGCTACCTTGCCATTTATTCTTCATCTTTTGTTGCCTTCTTGATCCACCCCATTATTGACCTATCCAAGACCAGAGGTTAGCTGTAGAAAACATAACAGCCTCTATTATATCCTGTATTTACTCCTTTTACATTTCATCTACTTTTTTTCCCCTTTCTTATTCTTTTTCTTCTCCTTATCTGTTTCCTTTTCCTTTTCTTCAGTCTTCTCAAGTCATTCGAATGGTATAAGCACAAAACAGTAGCAGACGGTCTCGTAAGTATGGAGTTATTTTGTTTCCTAGATGTATTCCAACAGAAAAAAAATAAAAAATAAAAAATAAAAAATATAAAGGACCCCATATTAGCTTAATATATTGGACAGGATTGGTTTTAAATCTCTTGCTAACCTGTAATTTTATAATCATGTAGTGATACTTTGCAGTTAACAAAATCAGCATAATCTGACTGATAGTGACAGTTGATAGCAAATTGTGGTAAACGTAGTTTGTTCTAAGTTATGCTGATAAGTTCTAAATCTATTGAGGAAAATGCATAACCTCCTTCATTGAAAAATACATCTGAATTTCGGGTTCAATAGCAGAATATAACAGTATCTTCTGATTTATCTATCAGGCAAAAAATCTTCCTAGTGTTTCTTATCTTTCCACAAAAGTGAGCATTTTCTTTTTCATTCATCAGGAGGAGCGTTTATAGGAAGTAAACTCAGAATAAAGCATATGTGCTTATGAGTGACGCAAATGGGTGAAAACTGAACTTTAGCAGTGGACAAAGAACGGAACCTGATAGCAGCCTACTTCTCTACTTCTGTCCTCTTAGATATATTTGCTGTTTTTGTATTCACTTATCTTTTCGTATTCACCTTGTCTCTTTGAGTCCAGAATTTTTACCTTATTCAGCTCTTTGTGAAAGAAGCACTCTTCTGTAGAGCTAGTCAGTTGTTTGTTTGCTTGTTTTTGTTTGGTTTTGTTTGTTTTCCCCAGGTGCATGGAAGGTATGAAAAAGTCTAAAGTCCCTTTTATACTGTATGGGAACTGTTGAATCATGGCCTGAACCACTGATTGATCACCTGAGGCAAGCACTAAGTCAGCTGCAGGAGCACAGGTGAAGGCAATGCACCTGTATGATTGGAAGGGGTGGAGTCTGGCTCCACCTCTCCCAGACCCCATTTTAGGGCTGACCACCACTGGGGAAGGTGCTTCTGTTGGAGGTCTTTCCCCTGTGGAGTTATTGTTGAGCCTCTCTTTATTTACTGGTTGTCTGTTTACCACCCAGATAAGCTAAGCAAAATATGCCATTCACTTCATTGTTTTCTGTGAATACTATTCTTTTGAGTTGCTCACCCTACGTCTACTTACTTTAAGTTCAGTATTCTTTGTACAAGTACCTTAAATTGGGGTGAAAATAGCAGTAAATGCTCAACCAAAATCACTAGATTACATGAGATCTTCTTAAGTGTTTAATGCCTTAGAAATTTCTGTAGCATTTCATAAAACCTGGAGTGTTTGTGTATCCACAAACTTGGACTGCCTTTACTCCAGCTGTACAGCTTTGTTAATAAACAGTGTTAACTTTCTGTAAATCTTTGCCTTACTTCATGACTTGCGAGGTGCTTCATAAAGGCAAGTAGCTCTTGCTGACAGAGAAACAGTTATAAAAAATGACAGATGTTAACCTAAGGCAACCCAGCAATTCAGTGGGAGAAAAAAAGATAGAAACCGGTTTCTCACAAGAAACTCCATGCATTTTCATGTCTGAGATCTAGTCAGTATGGTTTCCTGAGCACATTTCTGTCTCAGAGAGAATATGGTTTTCCTGGCTGCTGTTCCTTACTGCAGTAGTATTTGAGGAAGTTATAGCAAGATAGAAGATAATTTCAGTCTGAGAAGTCTATTCCCTAATAGTGTCTATTTCTTCCCACTGAGAGGACCATAGCTGTCTTTTAACCTGTCAAGAGTTGCACATAACACCTCTAAACTGAAAACAAGTATATTTAAATGAAGAACAAAGCTTCTCCAGCTGAAATTCTCATGTTACATCACATAACAACCTTACATACTGACACGGAGAACACTCTAAAGGGAAAAAGAGGGATAAACGGTGTACCTCAAGTTCCTTTATAACAATGCTATGAGGGCTGGAACATGGCTTGTCTTACATTCTCTGACAGTGTCTGATGTCAGAAGGTAAGAGGATGAAGGGAATTTTGCATATGCATGTCTATGAAAAATATATGCAATTGCAGTGAGAATTACTGAACATACATTCATCTGAATGAACTGCATTTGCATTTTCCTTTTGCACTTATTTAGTATATTCTCCTTACTAGACATTTAACAATAGCTGGTTTAAAGTGAGGTACAAGAGTCACTTATGGAGCTAAAGAATAGAAGTACCAATGCTAGCACTGATTTGCCATTACAAAACTCCTGCTAACTGTATGAGGACTACTTCTTCATATAGGAGACTCTACTATAACTCCAATATTGTTGACTGTGGTATCCTGAGCGAGTTCCATGCTGGTGTATTTACATATAAAATTACATTTTGTCCTGCTACGTAGGCAGGTCAATTTTCATTTTTTTTTATCATTTCCTTCATTTTTTATCTTTTCCTTTTGTCCAAAGACAAAGCCTCTACAACATCTCAGGGCAACTTACTTCAGTGCTCAATAACCCTCACAGTGAAGAAGGGATTCCCAATGTTCAGAGTGAACCTCCTGAGTTTCAGTGCCTCCTGTCTGTCACTGTGCACACTGGGCAGAGTCTGGCTTCATCTTCTTTATATTCTTCCATCAGGTATTTATAAATACTGATGAAATTCCCCCTTGAGCCTTCACTTCTCCGGACTAAACAGTCACAGCTCTACATGTGAAAAAGTCCTCTAGTTACATCCTTGTGGTCATTTATTGGAGAGCCCAGCACTGGACATAGACCCCAGATGCAGACCCACCACTGCTTGGACGGGAGAAGGATCGCCTCCCTCACCCTGTTGGTGACACTTTTCCCAGTGCAGCCAGGATACCACCAGCTGCCTTAGCTGCAGTGACACATTATTGGCTCATGGTCCTGTTGTCCACCATGGCACCATGGCATTTCATTCTGCACAGTTGCTTTTCATCTGGCTGCACCCATTCTGTACTGGTTACTGTGGTTATTCCCTCCCATGTGCAAGACTCAATATTTGCCTTTGTTGAACTTTGTGACACTTCTCTCTGTCCATTTTTCCAGCCTGATGAGATCCCTCTGGATGGCAACATATCAGACTGGTGTGTCTGCCACTCCCCTCAGTTTTTTACCATCTGCAACCTTGCTAACTGCACAGCCTGTTCCATCATCCAGGTAATTAATGAACTAATTAAACAGTACAGAGGGCAGTAACAGCTCTTGGGATAACACTTCAGTGACTGGTCTCCAGCCGGACTACACACAGCTCAGTCCAACTCTGAGCCTGGCAGTTCAGGCAGTTTTCAGTCCATCTCCTGTTCAATTACCTAGTTTGCAATTGTCAGCTTTCCTACTGATGTTATTAGTGGACAGCATCGTAAAGCCATCTGCCAAGCTGGTCATCTCATCATAAAGGCTATCAAGTGGTTAAGCATGATTGCCCGTTCATGAGGAACGGAAATTAAAGAGATGAAATCTAATAGAATAGAAATAACTATGGAAGTAAAATCTGAAAATCTGGGCCTCTCACTTCAAAATTGGAACCAGAGGGACAGATTCTTTCATAATGCTTGAATTTTTAACCTTTACTTATTTTTACCATAGTTAATTTCAGTTCTGACATTTTTATAAATATGTCTAGGTGCTCTGGCATATTCATTTAAAACATGCAGGTTTATTTCTGTTTGGTTTTAAAAGAACATGGTCATTATAATACTGATTAATCCCTATCACTGCTGGGTAAATACAAAATATTTACTGTTGTTTATCTCTTCTAAGCCAGAAAATTGTAACTTTATGAGTAGAAATGCAACTGTGAAGTGATTAAAACAGGGATTTTAAAAAATGATATGCTGAAAGAGAATTAAAATTGTAATGGATGCCTTCTATACATTTCAGGTTTCCTAAGTAAATGTAATACACTTGTATTTGCAGGGATTCTTTACAACTTTGGAGTATGAGCTTTCAAACCTGCTGTGTAACTTCCTGTTTCATTGCTGAATCTGTCTGGGAACAGTATGACTAGAAAGCTTTTGGAAATACATATCAAAAACTATGTGAAAGGCAGATTATAAAACAGAATAAATATAATCAGGAGATTTCTTACCTGTACAGAAGAATTTATAAGTCTGATGACATAATGAATGGTACTTCAACTGTGTATTAGGACAGGGTTGACTGATCATAGCCATCCTATTAGGAAGGAAAGAAGACAAGGGATTAGCAGATGGATAATACTGGTGAGGTTTACAAATTAAAAAGTATGTGTTGTACAAAATTAGAGAATCTGGTGAATATGTAGTCTCTTATTACATTCTCGTTGGCAACTTGAAGCCTCAAAATCCTGAGCAGAATATTCATACAACTATCTCTGGCCTGGATAATTTAAAAACACAAATTTATTTTTTGTTTGTAATCTTTGAGACACTTTTCAAATGAGTTTCTGAGGCCTGAAAGAGATATTCACTGGAAAATATTATCAGGGAAATACTTTTGAAGAACTAAACACATTAATTTGTCAGTTTTTTGGCTCAAAGGAAGCATTTCACTCTCAGCAGCAGATTTACAAAACACCTTGTGGCTGCAGAATTATTTTGCTGGTGCTTTATTTCATAGATTTCTCCCTCAGACCTCCCCATAAACAGCTACACAAAATGAAGCTCTAACCATGCTGACATCTGCTTTATTCATAGCTACCTGCTATACCCTGATTGTACAGTATGCATTACATGTTGTAAAACATTCTCCACTTAGATTAACCTCAGCTCTGGCATAGGTAGTCATAGCTAAATTGAGTGGCATACTTTAGTTCTGCTGCTTCTATAGTTTTCTTTTCAGATAGATGCAGCAGAAGTGCTGTCCACTTTCAATTTGTAAAAGGCAAGGAATCGGAACCTGGTGAATTAAAGCTTGGGAAGGAATATCAAGGGCAAGGAAGTTTTTCAAAGTCAACTGCATAATTGAAGTTTAGGCGAGCAATTTCAGGTCCCTACAGTGTATGTATATGGCTTTTAGTCCTTATAAAATACATATATATACCACAAGGGTGAATAGACAATAGTAGCTTCCATAATATTATAATATTTCCTTCTTCCTTTGCTTCTTTACCCTTCTTATCAACATTTGATTGGTTGTTGTTTTTTTTTTCTGCTTTGTGCCACATTTGCTTTTGGGCTTTACTGGTGATTTTTAAGGGCACTAGAAACAGTAAATGATAACACATCTTTTCAATATCTCACCATGCATTTTCATAGGTCTTTGTTCCAGATTCTTCTTAGAATATAGAAAACAATTATCTTGTGCCAAATCCCCAAATGAGAGTAAATTGGTGAAGTATTTTAAATTAAATGCAGTGCTTCATTCCACACTTCTGTGACTCAGCAAGAGATTCTCTGTTGTTTGCAAAGTTTGAAACTTAAAAGAAAGTTTTGACAGCAATTGAATAACCACTATATTTGCTCTTCCTCACACTGCATGCCAAGAACACTTGCTCAATTCTGATGAGCAGTAGATTTTAGAACTGATTTACTCTTCTTCAGGGTTGATGTGAAATGATTAACCACTGAATCAATAGCAGTTACTAGCCTGGAAGATGTCTTTTTCTCATCTATTATTTCATCCCTCATCTGTTTTGATTCTGTGAATCTGATTTTGCCCATACAAAGAAAAAGAATGATTGCAGTAACTTGTACTTCCATGACAGAACTATTAAACTTACTATAAAAGGGAGTAGATTTCAGCTGCTGTCAGGAATGAAAGAAAACTTCATACTGCTTTTCTGACCTGATGTTCCTTACTATAGGGTTCTACTGCAACTGAGATGCTATGAGATACCCTCTTTGGTTTTGTTAAGGGTATCCCATTCTTCATTGAGTTCTACCACTATGGGAGAGGGCCAATAAACAACACATCTTTTCCCATGCTCCCATACTCCAATCTACAGCCAAATGAGGGCCATAATAATTTATTTATCTCACAGATCAGTTTTTACTCTTCTAACTGGTTTATTTTTTTCATTTGCTAGTCTTAGTATCTCAGTCTTCATGTTGATCCTGATTCTGTGTTTAAGTCATTTCAAAAGCTGAAAAACTGAAGTCTGTTCTCACCTACTTCCCATTAACTTTATCCAGAATTCATTGTGCCTCTGAAGAAGATACCAGTTACTGACACAACACTTTGAACAGAAACAAAAACCAAATGTTTGTTTATGTTTATTATATTAGGAGTCAATAATGAAATTTGTATCATCATTTATCTCCTCAAATAAAGCAGCTTCATGCAGCTTTGGAAATCAACATTTTGAGTTGGGAACAGATTTTCTACCTCACAAGTTACTTCTAGATTTTATTTTAAAATAAAGTCTGAAAATTCCAACACTTATCTTGTGCTCTTCCAATTTCAAAAGCAAATACTGAATGATGGTAAATAATTTTTATTTCATAAATTTTCTACCATACTGTTACTAAAATGATACCTGTAAATCATATTAATATTACAAAAGCTTTTAAGACCTCTTAAGATTTGAGAGCCTTTTTGTAAATTAATTCTAGGCTGTTAGAGCAAGTAGAAAAGAATCTTTAGGTCATTAAAAGGACCTCCCTTATCTAACAAAATCTTTCATCTTTTAAAATGTATCTGATATCTTCTCTTAGGCTTGTTTTTTCCTTTTTATTTTTATTTTTTTCAGGAATACAATGATCTCAGTCACGTATGTTAACATAGTTTCTTCTTTCTGCTTCCACAATTGGACCCAAGATGTAGCCTACAGTGCATCAACTATGATTCACCACACCAAATGTACAGCTTCCTTTATTCTAGGACAATTAAATTGGCCATCAGCAATCCAATATTCTCCTTATTATATGGCATTGTCCATTAGAATTTTAAAAATTGTAAGAAGCTGTATTTGGAAACAATAAACACAGATATTGTTCTTATCATTTGCCCATCCATCTGCAATTCTAGAACTGTCTACCTAGCTCCTTGAAAATTCTTCCAGCAGGATTCTCCTTCTTGATTTCTCATTCCCCTAGATACTATCTGATCCATAACAATTTACTTTGATCAAGTGTCACTTCTGAGGGAATCAAGTAATTCTAAAATATTCATAGTGCTTTTATATTGCTGTAGCCTTTCAGCTAGATAAAAATGGCTATGAATGTTTCTAAAATTAATTAGCTGTCTCTTATTCTCAACAGTTAAAATAGTTGTTATTTCAGCCTGCAAGCTGAAATATGTCTGTCACTTATTTGTTCGTGATTTTTATTTGCAAGACACTTCTTCTGAATTGGGTCCTTGTTTTCTTCACAACCCTAACTCAAGTCAGGTCAACATATTAATCTTGGAAAGACTTAACTTCCTATGCTTCAATTTGTGGCCATTTAACCTCATCCTATCACCACACACTGCTGAGAAGAGTCCAGCCTCATCCCTTGGTCTCCTTCTCCCTAGATATTTTTAGACATGGATCAGATCCTCTCTGGGTCTTCTTTTTCCAAGGCTGAACAGACCCAGGTCTCTCAGCCTTTCCTCGTAAGATAGGTGCTCCAGGCCCTTTATCCTTTGTGGCTTTCTGCTGGACTCTTTCCAGGATATCCCATCTTTTTGAGGAGCCCAGAACTGGAGACAATGCTCCAGGTGAGGCCTCACCAGAGCAGAGTAGAGGGGGAAGGATCACCTTCCTTGATCTGCTGGACATGCTCTTTTTAATGCACCCCAGGATGCCATTGGCCTTCTTGGCCACCAGGAAACACTGCTGGCTCATGGCCAACCTATCATCCACCAGGACACACATAGAAAGAAGTGCATGAAACTCAGAGTCTCAGTGCATGGACCAGAAAATACACTGTAAGACTCATGTTCAAAATACCAATCTACCTTGAGGGAAAAAAAAAAAAAAAAAAAAAAAAGCAGTCCAAAGTATGAAAGATGACCTTGGCTGTTGAAAAATACATTAAGTTGCTTCTGCATGATCAGACACTGAAAAGTCAAGACAACTATTGTGATACTAGTTTTGAGATACTGCAACTGTTACATCTTTTGGTTTCTTCAGACACAAATTCTTTTTTTCCTGGAAATTGTTCTAGGAGAAATTCGAGGATTTTTCTCACTGATCAAGGACTTCCTTCATTCTGTCAGAGCAGTAACTAACTGGGCTGCAATATGTCTGGAAACTGGCCTATATGCTACATAGATATATATACTATATATATACATGCTGCTGGTCTAAGCAGGTGCACAGATCTGCACATGAAGTACATTTGTACTTTGGTACTATGCTGACAATACACAGAGCAGATGTCAAGTGAATGCACAGCAAGCACACTGCTTCTGGCAAATGTGAGCCTTATACTGCCTCTGTGCACATATTTTCTGCTCATTAGAAGGTGAATTTAAACAGTTTCAATTTCTCTGGGATCAAGTTGCAATTGCTTGTATTTATACTGAAATAGATCATAAGAATCTAGTAACAGACCACCCCTGAACAAGGCACTCTGCTCTATCACTAACAGATGACTTCCTAAGCTCTTGTTGAATCATAGAACACTTGAATCATTTGGGTTGGAAGAGATTTCAAAGACAATCTAGTTCCACATGGGCAGAAACACTTGCCACTAAACCAGGCTGCCTAAAGCCTCATCGATTCTAGCCATGGACAGTTTTAGGGATGGGGTATCCACAGCTTCTCTGGACAAGCTGTTCCAGTGATGCAGCACTCTTACAGGGAAGAATTTTTTCTAATACCTCATGTAGACCCACCTCTCAAGCCTGTCAAGGTCCCTCTGGTTGGAATCCCTTCCCTCCTCCAGGTCATCCACACCACACAGGTTGGTGTAATCCACTAATTTGCTGAGGGTGCACTCAGTCCCACTGACAGTGACACCGACAAAAACACTAAATAGTGTCAGTCCCAATACCAACCCCTGAGGAACACCACTTGTCACTCACGTAGGTCACTATCTAGAAATCAATCCCTTGGCAACAACTCTTTGAGTGCAAACATCCAATCCATTCCTCATCCACTGAGTGGTCTATTCATCTAATCTGCACGTCTCCAATTTGGAGGCAAGGATGTCATGCAGAACAGTGTCAAACTCTCTGCACAAATCTAGGTAGATTATGACAGTTGCTCTCCTCTTGTCCACCGATGCTGCCACTCTGTCACAGGAAGCCAACAGTTTTGCCAGGCATCATCTGCTCTTACTGAATTTACGTTGGTAGTCACCAGTCACCTTGTTCCTTGAGAGTTCAGGAAAACTACATTTTCTTGACATTATTGTAAAATCTTGACTTTATTGTAAATCACTGTTTTCCTCAGTAAGTACATTTCTACCATCTAAAATACAGCAAATGCTTTTTAAAAATGAAGAGTTATTGCCACCTGGTGGGAGCAGTGCTTTTTCAACTTAACAGCATTGCTGACCAACACCATCCTTAGGGTCTCCACTAACTACAGTTTGCATGAGAACAATCGTGATTGCATTTTCTATGAGAGCTGCATACTGTTTTTACACTCCTTTTAAAGTCGTTTAAAGTCACTATTAAAGTTACTAAATCCCACTACTTTTAATATTAATCAACAGGATTGGAATACTGAAATGTGTAATAAAATTTGAACAAGTACAGTGAAATATGTGTAGAAAAGCTAGACAAAGAACAGGTGATTCAACCTGCATTTCAAATTGACCAAACCACCTCTCCTGATTTTATGTACTTGTCAAGCAAATAATGTGGACTTTTCCAGATATAGGTAATCAACTTCTCTATTCAGTGTTCCATTAATTCACTCATATGATAATGAACTCACTTTAATGTTCACTTCTAACATTTCTGACAATTGTTTGTATGCAAAGCTGTGAAATGATTAGCCAATTTTTAGGCAGGAAGTAGTGAGATTTGTAGATAGCAGTATTGATATAAATGTGATTTCAAAGTTTAATGACTGATATGACACTATGAAGGCTTCCTGACTAAAACACTGAGAGGTACAATATGAAGGAATTTGATCTGGCATATATAGCATATTTTCCTGTCAGAAATGTAATTTGCAATATGACAGTTCTGCACAATTCTGAGAACTTAATTAAAGGGTACATGATCTCCTGCTACAGAATCCTTTACATTAAACACGCCTGCAATTGAGATGTAGCAACTCACTTTTTCAGATAGCAATTTATACAGAACATTTTCTGGCTGGAGAACAAAATGTCTTTGTTTGCTGTTGAGTAGCAGATGGATTGCTGGAAAGCACAGAAGGTAGCTTAAATTATTAACTCTTTATATTTCAAGCTATATGAGCTGATGTGACAAAGAAATAGGAATTTCTATTTATCCAAGGTGGATGGGAGATTATTTTCTCCTGAAATGTGGGAAGACACTTACAGAATGAATTCTTAATATTCAGGGATTGAACTGGCTACTTCTCAAGCTAAATTCTCTTTACCTATTAAATTCCAGATTTAACACTGCCAAGCATCAGGGATTTTCCACTATAAACTATTTTCTTTAATGATCTGATTCACTTTCACCTTTTCTCATGCAGTTTTGTATAAAATAGACAGAAAAAACATTGCTTTAGAGCAATTTTTTTAATCCAAATTATTCTAAAAAGTATATATAATATCGAGGTTAATTCACTAATATATTGGGGTGAGACACTGGAAAATCTGTAAATGTTGCAGCAATCCTAGTGTCACTGCTTTTTTATTTGTATCTTAGATACGAAATCCAACAAAGGGCTGTACTTTAGAAAGTAAGAGCAATTCACTTGGGAATTATGGTAGTTACCTGAATCGCACTAAGTAATATTTTTTTTTTTACATTAAGAAATATTTTTAATTAATTATTTATTATGGCTGAAGGAATGTTTTTGTATTATGGCTTTCTATTCACACTTTGCTAGCTTTAATTCATAAAACCGTATGTTATTTAGTCAAAAAGATGGCATGCATATGTGTCTCCTTAAACAGCTAACAGTTGCAAATGACATCCTACGTGCATTAGCTTGGATCTGCAACTGTGGTTCTGCCTGAAATGAATGCACAGAAGTATCCACATCGTATTGTTCATTCACACTAGAGGTCACTGTGAGCAAGATTATGGATCTCTCGCAAAGGAATGAACAGTAATGAATTAATTTGCAGGACATTTGTGGCTCACTTTGCAATTTGAAAGGATGACACAAGCTCATCTGTGTTTCAGGTTGCCCAGTGAGGTTGTGAATGCCAACTCCCTGGAAGCATTCAAGGCCAGGCTGGCTGAGGCTTTGAGCATCCTGGTCTAAAGGGAGGTGTCCTTGCCTATAGCAGGGGAGTTGGAACTAGACGATCCTCTAGGCGGCAGTAGAATAGAAACAATAAAACTTCAATTCAGATGCAACATCAGACTTTAGAAAACTAAAGTTCGATTTGGACCATGTACTAGCAATGAAATCAATGGCTCTCTCATGGTGATGCTGTCAAAAGAACGATCAGGAACATCTGAGCAAGCGAAAGAGGAGCACGTTCTTCTTGTCTCCTTTAGGAAATGAGTTTCCTTAGAAAAGCCACTGTTGGACATTCACAGCCTTAACTATCACCTGTGAGGCTACTGCTGCTATCTGGGCACATTTTTAAAACTTAGTCCTTATTCACAGCACATGTCCATGATTAAGAAAGCAGCTTTTACCTGCTTTTTGAGGCCAACTTTCTATGATTTTCTTTACATTTCCTCCCACCTTTGTCTTCTTCCTTCTAAATATCCATCCCCAAAAGAACTTACATCCTAGTTACTGGCATCACATCATTCAGTGTCTGGATTCTGGATTCTACATCTGTCTAGATTCTACTGTGCTTAAATTATTAAATATGAATTAAGTATTTCTGACAGAAGTCATCTGCTGCTTTAGATTTACACATAGCCTGAAAAAAAAAGCCTGTTTGCAGGTCGGCCCTTATAGCCTAATGAACAATAGCATCCCTCGCTGCTCTTGAGGTATGCCAGAGCTTTTATTGCACTAAATCTATGCTGATATAATCCCTCCATCAATTAAATTATACTGTTAAAATATGTGTAACAGAGTAAACAACAAAACCTATTATTTTGAAATAACAGCTGTTCTCTTAATTGGAAAGGTGGGGCAAAGATGTTTGAGACATCTTTAAGTACAGTTTATTTAGCGTCACTTAGATATTCTTAGTTCCTTAGTGTACCTTTCATAATAAACATCTACTGAAGGTGCATATGGCATTTTTCTTTGTTTTTTTCAGCTCTTATACTCTCACCACAGCATGGCTGACAGTTTTGGATTTTATTTTTTTGCTGTTAGGATTAACATATTCTAGATACATCTAGATGAATTACATTAAATCTGTTTCTGACTGTACCATGTACTAAAGAAATGGACTTCTTTTCGGAGTTATTGTGACAAACAGAGATGAAGGCTGTTCACTGGAATGATTCATACTTCATGCAAGTCTATTTTCTTGGATTGTCACTGTGTACTTTCATCATCTTAGGAACCACTTCAATAAAAGTTTTTCTCTGGACTGCTGAAAAACTGCTTATATGCCAGCAATACAACAAATGTGATTTCACTTTAGGCTACAGCAGAGGGTTGGAACTAGATGATCTTTGAGGTCCTTTCCAATCCAAGCCATTCTATGATAATGATAGGTAAATCAGGTTGCATTGATTGATTTAGTAACAAAAGGTTCTATGTAAGACTGCTCAGCATGACCACGTTCCTTTACCATTATAAATTCAGTTTTCTGAGTGATATACTTTTTTAAAACATTTCAATAGTACACTCATACCAAAATGCAAGGGTACAGATTTCACAACAGAACGTGAAAATGTCAAAGCTTGTATCACATTCCAGAGTCAGTGCAGTTTAAGAAAGGATATGTAAAAGCTGCTGAGATCATCAGATGTTTCTGACCACATTTCTAGAACTCCTTCATGCTTCTGTGGTAAAGCAGGGAATTTCAGCCTATAACCCAATAATACACCCAGGACACTCATGTGGTCACTCACATTTTATCATACATTGAGGAAACAATGTTTACAGAAAACAGATAAAGTCAACATCACTTTGTAAACGTACAAAATATTTGTAAAAGAACTGGTTTTCTAACACAAACTGGACAAACATCAAGCTTTTATTTTGATGTTACGATAAGACTTTTTTAGTCATAGTACCTAACCCACATTAATAAGTTGCTGCTATGAGTTATTACAGTACTTCCAGGGTTCTTCTCTTCAGCTGAAGCAGTTGGCAACTGATTATGCTGAACACAAATCAGCGTTTGTGATATACTGTGAGCCAAAGTGAAGTTACTGAAGTTGATATCTGTGACTGATGCCATGCTTGAGTTTGGCTTACTCCCATTTATGTTATGTATATTTATATACCTGAGTACATAAAGTATGTGTGACAGGCAAGCCACTGTTGAGGTTTAGGTGGTATTTACCAAATTAAGGAGCTAACCAAGTTCAGTAATGTTGCAGTGTATATGCACATTTGTTTCATCACTCATAAACAACCCGTAAATATATTTTACACTGAGTTTCACTGTTGAACTGGGTAGAGCTCAATGGAGACAGTTTTAACCTTGAACCAAGATCCTCAGGAACGGCTTATACCAAGTGCTGGGAAGAAGCGGACATAAGCAGCACACAGAGGCCTCATTTTACAATTCCTTGATAGCTGTTTTTCCAGCTACCACCCTCTTTTCCACCTGTTCCCTCAGCTAGCTACATCTGTTAAGCACACCCACTAAATATCAAATCAATTTTATCAAGTAATAGCTTAAAGCAAATGTGAATAGTAGGGGGAGCAGATTGCAGCAGTTAAAGTTGTTATATCTGAGTTAGGTCACACTGTCAGTCTGAAGAAACAACTGAGCAGATAACATAACACAGGCACTTAAGAGTCCTGACAAAACCAGATTAGATTCAGAGAGAAAAAGCACCTTCTTAAAAGGGACTTTTGGCTGTTTGTTTTCTTTAAAAAAAAAAAAAAAAGTATTTAAGTAACAAACAGAACTTCCTGTTGACATTTATTTTGGGTAAAGTTAATTTTTTTCTAAACTTCAAGTTAAGGAACGAGTAAGGAAAGCACAGGTGCTAGAGACCACATTTTTGTTTAGGGATAGAAAAAAATGCAGAGACATCAACAAATATGATAATGAATTGTATGAGTTAGAAGGTACCTTTTATGGCCATGAAGTCCAACTCCTCTATAAATAGGGACATACAGAGCAGTCAGGTTGCTCAAAGCCCCATTCAGCTTGACCTGAATGCATCTACCACAATTCCAGGCAACCCATTCTAGTGCTTAACTATCTTCCTCATGTCTAATCTAAATCTCTCTCCCCTAGAAACTATTTCTCCCATCCTGTCACCACACACCCTGCTAAAGAGCCTGTCCCCTTCTTTTTCATAATCCCCTTTACACACAGAAAGGCCACTCTCAGAGATCTCCTTGAAGCCCTTTCCATGCTGAGAAGTGTGATCAAATATCATAAACTTACCACAGCACCCCATCACCTGCTGTAAACTTATAAGTTACGAAAACTTACTTAGTGACTAAATTACTGCACAGTTTAATCTAAGCTCCTGATTAGTTTGCTTGAACTCTTGAACTAGAAGCTGTTGACAGCGCTCCATAGAGTCTGGTGTACCTTTAGGTAGCTCAGAAACAAGCAGCAGCGAGTGCACTGTTCCTACAAAGTTTGCCACCAATACAACACTCACAACTTCATCCCCATCTCGCTGCGAGCCTGAGAGCACTCCCTTATTCGTGGCACAAGCATAGAGCAGCAACTTCTAAGAGCATTTATTATAATGAATTCCCCAGTTACCGCCATTCCCCACACATGCACTTTGTTCCCTATGGATAAATACAGCCTACGCTTTGGAGCTGCCCCCGCTGCCCCCTCAGAAAGGAGCCGCCCCACCCCTCTCCCGGAGCCACCTCCCTCAGCGCGGCCCGGCCCGGCCGCCTCCCGCCGGTACCGCCCCCAGCGGCGGAGCCGCCCCCGGAGCGCTGAGTGGCGGCGGCGCTGTCCGCTCCCGTGGCGCCGCGGGAAGGGGCTGCGGCTGGGGGCGGGCCGGGGCCACCCCAAGCGCTGCGGGCGGCCCCTCGGCCCCACTCAGCGCCCGGTGGTTGCGGGGAAACTTTGGGTACTGCCGTTGGCTTCACCTCAGTGAGCGACTGGAGCGAGGGCCGCGGGCAGGACGGCGCGAGCTGCCGTCTCCCTCCCGGTCCCGCGGCCTTCCGGGGTGGTGCTGCTGCTGCCGCCTGGGTGCCCTCCGGCCCGGCTGCAGTGGGTGTGAGGCGGCTCCTCCCGCTGCCCCGCTCCCGAGCTTTGAGCGGAGCGTCTGTGCGAGGTGAAACTTCAGAGAGCCCTTTGTAGGAGGGGCTGCTGAGACGGGCGTGTTTTGCTAAGTGCCTGCACCTGCGGTAAGTCTCTCCCTGCCCGCCTCACGTGCGGGACGGCGGCCTTTGTGTCCCTGTGCTCCTCCTGTTTGTGTCCCTGTGCTCCCGTCTGTGCCGCGGTACGCCCTTTGCCAGGCAGCGGCTGACGGTGCTCTGGAAGGTCAAGCTGAGAACCGGTTGCGAAGTAACTTTTGTGATTGTACGCTGGTTAAAAATACTCACGCTGGTCTACTGGGAAAGTATTTTAATCTCTGTGCTTTCCTAAGACTGGTTTGAAGGGTGGTTGAGCTGAACTGTGTTGGTTTATTTATAGCTTGATGTAGAGATACAATACAGAAATGTATTTCATTTCTTTCAGTAATATGTTTACTTTCTTTTTTTCTTTTCTTTTTATTTATTTATTTTTTTATATATTTTTCTAAGCTTCATTTTGGCAGTCAGGTTGTCTAAACTGCAGCTAGTTTGCTGTGTTGATGCTTTCGGGGCTTTCAGCATCCTGTCGTGATTTGGTGCCCATTCAGTGGAGGTGAAGCTGTTGGCAGTGTTAGGGATTGTATCCCTGAGTTTGGCTACGTTGCTTCCACCTCACAAAGAAAAAGCACCTTTAGGTCAGTGAACTGAACAGCTGTTTTGAAGATATAGCTGATAAGCAAACACCGACAGTGTTTGTCATGATTTACTTAATTTCAGGGGACTACTTTCAAGCAGTTATTCCTTGTCATGCTGTGGTAGCATGAGTGTGTGCTTTTTGACTTCCTGTCTGGTGCAAGATAAGCATTCAGTAAGCACTGAGCAAGTTTACTGATTTAAGGAAATCTTTACAAAACAGAGATCCCCTTGTCGTTCCAGAGGGGGTTTACACTGGGAATTTAAAAAGGCCTTTTCTTGTGGGAAATCATAAGGCATTCACTCCTTGCCTAAGTGTTTTCTATTTAAATCCTATTTCATAAAATTGTGGACTAAGTATGAAATAAAGTGAGCTTATTTCAGGTTCTGTATTTTTTCATTTCCAGGTGTCCACCAAGAGTGTCTTTGGTGGTGTCCTTCTTTCCATTTCTAGTTTCAGAGTTCCCCTTCACCTTCTCACTTTCTTTGCCCTCCCCTTTTGCCTTTGTAACTTTTTTTTTCCTTCCCTGCTATCAGACTTGCTTGGTGGCAGTGCACAAAGCCCTTGGGATGAAAGTCAGTTTTTTCATCATTTTAAAATGGACAGTATTGTTCTGTAAAAAAAAAATATATATACACAGGATTTAATTGTGAACTTAGTTTGTCAACACTTGAAAATCAATTCTTGTTTAGTTAATGGATAAAGGCAGTAGCTATTCTTGCATAATGTTGTGTGTGGCCAGTCGATAACCAACAATAACTGTTGTGCTTGGAATTTTTCAAGGATGTATTTATATACCCTGAAGTTGCTAGCAACATTCTTGTCCTTTCATTCTGTAATTATAAAACAGATTCAGATTTTAAGTTTTACTTTGTTTTTACATGGTGATCCTGCTACCTGACAATTAATCCCTATTCTCTTCTTTCGCAGCTAAAATGAATTCAAATCCTGATCCCCCATCAAGTCCCTCTCAACCACAACTCCATCTTGGAAGGTCCCAGCTGAATGCTGCTGCTGTGGACCACACTGAGAGCAGTCGTAAATCTGGACCACCCTCAGGAGATGCTGCAACTCCTTCTTCTTCAATTCCAGGCTACTCCCATAGCAGGGAGAAAGCTGAAAAAAATGGTGAGTATGAAAGCAATTTTTCTGCAAAATTGAGTTATGTTAAACCTTAAGAGATCAGTATGTATATGTACTTTAAGCTCTTGCTGTAAAGAGATGCTGCCAAGTAATAAAAAATGCCTCTCATTTCTTAACCTTTTGTTTTGGAAGTGTTGTTTATGGGTTTTTTGCTGTTTGTTTTTTGTGTAATTTTGAGCTTTTCCATCTACTTTTTTCTTACATACCCAGGGCAACAAGGAAGAAGTTTCTCTGAGAAATTGGCAGGAAGAATTAAATGTAATTCAGCAGAATGTTAAGGCTTTAATTTAATATTTTTAACTGGCTAGACTACATGCTGACTGTAGCTTTAATAAGAATTTCAATGTGGGTGGATAGATACTGGTGTAATGTAGGCTTAGGGACAAACATGAAATCAGTGACAGATATGAAGTTTATATTAGCTGTCAGATAAGTCTTAAGAGTAGTCACACATCTTGAAAGGTGGAACACTGATCTCTTGCTGAAGATAGGAAGAAAAACATATGGCCCTTGTTTTAAAACTGATGAATTCAGTTTTAAATTCATTTTGTGTTCTAATATTTCTGCAAGAAATCTACTCCAGGTGCCATTACTGTTTAACTTCTTTTAAAACTGAGCTTTCAGTATTGAAACTGTTCATGTGTGTGCTGATATGTATGACTCTAAATTGAAGATAAGGCTGTCCAAGAGTTTAAAATTGTGTGTGTGAATGTGGCGTGCATCAGATGCAGGTAAGCTTGGTACAAGATTCAAGCCAGTGTCATGGCTGTATTAGTACATCTTCTTTTTCTGTGTAATTCAGAACTGACTGCTGGAACCTTCTGCATTCCTTGGTACCAAAGAGCACATTCCAGACAGAAGAAATGAACTTTTCTGAATGCCTGAATTTTGAACATGCTTCAGGGTATCACTACCATCTTTGTCATCTAGCCCACCTATAAAGTAACTCAGCTGTTAGAGAATAGACACTTTCGGCATCAATTGTGATTCTTAATTTAGGGTTAGGACTTGCAAGGATTGATATATTTCTCCATTTCAGTTGTGGCTCATTTCTGAATTTCTGAGTACCTTAAATCTATTCCTGTGAGTAGTCTGGCATCACTGTCACTGCCTTTTGTCCTCCTCTTAGTATATTCAAGTATTTAGTGCTGCAAATTGAGCTATTATATCATGCCAAAGTTTCTAATAACCAAGGTTTTAGTTGATAGTGCATGTGTTTAATAAGATCATGTCTCTCTGTCCAGTATTTTTTCTATAGTTATTATGGACTTGTAAAACTTACCATGTTCCATCTGGAACATGTTCCAGAACTAAAAACTCTCTTAAAAGAGAGGAAGCAGAGAATTTTCTCTCCTGCAGAGAAGCTGAGTCATGGCCTGGATGAGCCCCTGAAGGAAAGACACAGCCAGCCCTGGGAGCACAGGCAATTCACCTGTGTGACTGGAAGCCATGGAGCCAGGCTGCACTCCTCTTAGTCTTCATTTAAGTGTTGACTACCACTGAGGAAGGGTCTCTCGTTGGAGATCCCTCCTTTGGAATTCTTTTCCTGTGAGCCTGGGCCCTCAGAGATGGGTGAGCGTTCATTTTTCTTTTCTTTTGTAACATCTTGTTTGGTCCCATATACAAACACTTAAACAGGGTCTTTAGTAGAACTTCAGAAAGAGAAATACAAACCCACAGAAGTTCACACATTCATACATATACATATTGAAACATAATTATGGAAATCATATCTCAAATCCAAAATTGTCATTTGAGCAGTTTTTGCAATGTTCAAAATGACAGAAGGTATCCCTCAATCACTAAAGCCTTTACCAATAAATAACATTCCAGTTGTAAGATGGATAGATGTAAGACAAGTGAAGACTTTGGTCTGAGTTATGGCATGTAGTTCTGTTGTATTCTGGTTTTATGAAAGGATGTAAAATATATTCTGGGAACCACCGTCTCCCTTGGAAAACTAGATCAATTAATATGTTGCTGATTCTTACAGAGCTCTAGTTTTAGCAGCAATTTAGTGTTTATTAATACTTTTACAATACAAAGAATCATGCAACCTAACCTTGTGACTCAGTCAGTGCTTAATCACTGGCCAATTTAACTACAGTCAAATACAAAGGTTTGAGAATGGCAAGGTTCACTTGACAGTTACATGCAGGATATAGGAGGGGAGGTTCCTGAACTCAGAACTCCTGGTTAATTACTTGCCCATCCTTTTGTTGTCTCTCAATGGGCAACAGGATCTGCCCCCTTAAAGGGCTACTCAGTGTTGATCTCAGAAGCCTGCCCCATGTGGTATCTCAGCTCAGAGGGAGATCAAGGATTGCAGCCAACTGTTGTCCTTGAGACTCAAGGAGCTCTTCTCTTAGGCCCTAGAAATAAGGGTCCTCAGGATAAATGACTCGGGTCAGAAAATTTTCTGTTCTGGATAGAGTTCAGGTGTGGTAATCTTGGAAGTTTCTCCCAACCTTGTAATTCCAGTACTTCTCAGATTGTACAGTTGTGATATCCATCAGATCAGATGGCATCCTAGGCTGCATTAGGAGGAGTGTTGCTAGCATGTCAAGGGGAGATATTTCCCCTCTGCAAGTTCTGGTGAGTCCGTTCTGTTTAGCATGTTTAAATGTACAGCACTGAAAGGAGCACAAAGTAATTTGCTTCCTGGAAACATCTACTCCTGCAGCATTATCTGTATCTTGCAGTGTAATCCAGCAAAGGAATGAACACCCTGGCTCTAATTCAGTAAAGCACTTAAGCATAGGTACTTCATTTGGATCAAAATCCTATACCTAAGGTGTTTTCTTGGCAGACTTTAGTTCATTGTAGGCTAATATTAGGTAGTGTTTTAGTCATTCCTTATATAATCCATCCCACAATAGTGGGTAGCAGTCTGTTGAGAATGTATTGTGCAAATCAAACCTCAATTTTGTGGGAGGGGGAAACTCACTGATGAACTTACGGTGATCTGTAGATACTGGTGTATGTGTATATTTGTTTTTAATGGGGGTTTTCCAATTTCTAACCAAAACTGTTGTTTTCTATAGAAAATTTCTACCTATGTGAAGTATTCTTTGTTTGGTATGTGTTAGGAATGGCGTGTGTGTCAATATGTTGATTCTAATGTGATTGTTTGTTTTAACAACGTTGCTACTCTGTCATGAATGTTCCTAGACAGGAAGTTTATTAGTGAGCAAAGCATATGCACTGCTAATTAGGGCTTCTAGAACTTCAAAACCATTGAGTCACTGGTATTCATGTAAGGAAATTACAGAAGAGTTGCTGGTTGCTTAAGGAAGTTCTGTCATTATCTTAATACTTTGTCAGGAGGAATGTGGTATATGGTAAAAAAGACCAGTAGCTGCTTGCTGATGAAATCTGGTGAAGTTTAATGAAGTAAACTAAGATCAAATCTGCAAAGACACAGTTATGCCTCCCAGGTGCCCAAGCCCCTCAATTTCTTTCTGTTTGTTATGCACTCCATAAGAACAGTTTTCTAAATAGGCTTAGAAATGTGCTGGTAGGATCATTCCCTGTGTGTGTACATAGAACACAGCTTAAAAAATAGCAAAGCAAAACAAACACCACTGTTAACATATTCACTGAATGAGTATCTGGTTCCTGTTGCTATTAATGTAATGGTTTTGAAATAGTGATAGATCTATGAATCCATATTCTAGGTTAAGTGGTTTGTATTGCTCAGCTAGGAAGTACCTCCTTATGTGGCCCGGTGGATGTTTCACTTTTGATTCACATAGGAGGAAAAAAAAGCCATGTAATTGAGAGAAATTTCTCACAATATGGTAGTGATAACATACTTGCTTGGGATATCTGCATTCCATTAATTAGTCCAAGTTTGCCATAGTGGTAACTAGATTGACTCTTCCCCCAGGTAAATGCTTGTTCTGCTGGTTATCTGGAGGTCTTCCCTTTCAAGTATGTAAAATGCCTTTGAAAATGATAAGAGAACTGTCTGCTGTTCAACAGTAGAAGGTGAGAGAGGATGCTCTAGGATAACAGAGAAATCTTGGAAGCAGTGTGATGAGTTTCTTGTATGCAGACAAAGGAATTTTGTTTTATTTTGGGATGGGGGTGGTCTGTTTGCATCATTCATGTATATTTACTAGCCAGTACAGCAGGAAAAAAGGAATGAGATAGGATTTCAAAGGTGAGTTTGGGAAGTTTTGAGAGCACTGCACTACTGAGTTGCTGTGATTCAAGAAACATCTCTTTGGTTCACTAAATTATGCTTTGTCCATGTTTTAGTTATTAAGGACATGCACCAATTTCTTGCTCTAAAATTGAGAACATATGGGGGAAGTATTTGTACTGAGAGCTTTGCAGACATGAATCAGTGTCTTATGTTTGTAGATGTGTGGATTTCTGCTCTGTGGAAGGCTGAGGTTTTTTGTACCTCTTGGAAGAAGCTTTTTTTTTTTTAAATATAAATTGCATGACTAAGAATTTATAAACAGTACCAAAATAATCTTCAAAACAGTTTACAATACATTGTAACAGGGTGCAACAGTGTGTCTCCGATGCATTGCTGAATGAAAGTTAACAAATAGGGAACCTTGCTAATTTACAAATACTTTCCACATGTTAGCTTATTCTACTTAAGGTTATAAGAAACCTTTGCTTCAGAGCTCTATTTTATCACTTCTGTCTTCATTTTCTGATGTTTTTCTTGTACAGGCACATTGTGAGGTGATGTGAAATGTTTGTGCACAGCTTGAAGAAAACTCAAAGTTCTTTGATTGTTAGAAGGGGATGATTATGCTCTGAAGTATTAATTACTTAACAACTTGTCTGTCAGTTTATTGATGTTCTCTCAGGCTTTACTTGGAAAGCTCTTTTGCCAGGTGTTAATTGTGGAGAGAAGGGATTCTATACAAACAGAAGTTAATGACTCTCAGATAAAACTTAGGGATGTAGTCCTAGTGCAGAACAGTGGGAATTGGCATTAGTCTGATGCTATTGGGGTCAGTAACATTGTGGTGTTATTTTGATCTGTGGGAGCAAGATTGGATGCCCATGTGTGAGGAAGGATTCTTTCTATGTATATTAAATGGTGAAGAAAGCTAGAAATCTTTTCTTTAGCTGGTAACAAAGACTCATAGTTCCTTCCGCAGAAGTCTTGCATCTTTGAAGCTCATGCTGGCTGTGTACCTGTGAGTTGCTGAAACATAAAATACATTTCTCTGTCCTCGCTTGAATTTCCTTACCACTAATTCCTACCACTGGGCTGTGCCAGTACAGTAATTTTGGGCTCACACAATGGACCACATTAAGGAAAGTACCCTAGCTAAATCTTCTTCCTCTCTGATTTTTATGAGTGGGTTGATTCCTTAGTCTATTTTGTTATATGATAACAAGGGATAGGAAGGAGCAATAGAAGAGGAGGAGCTACATTCACATGAAATGGGAACATTTTTGTAAAGCATTTGGTGCTGAGGACCCAAGGTTTGTATTGTACCCATCTTGTATGCTTTATTTATGCTAAACTTAGACTTGTATTTCCAACTGCTACATTTAATTTAGACAATCTTTCCATTAAGTTTTCTCCAAAAGGAATCCAGTATGTTCTGTTGTGCAAAAAGAATGTATTAAATTAATTAGCTGAGAAGCTCATGCCTCATCTGAACTGATCGTCTTATCAAAGGAATTCATCAACAGTAAGAGCCTCTGGAGGCTGACTAACCTCTGTAGGTATTTGGTAGTGTTTTGAGATGAAAACATTTGGACATACCTGGTATCTGTACATTCATCTTCAAACAGAACTGCAAAAAATAACCCATAGGAAAGATTTGAAACACGTTGTTAGAGGGACCCCTTGCAACAGCAGAAAGCCCACTTCAGTGCAGAAGTTAGAAGGTGAGGCTGGATAAAGTAAGTGGGGAAATAAAACCAGTCCTTTGCAAAGTCAGTTAACTATTAGCAGTGCTTAGTATGCAAGGAGAATTAGGCATTGCTGTCTTTCCAAATATCGGTGGTGTTTTTTGAGGGCTGCAATTCTGACAGTAAGTTAATGAACTGATAGTGCCTGTGTTGAAGGACTTCTACTGCAGAATTCCTGAAATTTAGTACTGTAACTCTGAGTTTTCACTCACACAACTATGTGGACTACATGAGTCTTTCTCATGTTGCTTTTCTGCAGGTTGATTTTTTTGTGGAGGTTAGCAATGTGTTAATTTTAACTGAGAAATGACAACTTACTTTTAACTTCACTTTTGGAACCTGTTTGATTTTTTTTTTTTATTGATGGGATAAATCTCAGACTGTATAGGAAAAAACAGCAAAACTGTTTTATTAGTTGTAAAATTATTTTAAATTACTTCAAGTGATCATTGTACAATAATAGTTACTCTAGAAAGAAATACCTTTTAAGAATAGTTTTCCCTCCACTTTTAAATTTTATACTCTATAATATCATCACTCTTAGTCTTCCACCTACATGCTTTTTGTCACTTCTCTCCTGACAATTTACCTTCATTTTTATGGGGGTGCAGAAGTTGTTCCTTTTCAATTCAATGATACTTGATGACTTGCAATTGTGGTGTGACTAAGACTATTATCATATCTACAAATGCAATGCTGCTCCCAGAAGAAGCGGAGCTGAGTCCTAGACTTCACTTTAAAAGAAGTTATTTCCCTCACTCTCATCCCCGTTTTCACCTTTAAAAATAGAATGCCTCACAATGTGTGCTAATACAAATGTATTAAGTCCTGCTTGCCTCAAGAACAACAGTCTGAAGACACCACTATGAAATAAAAAGCACATTTTTAAAATAAGTACAGGAGGCTTCTGAGCTGTTGAAAGCATTTAACACTTACAGGTGAGCAAGTAATTGTCTGAAGTACTAAAACCACTAAAACAGCAGTGTTTTGTTTTTACAGAATTTCCCCCTCTGCAGTCCCGTCCTCTGTGTCATACTCTGTATGCACAGCTCATGTTTATGAGATGCTGCTTAATGCCTTGGGTGGAATGCCAGTCTTTTCCAGAAAACTTTAGTACTATGTAGGTACTGTGTGCAATGCCACTCAACTTCTGGAGTTTGTGCAAAGTGAGTAGGAGGATTTCTCTAGAGATTCCAACTGGCTCTCCTCAGTACTGAAAGCTCCACAGTACAATCCAATGACACAAAAGCTATTAGCGCATTACATTTTGTTACAAAATGTACAGATCAACTTTTTCTAAGAGCACATTTATAATAGACAAATCTACCTGCAGATGAGCAGTTTAAATTTCTCATTCCTGAAAGGTGCTGAACTTCTTTTCTTTTCACTTTGGAGCATGTTTACAAAGTGTCTTCTAGCAGTAATGTGAATATGTGAACTTAGAACAATTTGTTCAGTGTTTCTAACATAAATTAACTGCTTCACTGTGATGTCTGTTATTTCTGATGCTCCACTTACGCATTGTTTCTTTCACAGTAGCCCAGAAGGACCAGATGTTTACAATACAACCCTGTCATAGTCTTGAACTCTGTAACAAGGCCTCCCCTGTCTTTGATGTATCAGCTTCTTTTTCTAACTGTAACTATAGCAAAGATCAATACATATTGGAGAACTGGAGAACAGGACAAATGGAAGCTTAGGAGCAGGAAAATGAGTTTTCTTAAAAAAGTGGTTTGAGGATCTTGTTCTGCTGGCCATTGCTTAAAGGTGCAAGCATTTCAAAGCAGTCTGCAAATACAGAATTTTTGAGTTAAGCGTGATAGGAAGGGTAGAGCTTAGCAGTAGATATAGGTTATTCATACAAGAAACCTATCGAAGTAGAAGTATGGTAGTTTTCTTTGTAATTTCAACTTCCTTTCAGATTGTGTTACAATAAGATTTTCTTGCTAAAGGATCTCAGAGCAGTGAAATAATGCATACCAAAGCTCCAGAGAAGTTCAGTACACTGATAACAATCAGTTCAGGTACCAGTACGCTTTGTGTTGTATGGGGAACTTGCCCAAGTGTGGGAGAAGATCTAATGTCAAAGGTGACATTTTACCTCCTCTCTCCCCACAGCCACTTAGTTGCTGGGAAGACCTGCACACAAGTGTGTTCCATATGACCTTCATCAAACATACAAATTACTCATCAGTTAATAACATAAAACTGAGGGGAGTGCTTGACATCCTGTAACTTCTTAAGTAAAAAAGGCAACCCAAACTTACTTAGGTAGTGACCTTAATAGAGAAAGCTGTTAAAATATGAAGTTGTTCTTTTTCCTCCTTTGGACCTCATCCAGCTTTTTCCCTTCTCTTATGTGAACTCATACTGCATCAGTCTGTGAAGGATCATGGAAGTTGCTATTGCTGCTCAGTATTGTTCCTACTGGAAAAGGGTGGTGACAAACACTTTCCAATCTGAGATTCTTGTCGCCTTTTTCATTTGAATCCTCTACACTGTTGCTCACAGCATATCTGTTAGTCCTAGGGAGCTTTGTCTGCATGCAGTACTAGTGCCCTCCTTACTGATTTTATTCTGGTTACTGATGTGTTTGAGGTATTACAGGTGTCCCTGTTTCCTTCTCAGGGTGTTCTTTGTCTTTTCATCCTAGGGATTTCCAAAAGTGAGAGCTTTATTTGGTCTTTGTGTATGTTATTTTAGTTCTAGCATTGGTTTGTCCATTTGCTTTTTAAATTCATGCAACTATTTGACACTGAATCAATACTTACAGCCTGTTGACTGTACGTAGTACTTGATTCCCTTTGTTTTTTGAATTTAAGACATGGAGTAGTAACTGTTTATCTTCTCCATTTTGCAAGTTGTTCTCATGACTTATTGTTCTGAGTTAATTCTCAGCTTAAAAAGCCTTGATAATGTCTTACTTGTGCCAGGCCGTTGCTTCATAAAACAGTTTAACAATTCCAAGGTTTCACTCTGGTGGTAGTTCAGAGCTTATCATTGTGTATACAGTGATAGGATGACTTTGTCTTGTTTTGTGTTTGCTGCATTTCATCTGCACTCTTAACACTTAATCAAACAGAATCCCTCTGAAGTTTATTTGCAATCAGATCATGTTTGGGTTTTCTGTTTTTTGTTTACAATTATCAACAGACTGGCATCTCTGTATTGGCCTTTTTTTCATATTACATATGCTCAAAATAGTAAAGTCCTATTGTTTCACTGGAAGCATGTGCTACATATTATCATTTTTGGTTTCTAAATCTATTATTTATCCACATAAGTTTTCTTCCTAATTTCTTTGGGAAACTTCTGTGAGAAGCATTCTACACCAACTTTAGAGAGAGACAGGAGCTGGGTTTCTGTCCTCCCACCTTTTGACTCCTCCAGGGCTGTCTAATCTCACGATTTATTTCCTGATTTTTATTTTTATTTTTCCTGGTACCTCCCTTGCAACCTTCAGGCCTTTTTTTTTCCTTTTTACATATTTGCTCTGTGTAGATGACAGATATAAGTCTCTGTTATCATGAATCTCTCTGATATCTTGCTTGCCACTTTTCATTTCTCTGTCTTAAGTGGGAGGTTACATGCTGCAGCATGTAGTTCAATGGATTTTAATCTTAGTGCACTTGAATAAGCAAGAAATTTTGCTTTATAGTACAGATGAGATGAAATGGTAACTTCTTTTTTTAAAATGGATTAGAACTTCCTGCACAGGAGTCTCACAACACTATCTTCTGTTAGGATTGGCAGGGGAACAAAGCTTTCAATAGATGTCTTACATGTGACCATCTCTTTATGAAGTATTTTGTTGCCCTTGAATTGTCTTCAGTCTACTTTTGAGGGCTTGCTGCAATTTGCGTGTTTGAAAAAGGTATAGAAAGCAGTAACAGATTCTGCACTGAGTTACTGACCTCAGCTTTACAGTGATGCATGCTTATTTCTTAGAACTTGAATTTCTTGAGCCTTTTTCCGCTCTTTATTTTTCCAAATATCCTGTTTTCCTTTTAAATAGAACTTCAGCAAGTTTTTGGCTTCGGGGACACCTAGACAGGAACTAAATCTAAGTTACTGTTAGAGTAGCTCAGTGACATCTAGTTTCTGAGCACTGCTCCTTTCAAGAATTTTCTTCTGGTTTCTGAGTTTTAGCTACAATTATAAATGAAGCAACTGATGTCACTATTGTGATGCTAGCTTTACCTCTGGGAGTTAGTTTGTTATTGCTGTTTTCTGGCCTTTTTGCTGTTCTGATCTTTCTCAGCTTGTCTATTTTTCTCAACACGTTTATTCCAAATGAAGCATGAGGGAGACAGCTCTCCAATCCTATATTTCAAAACCTTAGAATTTACAGGGCCAACTGAAACTACCTATTGTTGCTTGACTCACCTTGCTCTGCTACCTGAATAGAAATTTTCATTCATGGCAACTGTCAAGTATTCTCATGAAATGGTTAAAAAGATTTATGTACTTTTCTGGTTGTATTTTCAGTGAGAGTGTGCTAATGCTGACTCAGACTGAATGTAGCGTGTGTATTGTGCATATGCTTAACTTTTCCTGTTTTCAGTTGCTTGCTGTAATAATGGGAAAGTCAGTCCAGGGGCCTTGTTTCATACCTTGTCATCTAAGATCCTTTGTTCTCCCAGACATGCAGTTTCTTCTCCTTTTCCATGTCCATTGCTTTTTTTTTTTTTTTTCCTGAGCCCAAATGAATGCTTGTAGTTGTGGTCACAAAGTTTGTATGCAGTACGGGTTTGCTTCAGACACTGCATGTGGGTGTTGCCAGATGCCTTAATCTTTTGTTTAGCAGAATTTCCATGGAGCTTTAATATTCACTTGTAAAAACCTGTGATTTCTTTTAAGCTTATGTATTTCAAATGAATACTTTCTTCGTTATTGCTTCCTCTCTGAGAAACTGCTTTCAGTTTTCCTTTTATCTTGTGTTCATTGAGGTTTCTGATATTCAAAAGAGTTGGAAGTGCCTGGCTTGTTTGCCTACAAATTGATTTATCATATATAGTAATGCTGACTGTATGTGGCTCCCCATGAACTATGTGAACGTAGACCATATTCCTTTTGAGCTTATGAGATTGTGATCCTTGAACCCACTCTGAAGTTGGTTAATTCTTGTTTAGTCTCTGCTTTCTGGGTTTATCTGGAGAACTCAGGAGATGTAGCTATGACCTAAATGGGAAGAAGAGCTGTATGTACCTGGCCAACAGTTGATAATAGTAGGCTAGAAGTCCATTTTGCTGGGAGCTGTAGTATGTTTGCGTTGGTAGGAAGCTTCATCAATAAACATTTTTATTATCCTGTCAGCAGTCTGACTGTTAAGCACCAAGCCCTGTCATTCTTACTTGGATTAATCCCCTACTTTGCTTTAAATGCATTTTTGTTATTTTAATTGCTAGATTTCAGAGATGAGGGGCAATAACTGTATCCTAACAGTATCATAGAATTTTCAAAAACAGTATGCATCCCTTTACTGCAATGTTTCTTCTTTCAAATCAAAACCTAACAGGGCGAAAAAAACCTACCTGTGCTAAAATGAACAGTATGTTTCAGCCTTTGGCTGCAAAGCTGGACTGAAAATTGCTTATTGATTATAAAAAAAAAATAAGATTCCAATGTGAAGACCACGAAATTTCATATAAGTAAATAGTCTTCATCAGCTTACTTACAATCTGTCTATATAAACAGTTGTTTAGACTTGCATATTCAGGATCCTTCTGAAATCGTAGAACGTAATTTTATAGTAAGCAAACAGATGCTATCAAAACATTTGCTAATACTTTTAAGTATATTAGGTAATGTTATGCAGCTTTAGCTTACTCTAAATGCTGTGTAGGACTGAAATGCATACAGGCTGTTATTAATGTAATTATATGGAGTCTTCAAGTGTTTTAGATTATCACTTTAAATCTATTTATTAAATGTTATCCACTTTCAATATACAAATCTTATTTATATCTTTCTAGTTTTACAGATGTTTAAATATTTTCTGTAGTATGAAGCATAAATGCAGTGGACTTGAAAGTGCATGTGTGCTTCATCCTTTGCAGATCAGAAATCATAGGCATGCATGTTACACTTTTTGGCTGGAACTGAGAAGATTAAAAGATGCAGTGTGATTTTCTGGTTTGAGACTTGATGTGTAATAATAAAATACTAAAGTTCAATGAATAGCATCATTGTTCTTATAAAAAAAAATTGGTAATTGAGTGGGCTGCCTCTGACAAGGTAGAAATAACTTGTACTGCGTGTCAGGAACTGAACCCTACAGTGGCCTGATTAATGGTCATCACAGGGTCTTGGTAGCAGAGTAGGAAGAAACTCAAGGTGAATGTGAAGTTCCAACCACACTTCTACTTCAGTCCTGTTTTAGTTTGATTCTTCCATGTGTGCTGCATACTACTTAAAATTTGTGTGCTTTCACTTGCCTGCTTTCATTTGAATGACTGCAGTGCTTGTGAACCTTGAATAACTGATAGACTTGATTGGCTTATATAAATGCACCTGACACATGACTGCTAGCGAAGTCTACTTTAATTGTCATAAAAGATGCATGAAGTATTATGAATGTTCCTCTTTTCTAGAAAATCTTACATTCAAGACAGAGTAAGATTTGACATTAAGAAGACATGATTTTTTAGTGAAGCTAGAAAATAAAAGCTTCTGCTGACAGCACTTTGATTGTGGTACTTCTGTGTGGGAGGAATACATATTAGGTTTTCTGACTAAAAACACACTTAAGAACAAGGGCAGTGAGTTACAGATCATCACTTAGCCTTTTTATGGTGGCCATGTCTTTCATAGTATTTCTCTTCCAGGTATAGGCTTAGTTGAAGGAAAGTATCTCCCTCTGTCCTTCTTGGTTCCAAAATATACTTTGACTGCACTTTATACCATTTACCTTCAACAGCTGCCCTTAATACTTTCTTCAGGAGAGTGAATTGATACAGCAGATGTGTAACGTGAGGTGCTCATGCTTTATGCTGTTGATCACCCTCTAGGCCTGTCTCAAGCTAAGCAAAGGAAAAGAAGTATGTATAGTCATCACTACCATGCCCCTCCACATCATGCCCCTCAATGCTACATCTGCCCTTTTCTTGAAAACTGCCAGCACCCCCCTGGAATGCCTGTTGCAATACCTCACTGCTCTTTCAGGGAAAATATTTTTCCTGATATCCAATCTCAGCCTTCCCTGGTGTGACTTAAGGCTGTTCTCCTTTTTCCTTTCAGGTAGCTGGGGAGAGGGATAAGGTCTCTCCTGAGCTTCCTCTTCTCCAAACTGTATAATCCCAGTTTCCTCAGTCATTCCTCATAATACTTGTGCTCCTGACTTGTTACCCTTTTCTGAACGTATTCCAGGTCATCAAAGCCTTTCCTCTAGTGAGGAGCACAAAACTTAATGCAGTACTTTATATGTAGTTTCTCCAGGGCTGAGTACAGAGGGCTCCTCTCATGCCCCCTGGACAGATTAAATGCAGATCACCTCCCTGATCCTGGTGACTGTGCCATTTCTGATACTAGCCAAGATGTCATTGGCCTTCTTGGCCACCTGGGTACACTGCTGGCTCAAGTTCAGCTGGCTGTCAGCTAATGCCCCTGGTTCCTTATTCTCTGAGAAGCTTGCTAGCCACTCTGCCCCATGCCTGTAGCATTGTTGCTGCAGCCAAAGTGCAGGACCAGGCACTTAGTCTTCTTAAAGCTCATACAGTTAATCTTGGCCCATGAATCCAGCCTATCTAGTTCCTTCTCTTGGGCCTTCCTACCCACAGGCATCTCAGCTCTCTTTCCAACTATCTGTGAACCTATTGGGGCTGTGCTCAATCTCCTTGTCCAGATCATTGGTAAAGATATTAAATGGCCAGCTGCAGTTCTGAGCCCCAAGGAACACCAATAGCAACAACTGGGCTTAACTGTTCACCACCACTACTCTCTGGGCCCAGCCATCCAGACAGGTTTTTACTCAGCAAGGAGTACACCTGTCCAAGCCATGGACTTCTGAGTTCAGGCTGACAGGCTTGTAGTTGCTCAGGTCCTCCTGACGTTTCTTTTAGGTGGACTTCTAATGAGAAAGTTTATAGTTGTCTGGGACCTCCCCCATTGACCAGGACTGTTGATATATGATTGAAAGTGTCGTAGCAGTCACTACTGCCAGCTCATAAGTGATCCCTTGGATGGATACATCTGGCCCCATGGATTTGTGACAAGTAGAGACCTGCTATTCCACCATTTTCTCCTGAACTGTGGGGGGATTATCCCTGTGCCATTTTAAGGTGTTGAGGACTCTGAGGATAACTGGCCTGACAAAGACGGAAGAAGGTACAAAGAACTTCAACCAAAGAAGCTTATGGATGAGTGAAAGCAGAGGAAGAAGCAGAAAAATGTTGCATTGCCCAAATCTTTTCATTTGTGTAGGGTAGATAAATGAATATTATGTTTCTTTCAAACAATACGCTCTTCTCTGTAACTTCTATTGTTAGCAGAGAGCCCCTGAAGGATGGGTGCTGATGTGAGTGGTGCCATCTGGAGAGGAGGCTTCTGACTTGTTTGGAGTTCAGTGCAGTTGGCTATATATCAGGCAAGGAGATTAAGTGGTTAATTTTCCTGGGATGTTGTTTCCCTGTCTTAGAATAATATTTTTACGGCTTTCTGAAAAGAGGGAGTAGTAAATGAAAATTATTTTTCACTATGTGCCTTGCTTAGCCAGAGAACATGTTATAATCTGGCATTAGTATTTTTCCAAGTGAAGCTTGGCAGACAAAACTGTGGCATGGAGAAGGAGAAAACTTACCTCATGATTTGCTCCTGTTAAAATATATCCATTTTAATGAAAGAGCTGGCTTGCAGCCTGTTCCTGTTTGGAAATAGTCCCAGTACCAGGGATATTAAAGAGTATAAGTAGCCCTTTTCTTTGGGAGATTATGTTGAATTGTTTTTTTTCCTCCTTCCTCTCATTTCTTGAAAAATCACTGACATTAAATGTCGCCTCAGCTAACTGGGCTGTTTACCATGCTTCATTCACTATTGCTGACCATATTAGGTAGAGACTGAAATCTGTAGCTTTGAGCAAGTGCCAGAAAACGTTTCTGAGGCAATGTTTCTTATGCTTGGAGGCTGTTCTTTCTGACCATGCTTTGTCATGCTGTCTGCTCTAAATACATAGCTGCCAAGCATCACAGTGTGTTCAGTGACCTTGCGGGATAATGGGGTAAGGTTTTGAAGCTTGCTCTTGAGTTTAAATCTGCCTTTCTAACTGTAGTTCTTACTTGCTTAATAAATGTGTTCTAAATCAGTGGTCTGTTCCTTCTTACACACTTCATGTTGATTGAATTGCGCTGTTTTTCTCTTTAATGTTTCCAAACAGATTTCAGATTATAAATTCTCTTTTAAAGGAAAAAAGTAGTTGTTAAAGACTCCGTTAGCTTTTGTATCAAACGTGCTCTTCCTTCATAAAGTGATGCACAGCATGATGCTATTTACAAACACTGGATATCAGAGCTGGGAAAATTTTTCTTGATGACCAGTAGAGCGATCTGCTGCTTTTGATGAAGAAAAAAACGTGGTTACATCTATGTGTATAGTCTGATAGGAAAGGAGAAACAGCTGAGTGTTGACCTGGACAAAGCAGAATGAATTCTGTGAGCATTTGCTCATTTTTATTGTTGTTTCTGTTTACTCTAAGGGCTGAGAAGCTGAACTTCTACTGGATAAGTTTTACAGGATGGTTGATTATTTGAAATGCTTGAAAATGCTTCACTACTAAATAAACAAGCAGTCGGGGTAGGGACTGACTCAAGGGCTTTCAGCAATAAGAATTCCAGTACAAAAGTTGATTAATTCTGCAGGTTTCAGAGATTAATCCTGGGGAAGTAAATGAGAAACTGTAAATAGTGTGTAGCATCCTGTGGCAGGTGCCAAATAACAAGTAACAGTAACATACACTGAAGTAGAACATGGAGACTGAGTAAATATTGAGTTAATTTGTACTGCTGTTCTTGTAAGACCCTCATGTTAGATTTTTTCAATGTGATCCTTTAATTCTTCAACCAAATATAGTAATGATTCAGAAAATAATTTCAAGTGTCACTAGTAAACCAGTTTTTTTTTTAATCAAATTAATTTGTAGGGGCCATGAAGGAAGAACCTGGATTGCTCTTTGAGGAACTGCTGGAGAGGGCCAAAGCTGGAGAACCAAAAGCACAAATAGAGGTAATTTCATATGCTTTGTCCAGTACGGTTTACTTTTATTTCCAAAAACAGCACTGCCTGCTTTTAGAAGAACTATTATCTTCCCCAAAGACATTTAGTTGTACTGTATGTGTTTGGATCTTAAACTGTTCAAAGAACACCGATGCCAGATGGCTTCTCCACCTAGAAAAATGCTGCTTGCTTGGGTTTCAAGGCCAACTCTTGCATAAGCCTTTAGAACGAATATATAAACTGGCAAGAGGGGCTCAGAGCATAGAGCAACCACAGCAGTTAAATTTTTGCTTGTGGTCTTTCATGAGAATGTGGTCTTTCATTGATGCTTCGTTGGTTTTGTTTTTTTTCCCTGGGGTTTACCACTCTTCTTGCAAATAAAAATAAAAGGGGCAACAGGGAGGAGGCAGGAGCAATGGCACAGAGAAATGCTTTTGAAGCTGATAAAATTATGTCTGACAGTTCTCACTCCATCTCAGCTGGTTTGGGGGCAGGCTGTCCTTGGAGTTGTAACCTGAGACAGTAAGGAATTCCTCACCTCCGAAACAGCCAGTGGCTTTGCAGAAGGTGAGACTTTAGCACTGAGGGGATTGCTGCTACAAAGTCCACATTTTGGCTCTTCTTCCACACCAACGAACAAAACCCATAGAACATTGCTTTGGGATATAATTTCTGGCTGAGTAAGAAATAGCATAGGTAATCTAAGCCTGTGATGTGCGTGCATGTATATGCATAAATAATAATTGTATTTCATCCTTATCCTTTGCAGTTCCTTCCTCGTTTGCTCCTTTCCTTTACTTCTTTAACTGTGTACACTTGGAGCTATTCCCACATAATAACAGGTTTTTTTTTTTAAAGATCTGGGAGGCAATTTTGCTTTAATGTGCCCTCAGGAGAAAATGACTGTTTGAAAAAGAACCCCAAATAGTTCTCTTTTCTAGGAATTATCTTTCATTTTTAACCTAAATAATAAGATACTATATGTTATATATACATCCATCTCTACTTTAGAATCCAGTCAGGAAAACTACTTTAATGTGTGAATATTGTAAGACAAAGAATAAGGAGCTGGCATTACATCACTGTTTTTTGTTTTTTCTAATTATTACAAAATCAAACATAAGAAATTGCTCAGTTCACTACCACATAGCTATTACTATGAGTTTATTCAGTAATAACCTTGCAGGGACTATGGAAATAAATACACTATGAGTGGATGGCAGCCTGCATTACCGTAGCTTTAGGTAGTTTCTTTATTGAGAAATAACTGCATAGCAATTATGAAAATGAAACACCCACAGCTGGATTCTGTAATGGAGCAGGGGCAGCTCTGTGTCTTTGACTAAAGCTTATCTGCAAGGGGCCTTCTTGAGATAAATGCTGTGGTTTGCAAAGCCCAAAGGTGAGGGGTGAGCACTCAGCTTTAGAATAATGCAGTATGCACATCTGTGTTAAGTCACTGCCAACTCTTACTTTATTTTGTAGTTTTAGCTCATGGGAAAGAGAGAATCCTTGATTCCTCACTTTAGCAATCTGAGGATAATGCTTCTTCCCATCAGTTCTTGCTCATTTGATCACTGCCAGCCAAAGCTGTGCAGCCATTCACAAATTTTTCCACGTGGAAGCTTTGCCATAACAGGGAAAGGCACGGGGCTTGTTTAGAGCCCCTTTCAGTAGTATTTTGTGGAAAAGCTGCATTTGTTCCCTGGAGGTGATTGGAGGTAATTTTTTGATCCTAAAACTTCTTAAGTACACAGAAAGGCTTGTCATTTTGTAACCAAAATAACAAGCAAATATTTTCTGGTTGCTCGGATTTTGGAACTGCATCTGTCTTGTTTCAGTTTTTAGAGGGGGAGGGGGGGGTTGTTAAATAATTGAATCTTGATGCTCAAAAGCAAACAAACAGAACCCCTCTGTAGGACAAAAAAAATTCAGACCTCAAAACATTTATATTATAAAACCAGTGTTATGGCTTCTTTTTCCTGATGCAGTACACTTGAGCAATATATGACTTGATACCGAAATCTTCCGGTTTACATTGCAATAAAAGTTTTTGCGACTAAAAGATGCTCATCAATTTGAAAGAGCTGCATCAAGTGCTACTGCTCCTGAAGCTTTGCTCAAAATTTAAATGGCTAAAAGTATAAACATGTTCAGGAAATTCCTTTTCTTGTGAGAGGATGTTACTTACCTCGCAACTTGTTCAAACAATTCCCTCGTGGCATAAAAAGCTGGAAGTAGGCCTGCAGTTGGTGATGAGTTACCTGGCATTTGCTCTATCAGGGCTGAAATATTAAGGTAAAAAACAAGAAATAAACAGCCTCATATACTCCCTTCTTGGTCTGCCACTATATCTGTGCAGTGCTTGTTGAACTCTTGTATGAATTCATAGTAAGTCTTTAGTTCTGTCTTTCGTATTTCTCAGTTCAACATTTTTCTAAGTTCCTTTACAGTTTTGGGTCGCTTTGCTGTATGGGTTTAATTGCTCCAAGTGACTCAGTGACTCTCTAAGGAGAAGTTGTTTGAACACCCAGTTTAGTGCTTGAACTGGTTGCAAAGCTGGAGACCTAATCTTAAATGTCTAAGATAAACATTTTTTTAATGAGATCAGTGTTCACTTGCAGCAACTGTTTATTACTCACCTTTCAAAGGTATTTCTTTAGTCACTTTTATTGGTAATATCAAATGCAAAGCTTCAGAAAAGCTGTCAAGCAGAGTTGGTTGTTGTTTTTTTGTTTGTTTTTTGCAACAGATAATACTAGATTTATGGAGCTGTAGTCTGTTATTATTTCAGTAACATTCTGAGTGTAAATAACAGAGTATCTGAGAGAGAGAGAGAGAAGGGGTTCAGATAACTAAACAAAAGCGTTTCCCAGATTCTCTGGACATACAAATAAGTGTTCAGCACTTCTGGCCACCTTCTGCCACTTAACATTTGTTTTCTTGGGCTGTGATAAGAAGTATTTCATGCTATAGCATAAGAGTATTTAACATTACACTGGTGCTAAGCTGTGTTAGTTTCATTCAATTCACTAATTAATCATGAGTTTGTTTTGGCCTTCAGTGGCTAAGCTGCAGTGAGTCAGGCATTTCACTGCTGGGCCTTCCTTCCACACCAAGACTCTTTGCCAGCCTGTGCCATCAGAATTTTGTCTGACCATTTTTATAGGAAGAAAAGGATCCAAGAGAATCATAAAATCATTGAATCCTTAGTTGGAAAGGACCTTTAAAGGTCATCCAGTCCAACACCCCTAGAGTGAACAGGGACATCCACAGCTAGATCAGGTTTTTCAGAGCTTGGTCCTGCCTGTCTTCGAATGTCTGCAGGGATGGGGCTTCCTCCACATCTCTGGGCAGCCTGTTACAGTGCCTCCTCACCCTCACTGTAAGACTTTTTCCTTACATCCAGGATCTACACTCTTTATGTTTGAAACAATTTCTCCTTGTGCTGTCACCACAGACCCTGCATAAGTTCATCCCATACTTTCTTGTAGTTCCACTTTAGATAATGAAGAAGACTGCTCTTAATATGACTTAATAACCCCATGAGCTTTAACTGATCCTGCTAGTTGCCAGAGACCAATGGCAACTGGTTCTTTGACCTGATCAAGTGTACTGCAATTCTTTCTTGCTTCCAGTTCTGGAAGCTGATCTTTCTCTACAGAATATCAACTTACAGCTATGTTCTTTAGTGGTGGGAGCAAATGTTTTGACCTTTTGTTCAAAGAGATTTCATTTTAGCTGAGTCTGAGGGTGAGAGGAGAGAGACAGACACTAGCATGTATTTCAGTAATTGAAGGAATTTCTGTTCTAGGTGGGGAAACACTTCTTGAGATTAGCAGAAGAGGAGGATGAAGAGCTTAACAATTGCAGTGCAGTTGATTGGTTCATCCTTGCTGCTAAGCAGGGTCGAAGAGAAGCTGTTAAACTCTTGCGCAGATGCCTAGCCGACAGAAGAGGTATGGATTTTTGTCTGTACGTCCTACTTCAATAATTGCCTATCCATTTTAACACTGAAAAGACACATTAAAATACAACAGGGACATTCATGACAAAACTATGTGAGTAGTTGCTGGAAGCACGTTCAGATCAGTCCTGTAAAAAGCAAACTACAGCTTATAGAAGCATTTAGATTAATGGTACGGTTGAATTCCTTAATGGAATTCATGTGCATTCTTCCCTTCAGCACCATTGAAACTTCTTTTATATGACTGTTTATTTCATATCATACATATCTGCTGTTCCATTCTTCTGCCCAGCTCCAGCCTCTCTTCTCCTTGTTCTTTTTGGGTGTCTTCTCCCTATTCAAGATTCATACCTTCTTTCATACTGCTTCCCACACTTGGAATGGGCTCCTCTTGTCTGCCAACTATCTGAACTCTTATTTAAAAATAAATAATCTGTTTGTGAAATTCTTTCTGCTTTTTGTATGTCAACTGTACATGTCTGCACCAATCTTTGTCTGATCTGTTATGCTTCAAAAGTCAAAAAAGACCTAAGGATATTGCATGTTGAAGTACAGTGTAAACTTGAGGAATGAAACTTGATTTTGGTGACCAATGAGCATGGAAGGGTATTTGAATAATTTGAGGGGGGAAGAAGTGAATGAAACTTGAGAGGTTTCAGACTAAACTGGGAAAAAGTCAATTGTGGACAAATCTGTCAGTTCAGCAAGGGCGTGGGATAATAGTATCTAATGTATTTTTCTCTTCTTGAGGCATCACTTCTGAGAATGAGCAAGAAGTCAAAAAACTATCATCTGAGACTGACTTGGAGAGAGCTGTGAGAAAAGCTGCTTTAGTCATGTATTGGAAATTAAACCCCAAAAAGAAGAAGCAATTAGCAGTTTCTGAACTACTGGAAAATGTTGGGCAAGTCGATAATGAAGGTTTGTTTATGAACTGATTTATGATATTGATGATACGTAATTGCAGGCAGAATGCAGCTAGAAATCTGGAGAGCTTTATAAAAAATGAAGCATGAGATAAAAGTCAATGTATGTTTCACTTAAGAAGAAGTAAGTGTCTTAATGGCTGTTTTAGTAAGTATTCTCTCTGGACTGGTGAAGTTATTTCCTGAAGGCCTGACAACTCTTGCTGTAGATTGTGATTCAGTTAAGCAGTTGCTGTCCATGTCTTATGGTTTTACTGTGTTTCACTTTTTTCCCCTTACCCCAGTCATCCTTAAATTTTACTAGATATTTCAATTTACAAATTAAGTCTAAAGATACAGTGTTCAATCTCCTGTTATGGATTTATATGTGCTATATCAATCCTTCCCTTCCCTTCTCTTCCCACGTAGTAATAAGGATACAGAAAGGTAAATAGCTACTCCATACCCGTTGATGATTGTCTTGTGGGGAGTTTGAAGAAATATCATTCCCCAGATATAGAGATTGAACAACATTCCAGTTTTTGTTTGATCACTTTAATGAAAAGCCTTTGTTTTTCTTCAACTTCTGTTATTGAACCAGATGGTGAGAAGCAACCTGGTCCTGTCCCCAAGTCAGTGCAGAAGCAGAGGAGAATGCTGGAGCGCTTAGTGAGCTGTGAATGTGAGTACCTGCTGCTTCTAATCTTTGACAGTGATTTTAGGTTCTGTTCAGTTTTGCTAAGCAATTTTATAGAATTAAATGAGAGCAAGGATGTATAGCAGGTTCTAATTGCTATAAATTGATGCTGTCAATTTACTGTAAGTGCAAGGTAAATAAATGATCTCCACATGAAATCATGGAATATGTTACCATTCTCATAGACTTGCCAGTGATTAGTATACTAAAGGGGGTTTGCATATAAGTTGCCATTTTCCTCCTACTTGCAGCTTAAAAGGCAATTGAGTTTAAAAAAAATTGCAATTTCAATATTTTTTTTCCTTCTAAACTGTAGTAAGGCTTCTACTTATAATAAGGGACTTAATTATGCAGACTGCTACTGCAGACAGTTCCCTCACTCTATTTGCCTTGCTTCTGTTTGCCATTCCCTTATAATTAATGTTTGCTTTTTCATATTTGTTCAAGAGTTTATCTAAGAAATATGTACCAAGACATTCTTTTCATAGCTGAAATAGATAGGGACATCTATGTGGAATGGAGATGAAACTGCTGCATATAGAATGATTGTCCCCTGTGAATGAGAATGCAACCCGAGAATTCTGCTGCTTGTCATAGCAGCACAAAACAAAATGTGCAGGCTTGAAACCTTACAAATCTGATCACAATCATAGCCTAAAAAGTAGGGGTGTTTGGCTGGTCTAAAACAGATTCTTCAAATGTGCTCAGTAGAAGTAAAAAACACGAAAAATTTGTAAAGGAGAAGTTTTCTTTCTAAAGCACTTAATGAAGAAGCCAGATGACTGCTATTACATACTTTCCTCTAGGGCATTATCACCAGTGGAGATTGTACTATGTAGGGTGTTGCTTTGGCTTACTCTGAATTTCTGTGCTAGTAGTGTGCTGAAGCTGCTGATACTTATGTGTATTGATTACTTCTAATAACTTCTGTAAATGAAATAAAAATAAAATTAGAAAGCAGGTTGGCAGTAAAGAAGGCTCTAAATTAAGAAAATATGTTTCAAATAATACAGCACATGTACTTTCCAAGGAAGAACACAAAATTCAATTACTCAATTGTCAGGAAAATCTCATTTTCCTAAAGAAGATTAGTTCATATAAAATGTGGATAGGTTGTTGGAGAGCACTGCTCTCAACATGGCTTGTTTCTTACACTGTAGTTTAGGGTACGTGCAACTGAAATGTAATATGTGGGTTAATAAACCAAGTCAGGTTTTGCATGTCTCACCTCCTTGAAAGATTAGATGGACATTCCACCAGTTCAGTTTGACCTTTACCTTCAAAGATTCTCAAATCACCTGTGTAATGAATACGATCAAGTTATGCAACTGGCAGTGAAGCTAACATTCCTGAGCACAGAGTATTTCAGCCTTATGTTAACTTTAATAGAAGTAAAAGTGGAGGAAGAACATGTGCCTGTGTATATAAAGGAGAGAGTAATGACAGGGAAGAACTGCATTTTGAAGACCAAATGTCTGGCCCTATCAGAATTTCCATGGGAGTAGATCAGCTGTTCCTGTGACTGATTTGCCACTCCTGGAAATCTAGAAATAGTCCTTTGAGGATTGTGTTTCATTGTTTGGTCATCGTGTGGTAAGGCAGTTGTAACCAAGTTCCCTGGAGTTGTATTGCTGGGCACTTGCTGAATGACAGTAGCATTCTTTCCATTCCTGAGCTGAACAGGCACGTGCTGACAGAGCATAAGTGCTAAGCAAGTCATTTTGTTCTGGATTCTTCAGTTATTCAGACTGTCAGAAAAGGAACTGCTTTTTTTTTTCTTTTCTGTGAAGGCTTAAATGGCAGATAAAATAACAGGAGAGTAAATGAACCTACATGTAAGCGTAGGCAGGAATTGATGTGCATATTTTTCCTTTCCTACGGTGGATGGGGGAGGCAGGGGAATTTGTCATAACCAAATTGAAGAAAAAAAATCTACAAATAATGAAGTGGAATCTACAACATACACTTTTAATATCAATTTAAAAGACACTTGGGTGACAAAATACTAATAACGTTTAAAAGCGAAAAGTTTTCATCAAACACTTAAAGTAGGAGTTAAGCTGTTACCTCTTCTCTAGAGAGCTTTTCTCTTTTCATAGATGAACAAGGCAGCTGTTCCTACCCAGATTTTACTTCTCTGTTCCACTGAGTTTCTGCATTTATCTTGCCAGCAGGAATTTTCTCCTTCAGTTTTAATATGTTGTCAATACTTGGAAGCGTTAAGCCAGTGATGTGTTTGCTGACACTTGATCTGGAGTATCCGTAATGAAGACATAAATGGAATACTAAAGCTGATATTGTCAATGGACAGTTGTTGCATGCCTGAAAGTGTATGTATTGTTACACTTGATAGGCCAACTGTTCGTATTAAATTAATAACTCTTTCCCTCTCAGGATAACTCAGAGTGATGTAAAAGTTCCTAAAGGAACTGTAGTGAGATTCTAATCATGTCTGCATACTGGTTCCTCACCAGAAAAACTATTCTTGCTGCTGAATATTTTGTCCAAGTAAGACAGTAAGTGTAGGTGGTCTGTGTGGTGATAGGAGTGATCTGGAGCGCACCAAAGACAACTGAGGAACCTCAATGAATTCTTTGTGCAAGTCTTGTAGCCTTGCAGTCTGTGAATGGAAAAACAAGTTAGCAGAAAATTAAACTGCCTCCTGGGAACAGTGCCGCACGGTGTTTGGTGGGATGTACAGGGTTCATGCTGTGGGGAAAAAGAAAAACATTGTAAAAGTGCAAGGAAGGGCAATGTCCAAGTTGGAAGATTGAAGCAGAAATGCAAGCTGCTGTTCTTCCATTGAACTCCATTATGGCACATCTTCCTGAAATGAGTGTTTGGAAAAACGTCTTTTTTTTTTGGTCCTGAATCTACAGCTTTCTCCTATTAAAAAATGCAAATATATTTTATATGGCTTCCATTACTCCTATTTCTGTTAAAGTTTTTCATTTATTTTTAAAGCTGAAATCTACCAATCTTCTATTTGAAACTTAGTTAAGCCATTGAGTTTTCTGTCTCTTTAAAATCATGAACTCTATTGAGCAGGCCGGCATTCTTATTTTTGTCAGCTGACTAGCTAAACGTACTGTGTAGGTGGTGTATTACAGGTTTTTGTCATTCAAAAGTCTTTCATATCTACAGCAGTGTCATTTACTGCGGAGTATGGGAAAAGTTGCTGTTAATTATCCTCCTTTACAAACCACATCAAACTTGCCTACCATAGTAACTAGCTAATGCATGCTAATGCAAGGCACTGGGTGTGAGAAGAGTTTGAAGCAGTGTATAAGGCATCCTGTAGCATCCCTGGAGATCTCTGAAGTAATCTCTTGCTTCCCTTCTACTTGGAGGAGTGGATAACAAGGGCCAGTAGCTGTCAGTATTTGTGTCCTTGTGCTCCTGATACTGCATGATGAGGCATCCCTGCTCCCTGAACTTCCCCTAGCATTAAGAGCCTGGGAAAGAGCAGTACAGTGATGCTACAGAAACAGATAGTTTTTGATTGTTGCATGTTCCTGTCTCAGTTTACTCCTAGACTTCCAGGGAAAGCAACTTGTTTGAGTTTAGCCTACGCTGTTCTGAAGCTCCTGAGGAAGTCAGAGACATTTGACTGAGGATGCTTAGCCAAAACCTTCATTGTATTGTGTGGAGCATGGCGTTGGCCCTGAGGTACAACCATATGATCAAGTTGACAGAATGTTAGTGGAGAAGATGCTTCATACCTGTAAATGAGTTGTTAGGCAGTGATAACGTTTTGTCTTTGTGCACAACCAACTAAGGCGTATTTTGTGGCCAGCTAATTTAAATCCTAGTTGACATAGTTTGAGGGAGGAGTTTTGTAAAGCCAAACAACATATTAAATTAATGTACTAAAGTAAATCTACATTTAATCCTGTACATGTAAATAACTGGGCATTTGATGGAATTATATCTGTCTGATAGTTACAAAATTACAAAAATAATTGCTAAACACCAAATCAGAAGTTGGTTTTCAGTTCATAGTGTATAAATAATTTGTTGGTGTTCCTGTATAATTATTTCTCTTCAGTGCAGATTTTAGTTAAAGTTACCAAAGCTATGATAAGTTAGGATTTGCATAACCTGATCCAGCAGTCTCTCTCCCTTGGAATACTTGAAGATAAGCCACATTCACTCGTTTTGTTTTCCTGTTTGTGAATATAATAAAATACGTATTGGTTTGACAAGATTTAGAGTATTTGTAGTGCTGGTAAAAGCAGCTGGTTGTTTTAAGCACAAATCTCAGAGCAAGGTTGAAGGTAAGCCTATGTTATCAGCAATTCAAGTTTTGAAGTCCAGAGCAGCTAACGTGATTTTAATAACACGAAATAACGTAATTTTCTTTCATATTTTTAATAACACGAAAGAAAACTAATATTCCACTTCATATAATCAGTACAGCATTTTAGTGATGCTATTTACTCACCATCTATACTTTATCTTATAGCTAAAAAATTTATTGCTTTGGATGACTTTGTGGAGATTACCAAGAAGTATGCAAAGGGAATCATCCCATCTAACCTGATTATGCAGGAAGAGGAAGATGATGAATTGGCAGGGAAGACTCCTGAAGAGTTGCCCCTGAGACTGAAGGTAAACAGACAGTAATGAACAGGCTCTATGGAAGGGCTGTAGCTTCCACGTTTCAGACAAGACAGAGGTGATTTGCACTTGATTCTCAAAGCTGATATTCAGCCTCAGTGCGTCAATAGTAGGATTTCTGAAAAAATTTTTGTGATTTTACGTATGTATTTATAATTTCATATATTTGAGACGTGTATTTAAGAGAAAAGGGTAATGGTTTTCCTTGCAAGGGTACAAACTTTGTTCATTACGTCTCAGTGAGACTTTAAAGGTCCCTGTCACAACTGTTGTGTTTTTATTACAGTTGTTTTTATATACTTGATATCTTTATCACGTAGAAAGGAACAAGAAGGTGACAAAAATTATCCTTAACCTTGAGGTGTTAGAAGGTTCTATTTTGGAGGAATTCAAGAACTGTGTGATTTGTTTTTCTGTACATTGGTTTTCTGTACTGTTATTTCTCTTGGTAGTGAAAGGAGAAGGGAAAATTGAGGTGCAAGTGTCCAAGATAAGTATAAATTTCAAGCAAGGCAGGGGTTCCTAGCTACTGCCTTGAGGGGTTTTGTTGTCATTCTTTCATTTTGTTGTCTGTTATCCTAAGGCAGGGTTACAAAAAAAGAAAAAAGTAGATCTCTTTTCCAATGTTTTGAATAACTAACATTCTGAAAGAGATGCATTTATGAAGAACAACAGAGATACTTCTGCTAATAAACAGGTTTATGCCAGAGTCACGTGTTTGTTGTTATTTCTTTGCAAGGTCACAGAGGTTTGCTGAAGCATGTTTTGGCTTTTCTGCTGATGTAATTAATATAAAAGCATAAGTTCTGGGAAAGCATTAAAAACTGTCTTTTTATGGGACTGTGTGCACTGCGGAATGTGCAGATTATGCAGTGGTAATATTTGAATGTTTGTTTGAAAAAAAAAAATCTTGACAATTTTATTGCTGATAGAGTGTGTAGGTGGCCATAGGGACATCTGATCTAGCATTTCTTCTACTGTTGTATAATTGTGTAGGAAAATGCCACGTGAGATGGGTAAAATTTTAAGATCATTAAGTACAGTGACTTTCTGCTGTTTACAAAATAGATTTTGACAGCTGCATCCATAGGTACATGGAAAGGATCTTTTTAAAGATAAAACAGCTGTGAAGGCTTTCTGTAAGTGCATGTAATCAGAATGTATAACATAATCTCTGCAAAAGAGTGGTAGAGCTTAATGTTTTAAAACTTACATTACTCACAGCTCAAGTAATGACTTAAGATAAACTATGGGCTGTGGTTCTCTGTTACCTTCAGCATGCAGTCAGCAGAGCAGAGTCTTGGACTAGGAAGGCGTTTAATTATGTGTCAGAGGTAATGAAATCCATCTTCCCTGAAATCAAAATAGCCTCTGTGTTTCACCTGACTGAATTAATCAAAATAGAGCTAATAATATCAGACAATGTAATGTCAGGTTATTGGCAACACTTTTGGAATAAAAATCTTTCCATGTCAGATGAAGTTAGGCAACTGACTGCTGTTGCTTCAGTTAATACCTGTGATGCACCGATACAAAACCGCTCTTAAATAAAACCCTTCTTTCTCTCTCTCCAGGTTGTAAAATATCCACTTCATGCCATAATGGAAATTAAAGAATACCTGATAGATATTGCATCAAAGGCGGGAATGCATTGGCTGTCCACCATTATTCCAACGCATCACATCAATGCTCTCATCTTCTTCTTCATCATCAGTAATCTGACAATTGATTTTTTTGCCTTCATTATTCCGCTAGTTATATTCTATTTGTCCTTCATTTCTATGGTGATTTGCACACTGAAAGTTTTTCAGGACAGTAAGGCCTGGGAGAACTTCCGCACTTTGACTGACTTACTCCTTCGTTTTGAACCAAACCTAGATGTTGAGCAAGCTGAGGTGAATTTTGGCTGGAATCACTTAGAGCCGTACGTTTATTTTTTACTCTCAGTATTCTTTGTAATCTTTTCCTTCCCTATAGCAAGTAAGGACTGTATACCGTGCTCAGAGTTAGCTATTGTCTCAGTTTTCTTCACAGTGACAAGTTACATGAGTTTAAGCACATGTGCAGAACCATACACGCGAAGAGCATTAATGACTGAGATAGCAGCAGGTTGCTTATCCCTGTTGCAGATATTACCTGGGAATTTTGGCTTCTTGAAATTCTTAGGTAAAACCTTCTTTACTGTTCCTGTAGGCCATCTTTTTGTGATCAACGTAAGCATCCCGTGCCTTTTGTTTTTGTATCTGTTCTATCTTTTCTTCAGAATGGCACAGCTACGAAATTTTAAAGGCACCTACTGTTACCTGGTCCCATATCTGGTCTGCTTTATGTGGTGTGAACTCTCTGTGGTCATTCTGCAGGAGTCCTCTGGCCTTGGGCTCGTCCGTGCATCAATTGGTTACTTTCTGTTTCTCTTTGCACTCCCAGTGCTAGGTGTCGGCATTGCACTGATGTGTCTGGTCCATTTCATTAAGTGGTTCGTGTCTCTGGAGCTCATGAAAATTGTAGTGACTCTGGTTTTGTGTGCTGTACCTTTGTTCTTCCGATGGTGGACAAAAGTCAACTTCTCTGTAGTAGAAATGGTTAAGTCCCTCACTCGGAGCTCGATCGTGAAACTCATTTTGGTGTGGATTACGGCTGTAGTGTTGTTCTGTTGGTTCTATGTGTATCGATCAGAGGGAATGAAAGTTTACAACTCCACCTTGACATGGAATCAGTATGCCTTCCTCTGTGGACCCCGATCATGGAAGGAGACTAACATGGCACGTACTCAGATTTTATGTAGTCACCTGGAAGGACACAGAGTGACGTGGACTGGGCGGTTCAAATACGTCCGTGTAACAGAAATTGACAATAGTGCAGAATCTGCAATAAATATGCTTCCGCTTTTCATTGGTGATTGGATGAGGTGCTTGTATGGTGAAACCTACCCTCTTTGTGACCCGAAAAATGTCACTATGGAGGAGGAAGAATTGTGTCGTCTCAAGTACCTGACAAAGCACAGCTGCCACATGAAAATGTTTGATCGGTACAAGTTTGAAATAACTGTGGGTATGCCTTTCAGTAGCAAAAATGGAACTAAGTTAGCAGAGGAAGATGACATAACCAAAGATATTGTGCTAAAGGCAAGCAATGAGTTTAAGAAAGTGCTGTTGAACTTGAGGCAAGGGAGTATAATTGAATTCAGCACAATTCTGGAAGGTCGTCTTGGCAGTAAATGGCCTGTCTTTGAATTGAAAGCAATCACTTGTTTGAATTGCATGTCTAAACTCCTACCTGCAGGGAGGCATGTGAAAATAGAGCATGACTGGAGGAGCACAGTGCATAAAGCCATTAAATTTGTTTTTGATTTTTTCTTCTTCCCATTCCTGTCAGCTGTGTAATGAGCTCACATTGGTTCAGTGGTATCTTCGATGTACGCTGCATTTACACTACCAAAGGTTCAGCTTCTTAAAAGGAAAAATAAACACAAAACCACCCTGCTGTAGCAATGCTTACAACGTGTGCTAATGTAGAGCATTGGTTGAGTTTTGTAAGTGTATACACCGTATCCTGACTTTAAATCCCATATGACTCAAGTGGTATATACTAGTTTAATGTTATAAAGAAAATGCAGGGCATTGCTGCTGACTAATTGCATGGAGACTATTCTATCCAAACTGAACATGTTGTTTGCCTGTGATACAACACTAGGTGGATTCAATTGCTCTGTGTTAAAGCACTTTACTCTTTCAATATTCACAACATGCTCCTATGTATTTTCACAGGTATGATTTATTATAGGTAGTTGACAACAGCTTGTGTTGCACATATTGCTTGTATTTATTTGGTGTATTCTAGAAAAAGGTGACCGTATAATCAGTTCCTGCTGGTGATATCTGTAAAAAAGAAAAAAATAAAAAACCACATAGTTTCACTTCTTGTCCAGAAGTTGGTGATTCCAACCTTTTTTTGAAAGGATACACTATTCCACACTCCAGCAAGGTGGTAAAATGCTCTGAAGCTTTCATTTTGCATTAAATATTCTTTACAAAACAAGCTATTTGTTCTAATTGGCCATGGTAGCTACGTGTCTGACACTAAGGTATAATCCTTGCTGGTGCGTGAATGACAAACACCACGTGGTAGGACTGGTACTGTATTGGTACCAGTAACAGACAAGCCAAAGCAACTGAAAATAGAATGTAGAAGTCTACATTGGAAACTGAAATAGAATGTCTGTTTAAAAATTTGTATTGTGCAAATAAATATAAAATATAAACTTGATTAAATGAGTACAACATGTGTTTGTTATGCTTTGACATTTTGAGCAGTTGTTCATGTTGCACTGATGACAAACAGCTTTCATTGGAAAACACAACCTAGAACGTTCACAGTTTTCTGCTGTGAGCTGCCTGAAGTTGTACTTGACATTCTTTCAAGCTAGCAGTAAAACCAAACTATACCTGGCCAAGTTTTTGTAGCTATAAAATCTAGATATACTGCAGGTTTTGCTTTCATTGTCTTACTACCTTTTGAGCCGAGGGCTCTTGGATGAAGTTTGTATCACGTGCATCATGCTGTTTCCATGACTTCTCTTTCACTCCTTCTACATTAATATCCTTTTTGCCTTTCCATAGCCATCATAAGTTTGGACAGCATGAGGGAAAGTCACTGAAAACTGACAGAGAAGGAGAAACTTAGAAAAATGAGACATTTGGCTGCGTTTCAGCCGTTGGCACCCACTAGGACATCAGGATCAGGCTGCAGATAGAAAGAATCCAGAGACATCTACAGGTGAGGTGCCAGAGTCCCAGGCGCTGAGCTGAGCCTGGTGTTGCAGACCTGGTCACGTTGGAGCACAACAGAAAATCTTTGTAGTAGAACCATGTCCTAAAGGTGCTTTTAATTTTGAAAACTACCAGCCTTGGAGAAAATAAATAGCATAAGGTTGCAGGCAAATGCACATTTTGGCAAAGATCAGTTTACCTGATCTCCTCTTGGCTTTTGGCTGGAAATAAGCCAAACTTGGCCTTTTCTTTCCTTTTTTTTTTTTTTTTTTTTTTCCTAGACTATCAGGAGGCTCCTTTTGAATACCTACGTGGTCTTCCTGGCCCTGAAATGTTAAGCAGTATCTACATATAAATTTAAAACTTCTATTCATACATTTGTCAGAAGGGAAGTGCATCATCTTTTTTTTTTTTTTTTTTAAGCTTTTACTCTGCACAAGGATGTCAATTTATTGACCCACTGGTGTGTTTTGAAGAAGTTGTTCTGTATCCTGGGAAAATGTGATGGAGTCAGATGTGGAAGGTGTTGCAAGAAGAGGTACGTAGCGTTACTGATTTCGTTTGGAAACAGCTGCTCTGTCACTGAGACAAAAGGCTTCACCCAGGTGATTCAGTTCCTGCTATAACAGTACTATTACGAGGCCTAACTCCTGTTGGAGTTAGCAGTTATGGGCATATTATTGCTACCAGGGAGAAATAATTCACCTGTTAAGTAGTGACAAGTTAGATGAGCTAAACTGTCTCGAACTGCTGTCTGCATGTAACTCCTCTCATCCTTGCCCATCCATCTTTGTACTTGTACACTGCCTTGTACACTGCCTTATTTCATTCAGAGGTGGGAGCTTCTTGAAGGAGGACTTGAGGTTTTGTCATGAAGCCAACTGTGTGGAGTTTCCTCCCTCCTTGTTAGAGGATCTTCACCTTTTCTGCCAATACAAGTACAGCTTCATGTTAATACAGCTGAATGCAGGTCCGGAAGGCTGAATTCTTGATCTGATATTTTCTGTGAATAGTTCTGAAGGAATTGCTATTTACTAAAAGCACAGCTGTGGGCTGACAAGCACTGTGAGCGGAACAGTTCTGTCTTTGGCCTGATGTCGAGGTTGTGCTATTGGAAGGGACAACAAATGGAAAAGTGTAGTATTGCTAACAGCAAAATAGGATTCCAGCTCGTGATGCTTTTGGAGAGCGACTAAAGCCAAGACCTCAGAGTCTGAAAGGAATTGTAGGGAAAGCACCGAGGGGCACAGCCCTGCATGATGGGGACAGTTTGTTTTTGTCAGGTATCCTTTCCAGCAGAGTGGGAAAGATCTGAACATTAGCACATAGGAGATCATTTTCCACACATTTGTTTGCAACTCTTCTGAGTGACTGAAAGTGAAAGAGGAGGTAAATTTGACTTCAGAACCTATAAATGCTGTCATTTAATGTCCAGTTCTCAAGTGCTCCTTGCAGCACAGAAGTGATCATCCCCCTGTACTCAGGTGAGGCCACTCCTCAAGTTTTCTGTGTTCCCATGTTCAGTTTTTGGCTCCCCTCTGCAAGAAAGTCACTGAGGCCCTGGAGCGTGTCCAGAGAAGGACAATGAGGCTGTGAGGGATCTGGAGCACAAGTCTTACAAGAACCAGCTGAGGGAACTGGAATTGTTCAGTCTGGAAGAGAGGAGGCTCAGGGGAGACCTCATTCTCTCTAAATTATCTGAAGGGAGGGTGTGTTGAAGTGGGAGTCAACCTCTTCTTTTGCATAACCAGTGATAGGACAAGAAAGAATGGCCTCAAATCGCACCAGAGGAAATTCAGGTTGGATATTAGTAAAAATTTCTTCTCCAAAGGAGTAATGAGGCACTGGAACAGACTGCCCAGGAGCGGGTGGAGTCCTGTCCTTGGGGCTGTGCAAGATGTTGTGCTCAGGGACATGGTTTAGGGGGGACATATTAGTGGTAGGTGGATGGTTGGACTGGATGATCTTGGAGGTCTTTTCCAAGCTTGGTGATTTTATGATTCTATGATCATGTGGCAGCTGCTGTTAATTATTCAATTAATTCTACATTTATTATTTTCTTACTTGGTTTTGAAGACGTGATGAATTATAAACAATTCCAAAGACAGGTGCCCTTTCTCTAGGCAGATAGTTCAGTCTTTCAAATTATTATTAATTAACTGGTGATGAGGAGGAGGCTATTACATGGCTATTGACACATCTAAATTAGCTTCTGCTCTTCGTCTGTAAGCTCAGTATAGCACTTAAAATATTTAGAATTTAGAGAAAAGTAAATATTCATTGTTTGAATTCCATCTTGTAACTAACATGGAAAAGTACTTCTTGTTCTCAAGCTGGCACATTCTTCTGTAAGCACAGGAAAAACAGCGCAGCACATATAGAAATTCTGAGTAATTTAAAAGCCTGCTCTGTAATGACTGACAGCCTCCTGCAATTGGAAGGAATGCAAGGAGTTTATACCTTGCATTCTGCCTGGTGCATGTGCCAAGCACATGAGTAAGGTGGAGCATGTTTGTACATAGTATGTTCTTGCAGCAGAGCCATCTGACATTTAGTTGCCTACATCTTATAGGAACATATCCCTGGAGCATTCCTGACAAAGCCTTGTATCCTCGGGGCTGGACGCTGGCAGTCCATCCCCAGCCTCTTCTGTCAGGTAGGCTTTCTTAGCCTCAATCCCTCTCTGTTGTTGTCCAGATGGCACTGTGGGTTGGAACGTGAATTCCTCCTCTTCAAGGCAGTAAACAAAGCAGCAAAACTCTGATGTTTTCCAGTGTGTTCTCACTGTTCCTCCAGAAGAACAAGCGAGTTTTCCCACAGTTGGCTGCAAACAGAGGGCCCCTAGGTTCAAACACACTCATCCAGAAGCAGTGAAACACTCTTAAGTCTGATTCTGCAGCCTGGTCTGGGCTGATAGGCACAGTCCTGGAGACCGATGGCACGACCTGTTTGATGGTGGCTCTGCTAGCTTCATGCAGAAGAAATCCACACCTTTGCAATGGATCTGTCTGGATTGTTTCCCCAGCACCACTCATAGTGTGCTGCATCCACAGCACCTGTTACAAAATAAAAAAGGTTTTCCCCAGAGTTCAGTGTAGGGAAATAGATTTAACGAGTGAGGCTGAGCACAATTAGTTCTCAGCTATCCCACCTGCAACTAGTAATGAAAATCAGACCAGGGTACAAGCAGAAATGCCTGCTCCAGTGTTTTGTTGTCTTGATGTCCCTGTTCTCCTGGCTCTGATGGGGACAGGAGCTCTGCTTAGAGCTGATAGATCTTTCATTGCTGGCCCTGTGTGGCTGGGGTTGCTGCTGGCAGTCTGTGGCTGAAATGCAGGTGAAGAATCACTTGGCAATGGGAGAAAGGAAGTATAAAAGCAGAGAGTTTACAGTGGGTTGCACTTTGGAAGTTTCTGCTTGACGTGGCAGGACAGTAACGTGATGCTTTATTGCCAGCTTTCAGACTGCATCTCTTCTGAGATCATGTTGCAAAACCCACTTAGACGCGGCCAGGAGGAGAATGGGAATGTTCATTGTCTGTGAAGTATAACTTGAAGCAGATCTGCCCATAATTTGTTCTGCGTGGGCATATGGAGTTCAGAACGCTGTCATCTTGAAGCCTGGGTTCCTGCAGCATCGTGTGACTGGGAGGTGGAACTTCTAACCTTTGTGCTGAGGTGTATCACTTCTTGCACTGCGTTTCAGCGTGAGGTTGGGGGTCTGTTTGTACCTGCAGCCTCTGTGTGCTTGTTTGCTCAACGTCTCCGGTAGTGTTTGCAAGAAGACGGTGCTCTTCCATGTGTTTTACAAGGTGTCTGCCCTTTCTCTGCAATTTAAAACGTGTAACGTGTGTGGTTTTAATGCGGTGCCATCAGGTGGCACTCCAGGTCCACTTTGCATTTTCTCTCCCTCAGCTGCTGTCTCCAGAGGGCACCGGCAGTGAACAAAAGAATCACTTTCTGCTTTCACTCCATTGCAGGGAGAAATCTCGATTAGTAAATACTTCATAAAAAAAATAGATAACTATTTATAGGTCCAATTTCAAGCAAGCCCCCCAAGTTACAAGCAGTAACCAGTAAAGTTGTCGCTGCAGTGTTTCTTCTATTTGAGACTGTAATAATGTGAAAGCACACTGTGTAATGATGAACCAAGAGTGAACCAAACAGGGCATGGCTGCCTTGTGAGAGGCACTCTCTGGCTACGTTGTAGTTCAGCACCTTTTTGAGGAGGCTTTTGTAACACAGATACGGTGGTGTGAATCTGCATTGTTTGCTCTTGCTGTCATCTGCGTGGTGACAGCATGCAGTCCCAGTGCCTGTTCTGGTAGAAATGGCATTCTCTGCTACACTCGTGTTAGATGCAAAAGTATCAGGGCTTATCTAGACAAAATGCTTTTAACTTTCTGTTACCTGAATAGGGGTAATCAGCGTTTAATAAAAACTTAGGTAGAAGACGTGCTGTTTTAAGGGGAATTCTGGCTGCAGCTCTGCTTTAGATGTGCACATGCTAGAAATGAGCCCACAGATGTGGGGAAAGCAGAGGGGCTGTGTGGCCATCACACACCAGGTAAAGGCTGATACAACAAATCCCAGAAGTCAGAGTTTAATGTTTTCTAAATGAAATGGAGAGGCAATAGCGGGTTGTTACAGAGTTCCTGTTGTGCTTTTGGGGACGACAGGATCTTCCTGCAACAGCAGCATTTTGACATCAGGAAGGGCCTTGCAGATGTTGCTGTTGGCCATGGGAGATGGCGGTGCAGGGAGGCTGTGTCACACTGCAGCAGAGTGCTCAAACCAAACCCACTGACCCCTCCTCTCTCAGTGATCTGTGTGCACTGTGTCCCTGGTTCGGACCTCCATGCAGCCTGGCTTTATCTGAAATGTTCCTTCACTTTCTGGAGTGAAGCATTTCAACAAAGCCTTGCTTCTGCAGTTCCCTCTGCTGTTCCTCCCTCTCTATTCAGAGCCAGTCACAGCGGAGATGTTTCCACGACAACAATACGTTCTGTTGCCTCAGGTGACAAACTATAACTTCAATAAGTAATCACTGAGAATAGCTTCAAACAATTAATTAGGTGATGGAAATGTTATTCTAATAGGGCTTGGATGCCTCTGAAAGTCTGCTTGAACAGATGGAATTCTGATCAAGAATCTGTGTGGAATCAAAGCTCAAAGGTCAGGGTGGATATTGCTGGCTGGGTAATGTAATATTAATCCAAGTTCAAATACTCAGTCAAAATCCGGATTATTTCTTGGTGCTGTGCAAAGCAATTTTAGTTCGTCCTGGTGCTAAATATCGTTCAAAGCAGATGTAAGGAATTGGATAACTTTTCCACATCCACCACACCCAGTTACTGCCCGAGCACTGCCTGTGTGTGAGCCTCTGCTGGCATGAGAGACCAATGGTGACCCCAGCAAACGGTTCTGTAATAACAAATCCTTGAGCCTGCTCTTTGCAGGAGATCCTTTCCTAGAGTTGTAAATAGATGATTCATAGATCTCTCCTAATGCAGCTTCTAGTAACGGTTCAACTGATCTTTAATCATTGTTGCAGAAGTGGGACTCCATGGGAATTTTTCAATCCTATTTCCTGAAGTTTCTTTAGCCCAGGGCAGCCCATCTGTCTTGCAGCTTGGAGCACAAATACGAGTCCATGCATGCACTGTGTGCCTTGTATCACAGCTCTCATCCAGCAGTCTTCTCTGGGACTGGTAACTGTCCTGGAAGAATTTCTTTCTTGCTCTAATGTTGCCTTATTACATTTACTTTCTCCAAAGCAGTGCATCCATGAGGCAAGAGTAGAAAAGACAAGAGTTGCCACTGCTCCCTGTGCCATGGCAGTCTGTGAATGGCTGCCTGGCAGTGTCTGATGTTTTCGTGCTTCCAGGGTTGGCTATGGAGTACAGCTATGGAATAACACCTGCAGTGTGTGGTGATAGGATGAGGGGAAATGGCCACAAACTGAAGCATAGGAAGTTCTACACAAATGTGCATGGGAACTTCTTCACAGTGCAGTGATGGAGCAGTGGCACAGCTGCACAGAGAGGTGGTGGGGTCTCCTTCTCTGAAGGTATTAAAGACCCACCTGGCACCTACCTGTGCAGCCTGGGCTGGGGAGCTGCTTTGGCAGGGAGGTTGGACTCAGTGATCTCTTGAGGTCCCTTCCAACCCCTACAGTTCTGTGATTCTGTGGTTCTATCTTTCTGTGCAAAGTAACTACAGTTCATAGAGGAGGGAAATGAGAACTGAGGGAAAGGATTCTAGGCTGCACAAAGCAGGGTGAAGATGCATTGCATCATCTCATGAAGGTCCATCTGTGCCTGTTTCTGTCTGGGTTTTTACTGTGGGAGCTCTCTATTCTCTCTTGGAAAGCAGGAAGTCTTGCTTTGGCTCCTATGAGACCAGCTAATGAAACCTCAGGGTTTCTTTGCAAGAAGCCCTCTGTGTGCTTCACCTCCTGCAGGAGATCGGTGCTGTAGGTATGGGCCATGCCCTGCCCAGCCTGTGTGTGCAGGAAAGGGCCATAGCTCAGGGTCACTTGGTCTCTGAATGCACTGAGATGGCCCTGTGGATCTTCTAATTGAAAACTTAAACAGTTAAACTGCTTTCTTAATGCCCCAGTGGTTGCTAAGATACAATCTCACAGATTCTGTAAATCTTCCACTTGAAATGCACTGTACTGGCAAATGGGTCGTTCCTCTGTGGCAGGGGAGGAGATGGGGAGATGATGGCATTCACCATCACACCAACACTAACTGCTCCTGCTGCCTGTGTGTGGAACCCCGGTGTGCGTTGATGGCTTCTGGCCACGCTCAGTGGGCTGAGGCTAAAAGGGGAATCCAGGTGAGAAAGCAGAAAGGGGCAGCAAGGGGAGAGCAGGCGTGGAGGCAGCACAGGGCACTTAGTGGATGTGACAGCATGGTGGGAACAAGGAGAATCCTTTCTGTCCCCTGACTTCCATAGTCTTTAGCTGCTGTGGCTCTTCTCTGCCCTTTAGTGACAGATAGATTTGGGGTTTGTCTGGGCTTGGGGCTGCCTGGGCAAGCAGACCTTTCTTGTGGCCCCGGAAAGGGATGAGGAGATACCAGCTATAATGTTAGCTCTGGATTCCTGGAGGTTCATTAGCAGTATTGCAACAACTGCTGAAAATTGTCATTTTAAGAAGCCTGTCTGAGCCATACTGGTTTGAACAATGTGTGTGGAGGAAGGCAGTATAAAGCATTCTGTCTAAAGTCTTAAGCTCTTAAGGCTGCGGAAGGTATTTTAATACTGTTGACACAGTGCAATTGAGGCAGCAGCATCTATCTGGGTTTGCAGAAGCCTGGATCGATAGCTGTGAGAAATGGAGACCACAGCTGCTCCGCTCAGACTGTGTTACAGAGATGACAGAGGGTGATAGTGGAAATGGCACTGTGCTCCTCCCCACCTCTTCCACGAGAGGACTCGAGATGCACATGGATTTACTGTGAGCATTGTCTCCTGCATCAGACAACTCACAGTGCCAGCACTGCTGATGGAAGGATTTGGTCCTGTGTTAAAGTTAGTACCTGCTTGGGGAATCTGCTGAGCTGTCTTGGGTCAGTGTGCCCACGGTACCAGTGTTAGTTTTCAGACAAGGAGTGGCTGCCCAGAACAATACCAGGCATTCTACAATAAGACACTGCTGTGGGTGTTATTCTTCTGAGCACCTGTGTAGTGGAATGTTAAATGGAATCGTTGGTGTAAGTATCTTGTCCCACTCACTGTCTTTGCTCAGCAAATGGCAAGACAAGCGGTGATCTGTACCTTGCTGGGGTGAGCTGTGTTTGGGGAAGCTTTTATAGCTGCAGGAATGCAAGAGTTTGCTCTGTCAAGTGCTTCATGTGCAACGCCTGCTACCTCAGCCTCAACTTCAGCGCTGTCAGGGAGTTGTGCTCACTTTCATGTGAGCAAAAGTTTGATCCTAGTCCAGCTTCTGAGAGAATTACAACAAGAAAATCACTTCTGCTAGAAGCTTTCATTCCTAAAGCAGCACTTTCCAGGATCCATGTCAAACTGCCATGTACTTTGAACGTGCATGCAGTTTCATAGCTTCTCAAAACTGAAGAACCAAACCCCGTTCCAAGCATCTTATAAAAATTAGGCCCAATTCTTTATACGTTTATCCCCTCCAGTGATCCTGTTGCCTTTTGAGGTCCTACCACATGGGAAAGATAAGTGAATTCATGCTCTAATTTTAGACTTGATGCAGCTTACTGAGAAATCAGCAAAAGGAAAAGGATTACCACTGGGAGTGGGAGCAAAGTGGTGGTAATGATGTTACTGAAAAAAATCCTTATACTTGCCCCCTTGTCTATGATTACTTATCACAACCTTGGAAGGGTGCAAAGGACACAGCTCTGCCCAACAGCAGGGTGAGCTGCTGGCTGCCAACACGGAAACCCAGCAGCTCAGATCAGTTCCCCACATCCCCATTCCACAAAGGGTTAAACTGCTGTATGCTGCTACTAAATAGGCTTTTGTGAATATTTCACGAGCAGACGAGTTGGCCATCTGGATCCTGCTTGTGCTAGGCATTTAGGGATAAAAAGGGAAACTAGAAAGGTAAATAGTGAATTGCTTGATGTATTGGTTTACAGCTGAGATTCCTCTCTTCAGTACCCCGTCATATTTGTCCACCTAAATGAGGGAGATTGACTGGGTCTTCCCAAGAAGCAAAGGGAGAAGGGTAGAATTAGCAAGTAAGCCCTGGGAGAGCTGTGCAAGCAGTACACTGCCTCTTCTAACAGCAGAGGCAAGAGCATTCTGGTCTGCATCCAGCAGAGGGGCTGACTCAGCCCCTCCGGGTGTGACACGTGTGTGCTGAGCTCCGGAGGCATCCTGAGCCACTGGCTCCATGTGGAACATGCAGGCAGGGTTGGCTGGCTGAAGTACAGAAGGAAAGCCCACGGTTTGGGCAGGCCTCATGGCGACCAGGGATACCTGAGCAGCAGCTGGGACTACGAGGTGAAGCCCTTCTTCACCTTAAGTTTGTGTGCCAAATCAGCTCGTTTGGGTTTGGCTGCGATAAAGAAACTGTGGGGTTTCTTTATCACCCCTAGGGCAGAGGCTAGAAGGAAAGGTGGTGAAGAGGAGGGAGGATGCTGACAGCTGGGAGGCCGGGTCAGTGCATGCTGCAGCAGCTCGCCCTCGTGGTCAGTGGTAATGGAGGTGCCCAACCAGGACACTGGCCACGTGGCTGCCATCTGTCCTATGGATGTGCATCCCTTCACACTGTGCGACTCTTATTCCACCTGTAGGAGACTGAGACTCACACCTCTTAAAGGCTTAACATAATTTAACTTGAGCTACATCCGAAGTGAAGAAAAAGTGCATCTCCAGCTGCACTGTCTGTGCAGGCACCAGTCATCATGCTAAACCAGTAAGTCACTCCCTACATCTGCTTCCCCACTTGCCCCAACACACTTCAGTGATCCCTGTGACTGTCCCTGCTTTGTAAAAGGAGTCTAATCCAGGTCTCTCACACCTAGCTTGAAAATAAGCTGTGCCTTGAAGTCATCTACATGTGCCTTTTTTTTTTTTTTTTGTCGTATTTTATTGAAAAAGCTGGTATTAACATATTTATATTTTTATTCAACAACAGTTAGCTAATTTGTGCAACACAAAGAATGCAGCCATGAACAACAGCTTTCAAAACAATCAGATTTACCAACTTTACCATCATTTACTCTACACCACTGAAAGCTCAAACTAAAAAGAGAAAGAAAGTTGGAAACGTTCACAATGATGATTTTAACTTTCCGTACATTCAAGAAGACCAGGAAACAACTGTAGTAGCAAAGTCAACGGTGTGACTGAATACTGGTCCTTGAGAGATTTCTATTTACTTCCTCTGTAATCACTTTGTGTTATTTTGGTTGGGTATTTCATTAGTTTCATAAAGCTCCAAAGATATATTTCTGTTTCGTTTTAACACGATCTTTTTGGTACCCAGAGCTATAACAGAGTAAGGTACTTCAAATTAAAAAGGAAAAAGAAAAGAAGTTGTATTAAGAGCTGCTTTATAATAAGTTATCTCTAAGTCTCTTACTCGAGCATGTTAAAGACTAAATATGTTTTACAGTACTTCTACCTGTAAATGCCAATATGAGCTCATAGCGTTTCTTGAGCTGCGAAGGTTAATGAGGAGGTCCAAAGTCAAAGAAACTGAATGATGCCCTTGAAGCAGTAGTTTGGCATTAGCAACTTTTCTATACAACTTACCACGTTCTTCAACCTCTTTACAAGGAAAAAAAAGAAAGCAACTTTGTTAAATCTCATTAGAATAAATATGTACACGCACTGTCCATGCCTGCTGCAGCGTACAGCATTTTATACAGAAACATTCCTCATTCCCTTTAGAATTAACCTACACGTTTCACACCGTGTGTGTTCAGTAGGGCTGGAAACCGACGCGTGTGTGTTTGTGCTTCTACACACGAAACACTCAGCACTGATGTAGGGAGCTTCAGACAGGCAGCCTGCCGTGCTGTGCCGGGACGTCTTACACGAGAGCTGTAGGCTGGGTTTTTTCAGGTCTTTAAAGTAGCTTTCCACTCATCCTTTCCTCCGAACCAGAACGGAGAAGCATGCAGATCCCTTTATCAGCATGTTCTCCACTGACCAAAGAAATGGGTGTGTAATGGCTTAAAGAAGTGGGTTTTCTTCGTTTGTTTGTTTTTCTGAGGAGTTTTAATCTGGGCACGTTAACACGGTCAGCTCAGCTGTGCTCTTGTGTTTGTGATTTGCAAAGAAATCCTTGGGGATATCGATTTTTCTTCTAGAGCTGTTGGGGAGGCAGACAGAACGTTCTCATGCACGAAGAGGACTTCCTACCACTACACTGTTCCCACAGACTTCCAAAACAGAGCACGTAATTCCACGTCCTTTCATTTGCCACTTACATCCGATTCATTTGAAAGCAGAGACAGAGCTGTGAGAGCTATAGAGCTATGGGTTTCACAGTAATGCATTATGTGGAAGGTTTGGAGCTTTTTCTCCAGGAATACCCGCGTCACCCAGCAGTGGACTCACAATGTCACCTCTCACAGTACTGTTCCTTTTATAGCTACAGCTACCGTGGCACTGTCTGTGTTCCCCATATGCCAGGACAAAAATAACCGTGCTGCACTGAGCAAATGTGGGGATTTCCTGAAGTGTCCAGCTGAGCTGTGACTTTGCTTCCCCTGAAGTCAGGATTTGCCTCCAAGGACAGCGCTGTTGGCCAAGGCTTCCACAATTCCCACCCCCAGGCGACAGTGTAGGTTTATGGATTATCTCTGTGTTTGAGCAGCCAGTCCCTGCACAGTGGTAATGCCAAGTTTGGGAGAAAGCTGCTAAATATTAAACAGAGATCGAGGGAGAATGAACTTCCTAAAACAAGTTGGCTGAGTAACTCCAGCAGCCCGCTGCTTATTCACTCAAGAAGTTGAAGCGCAAAGTTAATAATGTGAATAAATAATGGAGGAGTGTAAAGAAGGGAATGGGACAGGGGACACAGGGCAGCTTCACACCAGTGGGAATTGGGGAAGCCCTTCCCACGTGCCACGTGATCCAAAGGGCTGTGGCTACTCATTCATTCATGCACAAACAGGCTCGGCTTAGTAGAATGACAGAAAAATGTCACTGAAAAAATAAAATCAAGAGATCAAAGCGAAAGCTCTAACAGTGTGGTAAGTGTGGGCTGCAGAAGCAGGCAGTGCACCAGAACAACGTGATCCTGTGAACCACTGAGACCCTCACAGCACTGACAGGAGTTGAGGAGTCCCAGCCCTCCTCACAACGCTCCCCAGATGCATAGGTGCCCCTGATGGATTAAAGGAACCGACACAGACCACGGGGCTGGATGTGCAGTCGTGCCTTTTACTCATACAGTTGCAGTGATGAGAATAGTTGGCTTGCCACCAGTAATGATACAGGCTGAGGGATGAAAGGATGCCACCTACAAATCCCACCACAAAAGCCCTAATTTCTGTGAAGATCGCATCCTTTTACAACTCTCAAGAGGCTGGTTTGTAGATACAGAGGGATACTGATAAACCTAGTGCATTTCTGAGTTCACTTTATCCTGAAATATGTAGAGATTGTTTGTCGCTGCTATAGCAATGATGTTCTCGGTCGGGTGCCACGCTGTGTGCAAGATCTTCTTAGTAAAGTCCAAACTATCAACACTGATGTCATCTTTCCTTCGTTTGCCACCAACACAGACTCTCCGGGGCTTGAGAATGGCGCGGGGTTTGCTGCTCTCCCGGGATGCCTCCAAGGTAACATCCCGCTTGGTGTTTCGGTCAAACATTCGAAAGAAGTTGTTATATGCACCTGTCATGATGACACTGGGGAGAGAAAGAGAGAGGGGGGGGGGATGGAAACAGAGAGAGAATTACAGAGCAGCTTGGGGGAGGTCTGCTAATGCAAACTGATCGCGACAGCTGAGCACCAACATTTGGATGTCTTCTGGTTTCAGCTGGGAGAGAATACAAACTGTGGAGTTTTTCCCCAAAGTGAAGCTTTCTCCCCACCGAGGTCTTCCCCTTCCCTGAGAGGGTATCCAATGAAATCCAAATAGGGTGCCTTTGGCTCTTGTACTGAAAGTTTGAAGGAAAATTCAAGTCAGGATGTACCTCTGCATCCAGGAGAAAGCGGGGAGACATTTTGTCACCAGCTTTAAGGAGTTCAGCATTTCATCCTTGGCCCTCGGCTTACTGGATTCATGTAGTCATGGACTTCTAAGCCTCCTGCGAAGTTTTTCACTATCCATCGCTGGGACCACACTCTGCTCAGCTTTTTTTCCTTCTCAGCCCCATCTGAATGACTTTCAGCACTTCCATTCCAGAAGGGGAACCCACCCCAAACCACTGTGTCTCCCCAGGAGGAGCTGCACACTGAGTCCTAAGGCAGACGTGGGCAGTCAGTCAACATCTGCCTGTTCAGTACAGCCCAACCAAGCGTATTTCACATGTTCTGCACTTAACAAACTAATCTCTGCCACGGCTGACAGCCACACTGCTTTCACAGCTTGCTGTCTCCTCCCTGGGGGGATCTGATCAGCCGGCCAGGAGTGGCACAATGCAAAGTGTGAGCTGTGCTCTCAGCCCTGCATCCTGGATCAGCAGATCTGGAGTCCCTGCATTCAGGAGCTGTCCTGTGCAGCGTGCAGCTAGCATGGCTACGTGTTGTACTGAACTGCTTCTGCATTTGTTCACGGGCAGCAGCAGCTGCAGCGGGGCTGTCTGCAGACCCACCTCATACCTGCCCCACCTGGCACTGTGCTGCTGCTTGAGCTGCACGTGAGCAATCTCACGGGCTGAACAAAAAAACAGGCAGTGTGACAGCTTGATGAAACGTATCCCAGACGCTGCAGCAAGCCTATTGATCAAGATTAGTGCCCATTTCAGAACCTGAATAAACAGCAGTAAATCTAACGTCTCACTCCTTCCAAATCACTGCACCTCATCATTAGGACTCCTGCTACAATGGTAAAAAATTGAAATGTGAAAAAGCAGAGGAGATTTCCTGCCTTGGCACTACCACGCCGTGTGATGCTGACAGCACAGTGCACCATCAGAGGGGTCAGAGCTGGGACTGCAGGGCCCCACGTGCCCACAGAGCTGCAGGGGGGATCGGTGCTCGTGTGCACACAATGGACCAACACACCAACCACACAGATAGGTGCTTGTCAAAATTCTTCTCTCTCAGGTTTTGCTTGCAGTAAAGCTGCCTTTACAGTCCATTTGCTTTTTAATTTCTTCAGCTCACATATTTTTAAGTCTGTTCCCTGTGGTTGGATTCACTGCAGGGTGTTTTGGTTTTGTTTTTAACATATGTATACGGTTTCTTTTCATGCTGGCCCTGTTTTTCTGTACTTTAGTGGCACAGCAAAAAATAGCATTATGGAAATGAGAAAGTGTCCATTCTTGTTCAAGGTCACATACCCAGATGGATTATAACCTTACCTGCTGCTTAAAATAACAATAAAACAGAGTGAGAGCTCAATGTAACCCTGTGATTTATTCCTGTTCATGAAAATATAATATACAGTGACGGAATGTTTGCCATAAGGAGGATTTATATACATATGCATATATAGAAATAGTAGCATGTATATATATATGCATATATAGAAATAGTAGCTGAATACAGGTAATGCCTACCCTGTGTCTTTGGCTTGCTCTGCATAGCAGTGTTACCATGAGCTCCCGGCCCACACCCATCCCAGTGAGGGTGGTCCAAACAACCAGAGCTGCCCACCCCAACCCACAGAAGTGTGAGGCAGCACCCAAATGAGCTCTGGCTGAGCACCTCTCATCTCACTCAGAAGTACAGTCAGAGGGAACACCTCAGCCATGCAGAGACAGTCTGGACTCACAACAGAGCAGTGGCCCCTAAAGAGCAGGCAGGAGCACAGTTGCTTTAAAAAAACAACCATGAGATAATGATTAAGGGTCTAATCCCATAGGGACTGAGCCCTCCTCTCTGCCTGCCGCTTCGAGCAGGCTCCAACAATCACAGAATCATTAGGGTTGAAAAAGACTGCTAAGACCATCCAGTCCAACCATCAACCCATCACCCCACGCCCACTAACCATGTCCCTCAGTGCCACATCTCCACGTTTCTTGAACAGCTCTGGGCATGGTGACCCCTCCCCCTCCCTGGGCAGCCTGTGCTAGTGCTTGATCACTCCTTTTGAAAAGAAATGTTTCCTAATATCCAACCCGAACCTTCGCTGGTGTAACTTAAAGCCATTCCCTCTCATTCAGGCAGAAGAGTTTCTCACAACTCTTCAAACGCTTTACACAGCAACACATGACCTCAGTAGTTCCTCCAGCCTGCACTGACATTGCACTGCTTTTCCTCACTAATGAGGCAACCAGAGGTACCTCACTGCTACACTTACATCCCTCATCTCTGAAAGCAAAGTGTTCAACCCTTACTTACATTTACAAACAGAACAAATGTATTCTTACAGGAGGTAAATGGGGAGGTCCAACATCAATGTATTTCCTGTTCCACCAACCCCGGGGAATCTGAAGAGGCCCTCAGCATTCACATTGAACTGCAGTCAGATTGTTTTCCACACTATTATTCAAGCATTGAGCTTTTTTCAGTTAGTCAGTCACTGAGGACTGGCATACTTTTGTCTTTCTCAAATCTCTGTTACTCCCCTACATTATTGCAATTCTTTACTGCAAGCTAAGCTCTTCAATGTCAAACATCTCTGCACACAGTTTTTATCACAAGGACTCGATTCAGCTGCCGTGACCCTGAAGCTCTGGGATTATCAGCCAGAAGTAGGGCTTGCTTAAACACCCAACCATACACTGTTCTGTTTTGTTTTAAAGACTCTTCTATAATCCATTTTGGGCCAATTCTGGTCAGATTGGTCTTTGAGCTGTGTAACACTTTTTCTTCCCATATAGATTTCTATTGTAGAGAAGTCCAGCCTATATCAGAGCTTCCCCCCTTTCACTGCCAGTCAAGAGCCCATAGGACAAGTCAAGGTCAGGACTGGGCAGGATTCAATGACCAGCACAGGGCAGGCTGAGGGACAATGGGAAAATGAAACCAGGCCTGCCCGCCCACCCCTTAACTCTCTAAGGGGAAGACACCATGGGATCCAAGACTCAGAGCAGTGCCCACCAGAGCTGCCTCCAGATGCTGTCCTGAGCCTCTGCAGAGCTGCACCCAGCACAGAAGGGGTCATTTCCAACACCTGAAACCATCTCCCCAGTTATAACGAGTCCTTACACCTGCAAGATTTCAATACCTGCTATCAGAGCAGGGCAGCACACCTGCAGTCTTCTGCAACTAACACGCAAGGCCCAACATCTTGTGACAATCACGAGAATCATGGAATGGCTTAGGTTGGAAAGGACCTTAAAGACCAGCTGTTCAAACCCCGCTGGTGGGATACGACTGCAAGTAAGAAGAGAGGTACCCCAGCCCTCCCAAGCTAACACGAGTCATGCTGAGCCCTGATAAGCTGACGTCCCCCAGCACTCCAGAACAGAGCTCACTGCCAGCAGGAACAGTTAGTGTCCTGTGCCCCAGGACTGCCAATTCTGCCTGACGAGGGAAGGCTGACGGCTGTACCCCTGGGATGACTGACAGCTCCGTAGGGAGGGGCTGACAGCACAGCTGTGTGTGGCTTCATTCATCTGCTTACAGCACAGCACTGATGGTGATGGCATTCAGAAGCCCTCCCTGGAAGGGCTCCCATGCACCATTCACTGCAGTCTTAAAAAAACAGAACAACCATTCAGGTATTTATTTGCTACCATGTCAAATACACTACACTGCTTTTTTTTCTTTGACTGACTTCTTTAGTAAATCACAATCAGCTGTGGAAGTAGCGACGTGACTTTGGAATTGAAAGGAAGAACAGAATGCAAGTGGGATACAAAGCAGAGCTCACATACTCTCTGGACTCATGCAATGATGTATATACGATAAAGATGGCATGATTTTAGTGTAATATACTCAACCACAGATAATATATGCTCATCTGGCTGAATTACAGTAAGACCTCTGCCTGACTCTCCCCCTGACCACTGCTTCTGCCCAAGTGCCTGCTGATTAATGTGCCCTTCAGCAAATGAGATAGACTCTGTCTGATCATATTAGTTCCTATTCATTGGAGAAACTGAGCATCAATCACGTTCTAATCACAGCTCGTGAACATTGATTTCTTCTTTTTTTTCCTAACAGCCTCACCATCAGGTTCTAACATTGCCTCCAGTAACTCCGTAATAATGATGAAATTACTAAAAACTATTTTACCCCAAGTAACAAGCATGCTTTCGTTTTCAATTGAACAACCTTTTCACTTTAAACTGTCATTGTAAACTCTGCAAAGCGTAGAAGTAACATGTTTAGAACTACAATTATTACTGCTGTGAATATGAATTAATGCTGTAAACATTATATTACAGCATCTCTTAGGAACAGCATTGCTTACCTTTAGCAGAACGGCTTTGCTGAAGAACATATATCAAAAGGATCAAAGTAAGTGACTTTACTATTCAAATGAACTGTTTGCTAATGGCTGCTGGTACCCTAGTGTAATGTAAATTATGATCCACCAGAATCAAAATAATCCCATAACGTGTAGTAAAATAAAATACTTGTGCACAGAAGCAAGAATCTCAAAGAGTGAACATGGATTTCCTCATCAAAAAGGATGAAAATCAGCACTGGTATATTTGTCTCTTAAAAAGAAACAACTAAATTAGAACAGACCCTTATCATTTGTCAAACGTTGCCAGCTACTCTACAGAGTAGCTTCCTTGCACTCGAGAGCAGTGTATTGTACTTAGTGACAGATCAGGTAATTGTGCAAGGCTAACAACCCCCTGATGTTTGGGCAGTACAACAAATTAAGCCCTCGCAGTGCAAGGCTCCCACTTAATAATTACTGACTGCGCTGATCTTTCTGATCTGTCAGGTAGGAGCTAAAATATGACACTCATTTTACATCCTGCTACTGAATAAAACTTGCGCTGTTAGCAGGCAGCCATCCAGATGGTGGTCTCACTTCATCAGTGCAGAGGGCAGTATTTCATGTGACAAAGGGAGAAGGACTCTGGGCCACATGGCTGCCCATCGTGTACAACACACTAGGAACTCCCACTGAGGATAGGCAAAATGGCCTGAAAGGACTTGAAATGACCTGAATGTCTGTTCATGTTTCAGAGTATCTGAATGATTCGATTTGTCCCTGTTCATTGCAGGGCAGGTGGACTAAAAGACCTTTAAAGGTCCCTTCCAACTCAAATGATTCTACGTTCCTATAATCTGGTGATTGTGTGGTTCTTCAGTATCAGATTTAGGCAGGGACAAGCACCACTGAAGGCTCTTACTTTGGTATTTTGAGCAGAGCCAAACTACCCAGCAGGACTAAGCATTACTCAGAATCTCTGGATTGAAGCCATCCACTCATGGACAACGCTGGAAGATCAGAGAGAAGCCTCAAAACCTGGGTCTTCCCCTCAAATTTTTGTGAGTTGTTCCCACTTTCTGAGCATTCTGAAGACATTTCCACAACTGCTGGTTCCCAAGGTGCAGTCATAACCAAGGGTGGTCCAGCTACATCTTTTTAAATGGCCTGCAGTTTGTACCACGGAGTATACTCAACACTGAGTATCCTTGTGAGAAAATATTACTGAGGCGTGAAATATCATTAGCACATAGCTTAGCCAGATCCTCTTCCTCCTTACATATGCCTCCATGATGTACTTAGAAATGAGTGTAACCTTGGCTCCTCTTTTACTAGATAAAATCTCACCCTCTCCTCTCTCCAGAGCAGCTGTCCATTTGTCTGATCAGCTCATCTGCCTTCCAGATGAAGGACAACAGAAGCCACTGAATGAGACTGCAGCACAATGTCAGCACTGCTCCCGTCTCTGCAGGATATCCCAGCCCAGCCCACACAAGGACCACCATGCCTTTTTCACACCTGCTCTACACTCTGTCTCACCCATTCTGGTCAGGCAGGACTTGCTTGCTGTGACACGAGATGGACTGCATTCCCCAAAGGTGAGGCTAAGTGAGCTGAAGGCACAGTTCCAAGCTCTCTGCACATGCCAAATGGATCAGCAGTACTTGCCTTTTGGCTTCTGGCTCTGCTGAGCCAGGGAGTCTCCAGGTGCCATGCCAACCTGGCTTGTGCCCTCTCTGCCACATGCATTCTGCAGTCTGCTAATCCCTTCCATGGTGTACGAATGTCCCTGTGAGTCGTTTCTGATTGGTAAAAATGGAAGTTTGTGCTTTCTTTTAGATAAAATCCTCACCTTGCACTATACTCCTGGATTCACCCATTTTTATCTTCCCAGTCTTCTAGGCTGCTCAGTTCTTATAGTGCAATATTCCCACTGCCCAAAGTACCACTACTATCTGCTAGCAATAGGGCACTGCTGAATTTCATCCTCCCTCTCTCTCCTCATTTATGCCAGTATCTCTGGTGAAAAGGTTTAACAAGATGCTGTGATCAAGATACAGACAGGAACCTATCCTTGAATGCATAATGCAGGGGAGCTCATGAGGTGCAGGATCTGCCTCTGCTTGTCCTCCCCTCCCCATTTCCAATAAATGAACTGGATTTTGGAAGGAGCTTGTGTAAATGCAGGGTCACACAAGCTTCCTCAGTAAGCTGATGAGGTTGTGTGCATCACCAGAATTCTTCTAAATTCTTGCAGCCTACCTACAGTTTTGGCAGAAATGGATTGAAGTTTTTTCCCTGTAAGGCATGAGCCAGGTTAGAAAAGCATATATGCATCTTGTCCAAGGATGCTGGAGACACAGCTGCATCAATAACTGTGCACCTTTTATCAGCCTGAGCACAAGCACGCAGAGATGGAAATTTATATGGAAAATAACCATACGTAATCCCTTACATTCTGAGGGGTCCCATCATATGGAGGGTGCTCTTTTGCTAAATCAACACAGTGGTGGACATGAGGATGGATTACCTGTCTGATCCATTCCATGCACATTCAAACTTGTCAAAGATGCAGTCATTTTCATAGAGGGAACACAACTTGCTCCTAAGGTAATCGTGGACCTGTTTCATAGAAAACAACAGCTGTTATTCATGAAACAGTACAACCAATTCCGAAGCCAGTCCCCCCCTCCCTGCTTTATCTCCCACAGTCACTTGCAAATTATGCCTCACAGATTGGTAACACTGCAGAAGATAGTGTATTTAAAGAAGCAATCCATGCCTTCCCACAACCCAATTAACCAGGTGCTGCAGAATTATTGCTGCGGGAAGGCATGAAGCATACCTCCCTCAGCAGGCTGCAAACCACCCCTCCACAGCACACTTGTTTCTTGCTTGGGTGATTTTCTCAATGCCAGCCTAATTCCCAAAGATGTTTCACCACCTGATGCCCTAGATGTGCTAATTAATGTGCACGAAATCTAATTTAAATTGTAACAAAAATGTCATATTCCAAGATAAGCAGATTATCACTTCTTGTGGCAGAACGAACCTGGCTCTCTTAAAAGAACCTGTCATGTATGGTAATACGTATGTTTGGGTAAGGTATTTCAGGAGTAAAATACAGCACAAGGTTGCAGTTCTGTAGGTTGCAGATGAGAACATTGATTTAGCCCAAAGATGTTTGCTATTTGGCTGAGACTTATAAGCAACGTACATACTTGAAAAGAGGGGTTAACCAGGAGAAGACCCCTCCTCTGGGTTGAAAAAGAGTTCTCATAAGGAGACAGACCTCACGCAAACTGTTTCAGTCCTTTGCTGAATTTGATTAGTTTTCCTTCTGGATGATTGGTTTCATTTTGCATGGAAATAATGAGCTAGAGAATCCCTGCCTAGGTGAATTTACAAATGCACTCTCATTCTTCTAGCTGTTGCACAAACTGTAAAACGGAGCTGTGTGGAGGGCCTCCAGGGACACACACCAGCCCAACAGCCAAGGGCACTGCTGAGCTCTGTTACAGGGGTGCTGGTTTTGCATGTCTGTGCAGACAGCTCTGCTCATGGCCATGTGAATAAGGGTCTCCTGAACGTGGTTCTTCCTGCACAAACTCAGCACCCTCCTCTGCCCTGAGGAGCATTTACCCTCACAGGTCAGAATACTTAGAACTGAAGCAGTTTATTGCACCATTTGTAATTAAGCCCTTTTGTTTTCTCTTTTAGAATTTTTTTGTGCTACCAGTATTGTTCGTGAGCTCCCAATACCTGGAAGAAACACGAAGGGTGGGGCAGGTAAAGAAAGCAGATCATATTTGCCTGCTGACTGCTGTTTCTAGGCCTCTCTGGTTCCCATTTCCAGCAGCCATCTGTCATGACCACCACAGTGCACACACCCTCTGCAACGCGTGTCCACGGCTCAGAGCTGAGCATTTTCTCAAGCATTTTGCATGTTCTCTCTCAGTTGTCTCACTGACTTCTCCAAGGTCTCAGCCCCTTTTTCCTGTCTGACTGCCAACCTGCCTGGGACAGCAGCCTGCTCTTCCCCTTGACCCTTTGGTCACCACATTTGACCACATTCAGAGCCACAGAGTCTAGGAAAATCTAACAGAAAACACTTAACTTTCACCTCGCTTTTGTGTTCATCTGCCACAACAGACTGGGGGTAAAATCAGATTTGCTTCATCTGTACCTACTGTTCTTTACACATCCCAATCCCAAACAAATTCATTCCTAACTTCAGGCATTCTCTTTTCCTTCACTGTTTTAGGTCAGACCTCCATGGTCATATCTAGGCAATTTCTGCTACACAAGTACACAGCCATACAACTACGTGGGGAGCTATTTCACTGGGACTGACTATTCACCATCAGGAATTGTGCTGAAGTGACACATTAGTCAATATCCCTATCTAACAAACCCTGCCAAAAGCAGATCAATCTATTATCAGCTCCAAACACATTCACTTCTGGTAGCTGTTGGTATGGTTCTGCTGGAATCATTCACCTGGGCAGCAAGAAAAGAGCATCCTTTCAGGCAAGGATGCCTTGCAGTGCTCAAGCACTGGCAACTCTATCACTCTCTGAGCTGCCCAGGGCACCATACTCTGCCTTTTTTCTTCTGTGTGAAGCACAAACAGAAGAAAATCATGATGAATCACTGTCAGCATATAAAGCGTTTCTGGAACAGCTGCTCAATGCAATAGCAGTCTTTTGGCCACAGCACTGCTGAGAAGTTGGAGGAGGATTTGATTTTTTGGTGACACTAAAATTCTATTCCAATAACTAAACCATACAGTAATAAATAAACTCTGCTCTTTCTTATAGTCTTGTGGGGAAATCTCCTATCATGACCTGCTGCTTGGTGAGCCTTCCAGTTAGACAACATCTAAGTGGCTACCAAAGAGTCAACAAAATCAGAAATACAAACTTTAAATGATATACACATAATGAGAAGTATGTAGGTACATAACCTAAAATATTAGGTTTATTTGTTGCCTTCGGGTGATCCACCACAAAATCTTGAGAGATTTAAATGAGATAACCCTACGAACAACTTGATAATAAGTTCACTACTATTTTTTTTTCTCTTTCTCTTCAGAACAAAGTTCTCTGCAGTTGAAAAGAGACCAAAGGTTACTGAGAACAGTTGGACTGTGTGAATCCTACACGGCCCTGTGCTGCAGGCTTTCTACGGCCTCTGAGCTGTGGGTTCTCCTCATACAGTTACAGCACTTGGCAATGCACCTGCATGTCTGTTACAAAGCACTGGAAACTGAAGGCAGTCCCCGGATTAAAAAAGTAAACCAGCCAGAACACAGTTCTGTTTTCAGGTGTTTGTTGTTATTTGTCCTGATTGCAATAATCAGTACTGAAAAATTTACATTATACTCAATTTCCATATCTCAGCATGGAGAAATGGAACTTTTTAATTGGCCCCACTGTTGGGTGCCAGACTGATTCAAAGGTGGCCAACTGGTGTCATAGCTACCAACAGAAGGAAATAAAAGCAGAGTTTAAAGCCAAGATGAACAGGTTGGCTTGACCAGCTCTGCAGAGATTGTCTGACCAGCTCTGCAGAGAGATCTATTCCTCTCCAGAGAGAAGGCTGCCTACTCTATTAGCATAACTATAAAATATTATTTCAGTTCCTAAAATCTGAGATACAATTCTGTTCTATAAAACACTGTCTCACTCTTACCCTCCCCACTTGGTTTTTACAGCATATCAACATTTCAAACACATTTAGCATTGTAAATACTGCCATTTTCAGAGCAAAACCAATCCTGTCATTTTATAGGCACACGGGCTCAGGGTTGCCAGTGCTAACAGCAGATATAGCAAAGGGTATCCACGGAAATGCAAAGGGTCCAGTGGAAAACACTGCCAACTTTGTCGACTGAACATTTCCTAATAAACACCTCCAATCTTACTGATGCCAAATGTTGGTTGTTTTGACAAGACCCATCACCAAATTCTCCCGACATATTACTTAAAAACAATCTTATTATTAGTTACTGTGAACTACTGTGCCCCACTTGCCATCAGACAGACATGAAATTCCTGCAGGACTGACTCTGCATATAAGCCAGATGAACAGCATTTTCCCTTCTTTTCATACTCTTCTGTAGATAGTTTAACAGCTTTTTCTCACTGCATGTTTGCTACAAGCATTTTCTGTGCCTCAGACACATTTTCTCTCTTCGAGGCAACATCACAGAATGTAAGCTCAGACCTCTACTGCCAACTAGAACAGATGTCAGAGCACAAACGCAGCGCTGGCTGCAGCCACCAGCATTTTGTCTGGATAACATCACAATGAATTCAGGCAACCAGATGTGTCTGTCTGGCATTCACAAAGTGCTGCGTCAGTGGTAATGTTAGGATTTAACAACGACCTCTTCTAGAACTAGGCACGAGGGAGAAAGGCACAGTGAAGGTTTAAAAAGAAAAGTTCTGAAATGATAAAGGTGTAAACTCTCAGCAGTCCCAGAGGGAGCAGAAAGCTAATCAATTCACAACATCCTTTCCTCACTTTCTTTCAAATGTTAATAGTAGAATACATCAATTGAAAACGGATGCCAAAGTAAAGAGATGATTTCCCTTGTTGGAAGTACTGTTTCTTTGGAGAGCCCATTCTGCCCTGTTATCCTGATTCCCTAAGACTTGCACATCTTTACTGATGCTGAAACTGTCCTTCTGCAACTGCGAGGATTCCACTATCAGGACTTTAAATCACATTGATTAACAGCTCTTAACTTGCAGCTTCTCAGACCAAACAGGAAAAGATTAAGAAATCCTTCAGTTTTTAACAGAGAGATGTTTTTCTATTGTTGTGTTTCAATGAGAAGGAGGTTAGTAGGAGATACCTACCTGGTATGTTTCTACAGGCTTTGTTTCCATGTTCAGATCCCAAACCTTGACAGTGAGGTAATCTCTTGTTAGCATGTATCTACCGCTGTGACTGAATTTGACATCTGACACTGAAGAGATTATTTCTGAAAAAAATGATCTATTACTGGGGTCTTCTGGTTCTTCATAAACTGTTTAAAGAAAAAGAAGCAAGGGAGAGATCAGAATTCTATAGAAGAAACACTCTGTTACACAATCTGTACCACGTATTTCTTGTGTAACAAGGTAATCCGATATACAGATGTACACAATATAAAATTAATTCTATGCTCAGCACCTTTATCCTTTCTCTTTTATCTCTATATGAAGATTATCTTATCCTCATATAAGAATACAAACAGTAAGCTTCAAATTTACAGTAATTAACCTTATCACTATGGTCCCAAAGCATCTCTTTGGGAAAACACATAAAATACACATAAATACACCATGTAGTTGACTACAGCTACAGAACAGCACAGCAGCTCATCCATGGGGATCCTTCCTGGGGTCTCCACATCCTGTTATCTGGGACACAACCAAAATCCTGTCACAAAGAAGGTGTACAAAGGCCATAGCATCTCTGTCTGTCTACAATACCAACACTGATGACTCACATTGAATTGCAGTAATTGAAATAACTGGTTTTTGTGGACCTCATCTCATTTGTTACAAACCCATTATACTATCCAAGGTCTCTTAATCCTCCTCCATGAATCCTGCACTAACTCTTGCCCTGCCAGAGCCTGGAGTTGAGGAGAGCAGGTAATGCTGGTGTCAGGACCTATAGCTGGTCACAGCTGGTTAAACAGAGCTAAACTCAACTCTTAGAGGAGCCCTGAGCCATTCTGTGGCCTTTCTGCAGAACTCTGTAACCCTGTGATTCAAATGACCTCATACAATGAAGATTAGTAGAAAGTCAGAATTTCAGTCTTTCAGTTATCATTAAAATCACAGAATCATAGAATCACCAACACTGGAAAAGATCTGTAAGATCATCCAGTCCACCCATCCACCTATCACCAGTATTTCCCACTAAACCACGTCCCTCAGTACAACACGTAAACGTTTCTTGAATACCTCCAGGGACTGTGAGTCAGTATGATTCTGGCACCTTTGCCTAGAATATCCTTTGAAAATTGGCAATTTGGTGAGCCTGACTTCTAAGTTTCAAAAGCAAGTGAAGAAAAGCCATTTCACAGAATCGTAACATCCTTAAGGTTGGAAAAGACCTACAAGATCATCAAATCCAACCATCCAACCCAGCACCACCAATGCCCTCTAAGATGAGATGTGCTGAAAGTAAAACAACTTTTTGCTGTCTGTCAAGTCAGACTTTTTTGCGTAGTCCATCAGAATGTTTTTTTCTCAAATCATTTATCTATGGCTATGATCAAGCCTGTTGAAAGCAAAAAGGTTACACTTTCCATCAGGTGAAAAATCATGTTCAGCAGAAAGCTAAGAGTGAGTATGTGGGTGAAGGATGAGGGGGTGGTGCAAAAAAATGATACACAATTTTCTTTGGGGGTGGGCAGTGAAATGCAGCCAGGCATGCACATGGGAATAAGGTCTATATTTGTACACGTACGACATATCTAAATGGTTCTGAATTACTTCAGAAGAGGGGGCAAAACTTTTCAGACAGACTGTAAACGAGCAATTTTAACTTGCTCTTTAAAAATTTGCCTAGACATTCTGCAAAGCAGGTATTTTGTAATTATCCTGTCAGATTTTCAATAGAATTCTGACAAGCACGAAGCAATTATCATTTCTCATACCTCTTGCCTTTAATCTGTCCAAACTATGCACTTGGCTGGCAAGAATTTCATCCTCCTAATTATGATGTGAAGTTGCTATTAAAACCAGAAAAGAAAAAGGAAACCTAAATGAACTACACCTTCATTTACAGCTTAGATGCATTTTCTGAGTTCTGTGTGTCTCATCCAACTGCCAGTGATTAGAAGAGAAGTAATATTTGTACCCGGATGCTCTGTGTTTTGTTAATTAATGAGATTAAACCAGTTCATCCCTTATCTGCACTGTTTATTGCTTTTGTAGCCTCACCACAGTAAGTATTAGAACGACTTAGATTAATTACACTGCATAAACTACTGCAGGCATGAAAGCCCAATATTACTGCAGAAAGAAAGGTAGCAATTCTATGAGCAGAAATTCTTTATAGATAGCTCCTATAGTCAGCATAATCAAACCAGGAGAATTGTTAAAGGAAATCAGGAGCAATTCTCAGTGTTGCAGAGGACGTGCAGCGTTTACAATACGCCTAGCAACCAGAGACAGGGCATAGTCCAGCCTTGAAAATGCAGGTGAGATAGAGCACTCACAGCTCAGCTATTTGTGGCTTAGCATCAATGTAGGGGTACACAAACACTACAAAAAGGCACATTGTCAGTTCAGAATGCCTAATAAAGCTAAGCAATTGGAGACAGAACAGCACTGAAGGCCATGTAACTGGTATGTTCATTCAGGCCATCATTACAGATGTTTACATCATCACAGAGTAGTTTAGCACAGAATTCCACGCTTTGTGCAGAAGGATGGGCTGGGTGAGGAATACTTGCCGGAGCACTGTTTTCCTGAATCACAAAGAAAGTCTGAGGCATAAAAATATGTTTCTCAGAAGGAACTGCCATCTGCTGAAAAGCTTTCATCTCATGTTAAAAATCATGATTCTTAGTGTGCCTTTGGTTCCTCTGACCTAATGTAGACTATTGGTGGATGGGAAAGGCACTGCCAAAATGTGCATGTGTTGTGCAGAAATATATGCAGACATCTACAGTTTTATCACAGGAAAGTGATCCATCACACAGCACCACTGCATATCCCACTGAAGAACAGCAAGTAGACTGTTAGTAAGTGATGTTTTAAAAGTCAACCAGCTATGAACCCTAGCAATTGTCAAAACATAACTTCAGCCTCAGAAAGCATAAAACTTTGTGTCCTCAGAAAAGGTTTTTCTCTTTGTGTTGTTGGTCCCGTTTCCAAAGGCTCACATTTTTGATGGAGTCATCGTCCTTTCCAGACTCAATACCTGAAATTACTGTTTTGTTTGCAGGCCTGAGCTTCAATCACCACAGGGTCTAAATTCTCGCACATGCGAACTTCAAAACAAAACAATAATGCTAAAGATGGCTTATATAGAGTGCAGCATCACAGTCCAAAACAGCACACACAGTCCTGTACCCCACCCCAAATCCTCACAAGGAATATATGCAGAACTTTACATTATATTAAAAGACCTTGGCTAATGCCTCAGCAAAATTTTCAGAATTCCTCTCACATCCCTGTTCCTCTTGCCTTCCCCATATGCCCAAATGAAACAGAACCAGAGCTCCTCACAACACTGCTGCAAGAGAGATGGTTCCCAAATTCAAATGTGAATAGTGTCTTTCAAAGCTCAAAGAAGAAAAGACCCATTTAAAGGGAAGGCAATAACAGTATCTGAGATAATACAGGGCAGGGCTTAGAAAAGCTATCTACTTATATAATGAAAGTTTATCTGGAGCTACTTTTTATTTTCTACAGGAATTTGTAAATGTATAAGGGATTGACAGGATAACAGCAATGTCAACTATACTCAGTTAAAAAAAAATTTCATTGCTTTTGAAGGGAACAAATGTAGAGTATAAGCCCTGGCAAAATGTTGTTATCATGGCCTGAGTACTTGATGATAACTGCAAAGGTTTACTGTGAAGTATCAGTAAACAAAACAAAGACAGAAAGAGATCTGGCAAGGGGAAGGCTCTGATAATACTGTGTTCTCCTTAAGGCATGAAAACAGAAACCTTGAAGATGTCTGTTACTACCAGCCAAAAGCAGAACTGTAGATAAAAACAACTTTTTGCTATGACAGAGCCAAACGTTTAAAAAAATCAAAGACAAATTGTGCCTCCATGTATTTCAGAACAAATGATTAGCTGAAAAGAAAACAATAGCACCTCAAGGTGATACCTCAGCAGCTTCACAGAGTTGGTAAGAAATTTCATCATTCATAGGACAAAATTATAACCAGCCGTACAAAATAATTCTGAATCACAGAACCAAGGTTCTCCTGAAGCCACATGCTATTTAAGAACAAAAAGCTCCCAAAGCTTCTTCCCAGAAAATATTATAGTTTGCATTCTGCCCTGAAAACATCTGTTTGCACAACATTGAGAAAAATGAAAAAAGGATGAAAAAGTGAAAGCGGACCACCGACTCCTCACTGCTTCTCCTGTTAAAACAACCTGCTACAGATACAGAAATTGTAACAGTGACTATATTTTCACACATGCAGTTGATGCCAAACCCTTTATGTGCTATTACTTAGGCTGAAGTACCTGGAAATCCTCCACCATGAGCTCCCAGCTCTCTGCCTCCCTCCAAGGACTTCAAACAGATGTACAACATTGTCCAGCACCTGCTCAAGGGCCTCAGCAACAAACTGGTTAAGGCAGTTAACACCAGAAAAAAGGCAGTGCAACTAACAAGGAGGGAGAGGACTGCAGAGACCAGAGCTAGGAAAGATGCTGGAACAACAAAGGGAATCATTTGCTTTGTCCAACAGACTGCAGCTAAGCTGAATTAAGGATGGACTGCAGATAGCCCCCGGGTTACACACTAACACATACAGTGGGTGTTTTTCATCTGGACCCACATATACCAGCAGTGGGTCAGGTATTCTCTCAGTGGGCTTCAAGTTACATAAGCGCAGAAAACAGACGCATTCCCAGGCCAAACAGTTCATCATCTAAATTAAGTCCCTCTTTCAGAAACATCTAATTGAAATGTGCTTAAAATGATAATGCAAATGAAGGAATCTTGCCCTTCTGAGAAGAGCAGCCACAGCAGCTTACCAAAGAGCCAAGATGCTCTCTTGAGGGCTGATAAACAAGAACTTTAAACATTCTTTTTTTTCTTCCTGGACTACATTGTTATACTAATGAAAAGTTTCTCATAAAATATGATTCTAAGCTGAAAAATCTTAGTAATGACTGAACCACAGAAATAAATTTAGATGTCAAATTAGCACAGATTCCCAGGAAAGCTGTGATTTGTCCAAAAATTAAGCTAAATTTCTAAGTTGTATAAAAATACAAACACTTCTTTAAACGACTTTCCACCACAGAAAAATATTAAAACATCATTTTTTTATTTTTAATTTTTTGTGTGCATGTGTGCCATCTTGATTGATGCCTAGTTCTGGTCTTATCTCAAAACTGGGAAATGACCAAAGACACAAAAACAGGCAACCGCAATCACCAAAAGCATCAAATGAGCACAGATTACCTAAACAGACCAGGACTTCTCAGTCCAGACTGCTCTGAGAGATCTGTAATTTTGAGTGGCACGGGAAGGATGAATAGGGAAGGACAGTTACCCCTTGTACATGTCTGTTCCAATCAACTAGCAGGAGTCACCAAGGGGACCTGGGAAAGGGTAAGTACAGAACAGGTGGGAACAGACAGTTCTTCACAGTTTCTCATTAAGTTACAGAAGATTTCACTGATAGATAATGGGATCAGTAAAAAAAAATTATACACAGGTTCAAAAGTGAACGGACAACTCCAAGGAAAAAAAAATCCATTTCAGCTCTGTGAAATGCAAGTAAATTCACTCTTGCTAGAGTCCTTCCACCTCAAGTTTTCAATAGCAATCTACAAAAAGTAAAGATTATTTGCTCCATTCTTACACTTTCTGTTGTAGAATGTACCAGAGCTGGCAGGACCTCTGGTTTACCCACAGATAGTCATTAATATACAGCTTAAAATCCACTCTAGGATTTCATGCTGAAGAGTTCCCGAGCTCATTATGAGCAAACCAAAATCAGCTGTAATGTTCCCTCTGAAACTCACAGTATCTCCATGCCTTTTTAGTTTCACTCCTTATGATAATAGTTTGATTTACCATTATTATTTACTTTATCTTTCACTACCTCTGAATGTTTCATTGTCTGCTATTAAGACAATCCACCTGTATATTCACATCCTGCAGAAGTTGTTTTTCAAGATCAGGGTATATTGCTAGGATGAAAACCCTGTCTTTTATCTTCTACAAGGATTAATACAGATGTGCACCTGCGGGAATGGTTCAATCCAACTTCATAAGCAGTCTACAATACATTTATCAGGTAAAACATGACATATAAATAGCTAACCATAATTACTTGACATTTTATACTATTAAAGGTTGGTGTCTCAGCTGGGATAAAATTGTTCTCTTCAGAGTCTCTGGTATGATGCTAAGCTTTGGTTCTAGGAGAAAAACAGTGTTGATAACACACCGATGTTTATAATTCTTGCTAAGCAGTGTTGTGCAGAGCCAAGGCCATTCACAGAGAAGGACTGAAGATGCTGAGAGGGATGATAAGTAAGACAGCTGACGTAAACTGGCTAAAGGGATATTCCATGCCATAGGTCATCAATGCAGAAGGAGTTTTGAAGGGGGTGGGAATTCAGCTGTTTCTCTTCCACTGCTCCAGGGCCTAGCTGGGCATCTGTCAGGGGGCGGTGAGCAATTCCTTGTGTATTGTTATATACATAGAGGTTATAACAAGAATATATATATATAAAGGGAAGGATTACAATTATGACATATATACATACACGTCATAATTATTATCCTTTTCTTTTTCTCTATCTTAGTTTTATCTCAACCCACACATTCCACTTTGTGAGTTTTTTTCAATTCTCTCCCCTATCCCACTGGGACGGGGGAGCTCACAAACAACCAGGTGGTGCAGAGCCATCTGCCAGGTTAAGCCACAAAAGTCAGTCATTCTGTATTTGCTCATCCTGTTTCAATACGAAAAAAAAAAAAGGTTCTTTTTTTAATTCAATTTTCTCCTTTTATAAAATTCTGAGGGCAGCTCTTCATGCCCTGTTCACTTACAGATCACTTTCCTTCTCTGAACAAGGGTAAGTTTCAGATGCCATCCCCACATCTCAAGACTGAAATTCCACCTACTGCAAAGCATTCCTTTATCCAGTGACCTGTTATTAAAACTGGACTTCTCATCAATACCTCTAGAGAATCTGGCTTTTAGAAGTGCAGCCTCAAATCAATATTTAAGAATCTGCTTTACCATCTGTAGCAAGTTGCTGCAGCTTGTCACAGACCACAAGGGATAGTGCATTAGTGCTGAAAGGCTAAGCCAGATCAATAGCTCAGGATCAGTGGGTGGGAGCTTTACTGTGGAGCTGCTTGCATAAATGCAACTTTGCCAGTAAGTTTGCTAATAAAGAGAAATGGTGCTAAAAGAGCCAGGAAGTGAAAAAACATGAGGCTAATCTGGAGGAACAATCATCTTTACACCTCAGTTTCACAAACACTTACGTGCTTGTTTAATGCCTCATGTTGTGAGCAATATCACGGAAGGTAATGGAACATGAAACTACTCCTGTACAGACAAATTCATGCATAAGTCTTTCAGATCTTGATATACAAGGTTAGCAAGAAGTGATTTTTTCCCCAGTGAAACAGGATCTCAAAAAAATGATGTTGATTTCAAGAGATAATGAAAAGCAGTATTTGTTGCTATTAAAAAATTAAGCAAACAGGACAGGAATTTTAATAGTTTGAATAATTAAAGCAATTTTAAAGCAATTATTTGCTTTATCTGTGTGTGGTTGGGGGAGAGAGGTTAATGAAACACCTCTTCAATCATGAATCATTCACCACTGCTTCAGGCTTTTCTCTTCCTACCGTTCGATAGCTAGAAGTACATAAATCATTCTTTTTCTTACTATGATTTAATTTTAACATATCTTGCATAACTGGAGGAAATACTATATAGACATAATTGTATTTCTGTAGAAGTATTTCCTCATCTTTTGAATGTCTTTATTACCTCCATATAAACTGAGCAGAACAGAAGCTCTGAAGTCTATGCTAAAGGCAATCTTCTACCAAATTTCCATGACATTCCTGCACTAGGAAAGATCTTATGCTGCACGTAGTTTACTATGTGTAAAATTAGAATAACAGATCTTTAGTAGTAGTCATAATTACAAAATTATTGGGATAGGGGCACATCAATCAGCAATGAATATGCCTTTGTAGTGCATGCTTAGAAAATAAATCCAGAACTAGGATAAGGGGAACAAACTTTCATTAAAGTGTGGGATTAAATCATTACAGAAGCTCAGATAAGTTCCCTTCCTGTCATTCAAAACCTTGCAGATTTTGCCCAAATGAACATTACTTTGACAGTGGCTTCTCATTGCACAAAGGGAAAATGCTGGCTGTCTCTCTCTCAGATGGTAACTTGACATGAAACCAGATGCAGAAATAAAAAGCGTATTTCCAATGTAAAGCTCAGATAAAAGAAAAACAAGTTGTCTCTTTTCCAGTCATACAATAAGTATCATTCATTTGGAAAGGTCAGTATTAATTAGCAAATCCAGCAGGGATACTCTGTCACAGGCTTTTTTGTGCTTCTGGTTGTTCTCTGTTGCAAATGAAAGATAATCCATATTCAGTTAGGGGTCTGAAAGCTGTCTTGTCTCTTTAATTGCAATCTCCCTAAAAGGTTAGTAAATATCACTCATTTAACTTTTTCAATTCAACGTGTTCAAATAGATTCTCCTTAACTTCTGTTTTAGCTGCTTCCACAGTGCAGAATTCTAAAGTTTAAAATCAAGACAATCTCTAAAATACAGAAGATAACCAAACTCAGTTAACTGCCAGACTGACCAGATAGTGGCATTTATCCTAGCAGAAGGGCTGGGACTTCTTTCACATCCAAAACTCAACTAGAAATGTGGTCATGTGCACAAGGAAAGCAGAGGAACCTGCCACATATTCGGGTGTCAAGCCAAACCTCAAGATCACTGTGCACTGCTCTGAAGACCAGCTTATACCTTTAAGACATCAATTAACCATGCTATAGTTCTACAGCTGTAACGCTTTGCATCTTTCAGGAAGAGTCCAGAGAAGATGACTGCTAGGCTTGCCTGTCATCTGTAAATGATCCTCTACTTCAAGTAAGGGGGAGGATGACCCCAAACTTTCCATTTTAAAGATCACCATGGCAATAGAGACAATAAATCTGAAACTGAACCTCCCTCTTAACTGAAGTATTTTTTTCTACGTTTTGCACATGGGTAATGGATAATTGGAAACAATTTTTCAGTCTACATCAACATTAAGAAATGAGCACTAAAAAAATGCTTAAAGCAACATACGACATTTAAGCAGATATCTTCTGAAGCATGCAATAACTGCAAGATATTAAGGCTATTACACTGAATATCAATAAGAGTTATACTCCAGTGACTTAAATTTCCACGTTGCATAAATATACAGTTTCCATTTTCCACTTAATTCCAAGCTTAGTAATTCTGATGAACTACTGAAAAAGCCCTTCATTTCCTTCTAACTTCACATGCTCCAGCTGTTTTCGCTCACTGGCTGCTTCACTAGATGATTTGCTGAAACAGCAATATGTACCAACCCAGCATACAAGCTGTTTGGAAGAACGTATATCCCTGCACATTTATAAGGAATTCTGAACACAGTATTAGCAAGACAAATCTAAACAAATTAGCAGCTATTCATTAATCAAACAGTTGTGCTTTAAACTGCTCTAAGAATTCTTCAGTCTGGAGAATCGTAATGCATCAACAGCCTTTAGCTTTTCTCCCTTGTTAATTCAATCTTCTGTATGACAATTTCAGGAGTTAGGGACAGGTTCCTCTATCTCTTGGATGCTTCTAGCTAGCTGCTCTAACAGTGAGCTAATATTTAAATCAATTCCCCGTTTCTTGCTGCTGGGGTCTGACATTCATAACCATTTTAAATCTTCACCTATAAGACCCTAGACTGCAAAAACACTTTCTTCCTCTAATACTCTAAATAAGGAGGGTTGTGAGTCTTTTTTTCCCTCCTCTACAGAAAATTTTGATGGAATTATCTCCCACTATTTACCAAGTCTGTAAATGAAATGAAGCAGTATTATGTATGTATCTCCTACAGTTGCAGATTGGGCTCTCTTGGATATCCATTTGTAATGGCCACATATGTTTTGCTTCCGATTGCTCACTCAGCACTGTATGATCTATTAAAGAGGTGTTATAAGAAGCAGTTTCAGGTAGTCTATTTGAAAAACAACATATTTTATCATACCTTATCAGTATCTCAATGACCATTTAAAACTCAGCTAATGACCTGATATTCTTTCAATGCCTTATGGATGGATTTGGTAGTTTGAGACAGTTTTTCTGTGGGACAGAAGTCCCTGCTACAACTCATCACACAAACTGGCAGCTTGCTAATAAATCTCAGGCACTAAAGATAACCAGATATAGAAGTCTCTTCCACGTCAGAGCCGTGAAAGATTAATATGGGAAAACATGTAGCTCTGCTGTCACTAATGCTGAACAGAGAGACTTCACCACTGAATTTAGCAAAAGAAAAATCTTCAACAACACTATAGTTTATTAACATCCTGTGTCAGTGACTTCTACTACAGATATTAAGTTTGTAATTTATTTATTCAGTATAACACAGTAATTATTCATGGCACACTCAGGACATGTAGAAACGGAGGGGCTCTTCCTCTAAAAGCTACAACAGACTTCAGCCTAACTACAGAGATTTCTACAACAAAAGGTATGAGAAAAGAATAAAACCAGAAGTTCACATCCTCAGCATCCAGGTATTTTTATAAGCTTCATATTTGACTTTTTATCCCTAAAAATATGTACACATTTCACAACCTCAAAGAGCATCTGAAATACAGATTGTCATGAAACGAGACTGACTGAAGAAAGTAGAGTTCCATAGCAGAATATGAGGGTTTACAGTGACTACAATCATAGCTATTTTGTATGGAAAGTCATGCCAGTCATACAAAAGGTGTGAAGACAAGTGGAGCTAGGATAGAGTAAGGTGTTAACCATGCATGTGCACCATGTAAAAAACAACACTGAAGAGGAACCAGATGCAACAAGAATGTACTTGTGAGGTGATCAGCCAAGCATTTGATTTCACAGATTGTTTGATTCCAAAGATATCTTTTTTGGTTGCTACAGGTTTTACACTACCAATTTTGCAGGCCTCTGAGAGCTATATTGAAATCAGTCCAATCAACAGGACTACTCCTTGCAATGCTTTGAAAGTTCTGCTATTAACTTCTCAATTTTGTACTGTACATGCTCTATGCACTAGGCTTCTCAATGAGCGTGGCTTCAGCTCAGTGCAGCAATGGTACATTAAACGTTTATTTTCTAACTCACAGATCTGGAAACAAGGGTTTAATCAATGACCATTAGACCTTGCGCTCCCTTCTGGCATAAGATGCCCTCTTTCACCGAGGGTTACTGTGTTCTTGTTTTAATAAGTTATGATTGGAACTTGGCACTGAATTACAGGGGTAAGAAGAACACACTAGTAACGAGAAATTAAAGTATGAGACAGGATAACTCACAACAATGCAACAGAGCACATTGTGCTTGCATTTCACTTCATAGTATTGACTTCCCCTACGTGTATGACAGGACAGACCTAATAAAACACTTCTCTGCTTTGGAAATAGTCCTGAAAGTTTATTTTCTACAATTGAAGAACACACCCTAACAGGTTCTGAGCAAGGGCTCTTCTCCCTGTAGCCAACAGTTCTTATCCTAGGTTCCTGACTATATCTGCTTCACTTAAAAAAAAAACAAAAAAAAAAAGCTGTGCTAAGTCTATACAGTGCTTATGTCTCAACTAAAACTACAACTGAAGACCCACCTACCTCAAAAGCTTCAGATACAAACTGACTGATACAAAGCTGCTTACATGACCCTTGCACTACGAGAATTTCTCGCACATTTCCTTCTCAATGATTGAACATTGTCAAAGACAACGAAGACCTCATTCTGTGAGATAGAAGAGTTCTAGAAGTCCTGCCCTGAAGGTGCCTAATGCAAAACCACCACAGCTCATTAGGTTCTCAGTTTTTCATTGGAAACAACCACAGATCACAATATCTGCTGTTTCTCAGCCTTAGAAGAATAAAAAGATTGTTTGCATATGGAAAAGCACATAGGCTTGCAAGGGTAGCGGTGGCCTAACATATATTGTCTTATCAGGACTATAAAGAGCTGATAGCAAGACATTACAAACATACATTTTCCTTCATCCCTTTCTTTGAGGACAGACAGCCTCACACTCTACTCCTTGTTCTTAGGTAGGCTTCAAATACAAATGGTTGTGAACTAGAGGCTCTGCCTCAAAAGTCTTGCCAGTGATATAAAATCACATTAAGACAGACGACATCTCATGAATATCACGCTTTTGTTGGGTTTTGTTTTTAGGGGCTTTCATTTAAGTTGCCCAATTACTGAAGAAGTATCAAAGAATCGCAAAATTGTTGAGGATGGAAAGGGACCAACCCAAAGTACACCCAGAGCTAAACATAAGGAAGGACTTACGCTTGGAATGTTTGTCACAGAGGGCTGACGCTCTCATGTCACAGAGTCTCAGGGAGCCTTTGCTGCTGCTGTAGACGAAGAGATTGCAGTGATGGGGATGAAACTCAGAGGCTGTAATCACTTCCGTCAGGTCTTCCATATTGGCTGGCTTTATATCTACAATGTCTGAATGGAAGTTTCATTAAGGAAAATCGAGCTGTTTGGAGATTTTCTATTTGGAGACTATTACAGTCTTCTTGAAGGAAGCATAGTGACCTAAAAAGCATCCATAAATTTAATACTCTTAGATAAAGATGTTCTAGTTGGAGCACTTCTTTGCCTCATCTATACAGAACTCAAAAACCACTATTTAATAATAGTTTTACAGTAGATGCCACGAACAGTCAACATTTTCCCAAGCTGTGCACATACAGACATAAAGGAAATAGTATTTCAGATTTTGAATTCCCACCTTCATTAAACTAATAGAGAACAGGTAGCTAAATCTCCTGTATTTGACATTGACATTACTGCAGTACCTCTGGTAATACTGATGGATAGAGAACAATGTACAACTCAGATTTGCACACTCCAGTAAAGGTTTGCTGGCTTTTATAAACATGTAACTTAATCTAAATAATATGTGTGCCTTAAGTTAAAAGCCTCAAACAACAGACATGTATTTTTGCAAAGGTAAATGTGTACAGAACCAGAACTTACACAAATAATTTGTGTACATATCTAATATAATTTACTTTCTTAAAAAAAATTCATTTTTGCAAAACAAAATTAAGCACAGTGATGATTTTTCTGCCTTAATACTTTAATACTTGCAAAAGTATTAGAAATTTAATTTCTCTTTTCATATAAAAGATGCTCACTACTGAAACCAGTATTAATATCTGTAATAAAGAACTATACGTCCAAACCATTTAAACAGAGATAATCTGGGAGAAAAATAACCAACACAGATATAGTTTCTCAAGGACAGACCTGTCAGCTAGAACATCAGAGATTATCCACATGAAGCGTAACTCACTTGAGGCCTCTCCAGTATAAAATCCACCCACACACACTACCTGCTTTGGTGAGTAATCTAGCAAGCATTTACTTGGAAGAGGAGGCCAGCCTGTGGAAGATTGCTGATAAAGAATGAAAGAGTCTCATGAGGAAGCTGTAAGAAAGCAATAGGCATAAAATGAAAGAAGGGTGCATATATATAAAGCAGAATATTTAAATAAGATTGTGCATTTTCACATGGCCGTTAGCAATCCACTGTAGATAAGGCATCCAAATGTTAACAAATCCTTCAAACAAGAAGAGTAACATTACCCTACTTTACTGATGAGGCTCAGAGAGGCAGAAAATGATTTGCATAAGATCACATGGGAAATGCACGACAGAACAAACTCAGATCTATTGAGCCCCACTTCAGTGCCCTAAACACAAATCATCTCAGAGTCTGGAATCCCCAAACATAAAATTTGAATCAGCTGACATTCAAAATTTAAACAACTCAGAGGATAAGATAAATGAGAAAATCTGTTTTACCAATGGCAAGAGAAATCATGTCTCAACGATACGAGGCTGGTTTCTGTTCCCTCTGTTCACATTTCCAAATGGAAGACTTTTAATTGATTTCTGCGGGAGAAGGGTTCAGTCCACCAACAATTTTATATTCTATACTTTCATCTTTTCAAAAATGCAGATTTAGAGACTGCATTAGAATTAAACATAACAATACAAAATATTCAAATATAATTATCTTGAGGACTCTGCACAGACAAATACCTCACACTGATGGTTTTACACCACATTTTTAAAAGGAAAGCATCAGCAGAATTATGAATACTTTGTGATATTTAATAACAACGGGGAATAAATTAACATTTTACTTCAACTGCATTCCCTCTTGCACTTTCACATCCATCTCCAATAATCCACCATGATTAATATTAGTACAATGAATATTAAGATGCAGCTACATTGATTTACCTAATCTTATAAATTATCGCTACATCATCTTGAAAATTAATAGTAAAAAAAAAATAACCTTTATTCAGTTATTTCTATTTTGTGTATCTGTCTCAAGAAATACATTTAAGTAAAAGCAATTGCTTTCAGTGATTGAATTGCTTTCAGGAGTTCAGAGAAATTATAGTAACTCAATACAAGAATTTCACCTCCCAGCAGAGGGATGAATAATTGCTGAGTGATGAGAAAGATATAAAAAATAAATAGAGTATGTGAACAGTCACGGGTAAGTATCATTTTTTCTGGATGCCATAGACAATGTTGACGAATTTCCCTTCATTGTATGAAATGAATAATCCTATACTGAATAATGAAATTAAGTATTCCATTCGCCTGCCAGAAAAGCATAAAATACTTGAAACAGACTGTATTTCCAGATGTGATCTAAATCTCCACTGAGGAAAAAACTCATTGCCTCCTGAGCATCATGGAGAAAACACACCACAGGAAACTCATTGTTTCATCAGATTTAGAAAAATAAAATAAATAAAAAAAAAATACCTAACATTTGTATTAAAGGAAATAATCAAAGGAATAGTGAGCTGTGGAAGATACTTTACTCCAAATAATAGATGGAAAAACAGCTCTTGCTTTGACAGCTACAGAACCCAATGTATCAAATGAAGAGCATGTCACACAAAAGAACGTTTTCCTCCTCTTGTGATTTTTGCCATCTATTTGAAAACAATCAAGTACAGCTTGACATGTGATGTGTGGGAACTGTATTTAAACTAGCATGACATGGTAAGGGCACATATCTCTCATGATATACTGCATTTCTATTTTTCCATTTTCCCTCTTTTCCCCCTTTTTAAACATGATGTCTCTCAGCAGGAAAATATTTAAAAAATTGGACCAGACAATGATCTTCAGAAACCTGCCATGTGGTGAACTACAAGAGCTCAATGAAAAGGATATTTGGCGGAAATTGATTAAATGAAAATTCCATTGCTGAAGAGAAAAGCACTGTAATGTAACAAAGCTGTAGAGCCACTCCCAAGCTAATGACTTCCCTTGCAATTTCATCTTGCAGAAGGATGTCTTGACCAGGTCACAGTCCTTCTCCAACAGTTCACCCACACGTCAAGTACAAAAGTCACATCTGAATCCCAGTCTACCACAATATGTGGCATTTCCAAGCTGTGAAAAAAAAAAATAGGACCAACCCTTTCAAAGAGACCTAATGACTTAACAGTCTACAACTGGCAGTGCACAGTTATGTAACTGTTGTCCTAAAAAAAGAATAACCCTAGTGTTACTGGGCCTGAACACATAGGAATTTCCCACAGAAAATTAGAAAGATCTTCACACTGCTTTCACTCCCATACACACTTGCCACGGAAGAATTTGCAGCCCTGGCAGTCTGTACTATGAGAAGGCTGAAGTGGTGCCTTGGCAGCTAATGGGGAAGCATTAGCAGAATTTTCAGTCCTTAACATGAGAACAAGAATCTGTTCCTCCTATGCCACCTATTTGCCATCTCCTTAAACACCAGGTGTCAGCGCTACTGCTTAGCTCTGAGAAATGGAATGAAGCAATGAGGAGGTCAACAAATTTTCCAGGGGCTCTCCATAGCAAAATGGAAATTAAAGGTCACCCCTCTTTGGTGAGAGATTGTGTTCTTACAGTTGTGTTAGCAGAGCTATAAGATCGTGTGATAATTTTGGTAAAGGCAACAAAGATACCCTCGGGTAATGTAATCTTGAACTCTGGGCTTCCTTTACCAACCCTGCTCAACAGCAGAGGTGTTACACAGCAAAAGAAGCGGGACAGAACCTGACCAAAGCAGGGAAGAACATAAGGAAAAGCACAATTACCACTGTGCAACAACACGCAGTAGGAGGGATGCAGAATTCAGTTACACTGTACGATCAGTTACATTCCATTTGTGCTGCTGTTTTGCAGCTGATATTAAAATGAGGACAACAGGAGGAAGATGATTTGTTCCATTGCCTCTGGGCCACTGGACTAGCAGAAGAATGTGAGAAGCCTTTGTGAGAAGCCAGTCCATAAAGTTTCTTCTTGCGCAGGTTACAATGATGACCCTCACTGTGATCCAAAATTTCCATTATCTGATTTCTTCATTTGATCAACTAGAATAAAAATTAGCATTTGTGCTTTATGCTAATATCAAAATGTATATAATGAGACACTGGAAAATACACAGGGTTCCTTCTGAGCAAAAAAGGCTCCAGAATGAGTTTCCCTGTATGATAATGAATACATAGCTGTTTCCTCAAAACAGATTAAATTCCCTTTGAAGAGAACAGTATGCATAAAGAAACAGCTGCTTCATCTTCTAGAAACCAACAAGGAATACTATCAGAAACCAAATTTTGTAGATAACAAACTTACAACTCAGAAGATACAGCACATAAAGGTCTTATTCCTAGCTGCATTCATTTGGATTCATTTTTATATCTTCTGCATGTTCACTGCGGGAAAGAAATCACTGGAATACTCACATTCAGGCTACAGAAATGAATTTAACTGCATCTCAACTGCAATGCAGAAGAGAGGCTTTATTTAGAAAGCCTGACAGAATTTTTCCATAATAACTTTACAGGAAAAAAAATCCTCTTTTTATGTCAGTATATGCTGTTTTGTCACTTCATTTTTACCCCCGAGTGGGATTTGTTTTCTTTATAAATTTATAGGCACTTGCAAAAAAAAAAAAAAAAAAAAAATGCAGCATAGCACATCCAAACCTGTCCGTTCCCTGTGTTTTCCATGGAGGTCTGTTCCAGCTCCTAATTTTGTCTGCATCTCACACCTACATTCTATCCTAGAGCTAGAAATATTCACTGACTAGGAGCTGAAATCAATAGCAATTCATGGAAGCTGCCAGGGCTTTAGTTTAGGGTAATTGATTGCTGTGGTCCTGTTGAGGCTCTACGCTTCTAATATAAGCATTTCTCCAAGTGATTTCTTCTGTTAGTAATTTAGTGCACACCATTTTCATTAGAAGGAGGGAACTGTGATGCTTACAAATCAAGCTCTACCAGTTTTACACTTCCTACATGGTGGTTATATCATTCTTATACTGTGTATCAACTGAGTGAATTCATTCCAAATGCCTACAGTTTTCTTGCAGGTTGCATCAGCAGAGCAGGGAAGGGATACGGCCTCAGTATGCAGGATAACATCATGATGTGATTACATCAATTTAATATGAAAGGAAGAAGAGAGCCCTAACTTTTTAATAGCTAACCCCTCACTGTTTCTTCTCATTCCTTAAAGATACAGTGCATGTTTACACTGCTGAAGGACGATTCCTGCAGCAGGCGTATCACACTAAAGATGCTACAGGATAAATTCAAGCTTTTTAATCTCTATCCTTCAGACCCTTTGAGTCAAAGACTTCTGGAATGGATTATCAATAGGTTAATGATTTTGGCCTGTTTGTCAAATTTCTCTCTTACCTTAGGCAGAGAGATGACCCAGTAGTTATTCTCTAAGTACTCCTAATAGCCAATGTCAATGCTTTTTATCATGCAGCATTCTCCCACTGCTACGCTAAAAGCATGTGCTATATGGGTTTTATTAAAAGCCCAGGGAGTTGCAATTATGTTGTCTGTACCATTTTACTCTTCCGAACCGCAAGAAAAGAAACTGCTGCATAAGTGTGTGCTCCTTCAAGCTGTCTTGTACCAAATATCTGCTAATGCAAGGTATTGATCCACACATGAAAATGACTTAGTAGCACAAGGTCAGCACAATTCCATTTTTAAATTCCTCAATCCTTATAACATTTCTTCAAGATATCAAACTGGAGCTGGAAAGCCTGGCAAAGTCATCTCCTACACTGGTGCTGACTGGCAACAACATGTTTTCATCACAGGCATTTAGGTGGTGCCATTCTGATAGTACAAAGGCTTCTAATAGTTTGCTTTATTTTTATTTTTTTAATTCTTTTTTATTTCTCCTCATATTAGGATTATGAGATAGACAGTAAAATAGTAAAATTGCTACAAGTCAGCTCTACATGGAAAGCCAACCCGTGGACAATTATGTTAGATGCCAGGGCAAACACAAAGTAAAAAGACTGCCCGTTACATGAAGAGCAAGTACAAAGTGCATACAAAGAATAGATGAGGTAATGGTAAAATGGCATGATGCATGCTCAGCACAAAACTCCTGGAGCAAGAACTTCCTCACAGTCTAATAGCTAAAGCTTCAGTCAGATTTTTGTCCAATTTTGTTCTCTATAATGTTTCTAACATCATAAAACCTATGAAGAGAAGAGAGATGGATATTCAGAGCCTTTACATGTACTTCGAAAGTATGGTTTCACTGACTTCATTGGAACGTGAGAGGAAGCAGTGCCAGTGGCAAAGATTTGACAAAGGTCATCTTAAGGGCCAGCAGGAGCAGTAATTCTGGATTCTGGTTAATTAATCTCTTCCCTGTCTCCATTAGTCCAACTATGCATGTATGCACTCAGTTCTTCCCACAGTTGGTTGGTTTTGAGGACATTTTTTCTGTTAACTGTTATGTTTGTCTTTTGGAGTTCCAACAGTGCAAATGAGATGCAAATTTCCTCATAGAGAGGACTGCTCACGCACATTGCAACCGTTAATTTTCTTAAAGAATAATGAACTTTGAAGTAGCTACTAGAAAATGTTGATGTAATCAAAAACTGAATCTTCAGCTTGTTTTTTAGAACAAAATGCTTGCAATTTCATCTGGAGACACAGTCACATCCCTGTGTTAGCTGTAACCATATGCACATCCAAATTTTCAAAAGCAACAAAATCATTATCTGCAGATGAGTGCAGTTGAGAGCAAAGTTAAGTGGATGAGTCAACAGAAGACCTGCGCTTAAAAGCACATCTGGAGTTTTCAGTGTACTGTACTCTATCTCTGAAAGGTTGCAAAGTAGTATTTAGTTGACATATTTGCATGTTAATTAATTAGCATTTGTCTGAAACTACCATGAGATGCTTACCATTGCATTTGAAACACAGCAGATATCAGCACCTCAAATATGAATAAAATATGAATGGAAAAGACCTATTAAGTCACCTAGCTGTTTCTCTTAGCCAGCAGTCTTTCCTATGGAAATGGCACCATGTATTATACACCAGCAAGGGATCCAAAAAACTACAACTTTAAGTATAATAAAGCAAGGAAAAAACTGTAAACTAGGGCAAAATCTTCTCATCATTGACAAATGTATTATCCTGAAATGAATGAGATGTTTAAAAAAGAACTGATAGGGAAGCACTTGGTTTGCTGAATCCAGCGTCACATAGCACAGACAAGTACAACATACACAACTTCCTTAAGGGCATAGAATAGCCAAGGATTTATGGGAAGGCAGATATCACAGTTAAAAATAAATAAATAAATAAATAAATAAAACTATGCACTAACAGGGAATACTATCAATACATGTATTTCTTGATATTTATTTAAATCTTATGCATCTTAGGAAAATCTGTCTTTTAAGAGGCAGATACAGAATTTCTAGCTGGAGGGTACAGACTCTTAAGAGGATTTTGGTGGAGTTTTTTCTTTCCCTGTATGCAATTTATTCTTCCACATACCTTACAGAAATACTTCACAGAAATCCCAAGTGCAGCACTATTTATGCCATAATATAGTAAAATTATTCCATATTTTTACTTAAATTATATGAATCTTAAAGACTTGCTGTTTGCACAATTTAGCTACCTAAAAATAGGCCTTTTAGAGCTTAATGTTCTCCACTTCCTTGTGTATTTACTACAGTTTTATTTTACTGCTTCTATCTTTAAAATACTGAGATATTTCTGAAAAATAATTACTTTAAAAATACTAACAGAGGCTTCAGTTCAGATTTTATACTGATGTTTCTGCCTGAAAGCACTTTGCACTGACAAGAAATCCTGGAAAATCATCAATATGAAAATGAAACCAAGGAACAGATTCAGTTCTCCTGAGAATCTCCATAGTGAAAGTTCTTCAATCATCTCTATTAACTTACATAGCACACCTTTTGGCAGGAGTTTTATCTATCTGATTAATCTATTGAAAGGATTTACGAAAATGCCCATCAGCTTTCTTTCCAGGCACTGCAGAGAAACATGGATTCCTGAATTCTAAACACCAAGATTATCCTTTGAGGCAAAGGGGTTTGGTACTCACAGCTGTATGTTTGTTTGCTTGATATCAGGAGATTGATTCCAGACAAGTCACATAACTCTATTCAGTATGAAAATTGTCATAACAGATGTATTTTTAACTCTGGTCTTCTCGTTTTGTTTAAGTTAATATGGGTTTTATTTACAAGAGCATTTTCATTCCAATAGGCCCTGAAAATGAACTCCCTAAATGGAAAGTACTGTAATTTCATATGTAATGGCAACAGTACAGAGCAATCCTTTCCAGTGTGTATTATGAGAGCAGACAAGAGAAACTGAAATGTCTGCATTAACAAGAAGTATGCTGGCTACTTCAATAGCAAAAAAAACCAAAAAACTTCCAGGGTCTCAGGTTTTAAGGACTCAGAGCACAGAAGTACAGACTATATGGCTTTCAATACTGAGATGACTGCGTGGGCATCACTATTCTTCTATGGAAGGTTTTTGAACTAAAAGATTTTAGCTGATGAGCACAGCAAGTTACATTTTCTTCCTCTTTATGTTAATACTCCACAAAAGATTGTGCTTTGCAAGGTTAATTTCAAGTCCAAACTCACAGGGGAATGAGAATAATTAGACCCATTTAAAAGAACTCTCCCCTCTGGCAGAGTCAATTGAATTATTTATACATTATCTTTTCATATAATTGTACCTAGAATGGCATAAATGGTTTTTTTTTTTGCCTAACTTTCAATAAATTCACAATACTTGATTTTCAAGTTGGATATACCACCTGCACCTGTGACAACAGAGAATGGCTTGCTTTTAAAACGCTTCAATGAGAAATTAATCCAGAGGGAAACAGAAACATGCAATTCAAAAGCTTCCACAATGACACCATACTGATTAAAACTCATCAGCTAAAGAAATAAAATTAGTAGGGCAATAAATCTTGGGCTGAATGCTGTTACCCATTTCCACAGGAATAACTTCATTGACTACAGCCTCACTATGCTAAAACGTGAGTGCTCCTTAGCTGAGTAGCTGCAATTCCTTCCTATATTCCTGCAATATTCCTTGCAATAGTTCCCATATCCCTCTTTGCTGAAGGATCTCAGATTCCAGATAAAACATAAAAATTCTAATGAGATGCTAGGGGGAAGAAGGAAACTCATCTGACACCCTTAAGATTAATTTCAGCTCTACTGAGTGTTCTTTCCCTCAACGACAGAAACTAACTTGAGGAAGTCTGAGATCATGACAAATGGCATTCCTTGTACAAAATGGTTATTTGTTTTCTACTGTCAGAAAAACAACTGTCCCAAGTAGACTGGAAAGCAACTTACTATGTGGGGATCTATGAAAATATATTTTTGTATCTGTTTCTTCACCTAGATCACTCTACAAACTCATCAATATAGTGAAAACCCACCACTATAATGTACTACTAAAGGGCTCTCACATGGCTTTTATCGGCTCTGTATTTCACTATATTCTTCATTGTCTGCTGCAACTCCAGACAATCTTCTTTTCTGTTTTTGCAATTCACTTTAAGTTTCTAAAAATCAGAAGTATTTTAATGCCTCTGGCTGTTTTTCCTTACCTCTGCAGCAACGCCATAATGGGAATGCATCTCTATTTAGGGATGACTGCATTAGAGAAGATGGAGGACTAGATAAAGGAGTAATCCATTAAAAGGTTAACTGAATCACATACTTATTCATTCAAATTGTGTATGGACAGGAGTGATAAGTAAGGAAATTAGGTTATTCCGATTAACAAATTAATATTTTTATTAAACAATAAATCTGCAGTGCAGTAATCATCCCAAGGCTATAGCTACGCTCAAATCACTTGAAATGAACTACGTTAAAAACAGCTCCAGTAAAAGAAACGAAGACTGGTCTTTGCCAAGAATGCAAAGGCCTCAGCTATAATTGGTTTTTCACAGCCAGACTCAACTCCTTCCATTTATTTATTTTTAGAGGACAGTTTCATAGTTACATCCCATGCCCTGGAGACAGCAGTATCTGATACTCCAGCCATGGATTGCTTGCTTTTTCTACAGTGCGTATTTGAGTATTCTGGATAGATGGTCTCAGACAGCAGTTTGATGCTAAAATACTGTCTTACTAGCTCTAATATCTCTTCTTTTTTGCTATCAGATATGTCTTCATCCAATTCCATTTGACTGGCTGACAATCACATTCTTGAGATATGAGTCAACTTAAGGTGATGAGAACAGTTAAAAATGGGTTTCTGACAAGGATTGGAAGGGCAAAATGACAAAAGTTTCAAAGACTTATTTTGCAAACTTATGGTTTCCACAGCTCTCTAAATCTGGTATTAAAATCTCCTAAAAGGAACAGTGACTTCTTGAAAACAAAAATCCTTAAGGTTCTCAGAGTCACTATTCATGCAGCCTTATTGGTTAGAATTATTATTTATTACTTGAATCACATCAGTTCGCTACAGATTAAAAACACAGGATAATGTACAAACACAGGACTAGCTCAGCTGTTAAATAAAACTGTACTCAAGCTATTATATAGTATATGATGACCACATCAGAAGTAACACTGTCTCCATGTGCTGGGCATAGTTTTACTTCAACAGAAGTAGAACCAATTCAATGCCTAGAACTTTCTGAATAACAGTGTTGTAGAAGCTGTATCTACATCACATGCTATAAGACAAAATCTTTAGGTGACCCTAGAAATACAGTTTCCTCTTGGCACTTCGCACTAGGGACACAGAATTTTTCTTTCAGATGAGTCTGATCTCAGTTCACGAAAGGCTCTGTTATCAGGATTCTATACGGTTCAGAGAAGATGGCAACTTACAATTACATATACTGACTTTTCATTAGTTTTATTCCTAAGCTGACACTAAAAACATTCCTAATGTGTTTGAAACAAAAGATTCCCTACTGCATTATTCCTATGTAGCAAAAACATATGTAAAGGAATTTCCTAGAACTACCACACTTCTAAAATCCTCACTTTAGAGGTCACACTGGATATTTTGCTTAGAATTGAAAATTCTTTATTTTATCCCATATTTAACTGTAGTGCTTACAAAGAACAGGTGCTGGATACATGATTTTATTACATACCCATGGAGCCAGTGTGGTCCCTAGTCTAGCAGTCAGAAAATTCTTTCCTTCTTTTATATTCTTATTAATTACTATTTATCTAGTATTACATATCTAATTAGTGTGGACCTCTACAAAATCTTAAACAGTTTAAAGAAAAATCAGGCTTTATTTGATCAGTGATGTCTAGTAACATTGTTTAACAGCTCCATTAAAATAATGATTGAGTTTTATTCTAAATTAGAGCTGCCTTTCTCCAATTTTATGTTTATTAGATATTCTTTTTAAGGTGCATACATAACTTTTAATATCGGAACTGTGTCTAGCTTTGCTTGTACACATCAGTGATGTTCTGTATGTAGTTCATATTTTAGCTTAAATAAAGTGCCATCTAATCTAACACAGAATTAGAGTATAGATGGAAGCAATGGAAAGTGGGATCTCACCATGCAAGATTCAGATTCTGAGCTGAAAGTCCAACAAACCTATTTAAATCTTTGTTTAATTAAGTATGAAGTGGGGCTGAAACTATCTTCAAAAGAAAGATCTCTACCAAGACCATTTAAAATTTAATTCCTAGGTGAGAAATGACAATATAGCGAAGAACCTAATGGTTAAGTGTTGATTTTGGTGTGAACTGTCTACATTAAAAGTTTAATATATTAGAATTCCATTTTTCTTTATTTTCTCTTCCAAGCTGCCTTTTCCTATGACTTAGCAGGATAGGGCACTCAAGCCTTTATTCAGCTTTTACAACAGTCTTCCTCAATCAGAGCATAATTCAACATTCACCAAAACACACAGAAAACCTGCAGCAGTCAGATGTGAGTTAGGTATAAAACTATTTTCACTACTACCAATGCTTTTTGCTAGAAGGCCAGTATTACCCTGATGGAAAACAAAGTGGAGATTAAAGAGTACATTACATCTACCCAAAATCTAAGCCTGCTGAATTAGCTTTTTTGCCCTCAGTTATTCAAGTAGGGAGTATTTTATTAGGAGAGCAGAACAACCGATTCCCAATAGCTACACCCTAAAGCAACCATTTCTCAATAGTTACACTCTAAAAGAGCTTGCCAAACCACAAAAATAGGGTACATCCTGCAACCTCTTCTGCAATCTGTTACTTCTGTCTTAAAGACCAGATTTCAGCCCTGCAGATAACATCATTCTGCCTTCAAAGGAGAAAGACCGAGACAAAGCCTGCAGGAGAAAGAGAAACTCTGGGATATATGGAACACAAGCACACTATGAGGAAAGCTACTCAGATTTTGCTAGTAACAAGTCAATTAAAATAGGGCTCCTTGATGCAATATATACCTTTTAAACACACAATGCAGATTGGCAGTTTTCTTGATAGACTAGGAACCACTAGAATGTAGTATACAGAGCTCTCAAAAGAAGAGAAATAATGCCTTCCAACTATCCAAATAGAGAGTTGCTTGAGGAAAATAGAGCTGAGGGTGGGGATAGCAGCAGGGTTTAATGCAGTTAAGGCTATTTTTTGAGAGCACAAAAATACACTGTGAATATAGTTTGTGCACAGTCATCGTGTCTGAGGAGTTTTTATAGAAACAACCATATCTCACTGAAGGGCATAAACCTGTCATCTTCCAGCTCCAAGAATGCCTAGAGAAAACTGCATGTTTGCTCTCAGCTTAGCATTCAAACGCATAGCACTGAGACAGGGAACAGGAATTTTGTAAGATGGCAGACTGCTCCCAGAGCACACTGTGTTATGCCCTGTGCAATTCAGATGCACAATGTTCAAACTTGGGCTACATCTATGTACTCTGTTATTTTGGTGATATTATTTCTTTGCTTTTTTTGTGGTTATTTCTTAAGTAAATTTATTTCCCTAAGATACAGACCCTAATGATCTGACTATCTATGATATGTTTAAAATACTGGAATTCATTAGACTATAAGAAGGCCCTATGGTGATTTGCTAATTAGCTTAACCCATATGGGAGACAGAAGAAAGAATTTTTTATTAAATCAGGATAACACTGGACTATATTGATCTGACTGAGAAATGAGTATTTTAGTCGAGATGAGTCTCTAGATGAGTACATGCTGGAAACAGTGATGTTGTTTCCATAGCAATGCCATGACTGCCTCTGGAGTGAAATAGTGCGCTACCAGGAAATGAAGGGAGTTCAAGTGCTATGAGCTACATACTTCTGTGAGTGATCCAAATACATTCTCATAAAGAATATTTAGTGCAGCTAGATAGTCCAAAGATTACTGCTGATGTGAAATAAGCCTTATCACTATGCTTCCAGCTCTGCAGTTTTCTCATTCAATACACCAAAGATGACTTATCTAAAGGCTTAAGCTATGGACAACACTGCTAAGCCATTTCAGACTGAACTTTAAAAAATACAGCAACCTTTACCTCACTTCTTTTCCAGTGAAGAGTATCATCTATAATTAAGGACACTGACTCTCATTCTCCGTAACACAACCAAATACATTAAACCTTTCAGCAAAGGAATGCCTCATGTGTGTAATTATTTACCAGTTAACCTTCCCCCTTCCTTTCCATTCACCTCCTCCTCCCTTCCCTCATCCTGCTCAAACAACTATACTTGCAAGTGGGAATGAATTCAGAAGTTTTGCATATTCCTCAGGAAAATGTACGGACACACCAAAAAACACTTCTCTGCTTTTCACTCCAGTTACTGTTTATGCTAATATAAAAGCAAACCATAAAGTCGTTAATTATATTTTATCTGCCTACCTATTCTGATCAAATTTTGCAAAGCTGAATTATTTTCCATGGGAGCCAGAAAGAGAACTTCAGATCAGCATTGCTTTTTGTTTTCAAATACAGGAAGAATTCTTAGTGATTTGTAAGAGTGCTAAACTGAAGCCATAACCCAAATACAATTTTACAAGACAAAGTATTTTAGTTGACAAAACCCTAGTGTATCACTGTTAATCTGACAGTTTTTCTCCAGCCTTTCCCAGTAACCTGTAAAGATGTTCAAACATGAGCTGAACTTCCAGAAGCTCTAGCACTGTACTTGTTGTGCCACTGTCACAACAGACTCTTGGGTAAACAGACTGCAGCTCATTATATACAGCACTGCTGTCTCTGAAGGAAAGTAGAAAGACAAATATGTACCACTGTCAGATCCCTTATTAACAAATGCAACTTCAGACCAAAATATTTTCTATTTATTGTTTTAAATGTTTCAAGGAATCAAGCTCCCAGTGCAAAGCAGCAAGTTGTTTCCTTTCCCTTTACAGCTAGTAAGAAAGTGTGAAGTGAGCATTTTTTAAACTGAGTCTCCTCATGAGTTCTCTTAACTTTTGTGTAGAACAAGGCACCAAACCCAGCAACATTCAAGTTGGATATTAGCAAAAAATTATTTTCAGAAAGAGTGGTAAAGCATTCAAACAAGCTGCCCAGGGAGGTGCTGGAGTCACCAAACCTGGAAGTGTTGAAGAAAAGGGCAGATGTGGCATTTGGGGACATGGTTTAGTGGGCACTGGTGGTGACACACAAGTAAACTAGATGATCTTACACGTTTCAGGTAGAGGTACAGTTTCTTTACTGGACAGATTTCAAAATCTATTGGAAAACAGGCTGCTGCAATTTTACAAGAACTTAAAGGGTTCTATATAGGAAAAGAAAAAGTAAAAACAAATCTGCCACTGTGGCCAGTGTAGCAAAAACAGGCTGCCATCTAAGATTAACCATCTCTTTACCAATGTTTCTTATCAGTGTTCTCCCTTATCACTGCCTAAACTCTGTCATTACCATCTCACAGGTACTCATTCATGTGTATCTAAAAGAAGTAGCGAGATCTGTATCTGAAACCAGAATAAAACACAATTACTCCGAAGTAATCCACACAAGCAACCCAAAGTTCAGATTCAAAAAGCTTCCCATCGTAAAACTCAGAAATACTGCCTGAATTTAGCCCCCAGTCAGCAGTCTTAGAACATCCTCAGACACTGAACAGGTTACTTACTATAAACTAAGGGTAAGGGTTAAATCAGTGATTCAATTACAAAACTCTAGAAAAGGTACTTATCAGTAGATACAGGAATGCAGGCAGAGTACACACAGTTGTAACTGAACACAGAGGGACACAGGCTATGAAATTTAAAATTCTCATAACTAATTTCTTTAAACTTTCTGCCTCAATTTCCTAATCCACGGATTAGCTGACAAATTTACCTATCAGTCTTATTCTTTCATAACGATAAGTTGTTCAACGTGTGCAAGAGATTTGAAAATGAAAATCTATGCATACATACTAAGATTATCTTATACCAACACACTCAATTCTTCTGAATGTTATCAATATTCTCATAGTAACATTTCGCTTTCAAGTATTTACTTACAACTGGGATCTAAAAACTCATTTGGATCTGATATTTCAGTCACTAAGATAAATGATTAATCAAAATCTCAGGTAATCCTCATGAATAATGAGAAATGACTCCTTAAATTCTCAGGTCATCATCATGAACTATAGCAAATATCAGTTTTGTTCTGTTTTTAAACTTCTCAGAAAAATGTATCCTCACAATCCACATTTCATAAAAGAGCTTTTAACACAACAATAGGGACTGCCAAAAGCGAAGACATACATAAGAACTCGGGAATGTGGTTTTGGTTATCACATATACAGACACACAGAGACTGCTGTTCTCACTCTGACTGATTGCTCTGCTGCTTTAGAAGAGGAAGAAAACACCCATCAGGCAGCTACAAAATTGCCCAGGAGAGACTTAAGAGTGCATGGTGAAGCAACAGTTAGAAGGACACTGTGGGAAGCTATACTCCATAGAGATGTGCTGCAAAAGATTTTCTGTCTTCTCATATGAAACAACAGAAGTACAGTTGCTTGAATATCAAAGGCAAGCACTGCTGCATTTTAAAGGATCACCTAAAGATTAATCCTAAAACCAGTCTTATTAAAGAAGGCACCACTGATCTCACTTAATGTAGACAGGTGAAAGATAGAAAAGAAATATCTCAATTTGTTTCCAAACTCATATTACCTAAGGATAAACAGACCTGTCATTCGAGACTGCAATGGCAGTCTCATTTGTTTTCTTGTTTTTAAGGCTATCAAGAATTGCTTCATTTCAAAAAATTTTCCTCTGACTTTAACAAAGAACACACCAAGCTTCAGAGATTAACTAGCCTACAAATTAGGAAACATGAAAGGCCAGCAGGAACAGGAGAAAGAGCTCTTCATGTTGGTGAAAGGAATTTTTCTACAGCAGAACAATTTCTCTTCCATGCCCGATAGTCCCTCATACAATTCCATGGAGACATATTCTTCTAATTCCCCTTGAAATAAAATGAAATCACAACAATAAAAAAGGGAACACATTTTCTGTGCTGGCCCCATAATCTATTGTCTTACTCTTCCCTTATAAACAGAACCACAGAATTGCAGGGGTTGGAAGGGACCTCTAGAGATCATCAAATCCAGCCCCCTGCCAAAGCAGCTCCCTAGCCCAGGTTGCACAGGTAGGCATCCAGGTGGGTCTTGAACGTCTCCAGAGATGGAAACTCCACCACCTCTCTGTGCAGCTGTGCCAGTGCTCCATCACTGCACTGTGAAGAAATTCCCATTTGTGAGGAAATTCCTATGCTTCACTTCGTGGCCATTTCCCCTCATCCTATATTCTGCAGTGCACAGAGAATTACTTTTCTTGGCTCCATTTTCTCCTGCTCCTCCTGCACCGCAGTGCAGGGCCAGCTCCCAAATGATGGGAATGATCCCACAACACAGCTTTGAGGATGATGCCAGCACCTGATACAGCAACGACTGCATTAACTCCAAACACAACTCATATGAAGCAGCTAAGCCTAATCCCCAAACTATGCACGTCTCAGACCTAAGAGTTCTGTGCAGCAGGGTGGCTGAGAACAGGGGACAAAGGAAGGACAAAACTTTTAGAAAAAAAAAGAAAAAGAAAAGTGAAGTAGCTCAGCATTAAATGTCTTCTGGAAATTCTGGAAATTACAGTATAAAACATACTAGTCACGTGGACAGTTATCATTCAGTCATCATCAGTATTCTGTTGATTTGTCATTAACCAATTCCAGGGCTGCCATTTTTCACAGAATTCCCTAAATGTTGACACTGTTAAGCTCTTTTTTTTTATGATATCTGAGATTTTCTGTTACAAATACTGCAGGGATTCTGGTAAGCGTAAGGTATGTTTATAAATCTGCAGAAAAATATTTTAAAGTGTCTTTCCTAAGCTCCACTAATGCTATCAACACCGAGCAAAGAACCACAATAAAGGATACTGAAGCTTCTATCAGTGATTGCTAAATGCCAGAGGTTAATCCTGAGATCATCCGCTGACATGTATGTCTCACAGTCACTGTTGACAGATATTGAGTTGACATGATAGGTGTGGCCATTAGCAAAGATTCTCCGGGGAGTGACTTCTACCATCAAATCCATAGGTTTCAATACAGGCACCTGCCAAAAAACAAACCACAGATCAGAAACAGAGTAAGATCTTAAATATTTTTTTCACTAGCATGATGGAGAACAAGCATTCAAAGATTGTGACATTATAAAACTTCTCAGTAGTGTATTCAAGTCAAATTTCCCCACAGATGAACAGTTGGGCGAGACCATCCCTGACAATGGGGAAGGAACAGACAAAAGCCACGGAGAGCTAGGCAGAACAGTGGAAAGCTTGGGTTGCTGTTAGAGAGGCACTGACAGCTGCCACAGTGCAGGCCAGTCCCATGTCTCACATATACAGCAGGTTCTGGCTCCAGCAGTTAAACAATGAACTCCTAGTTTTTTTGTTTTTCCTATGGTTTGTTTGCTGCAAATCACTCACAGTATTTCTTTTGCTTCTTCATGTCCTTATCTCAAAAAAAAAAAAAAAAGTCAAGTGGCAAAAAGGTTATAATCTCTGCAGAACATAATAAATACAGTCTTAGAAAACAAAGCCAACTGATCATTGCAACCTTGTTATTTCCCTGTGTGTCACTTTGATGTCACGCTTTGAAATCTAGACAATGCCAATTTATTCCCTGTTGGTAAAGCATTAAATGCAGAAAAGCTGTGGTCTTCAATTGAGAATACACATGCATCAGAAACAATCTATCAAACATGCAAGATCATTTAAAGAGAAACAGAAAAATTAAAGCTTTGAGTTTAACTTGCTGCTACAGCAACAAAGCGGTATTTCTCTCAGTCTTTGAATTCTCAGATTATAAGCAATTCTAAATGGTATTGTTTGCTCAGTGATACAGAACAGGTACTCCATTTTGCATGAATTCCATTCACACAGATCTTCAGACTTTGGAGGGTATTTTTTCCCTCACTGGACAATACTGGCTTGGTTTGGAGGTAGGAGCTGATTCTTTCTAAGACTGGTGAAAATAGTAGCATTTGTACAACACAGCATTCTAGTTCTAACATTTAGTCATCTCCTTTGGAAAAAGCACCTGAAGTGAATTCAGCCGTTGAGGTCTGAGAGCAAAAATCTGTTATAATTGTGAGGTGAGTATACTGTTTTAATTAATTTTAAGTAGGCTTCTTCCATTATACTAAGTCCCACAACCCTGTGTGAAAGAATGTGAAGTCAAGCTGAGAGAATTTTATCAAGAAAAATAAAATTGATGATAAACTCTAAACATTTGTGTGATAGTCACTATATCATTAAGCATTTGTGACTGAGAAATACATTATAGATTCAAAACTTTACAGTTAGCTAAAATTTCAAGAATAATTGCATATATATATTTAACAGTAGGTATATATTTAAATCTTTTACTGACTTGGCACCCATGACTATCTTCTTCATATGGGAGCAACCAGGACAAAGACAGCATCTTACCTGTAGTGATGTTACTGTAGAAAGATCTTTAAGCTTTCCTTCTTCATCTTTTAAGTTGTACCCCTCTGGCCTCTTATCTCTTTCAGTAATTTTCCATAACTTGATTGTTTTATCTTTAGAAGAAGAAACAAACAGTTTTCCATCAGCATCGGAATTCTGAACATGGTTACTCACTTCCACGAAATACTCCTTAAAGAAGTTTCTGCACCTTGGCTTAGCCACATTCCATGCTGAAACAGTCTAGGTCTCTAAATTTGGCACATTCAATCAATGCTGCCAACTGGAAAAAATACTCATACAGCACATCCCATACCCTCAAGTGAGTCAGAGGGCACTGACAGCTGACAGACCCTGCAAAACACATGCTGCTCTCATATCCAACTCAGCAGTTTGCAGGCACAACATAGCAAACCACACAGTGCTTCCTACTGAAGGTCAGTCTTGCGAAGTCAAATTGCCAAGGAAATTATCGCGATACTAAAGCCAGTTAGCTAGGATACTTCTGAACTGCACAAGAAGAGAGGCCAATGATACCTGCCTGGCCTGCTGTGAGAATGAGCAGAGCTGTATAGGTATAACATCACAAGCTCTAGCAAAGTAATGACTGTTTGAAATATGAAACATTTTGCTCTCCTAATGAGGGACATCAGCAAAAATTAACATTAGAAAACAGAGAGAAACATGTTGTAATGATAAGAGAGAGAAGTGGAGAGAAAAATATATTAATATCACAGGGAACTGAACTAAACCTAGGCTCTCCCTTTTCACGATGGATAAGATAATCATTAAGAATATCATTAAAGAATAAGGATGCCTCATATTTACTGAAGAGTTTTAAACATTTCAGATGGAACTTCTCCCTCTTTTTTAGCTGCATATTGAAGCTGCAGATTACCCTGATACTATCTACTCCCACTCCAACTCTGCACCCAACCTGGCAACATTAGGCAGAAAAATAAATGTCAGCTCTTCTCCTACTACATAGGTATATACCTTGCTTCGACCTTCTAATAGCTTTCTTACACATTTCTTCATGGAGCAGCCAAAGACTTTTCAAAGCTTCTGCACTTCAGAAGCTAACCTCCATTCCTGCATCTTCCTCATGTACTCCTTTCTTCTTCCTTCACCCTTTCCAAAATTCCAAACACTTCTTTCAAATACTAGTACACATTATTTTAAAAGTAGCATATCTGAACACAGAAATCCCTCCACATTTCTATAGTGACTGCAACTTTGATCTTTTTTTTTTACTTCAAAACTCAATTAGCTGCTCTGCTGTTCAGATTGCTTTTATTCTTGCGTCTATATCGGGTTTATGTGGCAAGGTTTTGGTACTGGCAGTCTGCAGGGGTAAGCAGAGCCCAGCAGCTGCCCCATGTCAGATCAGAGCCAGCTCCAGATGGGACCTGCCACTGGGCAGAGCTGAGCCATGAGTGACACTGGCTGTGACTGTGTGAGTGCAGATTTAAGAAAGGGAGCAACTGCTTTTCAACAGCAGCTGGGAGAGGAATTATGAATGTAAGAGAATCAGCCCTGCAGGCATCAAGGTCAGCGCAGAAGGAGGGCAGGAATTGCTCCAGGTGTAGAGCAGAAGTTTCCTGCAGCCTAGGAAAGGGCTGCCCCATGGAGGGGTGTACTGTCCTCCTGAAGCCCACAGGCACCCATGAGGAAATCTCCACATGTAGCCATGGAGAAGCCCTGAAGGATGTATAGAACATGGAGAGCCCCAGCAGGAGCAGGGCCTGGGCCAGAGCTGCAGCAGGGCAGGAATTCTGGGAGAACTGCTGCCCATGGGGACCCATTCTGGAGCAGTTACTCACGGATGGGCCCTGTGGTACTGAGCCACACTGAAGCAGTGCTTGAACAGCTGCAGTCTGCGAAGCCCACACAGGATCAGTTCAGTAAAGCTGGCATCCTGCATAAGGGACTCCGTGTGGAGCAGGGGGAGAGAGTGACCATGGAGGAGTAGCAGATATAAAGCATTATGGACAGATGGCAGCCCCCATTCCCTGTTATCCTGTGCTGCTTAGGGTGAGGAGGTGGATGAGAGGAAGTTGGTTCTAGTTTCTCACTGCTCTAGTCTGTTAGTAATATGCAATAAACTACATTAATCACCATGTGCTGAGTCTGTTTTGTCCATGCTGGTAACTGGTGAATGATCTCCCAGTTCCTGCTTCAAACCTTGAGCCTTTTTTCATTGCATTTCCTCCCTCTCTTCCTCTGAGGAAGGGGAGTGAGAGAGTGATGCAGTGGAATTCAGTTGCCCAGCAGGGTGAAACCACCAAAGCACTTCCTGCAGATATTGATCAATCCTCAGAACAAGTGGTTAGTTCCATTTGCAGCTGAACGGTTGCAGAAAAAGTACAGTATGTTTAATTTATATCAGTCATGTTAATTACTAAAAATACATAGGGAGTATAGCATGTACATGGGACCTTTATTACATGTAAATGTGCTTTTCTGCTCATCTAGTCTAATATCTTTAAATACAATGATTATAAAATATATAAGTGTGTTTTCCATTGCTGGACTTGACTGCCATTGATAAACCCATCACTTCCCTGAGAGAAAACTTTTTCAGTGGTTAAGGATATTTTGTGTTAGTCTTCTTCTCCCTCATCTGACTTCTGGACTTTAACACCTCCCTAGAAATTCTAAGTATGCTTATGTTTCACAAAATATAGAAATATCTTTGTGAGGTTCAGTATTCCTTCAGTCTCAAGAGTGTTGTGAAGTTTAAATTAATTAATGTCTGCTAAGAGATCTCAAATCCTCAGATGAAAGGATGTCTAAGGGTCAAATTCTGATTTACTCAACGTAAATCAAATAGGAAGTCCCAATATATTCTGGTACAAAAGATGCCAATGAATCTTAATGATTTAATACTATACTACAAAATTAGTTCAGTTTACAATGCAAACCGGGAATTTGCTAACTGCAAGCACTGCAAATCCACAGTGGGATTTGAAAGCCTTGGTGACTTCCTTCTGCCTCCATTAATTAAGATAAAGAAAGCAAAGCTTAGCTGATAACTTATTGGTAACGTGTGAACTGGAGAAGAACCAAGATCCCTTTAAGAGCAAGGTGACCTGTGCAGGAGTCCTCAGAAGGATGGAAACAGATTTGGAAAAGTGAAGATCTATCAGGTCTCATATAATGAAGGTGAGATTTAGGTGGACTTTCCACTCATGCTCCCCCTAACACAGGGATGATCCTTTCAGCAAGTTCAATGGGCACTGCCTATATGTGCCTGGGCAAAGAACATGTTCTGCAGAAGTTCCACAAGATGCTATTTTGCAGTCATCATTTTTTTCTGAGCGAAACTGTGTTCTGGATCCTAAACTAGCAGAAGGCTCATAAACAGGTAAAAATACAAGCCAGTACTCAAGGTGTTTCTACAACTGGACCAATGTAAGCATGCATAGCAGACAATGCCTACACATGCTACAAGCTGGGGAAAATACTATTCTCCACTTCTAACAGGCATGGAATTGATATAAATTGTAAGCGTATTCTCACAGAAAGTCTGAGAGGCAGCAAGGAGTTCAACATGCAACTTATGTATCCTAAAGTTAAAACTATTTTATGACTATGCCATGAGATGAATTCAGGCTTCATCTTTACTATGCCAGGACACTACGAGTTCTCCTTAACACAGAAAAGCATTTTGCAATCCAAGCCAACATCCACAGGCTATGTCCATGGCATCTCTTCTGCTCTCCTCACATACAGAGGTCACCCAGGACTCTCCACCACTAGGAAGGAGGGAGAACAGAGGGCAAAACATTTTGCTGGACCTTAAGCTGGTGACTGGTGACTATTTCCTAAAAGACAGATGTGTGTATTAGGACCCATTCAGTTTCTTCCCACTATGTCATACCTGTATCTTCCCTCTTAGCACTGATACTGTATTTTCTTAAGCAATAGGCCTTAAGCATGTGGAAAGGTAAGTCAGAATCAATTTCTCATTATTATTCCTACTGTAGAACTTTAATAAAACATTTTGATGATAATTAATGAACAGAAAAAGAAATTCGTTTCTCTCACCTACATTCGTTTACACATCCGCAAAGAATAAAGGTTATGACAAATACATCAGACAAAATTCTAAATTCCCAGTGAAATTTCCAGTGCTGGATATTGTGATGCCTTTTTCACAAAGTTACTTTCAGGACAGCATGGCAGACAGAGCAAAAATGGATAGCGCTCTAAATGTCAAAAGGAAAAACCTTGTGATTGTGCATAAAAAGCATAAATAACAGCTATCAGAGTCAGTGTGGAAATCTCAGTAAACTCTGAAACGTGAAATTACTTAAACAGTAAAAAAAAAATGAACACAGAATTTGATTACATACAGTCAATGCTAAAATGCAAGACAGCAAAAGGTGCCTATGTCCAATCTATTCTATCTTACCATTTGTTGATAAAAGCGAGTGAGCTGCATTTTGCTGTGGTAACCACTTGATCTTGTTTATTTTTTCTTCTATCTCCAAGCTCTTCAAATAATCAAATTCAGGTTCATGGCTCTGGAAAGTGCTGTAAACATTATACTCCCCCTGACTGTAAGGCTCATTTTTACTCTGTGGAGAGTAAGAACAACAAAAACGCATGTTTTATTATGGCAATATATTTTCTCCTGCTCAGGGGGAAGTTGTATTAGCAGCCTTATAAATATAAAAATATTGAAAGTATAATTAAATTTCTCATTTAGAATATGATATCGATAGATCTGTTTCTACAGGAATGAAATTTCCCGTAAGCACTGAAGCAGCATTTAATAAAGGACAGAATTTTTGAAGAAATGTCAATTGTTCAGTAAAGCTTTGTACAGAAGATGTTGTACATGGACTAAATTTAAGACTGGAGCAGAAAAGATAACACAGCACAAACATTGTTTGAAATTGAATGACTCCATCAAAGAGGCAAAAGCTATTAAAACAAAAACCACCACTTCTATTCTTAGCTTAGAATTTTGGAGCTCTGAAGTATTCTTGTTTGGAACAGAAAAAAGAACAAACTTCTGATGAAAAGACTTTACCTTCTTTCCACATTACTTTTATATTATTATTTATTCAGTCTTGAGGTTATAAGTAAGATTTTTTGTTAGATCAAATTAAAACACTAACAATCAAAACCAGTTTTAGCATGCTATGAAGGACTAATTCACATACCTCAGGCTCCCTTTGGAATATAACAACCCGACCCCCCTTGTCACCAGTAGCCAGCAGTTCTCCAGTGTGGTTGAACTCAACTGTAGAAATAATATCAGCTAGAGAAGAAAAGAGAGAGAAAAAGAAAAATTTTAGACTGCTGCCACAACACAAAGCCATTAGGAATATTAAGCACTCCACAAAAAAATGAGAGATTTGAAGGTATACAAATGAATTCAACAGCAAGACACTAATGCAAACAGGCTGCATGCCATCAGAATCCAAGGTTGCTACACAATGAAAATTAGTGCAAACGTAACAAGGCAAACTCATGTCTCCAGCACATCTGCAGCTTGGAGATCTCTAGAGGGGTTAAGATTCAGGAAGAGCAAACCCAGACTTGTATAAAGCTTTTTCTCTATTGGAGACAGTAGACAGTGTTGGCCTCCTGCTATTTCCTTGGCAGGGACCAACATAAAGGCATTCCTCCTGCATGTGTTATTTATTCTTCATCCTTCATTAGGGTTTTGATAAAACCCTGAGTATTAGTTTACTATTGAGCAAACAGTAAAAAGCAAAGAACTCAAGGCTTGTCCTGCCACAGAGAACTGCTCACTGTGCCATGCTGGCAACAGCCCATTCAAATCAGAGCTTTCAGTAAATCACTTCAGCACCATAAAAATGTGTCATCAGAAGATAAAAATATTTCAGTCTTTTCTTTTTCTAATTTTCAACAATTCTCTTTCCCTAAGCAATTGCATCAGCTTATACAAGAAACCTCATCAAAACCTGAGGCCAATCTTGAGCACAAAATACTAAACATCAGAATGAGAAGGGAGAAATAGATAGGAGCAAAAGAACTGGCTCTTCTTCTTGTATGACAGCAAATGTGAGAATCATAATCCACGGTTAATCCTACACTATTAGCATAATTTAAATTAAAATGCCTAGTGCAATAGTAAATTAAGAAGCCGTCACATATACAATCACAGACAAATGCAGGGCATTACTCAGAGACTACATGTATGAATTCTCTATAGTGATCAGTATGCACTCAGCAGAAACATTAGCCACATTTTTTGAAGTAACCACAGTCAGTAGCTCCTCTTTAGGCATTAAAAGCTGTGGTTTTTACAAGTGTTTATCATCTATCAGTTTATATTGAGAACAACGGGGCTATAGTGAGTTAATCTCTATTGAAAACCTAGTCCCAAATGAGTTCACTACAATTTAAAGGAACTGAAATAACAAGTGGACGCATCATTTCTTGGATACGTTTTCTGAACTGAAAACATCTGCTCCTATTATTCTTCTAATAAACTAGTAGTTGAGTTAGAAAGCTTGGATTGCCAGTCACATCAGCAACACAGTTTCCCAAAAGTCAGATTCCTACTGGAAGGTTATAAACAATTCACCATCTCAAGAAGGAAAACCTTACCCTAATGACAATAAAGATCAAAAGAGATACTTTATAAGAAGCATCCATCATTCAATTTTGTTTGACTGCCTAAAGAAAAGTTCATTTTTCTTTTTTTCTCTATATGTTGCCAGCTAAAGAAGTGAGGGGGAAACAGTGAATACACTTTCTTTTGGCTTGAAATACTTGCACAGTTGCGTGCAATTCTCTGTAAGTGGTCACAAGATACTATGGAAGGCATCTCTACATGGTCACAAAATACCACAGACAGCATCGGCCAAGGCCTGGAGAAGTCAACAGGAGTATCTGCATAGACATCAACAGCAACCAAAACAGGGTTATGATAAAATCTCTATGTTTATTAAAATGTTGTATGCTGTTAAGTGATTATTGCTTAAATAAAAGCAGCTAACACCTAAGTATTTCTGGGCAGTGGACTGCGATATAGTTCAGTGCATAATTCCCTCCCTCATAAGCTGTTTCTCCCAGAGGCATCTCTCCTTTCAGGAAGAGAAGGGAATTCTGAACTGGAAAATACCCATCGTTTTTAAATTAACTTGTTCTTAAAAGAAGAGGAAAACCAATACTCTGACCTTACATGGTTTGCAGTTGGTAAAAAATTAGTCTTTAATTGAAAAATCACTTTTATTGATCCTGTAAATAACAGCTGAAAACAACAGCCAAAATACCTTATCCAACATACCAGTTCAGCAGGCAAGCATTAGTCATGCTGTTTTCATAAAGATTAGCCAGGCTGGCTCTTTCTAAGACAAACAAGGTAGGAACAGAATCAATCCAAAGAGCTTTTCAAACCCCTCTGCAGGATGTTCCCCTGCATCTTTGTCAATGCTATTGCAACATTAGCCACTGTGGTCACACCCTATGGATTCCTACATTGGAGAACTATCCCCTGAGCATAACAGAGAAACAAACTACCAGCAAGTACTCTCCCTGGGATATGTAAATGCTCCAAGATACAAGAGCTGGTGAATTTGCATGTACAGTAAGTACTTGGTAACGGATCAAAGAGATAAAAGGCTCCATCCTGCTCTATACCTTCCATGTTATAACATTATCAAGCTTGGCACTAACTATGATTATATGAAACAAAGATAATTTATCTATTAAGAATAATTACAGGTAACCTCAACAGACAACATTGCAAATTAGATTACAAACTTCAACTCTTATCCAATATCAGTAGTGCTCATCTGTGTCTAAATTCCTCATTTTGTCTTTACAGATATGTATATAAATTAGTATTTAAGAGTCATGATGCTCAACATTTTCACACAATTAAAAAACACAAGTGGAATATTCAATATACAGCTGAGAAAAAACACACAAAAAACCTTCAAAAGATGAAAGAACACTCCAGGGAGGTACACACCTGCTCCTCTTCTCTACATCCTGCCACAGCAAATTGTTCCATCAGGCACTATGTATTACAGATCTCATTGCTCAGGCCAATTTTACAGATCCACAGGAACACAACACGAGAGCCTAAACCGAAAGGAAGTTTTCCCTGATCCAGTTTGAAGCATTTAATTCCCTGACTCCTAGTCATCTTTCATTGTACCTCATTATCTAATTCCTCTGCAGCTTCAGTTTACCCTCTTTAAAGGTGTTTAATGGTGATATACTGAACAGCTGCTGCTTAGATATCTATATTCAGCTTTTCTAATAGATCTAAGTGTATTGGTGTACAACTATGCATGTCAAGATATCTCCAGCTGTTTGGACTTCATTTACCTCAGTTTCATTACTGCTGTTCCCACACAGATGCAGACGAATGAACTTTCAGCAGTCCCCATACAGACAGTGGGGGTGGGATGATACAAGGGTAGGCACATTTAAAAAACCTTTACAATAATTAGTGAACTCCTATCTGTATAATACATTTTTGTATCACTTAGGGGGACTCTACCATAACTGCACACTACACAAAGATAAAGTCTAACATATTTTACTCATCTTTTTACTCACTGTTACGTACTCTTTCAGTCACAGACCTCAAGCAACTCTAAGTAAAGCTCAACTATACTCTTCTGTTTGTTACTTTTACAAATAATTTCTACTTTTCTGGAGCCCTCCATTTGAAGGCACTGGTATACTTTAAACATTAATTTGGCATGGTTTTGGAGCAAGTTTTGAGGGATCTGTACAGGAAAAATATGATCAGAGAATATAATATACAGTTGAACAGCACTGTAATGCTGATAATGACTTAAAGAATTTGCAATGAGTCAGAATACTCTAATTAACATCCGCATTTTTCTCATAAAAGGCTGTGAACACTGATGAGAACAGTCAGATCGTCTCCTTAATACTTCATCCACCACAACCAGCATCACAGCACAAGGCCTGAGCTGACTAAAGCAGCACCTAGGCCAAGTTTTTGTTGTGTTTTCCCAGTGGCTAGAATGCGATCTTGTAGTCTACATTGTTTCAACCAAGTTCTGACCTGGTCTAACCTTGGCTTGTGAAATTCAATAAGATCACAGCACAATCTGGCATGGCTGCAAGCAATGTTCAGTCATACTGATACTACAGTCCCCAAAGAGCATAATATGGAAGAAACAACAAAGAAGCTTGCAACAAAGAGATATAAAACAAAAGGACAAATGGTAGATAAAAAGATGAGCATTATTACAGTAACTTGTATGAAGGGTGGCCATTAGAATGAACTATGTTGTCAGAAATTAATTTAGACTTGGTAAAAAAAGAAAAAAGGTAAATAAAAAATATGGATGAAAGAGCCCATTGCCCTTTTATCAAGCTGAACTTTCACAGGTTTCCTCCAGCAGCCAGAAAACAATGTATGCAAAACTCAGAGGCATGAAGGGTCAGATGGACCTTTCTTTTCTGAAGCAACTGACAGCGGGATCTCTGACAACAGAAGTTTCATACATGACACAATAGGCTCTGTAGTATGTGTTCACTCTGGTTCACCACAGTGCTGTGCAATTACACAGCATCAGAAACCACCCTTCAAAATGCAAGGAAGTACAAAATAAAACCTCACGTATTGCTCTGTCCACACCTTGGCTAACTAAAAGCCAATACACCAGAAACCCAACTCCACTCTGCTGGAAGACATTTTGCTCACAATCAATCATTTCACCTTTCCATGCCATCACAGCAGTGTAAGACAAGCAGTACTCAGCTGAGAGGCCAATTGGGAAGGACAGGTAGAAAAAAAGAGAGCATGAGCATGCACAAAACAGAAAGCATGTGTGGACTGTGAAAAAAGTAGCAAAAAAAAAGTCAATGCATGAAAGCATGTGCAAGAGCTTGAGCCTGAGGGAGCACAATGAAATGCTACAACAGAAGATAAGAAAGCAGTTTGAAACAAAGGATCTATCTGCTTCTTTGCCCCTGACATTATTTGTAACTCTGCTAAATCACACTCCGTAGTTTTTCTTGTTCATTATGGCTTTAAATACAAATAACTGTGCTACAAAATGCTGTTTGTTCCAGGCCACGTGGACAATGGACAAGGCAAAGCACAACAGGCAGCTGATTCTAGCCAAGGCAAACTCTAAACATGGGTGCTAATGGTGTAAATGCCTCAGGGAGCAGCAAAACAAGGTGATCAATCAATAGCAGAAAAAAGTCCGGAGAAGCGTGTCCCTGCACTTTGTGTCCCTGCTTTCAGTGATGCCTTTCTTGGTTTCATTGTCAGCAACAAGAAATATATTGAGTGCAGTATCCATCAGCCCCATTTAATCCTGTCAAGCAAGAACAAGTTAGTTTATTGGGCCAAGTATAACCTTCATTCCTGAGTATGGCAATCTCCTGATCTGAAACCCAAAACTACAGGGATGAATGCTGACTACCTCCTGAAAGGCAGCTGTAAAAACAATTGTTGCACTTGGAGGCAGTAGTAAAGAGTAGTAAAAAAAATAATGGGCAAAAAACCCCCTAACTACAAATCCTCAGCAACACTGAGTAAATCCCTTTTTTCTATCTTCTAAATTTTAGGAATACTACAAATAGACACCTTAGTGCGCTGCACCTGCTTTGGCTGACCATGATACCATCAGGATGCATCTGAGTTTTACAGGCCTATGTATCTGTATATCCTCAGGGACGAAGGAAAATACTTCCCCATTCAGAATATTTGAATGCAGGTTCAGTGCTCACTCTAAGAGCAAATTTATTTGAGAAATTTCAGAACCCACATCCAAAATTTGCATCCCGAAGTTACTCAAAGAACTGGCTGAAGCCATTGTGATGCCTCTCTTAATTATTTTTCAACCATCTTGGGAATCTGGAGAGGTCTCAGTCAACTATAATCTGGTAAACATGGAACAAATTTTCCAGTAAGAGAGAATACCTTGGTAATTACAGGCCTGTCAGTCTCATTTCAGTGCCTGGCAAAATTAGGGTAAAGATTATTCTCTGAGTTACTGAAAAACACTTGAAAGACAACACAGTCATTGGTCATAGACATCATGAGTTCATGAGTAGAAAGTCCTGTTTAACTAAGTTTTCCTTTATGACAAGGTTACCCACCAAGTTAAACGAGGGAAGTCAGTTGATGTAATCTACTTTGATTTCAGCACTGCTTTTGGTACTATTTCTCACAGCATTCTTTTGGACAAAATGTCCAGCATACAGCTAGACAAATACATAATGTGATGGGAGGTCATAGAGCTATAGTAAACAGTGTTACATCAGGCTGCCAGCCAGCCACTAATGGGGCTCCCCATGGCACCATTTTGGGGCCTCATTTGGGGACTTCAATGGATACTAATCAGGTTTACAGACAACACTAAATTGGGAGGAGCTGTTGACTCCTTTGATAGTGGACAGGCTTTGCAGAGAGATCTTGACAAATTAGCTCCTCACAGGGAGCACAGGGGCAGTGCTGAGCTCTCTTTGACAGTGACAGGGCCAGAGGGAACAGCATGGAGTTGTGCCAGGGGAGGCTCAGGTGGGGGGGTCTGCACCAGAGGGCAGTGGGCATGGAATAGGCTGCCCAGGGCCGTGGGCACAGCCCTGAGTTGCTGGAGCTCAAGGAGTGTTTGAACACTGCCCTCAGACATTGGTTTTGAGGTGTATGGAGCCGGGAGTTGGACTTGATGATCCCTGTGGGCCCCTTCCAACTTGGGATGTTCTATGATTCTATGAACACCTACCACCACTGTGTTTTACAACTTGTAGCCATGAACTTTAATATAATTGGGCTTTCCTCCAATATTTGTACAAACATTCATTTGAAGAGCTTAGAAAATTCTCATCAGTTTCTTAATCTCATTCTGGTTTCCAGCCGTATTTCTCAAATTAGAAAACCAAGAAATGACACCCAACTACAGGAGCACAGTGAATGAGAAGAAAATATTTTTTTGCATACATTACAAATATGCAAAACAGATTATAAGGGATCTTTGCTCCGTGCTAAAAAAGACTTCACACTGAATACGTGTCACAGATGCAGCTTTTAATTGTGACCCCCACTTTTATTCCTAATTTAAAGTCTCAAAGACCTTATTTCAGTGGTTCTGGCACTCATCTCTCCCCTGGAGAGTAAAAGGCATCTGGGATTAGAGACTTGACCTTACACCCACTGAAGTAAATGGGAAGTTTCTCTCTACTTCAGTGATAAATAAGGCCAAGGAACATTTGTCAGATGCAGTGTAGCTGAAAATTAGGACACAGTTCTTAAAATTCTGGCTACAGTTTACACGCACTTCAGTTTCTTTCAGCACAAGGTGACCTGCTTAGATCAGCAAGGCTACAAAGCTTCAGTCGTTAGTTCCACAGAACCTCTAATTACTGTTACTATTTTTCCTAATTAAGTCAATAAATGCGCTACTTTTACTTTCATAATCTGAAACACTCCGTGGACTGATAAAATTTTGCCATAAATCCTTTTAATACCTATTTAGGGGCCCCCGTATGGTGGTACTGCATCACCTGCAGGAAAGCAGCCTTGCAGCGCTGGGAGACCACAGCCCTGTGTGTGTGTGCAGGTAACCCAGGGCCTGACACCTGAATAAACCACTGAAAATCAACCTGGCTTTTGGCTGAAAGATATCCACAGAAAGCTTCCAAAATGCTCATCCCCAAAAAGCTTCTCCACAGCCCATGGAGTGTAACACATGCTAGCAATTTATTCTCCTGAGATTTCTAAAAAATGAATACCTCTAGATGTTTCTTGCTGTGTTCACTGTCAAGCAAGGCAGGCCTGACTGTGACAGTTAAGGATTCAGCAACAGGCTTAAAATATGCAGTTTCATAAACATTAGTGCAATTAGAAAATGTGCCAGTCTGCTCCTCTTACCAAGCAACAGTGAAGGGCAAAAAGGAAAAAACTGCCACAGGCATCACAATATGTATATACAATTTCCAGAGCAAGGTTTGAACTGGTTTTCACAGAACAAGTGCTGCCTGAGCTGGGAGCTCCTGCTTGGATCCACGTTATTGCACAGCAAGGAGCAGCACAGCCTGGCTGCCAGCAAAAGACAGATCAGAAACAGTGCTGCCAAGTGCTAAAAATGCTAGGCAACTGGGTTTTACTGAGAGCACTGAAAGACCTTGAACCTAACCCCTTATTTTGGAGCAAGCAAATGCCAAAAATGGAAACTGTACAAATTATTAAAATACACCAATTTTAGTTGCACTTTCAGAAATGATTATACTCGTGCATAATAAATGCAATGGTCTACAATGAGCAAACCAAGTTTTGTTAAAAGACTATTATAAAACAAAGGCAAAAAATAACATATTTACATTTTAAAGGAAAATCACTAATTTAAAATACATCCAAGGGTAATGAAAAGTCATCCAAAATTTAAAATATAATGCTGAATAATCCGATTCAATATGAACGTTATTTCCAACATAATACTTACGAACTTCAATAGAATTTCCCTGCCAGCTGGTTCTGAATTTTTTTTTCTTTTTTAAGTGAGCAATTAAATTCCAGAAGCAAAGCTCTCAGTAATTCTGTCACAGCAGTTCTTATGTTCAAAGTGCTTTCCTGGCATTAAACCCCCTAGCAACCCAGGGAAGTCAGTAAGAAAACGTTAACATCCCATTTTACACAAAGGAAAAAAATGAAACAGATCCTTGAGAGTTATTATCCAAGATCAGAGAAGCAGTTTTGATTCTACATATACTAAGGGACAGATAAGCCAGGCTATGCCTCAGCAAAACAATTCTATTTGGCAAAGCACTTAATCATTTGTCTAGATACTTAAATGTTCCCAAATTCAGTTCTAATGAGCACGCATGTAGTCAAATGAATACACTGGTGCAGACCTAACAGTGCATCACAATAACATGCACCATGGAAGAAAAAGCCGTGATGAACAAGCTTTCAAGTGAAGCTGAGGTATACAATCTTAAACATAACTGAGGGTTGGAGCAAGGAGCTGGACTAAAGCTGGAGTCTTCAAGTGCAGAGCGACACCAAGGAAAGCAGGGCACACAAAGCCATACCTGCACAACTACACACAGGATAGCTCCAGTAACTTCCTGGGCTTTGTAATGCTATTATTAGTAAAGCTGAATTAAGACTGGACCTTTACAGGCTTGCAGTAGTCTGCTCTCCCCCAGACAATCTTCAGCATGGTTCAGGAGTTACCATGAGCCAGGGACACTCCTCAGCAGGTCATGACATTTCAGAAACTGGAATTTTACCATCACAGACATAGGCTGCTACTGTGCTCGGTAATGCCTAGTTTACTTGGGCAGATGTGATTAGTAGATGTCACTCACAGCAATCAGTGTTGCACATAGTGTGCAATAAACTATAGCCAAACCTTGTGAGCAAAATGCAGCTCAAACTTAAACATCATTGGACATCTCCTCTGCGATTCCCAGCAGTGGACCAGCAAGCGAAGGTCACAGCAGGGCTCACTGGCTGTCAGGGGAGCTCGATGCCAAGCTGTGTAGATACTCATCTAACATTAGCATCTGCTTGCTTGGCGGGCTCCAAAGGCAGTTCAGCTGACAACTCTGAATTTGCCTCTGGGTCTGTCACAAGATCATATAACTGTAGGACTTCTGGGAGTGCCTAATGCTTCTTTGATGAAGATCATGCACATCATAATATATTACAGCCTTCCTAAGCATCCTTTGAAATCAGCATTTGTGACCTCTCAGAATTATCCAGGTACTGTGTCTGGCTTAAGTGGCATTGTAACCTAAGCCAAACTTTAAGATCATTGTATCAGTTCCTTCAACAAGTTTATGTAATGATCCTAATAACAGAAATATCACATTTTTTTTATGTTAACATGGGTTGCAGCTACTGATAACATCAAAAACTGCTCCTAGTGTGGCCTCAAAATGAATAGAATAACCGTAATCAGTTCCACTATGAACAATATATATCAAACCATAGTAGAAAGGACTAATGTTAACTAGTAGTGGCTTTCACTATGGTAAAAGCTCACCCGTAATACTGCTCATGAAAGACAGAAGTCCTAGTGTATATAGGAATCCAGCAAAATAAATGTGATGAAAGATGGGATTACTCATGCTTAAAATTAAAGCACACCGCACCACCCCAGCATACCAGGAACTAGAGGCACTCCCAGCCCTAAAAGACTGAGTTCTAGAGAGTTGGAGTGTGCAAAGAACAATAAATCTGCCATCAAGTTTGAGTGCATCACGCTTCTAGTAATTACTGTAATTATCCTTAAAAAATAAAATAAAATCACCTAAAGAAGAGAAGACATTAAGCGTCAATGTACCTCTCCTCAATCTGTGCCTGATAAAGAAACTTCAAACACAGTTAACAGCCTCAGGAAACAAACATCCTCATTTTGAGATATTCCCAAAGGATGCCAATTACATAACAGGACTGGATCAGCATATATTACGAATGCTATGGACAGCATCTAAAAAAGCAACTGTACTGTTGGCTCATCAGGCAATTTTACATTCTTTTTCTACTCTGAGGTAACACTCACATAACTTAGTATATTTCCTAAAACAGCCCTGAAAGCTCCTTCCAGACAAATAACACAGTGAAAACTCAGCCTGCTTCCACTGCATTCACAGATGAGATCCTCCAAGCTCCAAATCCAACTCTTTTAAGACTAAGCACTATCATCCACTCTGCATCAAACAGTTAAACGCAAAGTACGGCTTCCACTAGCATACTGCTAAAACTTAAAAGTTAAATAAAAAACAGCGTGAAATACCAAACCTCATCAGGTCAGACTCGTGTCTCCTAGATAGAGACAAAGCAGATTTCCTGTAAGCCTCCCTAGGTCAGGGGGCTTCGAAGTGAAGGGAGACAGCTCACCAATCTGCAGGCACCCTCCCCAGGGCCAAACAACCTAGGGCTGTATCATCGAAGAGCTGCTAATGTGCAGCCCACACAGCTAACATTTAGACTTATGAGCCCTCAATAAATGTGCAAGGCTCCTATCCCCACCCCCAAACCCTTGAAGATGTGCCTTGCAATCATCACTGGTTGTTAAAACAGGACACAGTAATTACTGCTGTGCTCTCGAAGCCAAGCAGCCTTTGCTGCAATACAGCAGTTCTGCGGCATGGGGCCAACTGAAGGCTCAGCTCTATTTTAATCCCACTATAATTATAAATGATAGATGTGCAGTTGAGACGCTGCTTTTGAATTTTTTGTTGGCATGAGGGTCTATTCATGCACTGCAAAGAGCACTGCAGAGAAATATCCGAGCTCGCACTAACTGAAAGCGGCATCAGAGCCGATATAACGTCAGCTCAGGGCTGAGCCTGCGACAGCACTGCTGGCAGGACACACCACTGTGCTCTGAGCTAAATACAAAACATACCTTTTCACCATCCTCCATTAAGCAACGTTGACATATCTATTAAACACAGAATAAAGAGAAAAGGTGTTGACAGGTTTCTCTGAGGCAAAGCAGTACAGAAACACGCTTATTAGGTGTTCAAAGGACTGTGATAAGGAGAAAGTCATCGCTCGAGCTAGAACCAGGGAACACATGCTGGAAAATTAGCCAAGGGGTGGCTGGGTGGAGAGGACTACTGCATCCCACAGGCGCTGCAATGAAGTGGGAAGACAGAGAGCCAGGCACAGCACTTCATCTTGGGAGAAGATGGCCCATTACAACAATATTTTTAGTTCACATTTTTACCCCTAAATTATGCAGTATTTATCAGAGGAAAACAAACAAACAAATACAAGATCTTTTACCTTGGAAAGCAATGTTGGTTGGAATAGGATTTCAGATCAAGTAGATGCAGCTTTTACTATAGCAGCCTCTTATGTACTTGCACATATGGTAGTTAATTCGAGATAGAGTTTTGCTTCTACATGTTTTTCACTAACTGGAAGGTCTAGTGCAATGCAATATCACACCAATGATACTGTTAAGTATTTCACAATGAAGTCAGTAAGAAGTCTGGTAATTATTTACGTCACATTCTCCAGATCATAGCTATTGCATGTTATTTTCTTTCCAAACACAAAGGCCTACAAGGAGCACAAGACATGAAGAAAGGGAACTATATCACTAATACTGTGATTCAAAGATAGGAAACAAATATGAGCAGAAACAAAATAATTTCCACAGGATTTCGTTAGTTGGAGATAACAAAATCAGCCTCCTAGATCTTGAAGGCGTGCCCCATAATACATGTCAGCTCAACAAATTTGTCTGTTAACTGTTCACATGTGGTCTTGATCCTCCTTATCTACAAGATAAGATGCAGACCTTCCAAAATAGTGAAGTATTTTTCAAACTTACAACCAATATGTAATGACATGTCTTGAATATGCTAAATAAATATTCAGACAAGGTGTTAGTCACATGGGAGGGAGGGATGCAAATTCCATCAATAAAATACAAAGCAATACATAGAATACAAAGAATATTCTGAGTTGGAATGAACCCACAAGGATCAGTGAGTCCAACTTCAGGCTCCAAATAGTACCACCCAAAATTAGACGGACACAGTGCAATAAAAATAAAATTTAAATAATATTAAATAAGAAGAGGAATCTGTTTGTATCAGAAAGGGAACTCTTATTTAAGTCTTCCACGGGTAAAATGGCTGCCTGAAGAAAGTAGTCAGGCCTTCAAATTTTTTACCAGTGTACTGCTTCTCCAGCCTCTGTGCTCCCACATTATTTAAGGCAAAAGAGAGTTTGCAGCAGGACATCAGGAAATAGAGGGACACTACTTTTGACTAAATGAACCTACTAGAGGTACAAGTTTGGAGGGAGAACCTGGCCTCATCAAGATACCTCGGGACAACCCACCTCCAAGTGCACTCACACAGGGAAGCAGAAGCAAGCAGAAAATCTACCTTTCCTAATGATATTGCACAGACCTAAGAGTTTCTTCCAACCTAAACCAGTTCTGGGAAACAACCTGCCACAAAAATCTAGACATCAAGAAGTCACACTCTTTTTCAGAACACTAGACAAATTAAAATGATTATCAGAAAGCCCCATTTGTGAAGGAATGCACTCACTGGTTGCACCTGAAGTTAATGCAAGCTAATGGAAGTTGAAAAGTCCTTCAAAAGATGTCAGAATAGTACCTGTCCAGCTGGAACTAAGAGCAGACTGACAGCATCAAAAATTCAGCATCAAACTATACAGGCTTACTGTCACCAGTATTTTATGATTTACTAGCCAGAAATAATAAAGTAATAAATGAAAGAGGCAAAAAAACTATACATAGCTAAGAGAAACTGCCTTGTACTAATTAGAAACAATGTGCAGTCTGATGACATTTTATAGACTTCAATTACCATACTCTGCAGGAAGGAGCTTTCAAACATCTATATGATGATTATTCTCCACTGGGATGTCATTTACAGTGCAAAGTATTGAAAATAGGGGCAAAAAAATCAATTAAAGTCTTTCTAAATGAGCATATTCTTGATCTAAGGGATTTGAACTTTTGTATGGAAACTGGCTTAAAAAAAGAGACAAACAAAAAAAAAAAGTAGCAAAACCCCTCATATCTGATTTGCACAAAATTTAACCTAGAGATCATTAAAATTATGTGGTTTTATATAACGTGAAAGAACAAAAGTGTAATATTAGAAGCCGGGCCTAACCAAGTAGCAACTAACAACAAGCTTTCCTTATTGAAGTTTTAATGTTAGTGTCCAGTATTCACTGGATGAGTAAAGACATGCACATACTAGGTAGGAATACAGAATCAGTTTTTATTGTTTCTAAACTGTTCTAGATACATATTTTCACGTTTACACAGAAAAACACTAATATGCAAAAGTAATAGGGAGATAAAAACATGATGCAATAGGCAATGAGAATGTCATTTTAACTGGTCAGTATTTAACATATTAGCACAGAGGATTAAGGATTTTACCCTGTACACAAGGGAATCTAGTATAATATCAAAAATCAAATTAATAGAGAAAATACAAATGTAAAAAATATGAAATTACCACTTTTAAATTTGAAAGTGGTAAAACTGTTTGAATGGCTAGGTTTTCTTTTCACATCTACTGATTTTCAGACTACAGGTCTGTTATCTCAGAGGATATGCTTGGGAGGTGTGCAAGAACAATGCTGAGTTTTTTAAGAGCATATGGGAAGGAATAGCAATGGTCAAGCCTGGAAAACAGCTAGAAAACATCCCAGGCACTGAACCAAGATCCATAATCATGGTAGCAAATTTGACAAGAGATAGCTGGACTGAACACATTCATGAGCATTTTGCAAAGACAGTAAGACAGATACAAGCTTTCCTCCTGGAGGCCAAATTTATTTGCCTTTCTAAGGATAGGTCAAAAAACTACCAACATGCTGTTGTACCTTAACAATATTTTAAAGTGCAAGCAAATGTGGATTGCAGAATCTTAGTGAAAAGCATGCTATTCCTGTGTTCTAAGGCTGTCTCCTAGTAATTAAGGAGGCACCAACCTAAATGTTGGCTTTGACCTTTAATGCTCTAAGCAAGCTGAAAATCCAGCTGAGAGATCATGTTTTCTGTGCACTTTCCCCCTCTTTCTTCTCCCCTTTCACTTTTCTAGTGATGATTAGAAAGAAGCTGACACTTGCCCTCTGACATTCTGCCATATGGTCAGACAGGAACTGGACCTATTAAATTCCCATTCAAACTTCTTCACAGTTCATTTCTCCTCTGTTGGGTACCTGTAGAGAAAACTAAGAGGACATCCCAGAAAAATGATTTTATGAAGCAGGCTACTACTCAGTTTTGAAGAAGGACACTACGCAGATGGCCAATTCTGAAATGATAGTGTGTTTTTAAGGCTAAGAAATGGAAAGCAGTCCAGAACAAAGGATGAGACCTCCACCGTCTGTGGTTAATCAAAGGTGAATTCTTTCACAACCCGTGGCTGTCACTGATGCTCTGGAAAAGGGAATTGCTCAATATATGTACTATCGCATACTCCATAGCATTAAAATAAAAGTCTGAATTTCACATAAAATTCAACGTAACTGGGCTAATGCAGACTGCCTGCAGCTGAATTTCAGCAGCACAGCAGTCTCAGATACTGTTCTGAGCAGGAGCAACTACTTAAATAAGTAGAACCAGCAAGTGGCCACATTCCCTATTGTTGGAAATAACAAAGCTGGAACACCTCTAACAGGCTACCTAGGGATTACCTCAACTAAATACAGCTTTGTTATCAGGAAAGAAAAGGATTTTTTTTTGCCTGACAGCACCATAAAAACTTTTGTTCATGTTGAATGACACGTGAGCAGAGATTGGTGTTCATAATTTTCTGCTGGTTGAAGATTCATTCTTGTTCCCAATGAATTAAATGAGGCAAAACTGCCATTGATTTCAGTCAGATTACCAGTAGAGCTTACAGACGCTAACCATCAGCACTTATTAATATGGAATTATCAGCATAAAACATATTGACTACTTGATCTAAATGCTTCATTCTCATTCATCAAAACACTTACTACAAATGAACAAAGACAGAAAACTAAGCCCAGACCAAAGGTCATGCTGAACTTTATAAATTGCAGGGACTGCTGATACCCATTAGTGTCACAGCAGCATAATGTGTACTGCACCCAATCCATCCAGCGTCCATAACACTAAGCAGAAAGCACACAGCAACCCCCACTCTGTTGCTCAGCTGTTCCAATTCTACATCAGCCAGCAATATCCTCCACCCTTCCACAAAAAAGAAAAAAAAAGAAAAAAATCCAAAAATCAATTCATACAACTGGCTGTTTAATTGCAGAGTACCTTTAAAAATAATAGCCAGTGTGAACTTGTGATTATAAACACAACAGCAAAAAGCTCTTAAACCCCATTAGTATTCTTCTTAACTTAAAAGAAATAATTAATGTACTACAAAGGAGAAAAAAAGTGGTAAAAATTCTGAATTTGATTATATGAATGGTATTCTATATACATTTAATTGCATAGCAGTAACACAACCACTTTCATTACTCTTTATAGCTTCAGATACCCATTAGCACAATCCCCAAGGTTCCTTGTGAATAATTAGATTAAGAGAAGGGGACTCTGATGAAACGCAATAGGATGTGGTACGTATGAAACAGCACATCCTGAATCCAGATGCTGACATGACAACATCATGAACAGCTAATTTGCACTTCCAAATTAATACCATCACGATGATAATATAAAAGAAAGATATGCATATAAAATGAGCTACAGAAAATGTTGAAAGGAATTGAGGTACTTGGATTATAAAAATACATCTTTTTGACATTTTCACACAGTTGCAAAGGTGTAAATAGACTGAGTGGCACACTCATGAATATAGCTCTACTTAAGCTGATTTATTAGGATTTAATCCACTACTTGGCAATACGTGAGCAAGCTGTTTATTAAATAGTTAAATCCACCAAACACATACAGCACTCACATAAACAGGTGAATAAATTTCACTACACTTCATTACACATCTGTTCCCGTTTGATGCACTTAATGTTTTCATATTGTTTGGTGCTTCTGATACATGAATCAGCAAGAAAATCAGCTGTGATATATATATATATCTATTAATTGTATCTACCTGGGACATAAAAGATACAAATTAATAAGATTTTAAAGGTATTTTAAAGCGAGTCAGATACTCCTGCAGCTCTCATGACTTGCCTACTTGCATTTCTGTATTTCTGACTAGTTAAGAAATCTCCTGAAATCCATTGAGCAAAAACCAAAGATACCATGATGGAAAGGGAAACTGTCTTCTTCCACTTCTGTGGTTCTCTTTCATGTGAAGTTTAAAATGCAAGTAAATGCTTACAAGGCAGGATCTACCATTTGCTACTCAAAAATGTCAACTCTAAGTGTCCCTCATCTCTCCACATTTTACAGCATGTAATGTAAATTTATCCTATTTGCCCTATGTATTTGAGAATACATCCTGTCAAAGAATAGCACGTTTGCCTGAAGGATTTTCAACTTCCAACAAGGGGTTTGACAAAAGCAGAAGGATAAGAGCAAAACAACAAAACACCAACAAGAGCTTTAATACTGGAAACATAATATTAAAGATTATAAAAAAAAACAACTTGTGCAAATGAAATCATTTGCAATTTTCTTATGACACAAGAGTTTTTGTTACATAAAAAAAACATATTTAAAGCTAATGATAACAACATTCTCCACATTAAGTACTTAACCCGTGAAGCATCAGCACATTACTGAGCAAGGAGGTCAACAGATTCACAAGACATGCATGCATTTATACACTCATCCACCATTGCACTAATTATGACTGATTATAACTGAGACAGTTTCAGAATAGTAAACGTTTTAACTTTGTAGGAAGTCAAAATGAAACATGCTATTTTTGTACATAATATTATGCATACTACTTCTATAACAGGATTTACATGCTGATCATTCATTCTAAAAAACATTTAGAAGAAGATTACACCTTCTTCCATACTGCATCCTACCAGTCTTGGCTTAGTGAGGTTGATCCAACACCGTTTAAATCACTAGGAGTTCCTTCCAGGGACTTCAAGGGAAAAAAATCACGACCACAGTCTATGGGTTGGATATGCTAGCAAAACCAAAAATCAAATAACCAGCAAGACACACGCAGCAAGGAAACATACATGAGGAATAAGTAAAAGCATTTATGTCAATAAGAAAGCATTTTCATAAGCTTTTGCTACTGCAGTCCTCATGCTTCCTGTACTTATCTGCCTTTTTTGTTACCTCTTGCTGTGCTGTCTAAGTAGTTAGATTCTGGTGGCAAGTTAATTTTAATCACCTATAAGGCTTCACACGCTCTTCTGGCACTGATGTGAGTAAATAACACAAGGTCTTTTATTTCGAAAAGACACAGCTAACTGTTCTTAATAGTGAGGTATGCTGTACTGATCCAAGCAGAAGGCAGCCTCAGTCAGTGTAGGACATTACTTCAAAGGCCAAAAATTTATATATATATATATATATGTATATATTTTTATATATAAAGCTCCTACATGTTATTGTGCAGCTCGTAAGTCTTCCCAGCATGAACACACATATCTACAGAACACCATGCCTAAACCCCAAGCTGTCATGCTGGAGGACTTCTCTGCACAGTGTGCCTGCCCCACAATCTGTTCTCTGTAGCAGCACTAAGACCTGCTTCTGAACTTGGTGCAAATGGATATTTGCATTCCCTTCTCTGCTTTACTGTATTTCTTCACAATGAGCTCAAAGGCTGGGAGTTCTGCCCCCAAAACATGCTACTTTTGAAATGATGATTTATGATGGTTTTTTTCAGATACTGTTCCACAGTTCCATCAGGCTATGCCTAGCACTTTACGTGCTGGTATGTACTGACTTAAATCCACACAATTTCAAATATCTTACTGCCAATTTTCCTGTGGAATGGCTCTTACATGAAATGTATTATAAAATCATTATATATACTAAAACTCACCAAAAAATCAGAGAATCATAGAAACTTTCAATGGCTTTTCAACTGCCCAGAGAGGTGGTAGATGCCTCATCCCTAGAGAGATAAAAGGTCAGGCTGGACAGGGCACAGAGCACCCTCGTGATGCTGTAGGTGTCCCTGCTCATTGAAGGGGAGTTGGGCTAGACAATCTTTAACGGTACCTTCCAACTGAAGTGATTCTATGATTCTCTGAATATTGAGGTTGGAGAAGACCACGGTGATCATCTAGTCCAGTCCAGTCCAGTCCTATCTACAATCTTTCAAAAATCCAAAAAGCACAGATAGGAACTTAGGATATCATCTCAAAACACTTAACTCTTGACATGAGAAAACACAGCCAAGAGGATTCTGTGAAATATTTTATTACTTGATTAGATACCAAAAAGAAATAACAGATAAAAATGCGTAAGCCCTAAACTCTCCAGTATTCTCAGATTACTGCTAGAGACTGATAGCCACATGGCTGAAGATCGCCTTTGGCAGAGGTGGGACACTCTATGGCATGGACCTAACTTTTAAACAAACCTCTTAAAGATATTTAAAGGTATTAACAACAGGAAGTTGGTTTTATTGCTACCTCTGTTACACCCCAGCTGTATTCACCTGCATGACTAGGAACTTCACAAAGGATTTATGCTGGATTTTTTTTTTAATATAAAGAAATAATTTACAGACAAGATCTGCAATAAAGGTCATTGTTCATTCCCCCTCACTGGGCTTTTTATTATCCTCATTAATACTGCTTTTCTGTCTACAGACTTTGAACTTTCAAGCGCTTTTTCATTTAAACTTTTCTCACCTGAATAGGCCCATGGGACTTATTTGAAGGGCAACACTAAATATCTGCACATAACTCTGTGGGATTTTTGTGCATGCATCTGGTCTGATTTGCAGTGATCATAACTGAATCTTTAACCATCCTTCTCTGGGAATCAATTAAACATACAACAAGAGAGATGCAAATTGGCATGAACTGGTGACAACACTTCAATCTGAGTGCATTCACACTTTTGTGGCATTGTAAGTTGTTACTAAAAGAAACCGTTGGGAATCTATATGATTAAATTCTTACTGAAGCCTCCATTTCTCTGCACCTAGATATTACAGTTGCCCAAATTTCATAGTCATTAAAGAGAGATGTGTCTAAATTACTGCAACTCTAGGTTACTGTGACATCTTGCCTTGATAATAACGCATGAATGTTACATTAAAAAAAAAACAACAACCCAAGCTAGAGGATGATTGTTGTGTCCACATCTGTTTAAAGCAAAGAACAGCTACTTCACAACTCTGCAGCTAGGTCTGGAATCTGAGGAAAAAGAAATATGTCAGCTGATGAATTACAAGCTTAATTACATCTGGGATAAGACATTTTAGAACCCAAAGGAAAAATGATTTGCTGAATGTCAGTATGCTCAGATGCCCACCAGTGAGCAGTCCCTCCTCTATCCCAAGGTTTCAGTGAAGACAACATACATGTCAACCACAGTAGAAGAAACACAAACTAATGAAAATGTGTGTAAGCTGTAATTACACTGTCTCAGTGAATGGCACTTGGGGTATTGTGAACAGATTGTACAAGTTAATTCACACAGGGCTTAATGAGGCATTCCCTGTTCTACAAACTTCACCACTTGATTTAATTAACCTTCATACCTATACACACACTACCTACCAATCATAAGTGTTGGAAAACCCTTAAATAAACTGCAGCGCTTTAGGGCTACATTAGTAAAGTAACAAAGGCTCAGCTTTATTCACTCCGTTGTCTCAAAAGTAAATCATAAGATTTGTACGTGGCAAATTTGGCCTTATATCAGCTATTCCAAATATAAGACCTAATTTCTTAGAATGAAATTGCAACAAAGCAGAATCAATATATTCACAAAAGAAAGGAAAAAAAACTTTCCTAGATTTAATAGAAGAGCCACGAAAATAATTTGGGGAACTCCACCTTGATGTTAAAATATGAGAGGATGCAGAACAAAATAGACAGTAGTCATACCTTAGTTTTGCAGGCAAAGCTTTGTACAAGGTAAGTGGTACTTTCTTGCTAACTTTAGAGAGTGAAACAAGTACCAAACACAGCCACTCATATGTCATTTCTTCCTATGAGTATAAATTCCTACTCAGGCTCTCCAAAACTCGAAGGCAGGTGAAGAAGTGAAAAAACTGCCCTGTCTGTTCTCCTTTGGGTAGGAACAAAGTGAAGAAAAAGAGGCAGGGAAACAGCAAAGTCTCATTTCCTCATTCTCCGCTAATGAAGGGCAGCTGAATCTGCTGCCCCTGCACCATAAGGGAACAAAGAATCAGAAGCGCACCTCAGAAAGCCACTTCAATGGCACAGGAACAGTCAGGGCTGCTCTTGGCAGGCAGAGCTCTGCTCAATTTACTTTGCAGAGCTTTAAAAATTGCATAAACAACAAAACAGAAGTGACACACTTTTTTCACTTCCCTCCTCAATTAAGGTTTACATAACACATTTAACATTTTACTTCATTTAAAGAAAAAATCAAGTTGAAATTACTTAAAGCACAAATCAGAAAAACACTCAATGCTGGCTTAGCATTAAATACGAGGCATTGGAGAAACATAACTATATCTTTCACAACAGCAAAGACTGAGGGAAAGCTACAGAGATAATTTATGTGAATCTCCAAAGTCATTTCAGTAGCATCTCTCATAAAAAATTAATCTGCAAAAGTTAGCAAGCATGACACAGAGAAGGGGAACCAGTGGAGTGGAGAGAAGTTGGCTGAGGGATAAAAGGGAAAGTTTGCCAGCCATGGGAGATGAGGAGTCTATTTGCATTTTAAAATTGAATAGCCATTTATTTGGTCCAGTCCTGAGGTCTTGCATTACGAGCAAAGAGAAGCAGAAAGATCTGCCTACACATCTACACAGCAACATGGATTATTACTTTAAACAGAACAAAATGAAAACGACATACAATAAAACAGAAAAAAGAATCAATAATAAAGCAAATGCATTTATGGTTACATTTTGTCCCCCCAGACAAGAGACTCCAAGGAGGGGGCAGGAAACTGTGTAATAGAGGCTATAAAACAGGATTTTGTATTAAACGAGAATTCAGTCAACCCTGACAACTTAAACAGAAGGTACCAAATCTGTCTTTTTACTTCAGTGGCGCTACGCTGTTCAGTTTGCAACAGAATCTCAACCAACATCAAAGTCATTTTGGCAAAAAGGATAATAGTAATTCTATTTATAATATATCCCTTCAAGGCACCTTGCAAGATCACTCAAGCAAATTAAAACACACTATGAAAATATTTAAAGCATTATAAACCGTATTTATTGTTTTGCACTCCCATAAAATCTGCAGTCAGTGCAAAGCATTTTGTTTCACACCATTTTATTGATGGAACCAAATGAACAAGTGTTTTGTGCAGAATATAACGAGAGGAGCAGCTAATCACACTCGCCTGCCTCCCTAAATTGATGCTAACTGCTCAAGGGCCAGCTTTTATTTTAGATATTCACTCAGCTCTTGGGCCCTGGCTGCCTGGTGGTCACTCAAACCTCAGTGTAACAGATACAGAAAGAAATACTGTGATGCCAGAAAGTGACATACTGCCGGGAGACCAGGGACACAGAGCAGAACAGATGACAGTGCTGTTGCTGTGGACTGTCACAGGGATTGTTTGGTAGGAATGTGGCTCAAGTACAGCGCTGCGGAATCACTTACTGACAATATTATATATCTTAGTGAATTATTACACCTAGATCGTCCCGCATCTTACTTGTTTTGTACAACAATCACAGGTGACACAAACAACAGGTATTTTGTTTTTCCTTAGACTCTTAAAAATCAGGGGTCATTGAACCAAGGAGCCCTTCATTTGCTTGTGCACCACAAAATCAGACCTCAATCTGCAACAGCCATATCTGTATCGTATGATTCTGTGATTCTGTGTATTCATGGCTCCAATGTTCAGTGGACTGGAGACGTTCTTATTCTGGCCTGCAATTTAACATGACACTTCAGAGCAAAATAAAGTAATAGACTTCAAAAACCTATTTATACTGCGTATGTCCCAAGGAGATACAGCTAATAACTAATTCATTTTACATCACACACATTTGAATGCAATATTAAAACTTCCCAGTTTCTTATCTGCACAGGAGAAAAGACCCCAGTGTGGCTTTCTTTAAAATAATTAAGGATTCTTTACCAAAACATTTTAATCAGACTAAGTCTCTACTGAAGTGTTTTCTTTCCGTGCCTCCTATCTGGTTCCTTAAGAAGTCCATGACTATTAAAGATTTGATAAAAGCAGTTTGCCAAGGTATTAATACAGTGCTAATTGTCCAAGATAATGCATTTGTTTATCGTACAGTTTTCTCCAAGTTGGATTAAAATTCAATACATTATTGGTTTTTATCAACAGGAAACAAATGCAAAATAATCCAGTGAGCAACACAACTGTGCTATCTGCATCCGAAGAGGATTTGATTTAGCATTCCATTCCAGAGAAAGAGATCAGCTAAGTTTTATCCAGTGGACTAGATAGCTGAATATTTTATTACAAATGATAAAGAATTAAACAACAGATAAGAAAGAAAGAGAAGGGTACACAGTACCTAAAAACATCATTTGAGTTTCCCTTGCACTGCAACTGTGGCAATAATGAAGAAGTAAACAGATACAAAGCTCAGTGCAATGATTGTCTTTGAACTATTCTACAATTTTTGTTTTCTTTTTCTGTTCTTCCGCATTCTGAGTGTTGTAACAGCTTGACTTCAGCGTGACCACCCTGAGAACTGTGTGGTTTCAGCAAATATTGGTGCCAAAGCTTAAATAAGTCTGCAGAAGATGCTGCAAGGAGACTCTCCGACAAGTAATTACTGTCATAAGTTCATAGGTTCATAAGGTTGGAAAGGACCTATAAGATCATCTAGTCCAACCATCCTCCTATCACTATCTCTACCCAACTACTAAATCAAATCCTTTAGCACCTCATCTAAACGCTTCTTGAACAGCGCTAGGGATGGTGCTTCAACCACCTCCCTAGGCAGGCCATTCCAGTGCCTGACCACTCTTTCAGAAAAAATGTTTCCTCAGGTCTAATCTAAATCTTCCCCAGCGCAACTTCTGGCCATTCCCTCTCGTCCTGTCAGGGGAATGCACCCTCGTGCTAGGAAAATAAGGGGCCTTGTGGACAGCAACTACAAATAAAACCACTGCAGACTGCCCTACGGCTCAAAAACCTAACAAACAATGATCCAGTATTTAGCCTGGCACTTCGCTTGCTTTACAATTAAAAGGTAAGTTTGTGTTAACAGGTTTTATGTTGAAACTGTAATTAACTGCTACAGAAAACAATATGAATTAACTCCACCACTTTGTAATCCGGTGCCCCTAGGGTCCATAGTTCTACTGAGTAGCATGGCAACATCCTAATTTACTTTAACCATGGCAGAAGCAGCATAAATCATTATTTTAAATGCACGTTAAACATAAAGGCATAACTGGATACAGTGAGCTTACACAGTTATTAATTTACATTAAAGGTTACATTAAAATGCTAGATACAACAGGGAAGAATACACGCACACATCCTGATGACAAAAACATAACTGCCTTTCTACTGAGCAATCTGCACCAGAAGTACATTATAGATGAATGCTCATTTTCAAATTTATCAGCCATAAAGTTTAATGGGTAAAACATCAGTAAGTATGTCCTAAATCCCTACACTTAAAAAAGAATACAAATCTCCTTCAGTAACCCCTCAGGGGCTGCAGGGTTTGGTATTTTTCCTCCTCAGTAGAGTATCAGAATAGCACTAGGAAGCAGTAACAAGGTGACAGCTGAACATCCAGGTACACGTTAAAGCCTCATCTAGACTGTAAGAGTAGAAAAAATCTTTTACAGTGAGAGTGGTGAGGCACTCAAACAGGTTATCTGGTGATGCCCTTGATGCTCCTTCCCTGGAGACTTCCAAGGCGAGACTGCATCAGGTGCTGGGCAACCTGATGGAGCTGTGGCATCCCTGCTCACTGAAGGAGAGCTGGACTAGATGGCCTTCAGAGGTCCCTTCCAACTCCAAGGTTTCTATGACTCTATGAGGTACTAGTTTATACTTGTGCATATTAATTTTCTCTGGGAAATGGAGAGGAATCAATGTGTGGTTTGCTCATTTTTACACTGTTGGAAGACTCCTGTGGTTTTCTTGTGTTTTCTGTTTGCTCCTTTCATCATCTTTCCTATCCCTGTTCTTTAGCCTCAATCATTGTATTAAGCAGAAAAGATGTATGTACAGAAATCAAAAAACCAATACATTAACTGCTAAGATTATTAAAGCAAAGTATGTAAATTATACTAACGACCCAGCAGGTACCAAGTTGCAAAGGGTACTTGTAAGCAGGCTTAAAAATAACTAATTTAAACTAAATAAATTAAAACAAAGTAAATAAGTTCTAGTTGTTTTTCAGAATTTGTATGACGTAGAACATGGTCAGACACCATGTTACACATTAACACGCAAACAACTTCTGAAGACAAAAATCAGCTTAGCTGTTCAGATTCCTAAATATACTTAGTTAAGAGTATAACCACAGCTATTCAAAGTGATTGCCATTTCTCAGTATTTAAAACTTTGAAGACATTGTGTGCTACCAGATGATTATACTGACTGTCTAACCATGACTTCTGCCGTTCAACTCAGAGGAAGATTCTTTTTTTGAAGCTAATATTTAAACTAATCTTCATTAATTGCTGCCCCACTGTCAACTAGTTACACTAACAAGTTAAGAGATAAAAACCCAAAACAGAAAAAAATCCTAAAAACAAATATCTAACAACATTGTTTAAAAGTTTTTCGCTGTTTCCTTCAAAAGTTGAAATTATTTATTTTCCCAGGGAAATTCCTGGTTATGCGCTTTTAACATTTTGTTAAAAAACAAGAAGAAAGAAAAGAAAAAGGACAATGCACAGGTATGTAAGCTTGTTAGTGATTAAACTTGCACATTTTAATGATGGAAAAACAAAGCACTGCATAATCAATCTAGAGGCATGTGACAGCATATCAGGCTTTTGGTACCTTTAATGATGCATTATCAGATAGGTCACATTAGCACCATCCCTGTAACAGAGAAAAGTGCAAATATCTCTTGAAGACTAAGCAGTGATCTCCTCATGAAGTGTATTTATAACCACTGCACTGCAAGGGCACACAGTTACCGATCATCCTGTCTCCCTATGATGTACCAATAGAAGCTCCTGATGTGCCAGTACATCAACTTGTCAGAAACAGCTACAGCAGCATTAAATAGCAGCACTGTGAGCAAGCAGTCAATGGAGTTGCAGTGCTGAGTGTACATAAAAGTTTAGATCAGTATGCTGCTGCTGAGGAAGCATCACTTTAGCTGCTGACCACGTCTGCTGTATTATTAGATGGCAATGTAGTGAGATAAAATGAACCACTGCAAAAGCAAATGCCACACAATACCGTATAATATACAGTTCTCAGAACAAAAAAGAATAACAACAGCCCTCTTCCCTGCCCATTGTTGTGGAGAACTGAAACCTCATTTTGAAATCCTTCAACTGTGCCAAATTCATGCTCCAGCTGTTAATTTCAATGGGATTTAAAGCTCTGCTATTCATAGTTTGCTGCCTCATTGTCCATTTAGCATCATCTCATCAATACATCAAATCTATCTGGTCCTTTTGTTAGAGACCTATAGTTACACAGGCTGCTCTTCAATGGATCAGACCTACCTTCTGTATTGCATGCTTGACTGTGTTAGAATGTTTTTTTTTGGCCCCATAAAATCTCTTCAATAGTTGAAAATGGAAAACAACTCTCCTGTTTTTCTCTCCATTGCTCTCCCTAAACTTCCTTTGCTATTTATTTCTTTATGCAGCAAGGTCTCTCTTAACTGTCTAACTAGCACAACCAGCTCTCTGCTAAACCAGCTTGTAGATTTCTTTCACTGAACTACTCAAATCCGCACCCCCTGTTACTTCCTTCCAATGATGTTTGTTGTCAGCCCTTGGTGCTGAGGAGCTGGCACTAAGGTGATCTTACTGTCATGATCTAACCCTAGCTTGTAACTAGCTGCAGCATGTCATATGCTATTACAAATGCTTTGTCATATAAGAAGACTTTTAAAATAAAGGAAAAGCAGCTGAATTAAGCTCTCAAAAAACAGTAACACAAGAAACTAATTTGCCATGACAGTTTGAAGATTATTTTATATAAATTTAATTCCTTCACTGAATTACTACTGAGTTAAAGTAAAACTCATTGTGATTCTACAGTTAAACATAAAAACAGCTAACTAAACACACGAGCAAATGTCCAACTTTCTCTACTATTTGCCTACTTCTCTTCAGTGTATGTTTTTCAATGTCCCTGGTATTTCTACATTCTATAATTACTACATTCTTTTCATTTATTAGCAGAATTTAAAAATTATTTCTTCTGTCTCTTATTACTGCTGCAGAACTGTAGTACCAGCAATCTGACATCCCATGGCAGCCCTTTTCTTGCTGCAGCATGTATTTAGAGGGAGCCTGGCTCATTCCCAATTCCTACAGCAGGCATTAAGCAGCAGTACCTTAACCCAAAGCCTATGGTTAGCTCTGATTTTTTTTTGTCAGCTCCCAGATATTCCATGCATGGTGTTCACACTGCTAATGAGAAACCTCTCACAAGGTCTTTCCTATTCAGAAGTTCTCTTGGCAGATTATTCCCATGGATTCCAAATGGAGGAGCATAATACTTTTGTAACTAAAACCACCATTAAATAATACCAAAATTTCCTTGAACAAAGAAAATGAATTTACTGTACCCAAGTGCTTTGACCTGCCAGCTGCTGAATAGGTAGTTACACAATAAGTCATAGAGACTTATCTCAGAACACTAAGGATGGAGAAGGATCGAAAGGACTCACGCTGACCACTACAGGCTGGCTGAATGTCATCAGAGATCGTATCATAACTCAAAAAGCTTATCTTTTGGCTCTGCTAATAACAGAAAAAATTACCTATTACCTGTATGCCAAAGGTTCAATCTATTGCTATTGATCGAAATGGCAGACATACACTTCAATTATTTGCTGTATTGTATTAATTAAACAGGAGAACGATGGGAGCTTTTCACTAGATTCTCGGCAAGAGCATGTATTTGAACAGAACTCTATTCAGAAAGATAACCATCTGTAGACCAGCTTTGCAAGCCTCAATCCCAGTGGCATTAGTACTTAAAATCTAATATTTTTTTTCCCAGACGAGAGAAAACAGATTTCATGTAGCAGCTTGAAAGCTGCATAGAGCTAGCAAATTTTCTGTGTGTGACCTACAGTCTTCATTACTGCAGTTGTGCTCCACAGGATCAGACCGGGATTGCTGTAGCATTTCCCTTAGCAAGATCCGAATGTTCACAAGAACCCAAATGTGCCAGCCAACCCAGCTTATGGACATCCACCCCAGATCCAGCTGCTCACCCAAGTCCATTATGCTTTAGGGAAAAAAACATTGGAAGATTTGGTATTTAGGCACCACACCAAAGTAAGGATAAAGCTCAACAATTGAAAGTGGAGGCAGGAAACAGCTGGAGCTCTTCATGCAGCGTGAAGAACTGAGAAGAAACAACCAGGAAACTTCCTCACCTCTACCTGAAGCCGAAAGCTGACAGCACTGAAGTTTTCCAATTCTATATCCAAACCAATCGAACTTTTAACAGCCTCCATGCAATTCGATTAATATTCAATGTCATGCTCAGATAAAACAAAAGTAGTAGTCTTAATTTTTAGATCTCATAGGCTATCTTAGCAAAAAAAAGAAAATAAAATATTCTAGTGGATAACCACAGGAATACCAGAGGAAACAAGTCCTTTAGCATACGAAATAATACCTCAAAAAACATCACAAAACTAGTAGCTATCTGTTATAATAAAGTCACCTCCTCTGTAGTTTAGAAGATACACAGGTAAGTAACAGCAGGTAACCCTATCTAAAAAAAAAGCAAAGAGGATTTCTAGCCTCAGAAAGTAGGCTGGTTGGCCCTAAGACTGTTTAGTCATTCCCACAGCTAAAGGAGACATCAGATATAGAAAAACCCTAATGGTTAACTATCACTTAACACAATAGTGATCTAATTTTTCTTTTGATATGAGGGGTTTACCTTACAGTCAACAGCTATGCTCTGTTAGAACACCATCTGTTTTCCTTTTACAATTGCTGAGTAAACAAATTAAATGAAAAATGTACATCAAAAAAGGAGCTAAATTTTGGTTTTGGTTTTTCACTTTTTTCTTTTTCACGTACAGTAAACCCATAAAAGTTGTCCTGCCAGCAGTCTCACTGCCTACCTGCCTCTAGAGATAAATCAGTAAATCACAGGAGTGGGTAAGTTTCCCATCAGGATGCAAACTTGTTAGCAGCTGGCAGCATCAAATGCCAGAGCCAAGCCAGAAGTCTCTTTCAATATATATATATATATATATATTTTTTTTAAGAGTACTTATAGCAGGATGCAGGTGATTAAGAGACAGTCCACAATAATGGGGACAAACCATACTGTTACAACTATCCAAAAAGCAACAGAATCAAGAGTGAAATAAAGTTCAAAAATTGTGAGTATTCATAACTGTACCTTGGTCTATCATTTGGAAGATAAAATTTATCAGTGCAAGCAGTGCAGCTTGTCTACTATATTTAGGGCTAAAACCAGATGGATTCAGTCATGGAAATCTGAGGATTCTAGATGCCACCAGTCGCCTTGCGCACAAGCTTCCTTATAGCTTTCCCTAAAAAACAAAGAAATTCAAGACAAAACAAAAAAAGGTGAAAATTTTCCTCATCTAAAGTTAATTTTTTCAAGCAGGAACAAAACTGTTGACCCCCGTAAGCAAGAAAGCACCTTGTTCTCTCAATCTCTTTCAATAACAGAAAAACAGCTTCTCAATGGATTTTCCCAAACTTATAAGACTGTAAATCAAAAGCTTCGGCCCGGAACTCACTAGCTCTTCTGCTCACTTCCACCAGCGGAATTTGCAGGCACACAAGTGAGTTTCCTGTCTCATACTCCTAATCCTAAGGAAGTAAGAATTATTTTTTGAATGATCAGGCAGGTACAATAGTTCCCTCCAGATCTAGGTAACTGGAAGCCCTTTGTAGAGCTATTGAAGGGATTCAGCTCAGATTCATCAATTCATCCACCACCAAAACACATTTAACAGAATGCTTGTTGAAGCAGGGTTTTAAGAAGAAATTAGCTGCTTCACTCAATAAATTTTTAAATGGACCCTACAGCATCAGTCTATAGGATCTAGAGAACAGGTGCCCTTTCTCTTTCACTGAAAGGCTGGATCTTCTTAATGAGAAATAAGTGGTAAGAAATGAATCAAATAACACAACCATTAAAAATAAAATGCTCTATTTCATAGAAACAAATTGTGTGTCTGTTATCAAAACAAAAGGAGACAAGGTTAAGGAACCCATTTTATTAATACTGATACTTAAACCAGAGAAGTGCATCCAAACTATCAATCCCTCATCCCAAGTCTGTACAGCATCAAAAAGAATAACTTTATGGAACCTTGTGGAAATATATTTCCCATTTCAATTTGTTTCTTTTAATCTTCTTCCAAAGCCTTTCTTTTCTAGAAGATATACTGAAAGGCAAATAGATTCAAAGACTGAATAGAAAAAATATATATACCATACATGGCAGGATGATTTCAATGCTTATTTACACATGCTTACATTTGCATTCATAGATTTTTGAAATCCAGAAAAATAAAATGCTGTACCAAATGATTCCTTTTTATGAAGGTAATTGTCATTATGTGAATTTAGTCCAGGCAGCAGCAGTTCATTCAACTTAAGTCACTCGGGGGTGTATCTGCACATTTCCTACTCATAGCAGAGTGTTCCTTCTACTTACATTCTTGCTATTAAAAGCAGCACTTCTCATAACTGGTGAGTGCAAATCAAACTGAAAGAATTATTTTGGTAAAAATAAAGCAAGTCCTATTGGCATGCAGACTTTCGCTGACTCCATCGTAATTTCCAAAACCAGTGGGGCTATGACAATTTACGCTGGCAGAGGACTGGTATATGTGACTGTGACTACTTGAAAAGATTCATTATTAGCAGTGAATAGCCTGTGAAATGTAAATAAAGCATCAAATAAAGCAAGCCAAGTCTTTGAGCAGCAGATCAACACAGTATTTATTTCTTTTAATAACTGAATTTAAATCCAATTCCCAATTTTTCCATTGCTCTTTCCTTAAAAAGACAGGGTTCTTCTAAGCGAAATCCCAACCCTTACAACTTGCCTTGAAAAAGGTGAGTGGCAAGTAGACCAAGGCAATTACTAGCACAGGGCAATTTCTAAGTGAAAGCAGTCAAGATGTGAAACCAAAAACTACTAAAATTACTATCTTGCATAAAACTTCTTGCAGTAGTATATAAATTGGATGGTCCCTGCAGAAAATCCTTTCAAGACTTTCAACACTTTTGTACACTTTATGGCTAAAGAATTGTGGATGTTCATCCTTTTTCAATAGGATCAGTGTATGTGGTGGCTGAGTAACAAGTTCATGTCTATATCATTTTGCCACCACTGCAAAAACTCACCTAAGCATTTATTGGCAGCATCATTTAAAGCCCCTCCAAGATTCAACTTCATCACTCAGCTACTATTCACAATCAAACCCTTGATAACTAGTTCACTCTCTTCCTACTCAGTGAGAGCAGAGGTACCAGTACTCATTGTCAGTGTGTCCCACTTCGGTGGGACATCACTGCCTCCACAGAGAAACATAAGGGGTCTAGAAAAGAAAAGAAAAGCTCTCGTGACTTAGGAGAATCTGCTATCCACTGGGCAAGGATATTATGCCAATATATTGTACTGAGTACCTATAAAGAATTCCTAGAACAAACTGGTTTTTTTTTCAAGCTATTTCCAAATTCAAATGTATGTTTTCACGCATCTGCCATGATCAGCTGCCTAGGTTTTTGATGGCCTTTGGTATACAGCATTCCCTTTTCAAGCATGATTTCTAGTGATTTCTAAATTGAAGTTATTTTATTTGTGGTATAGCCATGATTTCAAATAGACAAAGTTTCCTATTAAAGCAGCAGTATTTTCTGTTTGTCCTACGAATATAATTGTGAGCAGAGCAGGGAAGAAAACAAACCTATCTGCAAGAACATAAGTTTCTCAAAAACCTGTAGAAGGCCTTGAGACCACAGAAATCTGTCCTCCCTTTTTGGACAGTTACCTTCAGAATGTTTCTTCTGTGCAAGTAACTTGTCACATGACCTTGGATGAATGTGCTGACACATCAGCTCCATTGTGACACTCAAAGTCATTCTATGTTACATAGCAACATTCCAGAATTTTCTGATTAGCCAAATAGCACAAGACAAGCAGCAGAATCTAGTAATACACCAACAGCAGGTAACAGACTGCCAGAAATGTGCTACCATTTTGTAACAAAATGAAAAATGTGAGTACTGTGTGCTGCAGAGGAATCAAAAACGGCCACGGGATAAATACTTGGTAATTTTTAGCTGTGAATTACCAAAGCCTTCGGAGTGTAAAACAACATGCAGAAATTAGTCCACTGATTCAATTTTTATCATAATCCTGAAAATTTATCATTGTGACTACTATTATCAGCATTTAGTCATATAGCAGAAAATATACCATAAGCACTGACTGCTGTTGTTATTCTCTGAAAACTCATATTCTGCTGTTCTCTGAACCTCTGTAGACTGTCACACCAACAATAGCTGTTCCTTCGATTACGGCTCCGGCCTGTGTGACCGATTTCTTATTCTGGGCTGAATCACCACAAAAGCAAGCCGATTGGCTACATAAAATGCTGAATACCATAGCAACTGACTTGCAACCTTGCTAGCATGCAGGAAGGATTTTGTACTTGAACAAGAGCTACAAGTGAAAACACCAGGCTAATAGTAGACGTGATGTGTAACATCAGCAAAGCAATAGAACAAAAGTCATTTAACCTCTCCCTAATCTTTCCCCATTCGTACCCTTCAACTGCAAAGGGCAGCAGCAAATCTTCAGATTCTCATTAAATAAAGTGAACAAGAAAAAATGTGTGCTGTGTTATTGATTCAACATATAGATCTAGCCAGCACAGACTCTGCCAAAACAAACAGGATTAAATATTGAAAAATCAAGTCACAGAAACAGAGCGACAATAGATGCTGACCTTTAGTTTTAATTAATAATCTTATCACTCAATAATGGAAAAGATTTGAAGTTTCTAAAGAAACATCTCAATATATACTTAATACTACACTGCCCATGTTAATGGCTTCTTTTTGGAACACATCAAAGTAGTCAAGTCACTGCCAATAAAAACAATCACTTAATGACAACATCCTGTAAAAACTGCATCAGGTTTACAAGGAAAATATAGAAAACAGCATATTTCTCAAGAATAACAGCAAGCCTTCTGCTTAGGAAAGTGTAACATTCTTTCAGGCAGATGAAGCTCACTCCACTGCTCTTAGTGCATCGACTGAAAGGGAATTCAAAATCTACCATTAAGTAACGTACCAAGTCAAGAGGACCAAGTGCAAGACCTACAGTGCAGCTACCTACATTGCTTTTGAACCTGAGACATCTGAGTTAAGTACACAACTCTATATCAGCAGATTAAGCTACTTGACCACTGCAAGCAACACTGCCGCTGAGCTCTTACTGACATTGAGCGCTATGGGCCACCCACGCCAGTGAAAATCCAAACTCTTGTTTGCATTCAAATGAAGGGAGGGGCCTTTACCTTCCTGAATTGGAAAACACTGGCTACGAGTGAAATTAAGAAGGTTAAGGGAATGCTAACCTACTTTTTACTTGGCTCTGACAGAAAAAGGCCAAAAAATTCTTAAGATCCCTTGACCCTCAAATTCAGGCAGCCCGTCAGGGAGATTACAATCATAGGAAACACTTCCCTCAGAGAAGTGAGATGCAAATTAACAAATTGTTTTTTGGAGATAAATTCATTATACTGGAAAACTGCTTGACAAATTCAACTCATGTTGCTGAAATCAGGCACAGTTGTTTTGTTTTAAGCCACTGATGTCTAAGAACTCAGACATCAAATCAGCAGTTGAAAATAAACATCTGTGCTCAGTAAGTACGTAACTCCAGGTATATATGCATTTATAGTACGTAGGGTATATGTGCACTTTGTTACATGTCACTGATAAATATGCATCCAACTCAGAAAGTATGTATGCACCTTAAACAAAGGCCCTTCTTCTCAAAATGCAGGGTTGATGCTTTATTTTGAAGTTGCATTTTTATTTAATTCACACTCTGTTAAACAGGGCAGTATCCTCCAGTTTGATTCCAGCAGATCCTTGCCATTTTTCTATCTCAAATAGAAACAGGAAAAGCAATACAAAGAGAATTCTGTTCCCCTTGATTTTAAAAACACAGAAAAACTTCCAATGTTTCCCTTACCCACCACCTAAGAGCACTTGAAGGACAGATCATAACAGAGGGACAGCTCTTGCCCGTAAGTCCAGCCTTCGGAATGAGTTTCTCTGTTGAGTTTGTTTTGATAGGTCTTCGTTTTGTATGAAGTATGAAGTAAGGATATTTTTTCATTGAGCTTTTAGCTGGTAATTCACACAGAGTGAACAGCACTCATCTTTGGAAACATGTGAAATGGTCCTCTGTTCAGTACTACTCACACTTAAACACTTTGTTTAAAAAGGCACTATATATATACTGGAGACACTGACATGCAGCTGTAAATACAGCCCTTTCACATACAGGATCAAATTTTGGTTCTCAATGCCAATAACTTAATTAAAGTAAGTGATGATTTATTTTTATTATTTCCCAATAACATAGGAAATTTCCTCTGATGAGCTCATCTCTGATGTCAGAAACGAAGAGGAAAGACAGAACAGGCCAGAAGTATGTTTGTTCACACTCTGTTTCTAAACACACACAATCAGACTTGTCTATACAATATAGAAAACATAGAATAAGGACAATAAATTATTCTAACAGCAAAGGTCAGTCTAAGCTAGAGCTGGGATATGATTTTCTTCAACATCAGCACTGAAAGTATTTTTCCATGCACATAGGGACATGAAAGAAATGACAAAGATGCAGTACTGAAGCAGAGGTTCAGTGAAGGACATAACGATAAGGCCAGGAAATAAGTTCCTGAGACAGGACACGGAATGAAAAAGTACCCTAAATCACTAATGGTCAGACGATGGCTCCAGTTGTACTGTTCCAAAAACTCTGCCAGAGGGTAAGACATGCTCAAAAAGCCGGAGAGAATGCTGCTGTTACCCTACACCCACATAGCAGAAGGGCATCACTTAAGCAGAAATACTGATACTGTTCTTGTAATAATACTTATTATGATAAAACAGCAATTTCATAGAACTACTGAGGTTTTTGATTGGAAAAAAGTCAGCATATTTGCATGTTAGGCTAATTGATGAATCGCTGGAGGCAACTCATTAATACAAAGGAAATTCAAAGCTAAGGCAGTAGAACTTCTTCCTTTTAGTACATAGTATTGCTGATACAGCTACAGCCTATGAAAGTGTTTAAAAAAATACTAAACAAGGAGTATCTCAGCAGAAGCACAGTACGAAAGTATCTCTTTTTACAGTGATCACAAGAAAATACCCAAACCATCAAAATAGATATACAGCACAGTAACTCTTGTATTAGTACAATATTCTAACCTTTCTTTTGGTTCCTTCCAACAACATTTAGATTTCTGAGCTCAAAAGTGAGTTGACCTAGACAGTTGAAGGTGCTCCACGAACCAGGTAGTCTCAGAAGAAGCTTTATAGAATGAACAGTTTAAAAAACAGGTGGGAAGAAACACTAGCTCAAAGGCACATCGTCACTCTGAAAACTGACAGAATTCCCTGGCGCGACACACAAACATCAGCATCCCATAGAAGTATGTAATATAACCTCTGCTTATCCCATTATTAAAATGGTAAATCACAACAGTGAATTTAGCAAATTTGATCAAGGACAGCTGTAGAATTAGTGGGTATATATAGTAGAAAGTCAATGCTATTTCATGCAGTTTTCAACAGTCTAGTTAAAAGAAATTTACAAAACAGATGGCACGTACAACAGAGCTGCTCAGCAGGTGAGAGACAGAAAAAGAAACAATAAAAGAGAGAAAGGGCTACAAGCCTTTGATTTTATTGTAAATCTTTAGAGTTTGCATAATCTTTGGAAAATCTCAGACTCCAAGTAACAATGCTCTGTACATGCAGCATCCAGGTGTGCCACTTGCTCTAGGAGACAGTTGTTTTCAAAATCACTTTTATTCACTGCTTTCAAAGTGACACAATACAATCAAAGAACTGTAGACATCTTTATTACATTTGCTTTTTGTGGTTTCTGTAGTCCATTGTCATAAGGGCTCCCCTGCAACCAGCCATCTGGGATGAAAACTGAAGTGATAGGCACCCTTACCTCCAAGTCCATCTCCAGAATCAACCTCATAGATGCTCTCCCCTTCCATGTTGTCTGTACGGACACAGGAGAAAACAGGATCTCACAGGTGACTTGCTCAGGCTCCAGAAGGAAGCTGAATCCACCCACTCTGCAGCCAGCAAGTGTTATCTTTCAAACAAAAACATAAAAACAAAGCCATTGATCCACTTCAGCTATATAAAGGATATGTATAATACTTTGTATATATATATATATATATACACATACACACAAAGGGCCATTTCATTTCTCCCTTAGGGCCCTAACGTTTCAAAACTATTTGCCAGTTAGTTTTAAGTCCAATATCTCAGGACTTCATAACAAAATAGTATAAGCCCTCTAAACCATATAAAACATTTGCATCAGCCCAAATTCCAGAACTACACTGAGGTGAAAGCCTCGGCACAGATTCAGGCTCTTTCTCATATGGCTTGACATGACTAGAAGTGGGCAAAATGAAGCAATATACCTACCTATCTACAGGACTAGCTTTTCTCTGGCACTATAACGAGACCAAATAATATAGGGGTTACAAACAGCAGCACAGCCTGAAGGGGCACAGGTCATATGAGCTGGCAAATTAAATCTTAAGGAAAGACTATACTTAGGGTCAACTTGAAAAACAGGCAAAGAAAGCATCTCAGTTTAGCAATGAACTTCATTTGCAGATGAAGGTAAAGAAGAGTGCAAAGATGGGTGTGGACAAAAGAATAACATCCCTTTGTGTGTTTAAGAGAAAGATAATAAGGAAGCAGTATCTCTTTTCTCTGAACTGAGCCTGAGTAAATACTTGTTTTTCTACTGCGAGTTTTTAACACCTTTTAAACAAAAATCACTTTAAATTAATTTATTTAAAAAACAAACAGAAGTGCCAATGAGTCAGGAAGCATCCACACATCAGTGCCTTTGAGAACTGAGAGTCCAAAAGCAACTAAAACAGCATGGAGTTGCTAGAGTAGTTGTGAAGCAAGCGGAGAACTGTCACACATGGGATACTCATGACCCAGGCAGCTAAGCCAGGATGAGCTCCACCACTCATCCTCATGTGTAGGACTCTGAATCTGATTATTATTTAAACAAAAAGAAAAAAAAAAAAGAATTGGAAAAGCCATCCAGAAAGAGCAGAGAGGCTTCTTTCTGCAACAAATGCATTTGGACAGGTCGAGAACATAAAATATGATGCAACAATGATGATCAAGTACATGAATGGCACGATATAAAAACAAAGTTCAGGTACCATCTGTAACCTGGAGCTAGTTAGAAAGCAATGCACTGGCTGTCCACCTGCTAGTTTCAAATGAGGAAATAATTATTTGCAAGCCTGCAGCCTTCTCTTTCACTTTTCCACGTCATTAGGACTACATTCAGATTGTCCCATGCAATTGCAGGTCATAAGAGGATGGAAAAGGGAAAAAAAAGTTCTGTATACACACGAACGACCCTCTATGTTTTGTTCATCTCCCTTCTTCAACTTCTATCAACAAGAAAGCAGTATATATTATAAACAAAACCACACTCAGACATCCAGTAAATCAACTGTTCAAGAACTACGTCATTTTGTTGATAAAAAGAAGGGCATACCTAGAAGCTTCATATCAGATGACTTCTATTTCTTCAACTTCTTCAAGCATTTCTCTCAGCATCTGCATGTTTTGGTCGATTTTCCGTTGACTGAGCCAGTGCAGGTATATGCCATGTAACAGAACACGCATGGCACTGCAAAACACTGAGCAGACTTTTCATGGAGTGAAAACCATAGGGTGATCATCTTATGCTGCTGGTGCCTCCCCTCAAAGTCGCATCAGTGATTCAAGGTGCTGTTTGAATCAAGTTATGTTTTTCAGATGGTGTGCTACTGCACTTTGCTAAGGCTGAGAATGGATCCACAGTGATGCTGATTTTTAGTGATGAAGTGTGCTCTGCAAATATTTTAGTTGGTAAAATGAATCCACGTGTTTCTAGCAATACAAAAATACTTACCAAATAAATAATTGGAACTATGTGTCAAGCTCTTTCTGAATATTCACACCTCAAATATGCTGATCTAGGACACACAGAGGAACATTAACAATTGTAGTACTTGCTCTTAAAAGCAAAAATATCAGACAATGAATACTGGATCACAAAATGTATCAGAATTTGGCCCTATTTTTACTGGAGAAACGGATCAGGATAGACATATGATACAGCCAGAATTTATTATATAGAGACACGATACAGCGATAATTTGAGAAAGTCAAACAGAGCCTTTCAAATAAAAAAACCCTTATATTTCCTTGTGGAAAGGTTTTCTTATTCTTAACCTTCTCATTGCCAATCCTGGCTTTTATGATGGATGCTCCAGTCCTCCTATACAGTAATGTAGAAGTGATTTTTGTATAAAGTAACTGTTGATTAAAGGGCACTGTGTAGGGTCTAAAAATTAAGCACTATATTTTTATCCAGGTTTTAAGTCTATATACAAAAAAAACCCCAAAAAATTATGTGTGCACCATAAATACCTACTTGTATGTCTACTTAGACACAAGTGTTACACAGCTGTATGCCTCTATCCATCTATAAACAAGAACGTGTCCTTGTGTAATGTCGATGAGGGGTCTCCTTTTGCATTATAGTAATGAACTGAAAAAAGACTACATATCTTTATCACAACCCATAGGCGTACAGTGAATGTCAGCATACTCCATATTTACTTAATGTCTGGAATTCAAGGTCTTTGTCAGTTATTGGAGAAGTTACAGATGGAACAACACATAAGGAAGATTGAGGAGAGCCTTAGCGAGATACTATTTACATAATTTTTGCATGTTTTCTTCATTGCCTTTTGCAGAGCAGCCCTGCACAGGGAAATGCACAGAAACGACCTGTGTTATCGCCACGCAATCCCACAGACTGAAAGAATCCTCAGACAAACAAACAGTAGTGATCTCTGCTCATTTTTACCTGCCTGAGTCTGAAAACGCCCCAACAAATGAAAATGACTATGCCCATTTGATCTTTCTGCAGTGAGCTTGCTATTCCTCCAGCTACAGATGTGGGGGAATGAATCCCCAGAAATAGATACATTCACTGGAGAATACATGTATTTTGATAACGTTTGAAAAAGCACAAATTGTGTCACAAAGATAATCAAAGGACGCTAAGAATATTTATATTTACACACTTAAAACCTTAAGCAAGCTTTACAACCTTAGTTCTTTGATTAAAGTCAGAAAGATCCTTCAGTTGACAAGACTTTGCATCAAGAGCTAACAAACAAACAAGTAAAATGTCAGTGCAATAACACATGCCCCTGATACCAACACAGTTCTAATCACTTATTGTGGGCAGACTCAAATTGCACTGTTCATAACAGATTCTGCACAAACCCAACTCCTAGACTTTGGCTAGTTAAGACTCTCCCCAGATGTGTACTGCCCACTTCCACCTATAAATCACAGTGAGTCTTTTCAGGTAGTCTGTACAGGAAAGTGTTCATCTCCCCTCATTCACTTTCCCTTTTTTCTTTCTTCCTATTGCAGAAGGCACAGGTGGAGAGACTGCTCCCCCTCCCCACTCACCAGACTTCTGTTTGCTGCAAAGACCCTTTTTCAGCATTTTGCATTGGGCATCACTGATGCACGGTTCTATGTGGAGAATATAGAGGATGTAACAATGAGGTCAGAAGTTGTGCCAGGGGAGATTTAGATTAGACCTGAGGAAACATTTTTTCTCTGAAAGAGTGGTCAGGCACTGGAATGGCCTGCCTAGGGAGGTGGTTGAGGCACCATCCCTAGCGCTGTTCAAGAAGCGTTTAGATGAGGTGCTAAGGGATTTGATTTAGTAGTTGGGTAGGGATAGTGATAGGAGGATGGTTGGACTAGATGATCTTGTAGGTCCTTTCCAACCTTATGAACCTATGAACATATGAGGTGACTCCAGAGAACAACTTTGCAAGATATTAGGAATACAGGTAATAGCAAGAAAAATCCAAAAGGAGTAGGAGAACATTAGATTTCTAGCACTATTATGCTCTTACACCAAACTCATCAAAGGATAAAAGTAAAATTGATCAGGAGATTTCTCCTTCTAGCTACTGCAGAGAAAAAGGAGAGGAGGAAAAACAAAAACTTGAAAATCTGAACTACTACATCAATAGAGAGGAGGCCAATGCAAGATCTCCTTCTGAAAAGGTTCACTTCCTTCAAAGCCTACCCTCGGGTGGATCTACAATGACTTATCAGTGATGCATGTGTCCTAGTCCTACACCTCTGCAGGGAGACAGCCACTTACAAGGACTGCTGCTCAACAAGCTATTTGCATTTTCATTTCCCCCATTTATCATAGGAATGTATTCAAAGTTAATGAATCAGTCCAAGCTTCTTTATACATATTTAAGGGCTTTTCAAAAGAGCAACCTACATTTCAGAAATGTTGGGAAATCTTTTATTCAGTCAGGAGTAACCGCACTTTAGTTAGTCCTACAGCCATATTCTAACAAGAAACCTTCCTGACTTCCAGACTTGATAATCATAATTCCTTCTAACAGCGCTTCCAGTAAGACTGTTTCATTATTCAGAGAAACTCTGGGCTGAATTGATTTACCTCATTTCACCACAAAGTTGCAATTCTGGAGATATCTCCATATGGAAATCCTGAGAAATGAATTTCTCTATAGACATATGCAGTTTTAAATGCTGACAGATTTTTCTATTTAGAATATCTCCAATTAAGCTCCAACTAAAGATTTTGCAAAATGAGATGAAGTGCTAACAGAACAAATATAGCCACGAAATGAGATCCATATATTCTAATCCTACAAAACAAAGTTCACAGAGGGAATAGGAATCAGTGCCAATAGATACATTTCTCAACTTCAGTCCTCCTAAACATGCATTTAAATAGGAAAAAGTGAACTCTAAGCCTGAGGGAATTCATTTATGCACATTTCCTTTTTCTTATCTCTGCTAATGGCAGGTACAATAACTTCAACACTAGGAACAGTGGAGGTCAAGGTAACGTTCATAAAATCACCTGAGGAAGATGCCTGTGATCTGACAACACACATTACCTATCGTGACTTCTGTACTCTCAACTGAACTAACTCAAATATGGAGGGCAGGGGCATGGGATTATGTAACAGAAATATTTTCGACAAAGATATGTCTAAGGAGCCAACTTCTGTACATTGAATTTTATTTTATAGTTACTAGGAAACTGTACTGCATCAACAATTCATATAGGAGTTAAACATCTTTGACTGTTATATGACTCAATCGTGGTACACAGCATTGCTCTACTATTAAAAGCATACCTTAACATGGGGGTGGGGAAGGGAAGATGGAGTAAAAGGTAACAAAACAGTAAGATTTTTTTTATTTCTAGCAGGATTTGAAAGAATAGAAATGATATTCCACTCCTATCGTAACCAGCAAAATCCCCAGGAACATACAGCAAAAACAAAGAACTAATCAACCTATTGATCATGACAATTTGCCAAAAGCTGTACAGAAAACCTGCCAACAAAATCAGAGAGAGAAAAAAAAGAACAAGTAAAATAAAAAAGCTTCAGATCAGTAATAACAGGGCTTCATTTAGAAACTTGCAGTGTATAAACAATTTGATTTCCTTAGGCTTTAGCTGAAGGCCTAAATTAAGCATGCAATACATACTTAGAGTATTTTTTTCATTTGCTTTAACATTAATTTCAAGACAATGCTGAAATTACGAATTTATGCCCAGCTTTTTATAACCAACCAAGAGAAATTTAGTTTGTATGCTACAGCAACTGTGGAAATCAATTCTTAATCTATGACCTTGTTTACCGCAGCTTGAAGCCTTGCAATAAATAAATGCCTTGAGCCAGAAATAAGAAACATTTGGTGAATCAAAGAGACAAATAACACAAATCTATATGTGTATATACAGCATTAGAAAGGTCATATAAAATACAATATTGGCTCTTTTCTTGCTGTAACATAATAACGTCTGAAAGGCAGGACACAGTAATTGGCTGCATTAATACCCAGGTGGTGAACAGGCGTGAGTACCTATTTTCTTTTCAAGTGACAATGTTCATCTTTGTAGAAGATTTCTTGTAGCCTGATGCTTTTTCTTTTTCTGAAGAGCAATATTCTCTGAAAAATACCCATTTTCTTTGTCCTAGAAGATGTAAGGACTTTCTGTAAAGCACATTTAAGATTCCTTGTGAAACTGCTCAGTGTTTCATCACTCACAATAGAAAAAATAATAATAATATTGCCAGTGCTCACATTTACCTACCCTCAGACATAATCCTTTCTTCTCCTTTCTAAGAGAAACTTCTCAAATTCTCACAGTCTATGTTATTACTTGTTTCTCCACAAGCATTACTAAAACAAGCGTGACTTCAATAGCACTACTCACAGGAATATAAACTAAAAGTATGCATCAATATTAACAGCACTCACTTTCTGAAAACAAATCAGTACCTCTTCGAAAGCACAACTTGAAGTGCAGCCTCACGAGTGCTAAGTAAAACAGACAAGAACTGTCGTGGGAATCACAGAATTGTAGGGGTTGGAAGGGACCTCTAGAGATCATAGAGTCCAACACCCCTGCCAAAGCAGCTCCCTAGCCCAGGTTGCACAGGTAGGCATCCAGGCTGGTCTTGAATGTCTCCAGAGAAGGAGACTCCACCACTTCTTTGTCACCCTTACTCTAAAGAATGATGCAAAACACTTGTTAGTAAGAATCACATCCCAAGGAGATTCTCTCAGACAACAGCAGTGTTTTACAGGTACACAGTTCTGGGAAGGAGCAGGCACTAACGCTGCAGTCTGACGTGGGGACACCAGAGCAGCAAGCCCTACCCAAGTACCCCGTTATGTAATATCTGGCACTTCATATGCCAAGTCTAAAAATTAATTCTTTCAATGCTCAGTTTCTAAAGTTTCCTCTTAGCTACTGACACAACCTTCCTTTAAAGACAGTTTGTTCCAATTCCAGGAGAGTTGCTCAGCATTTTAATCTAGGTAAGAAGAAACTACTTCCGAGCAACAAAACAACAAATTTACATTATAATGTGCAGCTAATTATAACCAATGACCCTTTCAAAATTATTTAAGATTCAATACTTGTGAAATAAAGCAAAGTATTCACTGATGGTTCTGTATCAGCATAAATGACTAATTAATCAGGAAGCTCAAAAGATAAAGAATTTGATTTATTATAAATACAGGGGCTCGCTCTCATGAAAATGATTTGCACTGCAGTTCAGGACATGTATTGATTTATGGCACTACTTGTAATTCCTTTTTATTTTTACATTTAATATCAAGTGAAAAATGGATTAAAAGTTAACTAAAGCAAGTCACATTCCCAATATAATTTCATTTAATTCCACAGCAGTACTCAGACACTACCTACATCCTAGCATTGCACTAACAGAAAACATAAAGAACTGTTTTGAAAAATCTGAAGATTACTTTGGCCAAAATTACAGAAAGAATGGCTATTCTTGCCTGACTTTTCATGATTTAATGATACCTGGTATCTGTTGCTGAGACAAAATGAACACAACTCAAATCCAGTTCAGCTGGAAACAATTGGGAGAGTCAAAAAAAAACGTTTCTGAAGATAGATTAGGAACTGATTATGTCACAGGAACCCATCACAGAGGTAGTAAGGGAGAGAATAAGAATGTATCTGTGGTCATATAGCGGACAAGGAAGGCTCTTCATGCCTTTGCTGTCAGCCACTGCAGAAGGCATTCTGCTTCCACTGAACCCACCCAGCCACTTCACCTGTCCTGACAGCTGTTTCTGGCCAGAAGGAGCACTCACTGCACCACATCAGATGCCCACAACAAGGTTTATAGACGTATTGCACTACATTCAAACTACACAATGCAGTAAAAAAATTATAGCACATATTTTATGAATGAAATAAAGAAAAAATCCCATGCATAATGTGATTACACTGAGATTAAATTGCTTAGAACTCTCTCACCCAATTGAAGTCCTCCAAGTCTGCCCTTACCAACACTAAGGATTACCTCTTTCAGTATATTTGCACTGAGGATTTTTGAGGACCCCTCACATGTGTTTTTATATATGTCAATGCACAGGTGAAGGAAGAATCACTATGACAGAGATCAGAAAAAAACATGTTTCTCATTCACTAGTAATCAGCGTGGTTCTCCAGCTTATCTTAGGTTGTTGGGGTCATTACTGGAGCTCCAGGGTCTCCAGTAAGACCATCACACAGCTGCCTGAACAGGAATACAATTGCTCAGTCAGTTATTACAGTGTCTGAATTACGTTTCATCAGTATTTGCCAGAAAATGGTGATTAAGGGCAATGTGAGAATGCTTTCAACATAAAGAATGCTTTCATAGTGTGGAAGATCTACTAGGTCTAACTTCAACTCCAGGGTTAGCTAAGACAAACGGTGCTCCTCAGGGTACAACAATAAATGAATTATCATCGAGTGAACACCCTTGGCACTTGGGTTTCTCTTCCAGCTGCTGTTGCCTGTGCTGACCAGCCATCACCATGACCCCATGTTCCCCCTCTTTTATTACAGCCACACATCACCTGTTGTCTGCTCCTTGACAGAAACATTGCTCCAGGCACAAACCTGCTCCTTCTCATGTGTTTACAGAACCAGCTGTGCTGAGCAACCCCCAGTGCTACTGCAACACCAATAACACAAATGATGTACATCTAACCATGACTTATGGCAGAGCTCAACAATATATTCAGTTAAATAGGTGCAAAGTTCAAGTTGATGGAAATTTTTATTCATGAAGCAAAGGTTTTTCCTATTGTGTTACCATATCCTTTAGTACAAATCCTCTTTCATGTTGTTTTCTTAAATCACCCATTAATTCTGATGCATTGCCGCTATTACTACAAATAATTGACTCAGAAGAAAGACAAGTATTTTCCCAAGTAGTTTTGTCGGACATTCTCTTGCTATTAAGCATTTCTTCCAAGCCAGGCAACACACAGAGGAAGTCCCTGAACTCAGATGGCTGCAGTTCGGAAGATACATAACAAAAGATGACTAAAAGACATCTGTTTCAGTCCCTGAGGGGCACGGGAGGGACTGATCCACACTGTACTTACTATCCACTTCCTGATGGGTGGATATAAAATTAAAACCCACCTCCAGATAGCTACAAAAAAAAGGCATGCAACTGTAAGTAATTAGAAAAGAGAGCAGAAAGTATGGGATACTTAGCACTGAAACATGGTCTTCTAAGACACTCAGTGAGCTTTGATAGCTCTCTCTGACAGCCTATGAGAAAGCTGGGAAATCTTTTGAAATCCAGTGGTGTGCTACCACTCATGGATGTCTGAAACTGCACGTGTAATCTCAGAGAACTGTTGATGAAGGCTATTAATTTTCTTTACTGAACTTTTAACTAATTGCTGGCTTCATACATAAATCCCTGTCCAAAAACAGTGTTCTTGTTACAAGAAGTGAACCATCTGGAGTTCTGCAATTTTTTTCATCCACAGTATTAGAGGTCAGATGGAGCTGAGTGTTCAGGAGAGGATTTGGAACCAACTACAGAAGAATAAGAAAAATCAATTCAAACACAATCTGACAGAGGAATTAATATCAAAATGGAATTCCAATATCATTTAAGAATTTTTGGTGGTTAAATCTGAATTATATACAGAAATGTAATAGTTGTAGCAAGATTGCACTGCTACAGAGCAGCACTGGGAGGCATCATGACCATGATTCCAACCAGTGAAATTCTTAGGAATATTTGTTTTGAACACAAGTTTGATGTTGAAGTTTACATTTTAAAAGGTACCTCTGTGGTTTCAGAGAAGCATTAAGACAAGGCATTTATCCTGTAACAATCATTTAGTTTCATATTTTGTTACATTTGACAGCTCTCACGGGGAGCTAAATCCTAATCTCTGCAGCTACTACCATTACTGAGAGAAAAATAGTAAATCAGGTTCAGCAGTGGCCCAGTTCTGTTGAGCAACAAGGAGAGGCTGCCCCACATCCTCCCAACACCACACATAGAGGCTAAATCTTGCTGGCAGAAGGACCACCTGCTAGTAGAAATGGGGAAAAATCATTCCTGTGCATACTCAGGTACTACCCAGTCCTTCTCAATCTCAAAGTTCAGACAGTAGAAGCTATCAAAAGCAAAGTTTAAGATTTTGCTATTCTACCCCCACCTGCTGTGGAGTCCTCCAGACAGGAGCACAGGACACAAAGGCAATGAGAGACACTCTACAAAAAGAGTGAAGGAGAAAACTGAACAGATAATGAATTTATCTGTTGTATTTCAAACAATACCATGATTGTCACAGAATGATGGTCAAAGTTACCAAGCACTGCAGGTTAAATGTAGTGAAAGGCTTTGTCTCAGAAAGTCTTACTGGGACCAGAAAGATGTCAAGAATGCACAAAAGATGTGTGCACACTAAGCTTATATCTTCAAAATTTAGTTTTTATTTACAGGAAACCCTTTAACAATCCTATGTTTCAATAACAGAACATGCAGTTTCCCTCAAAAGTATCTTCTATTTGAAAAAGGCAGATCAAAGAAAATACATTTAAAATTAAATGTGAGACCTCATACTAATTAGAGAAAAGCAAGGGTACACAATCACAGAATTGTAGGGGTTGGAAAGAACCTCTAGAGATCACCGAGTCCAACACCCCTACCAAAGCATTTCCCTAGCCCAGGTTGCACAGGTAGGCGTCAGGTGGGACTTGGACATCTCCAGAGAAGGAGACTCCACCACCTCTCTGTGCAGCTGTGCCAGTGCTCCATCACTGCACTGTGAAGAAGTTCCCACACACATTTGTGCGGAACTTCCTATGCTTCAGTTTGTGGCCATTTCCCCTCATCCTATTGCCACACACTACTGAGAAGAGTCTAGCCTCATCCCTTTGTCTCCTGCTCCTTAGATATTTATTGATGTGGATCAGATCCCTTTTGAATCTTCTTTTCTCAAAGCTGAACAGACCCAGGTCTCTCAGCCCTTCCTCATAAGAGAGGTGTTCCCTTTATCATCTTTGTAGCCCTACGCTGGACTCTTTCAAGGAGATTCCTGTCTTTTTCGTACATACACCAAGTCGTAATATAAATAAATACGTAAAACATATAAAAACATTGCAAAGCAAGAGCTTCATTCGTTTAACTTGCCCTGTTTCATGTACCCATTACCATCCTCACAACATTTTTTCTGATAAATGAGTCCTTAGAAGCAATCTGCTGTTCTTGTCTGGGTCATTCATTCCCCATTCTTGTGAAAAGATGCCAATGCCTATGTTTAGCGAGTGAAACAGATCTCAGTACAGCCAACTATAAACACACAGACTCTACCTTGCCCAGCTTACAGCACAAGCAAAATATGAGAGAATCATAATCCTTAAGATTGGAAAAGACCTCTAAGATCATCAAGTCTAACTGCAATCCATCCCCACCATGCCCACCAGCCACATCCATCATTGCCACTCATCCAGGGTTCTTGAATACCTCTACTTAGGTAGAAAAATACCACAACAAGGAAAACACCAGAAAATAATGATCCTTACCAGTGTGAAATCATCAGCATTGTGGAATGAAAAAAATTATTACATGCAGACAAATCACAATTCAATTTGCTGTCCAGCTTCTGTTGCCCTGAGTTCCTCAGATGTGTCCATCTCAAAGCCACTACAATCTGTGCTCTGAACTTGTAGCATATTTCTCCATGAGTTATAAGAAACCACACTCATGCACCACTCACACCAAAAAAATCATTGTTACAGGGGTAGAGTTAATTACCTAGCTCACCAGTGAGCTTGGCACTGTCTTTGCACCATCAGCTGTATAACTGCAACAGGGGAAGTACACAGGCCACAGCATGACCTGCCCACTGTGCAGGTGCTCAGCAGAGAAAGCGTGCTATAAAAATGCACCAATCTGGCTGCAGCTTCCCCACAGTGTGCTCTGTACCTTTAGCAGACACTGCACTGAGGGAGAATTCACAATTCTGATTGATTTAGCACTGAGATTCCTCTGTCATGAAATTACAACATTGCTGCAAACAAATTACAAAATCACGAGTCTTCTAAAAGGAACAGGTATCCAGATCAGTGCTTTTGTTCAGAATTTTCCTCTACTGTTCCTGTCATAGAAAACAAACAGGACCTTGTCTTCCCAGCTCCAGTCAGAAATTGAATACAGCGTATCATTCTTTTCTACTTAATTAGAAATATAAGCCTTATTTTTTTTTTCCTCCTTTGGCACATCACAAGGCAATATAAATGGCACTATGTCCGTCAGCACTACACAAAAATATCACAGATAAGCACTGGTAGACAATGCTACAGTGAATTCCATAAATTCCAGCCATCTTTGCCCTAGAATTCCAGCTAACATCTCAAATTCAGACATCTTTCTTCTGGAAGTTCAATTCTATTTTTGTATGCATACCTCATACTGTTTTCGCAATATTCCATCTCCTGAAATGCTTTCAGTGTCTGTTCAAGTACTTCACTACAAAATAAAGGTGAGAATTCCCCAGAGCAGTTTTACCTGGGTGCTCAAAACAAAATAACCAAATGAGTTAAAAAGTTACTGATGGTTTTGGAGGATCATTTTCTTGTTTGCTACTGGCACAGAAATTGTTAAAAACAAATAATTTATATTACCTGCATCACAGAGTATTCTAAAGTCTCAGGCAGGACTGCTGTGTGCAAACAGAAAAATGTATCAGTAATTGTAGGGCAAATAGTTCTAAAGAAAGGAATTCAGATGGAATAGTACGGAGGATGGTATATTTCCGAATTGCTTTACACTGATGGTACACGGACTACTGGGAAAGAAAAGGAAGGCTCACCATTATGATTATCGAGGAGTGCTGATGACTCCACTAGAAAGGGACCTCCAACAAGAGATCCTTCCCCAGTGGTGGTCAGCCCTTAAATGGGGTCTGGGAGAGGTGGAGCCAGACCCCACCCCTTCCCATCACACAGGTACGTTACCTTCACCTGTGCCCCTGCGGCTGACTCAGTACTTGTCTCAGGTGATCAATCAGTGGTTCAGGCCGTGATTCGACAGTTCCCATACAGCAATGAGTTCCTTCTGTGTGAACACTGAAACCCCTACAAACACCACTAATAGGAACTAAATAAATACATACATAACTTTTTCCGTACACGTTTTTATATAGCTGCTAATTAGCAATAATGTCCTGGTCCCCCTAGAGGTGGATGGAGGACATAAACCCCATCTTCCATAAAGCCCTGGAAGATAGGTGACAAATTCATCCCTACGGCCACCATAATACTGAACAATATCATGCTGGGAGCCCACGATAACTACATGGCAAAACGACAACAGCACTTGCACAGCCTGATACTTGAGTAATGAGTTCTCATTTCTGATAGCTTTGGTTCCTCAGTCTCCCTTTCACTTACAGATGCCAATGACAAAGTTGTGATAATAAGGAATTCCCTCCACTACATCTCAATCATTTATTTCTAGAAGTCTGGCACATCAAAATATTTCTAAGTGCATTAAATAAGCATTTGCTTTTGAACAGCCTAACAAAACTTCTTACTGATGGAATCTACATTAGGTTCAAATCTGTCAGGGAAATGTTTTGCAAGAGATACCTCCAGCAGATCTGAAGAAGCAAAGCCACTTGCATATAGAGACCTATATTATCTTCACAAACAGAAACAAAGTTTTAGCAAGAGGAGTACCCAACTGGGTCCATGCACAGCCCACAGTGTTATTATTCAACACAAGCCTCCTACAGCCTCAAACCAACTCCACGAGGTTCAGCCAAGGCATCATATATATGCTCTCCAAGGACTGATTTAACTTTTCTATGCTCTCAGTCCTTGGACACAGCCAGCAAGGCTGTAAAATCACTAGGATATAATGGGAGGTAAAGAAGGAATAATCACATTGAAGCTCACAGGACAGCAGTCTAAACCTACAAATGCTGAAGCCTTTTCTCATGTGACCAGTCACACTGGAAATCAACAGAATTACTCATACAAGTTAGGGCTCCAGGATCAAGGTTCTGAGGATTATCCTGCCATATTTATTCATACTCTGGCTAACGCCTTGTCTTACAAGTACATTCCTTTAGATCACCATTAATCAAGGTAAATATGCAAAAAATCAGGCTTTAAATTGATTACGATTTTAACACATTCAAAAACAAAGACAGATGCAGCAGGAATGAAATGCAATGTGAGAGAAGCCCCTTTCCATATTTTTTGTCTGTACTGTTTTTTTAACTGTATTTTTATATTTCAATTTAAAATAGAGTTTAATGGTGCTAAACTGTGCAGCTGCCTCAAAGATCTGAGTGACCTAGTAGAAGATTTGGGCTGAGTGCTTGGCTCAGTGTACACGGGTGTGTGGGAAGCAACCTCAGGACCTCATGGGGGTTTGTCAGTGCCAGTGAGAAGCTCACAATCTGCACTGCATTCGGAAAGGCTGAAAAATAATCAACTCCACAGTAATTTATTAGCACTATAAAAATGCCAAATAAGGTGATTAGCAAATATGTCCAATGTTATAATACCTAATGCAATGGATTGTCATCATGATCAAGCTTTTAAACTGAATTTATGATTTAGTCACAGTTTATTTCCCAAGAGGACTCTACTGCTGATTTTACCTATGAACAAAACCTTGCATTCCTTGTTTCACTGACAAAAAAATAAAAATTGTAAATAAGTTATAATGGAATGAACAATATTCTGAACCGTATCATTCAAACAAAAGACAAGAAAAACCTGGTTAGGAAAAATAACTCTTTCAGATGTCGTGGAAACTAAGAACACTAGATTTGAATTGTTCCTTTGTTATCACACCTGCTTACAAACAGCCACATAAGCAGAGTTAAACAGACCTGCAGGCTTCAACTACAAATGATATAGAAATTTTTTACAAAAGCATTTGAAGCTGCAAAAGTGATTCACCATAGCCTAAGATCTTTGCTAAGCCTTTGTTTCCATTTTCTGTATTACATCTGTATATTTCAGAGATTTAAATTCATCTGAAAACAGAACAGTACTCTCTGTATTTGAAGTATGAAACACTTAAATAAACCCAGGAATATACATGAAAAATTCATTTGTCACGGGTAAAAGCATCAATTATTTTTTTCTGAAGACTCATATCAGTTACATAATTTGAGAAGAAATAATCTACCACGTATCTTCTGGTTTAGGTGACAACTACCTATTGCAACTGCAACAATGCATACACCATGCTTTCATACAGCGTAGGATGTTGTGTGTCTAACTTCAGATAGACCGATTTCATTAATTGCAAAATAATCTAAAAAAGAGCATTAGTTTACCAGCTTAATGAGTGTTAATATCTAAATTACATAGTAATTATGGAAAGAGAAAATGTTAAGATACGGCTTTACAACAGAAACCTAATCGTTCATTTAGATACTGGAAACCAACATTCACTTTCTTATCAATTTTTGGTGCATTTCAAAGCATGCCTCCTGGTCTAGTGCTCTAAAGCTCCTCTTGTACACATGGCTGCCATCAGTAACTGCTCTTTTGCATCACATTCACAACCAGACTGCATTCAGTTATCCGCATGCTACTTAATAGATGTGTATGTACATAAAGCATCCGCAAAGTCTCCGAAAACAAAACAGTGCAAAAAGAAAAAAATACAAGAGTGCCATCCAACCAAAAAGCATTACCAAAATGTGACAGCAGTCAAGCAGAATAATGCAACCTCAATGAATCCAGCCCACGCCGCTTTATGGCACATAAAGTGATTATCTATCAAAGACTGGTGGTTCATTCAAGACACAGGGGCAGTCTCCATCCAACAGTCTGTCCTGGCAGCAACAACTGCATGGACAGAGACTCATCACCCACTCACCTCCAGAAGTGACCTCTTCCGAACTGGGTTGAGGAACATTGGCAGGACAATGTGGGGAAGCTTGCATTGCTGCTGCCCTTGCTATACCTCTCCTGTGGAGAAATAGAGGACTCAATTTCCAGGGCTGTCAGCCAGCACCTTCCACATTACAAGTGAAGGAAAATGAAGCTAATACATTTTGGGGTGTAGTGCCGAACCCCTGTTTGCTACTGTAGTATTTCACATCTTCTGTGGAGCTCCATTTGTCTGCTTGGACAGCAAGCTGGATTCTTAGGTTCGTGAGTTGATGGTACTCTTACCAGTTACCTATACAGCAAGCTGAGATGTGACAGTTAATCAATGTTACTAGGTACATAGCCTAAATAAAATAAAATAAAATACATTAGGAAGTGATGCTTAAATTAATCCCTCAACCCAGACTTAACTACTACGTGCCATTGGGTAACTCTTCCTTCTCCCTCCCTTGCACAGTGACACGTTTCTTAAGTCTGTTCTTTACACATTTCCTTTGCAGATGATTACCACATGGATTAACCTAATTGAGAAGCAGTTCTTTTCCTTTTCATGTTCCACTCATTTCATATACTTATTTTAATTTCATATTAATCCAAATAGAGTTACCACCAGAATCAATCCTAAGAAAGACAGCTTTTAAAGGGAAAAAGAAAACCTTCCTCTATCCTCATGCTTTCCAGCTAGGCCAGCAGTTTTCAGCCAACAGTTTTCAGTGTATCATTTACAAATGATTTGTATATAACAAAATGCAATGCATTAGAGAGAAAAAGAGACAAGAAAAAAAAATATCTGAAGTATATGAATAAACCATTCTTTTGAATGTGTTTATGAATGCAATGTTTTACAATTTCAAAAACAATTCTCCAAAGCCTTACTGAAATAAGTATGTTTGCTTCCAACAGTGATCTCTGTGCATCTTTCAGCAGTACTACAATGCTTTCTGTTGGAGGAAATGCTGTCAAGTGTATGACCAACCCTTTTTGTCCAGTAGTAGCGTGCAATGCATACCGATGTTCATGGGCAGGAACAATTTCTCATAATTAACCAGAATGGTATCAGCCTTTGTTGCATTTGCAAAGTTAAGCAAACAGCAACGTTGACTTTGTGACTTAATTGAGAGTTAAGATAAAGTCTGTAAATGTGAGTTTTAGATATACTTCAGAGCTGCTGAAAACCATGGGCAGCAAGCAAAAAAATATAAAAATAAGGTTAAGGAGCTTTGCAAAGAAAAAAAAACGTATCCACTTTTATTATGTCAATTGCTCAAACTCAGACATTTCACTAGACGTGTGCTGAAACATGAATGCAGAGGTAAACAGAATTTTTCATTGTTTATTTGGACTAAACAGATTCACATATCACATACTTCACCAACAAAGATGCCACATGGCATTTTCTAAATTCTTATTTTGTGGCCTTTCCTTGTCAAAACTGCATACTGTATTTCTCTTTGCAAAGTTCCTAACTTCCAGCATAAAAAGCAACAAAACAATTTATTTCTGACTAGATAGTAACCTTGGATTATGATCATGGCTTATTAAGGATGATGATTATAAGCAGAATTTGGCCAGGATATTTGGATGAGATGTCTCCAAGACAAATAGTAGCATTGGTTTACATATGTAATATATACTATACATATATCTATATTAATAAGCACTATATATAATACTATATATTTAGTAAGCCCAATATGTAAATAAAAAGCAAGATAAATTAATCTGGCTTAAAAACACAAGACAAAGACTGCATCCTGAGTACTACATGAGTGTTACGTTTACTGCCCAGGTTGCTGTTTCATTGGGAGTGTTGGCTGAGGCCATCACTGAAATCTAAGAATACAAAAATACATATTCACTGTGCTATATTCTCAATATTTCAGAGGTTCTAAGACAATGAGATGCTTTAACCACATAGATTACTGTGACCACAAAGAAATGCCCACAAAGGCCTGTTTTAAGTCTTTGTGCACAGGTCTACCTAGTTGACTATACAATCAAAAGACCAGAAATGAGGAAAAATGCATTGAGCAAAAATTACACTTTTGCTCCCTAGTCATATGAGGAAGCAATTCTTCTAAGTAACAGGAATTTCTGTAAGTGTATTCTTTTTCTTCAGGTGAAAAACACTAGGAATATCACAAAGAATTGTCATCGAGGAACCCTGATGACTTTAGGTTTTACGTATGACCTAAGCCACCTCAGAGTCACAAAAAAAACTTCCTGAAAGTGACCACAGTTCACTGATAATCTAGATGTTCTGGTAACAAATTTCTTACATGACAGAGAGAAGAACTCAAATTCTTTGAAATCTTTGAGGATAATTTCTAACAATCCCTTGAAAGCACTGGTAGCAGTGGAACCAGGGTCCATTCAAAACCACTAGCATTACTTTCTTTACCCACCCTCAAATGCAAACCAGTACAAGCTGCAAGTAAAAGCACGAGTTTCACACAGCAATATGAAACAGACTCAGCACGGTCTTTTGTTTATTTTAGTAATCTTCAAAAATATCAAAGGCCAAGGCTTTGACGCTTTGAAGGTAAGCTGTATTTGTTCCAAAAGCAAGCCTTAAGCATTCAAAATGCATTAAATGCATCAAAGGGCCTTTCCTTTGCTTACATCCTATGGAATTTCTTCCTGTAAGTTAATTATTGTACCTCCCCTGCAGTCCATGTATCCCAAGCATTTCAAATTACACTTTAATAATATGGGATAATTCGTAAACATGGACTCATTTTCACTGTCTGCGAGAGCAGTTCATAGACTGAAAACCGTTTCCTCACGTAAGAGTGATGTATTCTCCAGTGACCAATTAAAGCTGAAAGTTCTTCCATGACAGAAGCGCATGCTGCTTTTTAGGAAGAATTCACCTTGCTGCTGTATTCAAAGATGGAATTTCCCCTCAGTTTGAACGTCATTAAACTTTTTGGTGCATTGTGGTAAACAGGTTAGTTTTACGGAATTCCTTTTGTAAACCTCTCCTCCCTACTTGTCCAGCAAGATATTCTGTGAAGACATTTGCACCAAGAAATATGCTTCAGAGATCCAGAGCTCAAACAGGTGATATCTTTTCCCTGCAGCTTACTCACAAGAGGTTGGTATGCTTCCACCAGTGACTGAATCAGGAAATCCCCATTTTAAAACTGATTAAAGTGACAAACTCTGGATCTGCCACGCTGTATTTTTTTTTCTTCCTACAACGCATCTGTGCTAGTTCTTAAGACAGAGCCTTTTATTTGATACTGGGTTCATTTTTTTGAGGTAATGTTTCACTCCTGCAGTGATCATTAGCTACAGTGAGACCAGTCCACAGCTGGAAGTGAAGAATTTACCTAAATATTCTGTACAGACCATACACAAACACAAATTATATACCTTATTTTGCTACTGCTGCAATATGAATGTTTTTGAAACTCTAAAAGCATAATTTAGAGGAACAAGATGAACCTGTCAAATCTACATAAACCCAGAAGTATGAAAACAGGCAGCTGATCTTGAGGAATAATTACTATTTTGTGGAAAAAGTACATTTTCTACTTTTCTACAGATAACCCTGAAAAATATACGTAAAATAAATTTGTTAAAGGATTGCAAGTCTGTTACTGATGTTCATGAAATATCTTGTAATTTTTTTTTCAGAGTTTTAATTACACTTTTCATGCTAACTCTCCTATTAAAAGATCTTCTGGATAGCATTAATTTGAATTCTGCTGCAACATAAATTAATACAACTTAGACAAATTTATCAGCCCTTTAAATAGCAAACTGATAATGTGTCCACGCAGTATATACTTAAAAAGAAGAAAAAGACATACAATTAAAATCTGAACTACAATTACTTTGCATTTCAGAAAGTTAAAAGTAGCCTGAAGCAAGATTATTTCAAAGGGAAAATCTGGACAGAGCTTTGCTCCAGGAAAATCTATGAGAGTATTTAACAGAAAAAAAATAAGCAGAAATCATAAATCATATACAAGGAAGAGGCAAAAAGGTCAAAGAAAAGGAAATGAGTTTAAGCCTAGGTTATTATAAATTTGCATATGCTAAGCTCCTAAGGAAACCTGCAAACATTTTAGGAACGTAGTATTGAAATGGACAACTTTAATAGTATCCTAATTTTTTTAAATGTTATATTACCTGTGAGAATTTCCAAGTACATTTCCCACCCCATTGTGCGAAGAAATAAAATTTTAATTACAAATGATTATAATAAATATGGAGAACCAGTTCATTTGTTTACAGAATACATTTTAATAGACTAAATATATAGTTTGCAGATGAACAGGAATGCAGTAAGATTAACCAACACTTAAGAAATCCTCACAGTTTCAACTCCCAGGATTCTTTTATGGAGAAATAGCAGAACGTACCTGTATTTCCTGACATGTGTTTCCTGTAAGCTTTACAGGATCTAAGATTTATTAATATAACAAAATAAGGTCAGATTTCTAACTTTATTCTGGTTTTATTCTGGTATTGAATCTCTGAAGATTCAGTATACTGAAATTTCAAGAAAGTTTTTTCGTAAGCAACTATTTCACCACCCACTCTTGCACTGAGTCCTGAGTGAGATAAATTCTTAAAATAAATAAATAAATAAACACCAACAAAACTCTTGCAGAATCAAGCATAACATACTAAATACCCATGACAGATATACTACTGAAGACAAAAACAACTACAGTACTAAAGTTACCATACAACATAATTAGAAAAAAGACCTAGATGTAGTGATCAGTACTCTCATGTGAAAAACAAAAGTATATTTGTATATATAAGCAAATTTTAATGGACTTCATATACGTACATACAGTGCAGCTATGCACCATAATCCAATATCACTGAAGCCAATGGCAGATTCTTAATAGGCTTTGCTCATTGCTAAATCACAGTTACATAAAGGCTGTTAACAACTTGTCAGGAATTTAAAGAACATATATTTGTTATTGTATGGAAACATGGCTGTAAGTGTCCTTACAAAAAAAAAAGTATAACATTCTTTTAAAAGTCTCTCAGATTAGAAAAAATTATAATGGAATTAAAGACCATTATTTATGTAACATTCATTATTTCCAGTCACTTCCAATTCTATTTTTCATTCTGATAACAAGTGGTATACTTAAAAAATGAAGCCCCAAAAGCTTTTCCCTCACAAGAACAGGGTAAAAGCCTGAGCCCACACTCCAGACAAGACGTTAATACAAGCATGTTTTGCTGGGACTTAACCCACAACACCTGCCAGATCTCCTTCCATTTCAGACACCCTCCCTTGCCCCTGAGGTTCACATATAGACTGGCCAATGACTTCAAGGCCAAGACAATTTTGAGTTGCATCTGTGACCTTTAACAAAAACAAAAGAAGCAAAGACTGGAATAGGATGGCAATCCAGGATCTTGCTTTCATGCGTTTCAGACAAGGAACCAATGACAGTATTTCTGCCTGTTTATTTCTTCCCTCAGCACTGCTAAGATGTACATATATATCCCTGACCTCTCCCAGGTCTGAGCAGTGAGTATTATTTCCACAAAGAGAAACATCTAGAATTTAAAGCTCTGGGGCCCTGTTTGAACAGAGATGGAACAGTCGCCTTCTGGCAGGAATTAAAGCTGGTATGGAAATTTCAGAAAAGGAATTAAAGGATGGTCTGGAAATTGGCCAAAAGTAGATGAAAGTAACTTCAGCTGCATGAAAATACATACCAGAAGCACATGAAAGGGGGACTTGAAGGCAGACTACGAGGTTTAAGAAAGTATCTGCTGTTTGGGCAGAAGTCTGCATGAACCAAAGGAAAATGTAAATTATTCTTCTGAAATATTTAGTCCCCAAATATCCGTACTTCTTTGTGCAATTTCCACAGTCTTGGCCACATGTCAGACCTCTAGCAGAACAGATGTATTTGAGATTCTGCCCAGATTTTGAACTGTAATAATTGATCAGCATGTCCTACTTCAAGTGTTGTACGTTCCTAGAACTGAAGTTCAGATTCAGAAAACTTCAACTACCTATGAGTTAAAAGATATTAAGAACAGAGAAACTAAAGCATCCACCTGTTCAAAGCATTTTGGTTTTCATATTAACTCTGTTTTTAGTTTGTCTGCAATGCAGGAAGCCTCTCCTCTCTGAAACACAAGCTCATAAGTTTCAGTATCATTTTCCACTCATATAGCAGGGGAAGCCAGAGCAGGTCTTCTCTGGGACTCACCCATGTAAGCACTGAGCCAGGCCCTAAACAAGCCACCGTTTTACTGAAACAAAACATGACAAGTGAGTAGTTCTTAAAGCGGCCAGCTTCAAAAGAAGAAAGAGACCATCCCTTGCTATGATCTGGGTAACCTCAGAGCTGAAAATAGGTGATGTGGGAATTCTGAATTGGATAAAAGCTCCAGGGAACTGTTGTTTTATTGCTTATAAAAGCTATTAGGATGAACAGGCGCTTTGCCTCCTCTCCATTTCTGACCTGTGTGCTACAGCAGTACTGTCAATATACTCCATTCATCCTTCCATCAGTAAAAACACCTTTTGAAAAATAAAATAAAGACACATTGAGAAAACATCCCTGTGCTCCAACAGAAGGCCTCTCAGTGGGCCACAGAACAAAGCAGAGAAAAACACAGTTCTTTTGATAAATCATGAGAATCACTGCCTACAAGCTGTATGGCACAGGGCTTCCCCAAATGCCTTGTCCAGGAAAGACCAGGTACTTGGTGGAGCACAACAGTGCTTGAAACTGTGCTCATCCTCTGCTAGGGGCAGGTTTAACTGCCACAGCCTCACTCAAGTGTGTCTTTCTGTCACACATAAACTCCTATCCATCTACCTTTTGTACATATGACATGCAGGTGTTAGCCATACTGTTATACTTCACCTGACAAGCATATATGGGGATTCACTTAGATAATATGACCTCAAAATCTGGAGTCAGAAGCTCCAGACTGCACTGAGTTTTGAGAAGAATACTTGCACTGCTCAGTTTTGAGAAGAAAGCCAGCAAAGTTCCTTCCTGCTCAGTTATTCAGACCCTGTTAGGGTGATAGAGCATACATTTTAGGCATTTAAAAGTCAAATTTTTTAGCGATCACACTGAAGTTAGGAGCACTTCTAACATAGAAATTCACACTTCGAACATCAGCAAAATTCAGATACTGTTTTCTTTTTAGTCTTAAAATTTCAGGAGATTTTGAAGTTATTGGATGCATTAGTATCTTGAAGACTCACGAATGTATACACTAATTTGAACAATTTATAAATGGAGATGTCTGGAGCTGATATTACTTAGCACGAGGAATACCAATATCTTGGACATATTTGCAGCATTTCAGGAAAGGAAATGGCCAAAGTAGGATTTGTTAAATAAAACTTCAAATTCAATCGCTAACAATAATATGCCAGTCATAAAAACTGAATTCAATCACTAAAACATGAAACAAAGGAACAGCTTCCTGTGCTAACCTCAATATAACTACATGTATTAAGTCCCATCTGTAATAACCAGGCTGGTGTTTGCTCTGTGGAGTCTGAATTGCTAATTCCTCCCATATACACCAACTTCTCAGCTTTCAGGAACAGAAATCGTTTTCTATCTAAATATACTTACACTTAACAATCAGAAATGAATCCCTGTGTAAACAAGCTCCATGTTGGTAATCATCTTTGTTAGTATTTATTAATGGGGCAGAAGCACTGCAGCTTTCCACGTTCACATTTAACATTGCTGTTAACACCATTATCCAGGTACATCCAGGATTACAGTAAAACATTTTTCCAATACGCTTGTAGCCCATGTTTCCTCCTTTCCTTCTACTGTGCTCATATAACATTAAAACCTTCAAAAAATGTGAGTTTGATGAGGTATTATGGTCAGGATCACTAAGTACATCTTCGCAACACTGAGACACTGACATTTCTGGTGCACATGTAACAGCTGACACAAACTATGGGGTTCTGGTGACAGATGGCAGCTTTATCCCTGCACAAGTCAGCACTGCTCACTGCAACCTTTGCTCTCAGAAGGCAGGTGTGATGATTCCTTCTCTGCTAGCAAGGGACAAATTAAAAAACTGGCCACCATGCTGGCACAACGAGGGAGGTTGCAGAGCCTCCCTCCTTGCAGTCTTCAGAAGCCATCTGGACACGCTCCTGGGCACCCTGCTCTGGGTGTCCCTGCTGGATCAGGGTTGGAACAGATGGGCCCAGACGTCTCTGCCAATCTCAACCATTCTGTAGTTCTTTGACTTTCTGAAGAAGCTGGAATCAGGCTGGCAGGCTGACCAGTGCCATTCCCACTCCTGTCCTCTCTGCTGACACTCTGCTTGTCATAGGACAGGCTGCAACACGTTTCCAAGAGAGAGGGAGAAAAGCAGGCAGCTCGTACCGCAGCTCTCCCTGAATAAAGAACAGTTTGCCTCCAATAACTGCATGCACTAGCAGTTCCAAACTAAACCCCAACCTTAGAATATCTGGAAGTTAGTTTGAAGGTACAAAAAAGCGCAAGAAACTTTCTCAATATTTCTACCTAACCAAAAAAAATCAAGATCAAAACAACAACCAAGCATTTATACTCTGGACAAATCACATTCTGCGTTCCTTTCTGCAAGACGCTTCAAAGTTCAAGCCACAAAAAAACCTTCATTTGCACATACTGTAAATCCTTGCAGATGCTCAAAGTTGTAATAGATCTGATCATCCCGTGCTCATCACCAGCACAGGACGATCAGAAATGCAGGGACACTGTTTCTCACACCCACTGCATATAGAAGGCTTCATTCCAGACACAGCAAATCTCACCTCCCAGTTCAGCAAACACTGATGGACGTAGAACAAAACAGACTGCAAATCAGATGGGACATACAGTACCCTACGATCAGGCTTTTACTGTTCCATCTCCCAATGCTGAAACTTGTAATAGTCACACTAATGGTTGTACATTCCCATTTCAAGTGTAGCATCTGGTCGGAACAGACACACATGGCTTGGGTGCAACATATACACAAATGCACACCACACAAAGAAAATCATGCTTCGTGTTGCTGGGTCTTCTTGGATATTGGATATACATAAATAGTAGAACAGATTTATACTATATGAGAGTCTCACCACAATCACAATTTCCTGAAGAAGAGTTAAATAGGACAAATTAAAAAAAGAAAGCAAATAAACCTCTGGCTCACGTTTAACCCTGTCTTTCCCAAACAACAATGCAACAATCGAGAAGAAAGAAGTGTGTGTGACCAAGATCTGCGTGGCAAGCTCTACACTCCAGCCTTATCTCTGGAAATCACATATTAGTAAGTCGATTAGCAGAAATTAGTAATGCCTAATGCTGAACTACTGGCCAATTTCCAAGTTATTTTATTTGAAAGAAAGACCCTCTGGCAGAGTTATGAAGTTGGCATTCGGTGCTTGGGAACAAGGTGTTCATTTTGACCTAAAATCTATGCCTGTAAGCAATGCAAAGGACCACCTGTCCATATGGCCATTTTTTGATTGTCAGCATCAGGTGTCCCAGAAATTTCTTTAAGATGAGCAGTAATTCACAGCTACCTATTTCAAAGTCACCATATATGCCAATTTCACTTTGAGATTAGATTAGATTGTTTTGATTAAAAAGAACATGCTTGACCTAATACTACCGTTCCAAACATGACTACAGAACCCACGGCTGACTTCATCTCCTACTGGTTATTCCGGCAATGCTGACCTGCATGCAGAAATGAAAGATATCAAATCAAACCAGGTGCCAAAGTTTACTCACAGCATGAAGAGACATAGCTTTGTGTGCTACAATGAAAGCCTGCTTTCCTCTGCACTGCCCGGTCCACTGTGCCTATTTGTTGCATTTTATTTACTAATTATTGTTACTGAATTCCTTAGTTGAATTTTCCTCTTTAATATATAACAGTACCATAACAAATATCTCAAAAATTATTAAATAAGGATATAAATAGTCTGATTTACAGTCTGATCACATTCTGGAAAGGTTTAAGAACTTTTGCCAACTTCTGCTGAAACCATCGAAAGTTAATAGAACATAAGGTTTCACTGACTGGACAAAAGTTTAGAAATCAATTGCTGAAATTTGCAGAGCAGCTCGCTGTTTAAGATCTATCTTGATTCTATTTGAACACACCTTTAACATTTCAGATTATGGATAAATAGTATTGATCTAAAAAAAATACATCTTTTCCACTTTTATTCTTTTTTTCCCAGAACAGAGGATGGTATGGCTGGCTTCACAGCAACCAGCACATCACTAGGCAGCATTAAGTTCACACTTTGTGTGAATGGTCTCATTCTGCATTATCATTAACTTCTTGTGGTGCCTGGGTCACATCTACAACAAAAGCACTATGCACTGGAAGAATGAAGGTGACAATTACTTTAGTTCTATTCAGATTTGAGCTGAACTAGAATCAGAGGATAATAAAATACTTCTGACCTTTCTTCTGTACTTTGTTCTTAATTAAAACACACGAGTGGCATTACATCACACACAGATGTTTCTTTTTTTTTTTAAGCAGATAAATGTGAAAGGCACTGCTGTATTTTCTGATAGCGACTGCAAACCTCATCATATTAAAAATTCACAAAAGTTACTGAACTGTGTGACACAGTAAGCTGAAAATTTTTATTAGGAATTGAATCTTTTGCTGTGTTTTTTTATAACTTGTGTTTGCACTGTCCAAATACAGTCTGTTCTCATTTGCATTTAAGCAACAAAAACAAGAGGTAAAACACTTCGTCATCGAGGAAAAAATCCTGAGAATAGAAACTCTTAAAATATGTAACACAGCTTTGGTAGGTTTTCTTTTGTTATTTTTGGTAAAAAGTCAGGAACTTTTACCAGAAATCAATAATATAGACCACATTCATTACTATTGGCAGTGTGGTGTCAACCAGGGAGCTACAGAAATAGTTGATCAAGAAAGCATTTCTGTATGACTAGAAGTGCATTTAAAACCCTTTCTTGTTTAAAAAGAAAAACTCAGTAGTAATGTCCTCTGATTCTCTGAGAATCTACCATCCTTTCCCAGACAATAAGTACATACTTTGCCTCCTTCTAGCACATGCTCCTCTGTACAAGCCTTACTAACCTGGAGGAAATCAACTGCCAAAGAGAGGTCTCAAAGATCCAGAAACTAGTAACAATGTCATTGCACAACGCAAGCAGTACTGATTCATTACCTTTTTATGGATGTAATAAAACATACTCAGTTCTTTTTGTATTATAAAATATTCAGTGTTAGCGCATTGTGTTTTACATTTTAAACTGATCTAAGAACCACATCTATTATTCTTTAAATATGTGATACATTGTTGAAATGCCTGTGGTCTGCCTAGAAAACAAAATATACTGCAAGGTACAGTTTTCTTTTCATAATGATGCATATGCTAAATCAACTGCTCCTGCAGTGAATGATGACACTTACTCTACCTGCAATGTGTTGTTAAGTTTTACATTATTCAATGCTTTTGAATTGTCAGCTTCAATTAGAAAGAAACCTGGCACAGACAGAGGAGAACCTGCATAAATCCACATTTTACGCTGGATTTTATCTCAAATATACAACGTACCATTGACCTCCTGAACTTCAAGGTTTAGGTGTAACTGAATATATTACACAGTATATTTAACCATATAACTCCAATATAAATAATTCTATTTATGGTTTTAGTCTGTACTTGTTTGTATAAAAAGTACTTACGAATAAAGTGCACACAGACTAAACTGCTGAAATCAAGCAGTCCCTTGTGCCACTCAGACACCCATCAGGCCCTGCTGTTACCCTCCTGATGAATGCCCTCTGCAGTTACCTGCTGCATCTTTTGCACCTGTAGAAGCAGAGTGGCTTTTCATCCCTTGGCCAATGTTCCAGATGCTTCTTATCCTTTTGTTAATGACACTGCACAATATAGATCCATAGTTTTTATTTGGTTATTGAGTGCGAGATCATCTATTAATTATGTATGTGTGTCGAGAGCTAAAGCTGATGTCAGCCTCTGAGGGCAAGCCACCAGAACTATCCTTCTGGCATTAGGTTTCTGCCTTTGCAAGGAGAAAGAGCTGCCACCCAATTTAGTCACACTTGGAAACACCATACAAGGTATGCACAACACTGGTGAATAACTGTCCTTTGGAGGCCTGACAACATACGCAGCTCCCGAGCGAGTTAACTCCACGCCTTTTAAGCACACCCAGCAGTGCAGAACAGCAGCAAGTGCTCTCCGAGGAGGACCTAACATCCAGGCGTTCAGCACTCTGGCCCCTGCCTTAAGCAACAAGGTTTGTGCAGAGGAGGTAACAGTGACACCTCGCTGCACTGCCAGGATGCTGAGAGAAGCAAAATAAGAGACTCCAAAATCCCACTCTAGGGTCACCTGAACAAACTGCTGCCCCACCATTGTGCCAGAATGTAGGATTCCCCATGTCCGTGCTACACAGCCCCAAGCTCTGGGTAGTGCCAGTGTTTGCTCATCCTACGTGCTGAAGCAAGCATCCAGCTGCAAGGTGGAAACATGCAACAGGAAAGCAAACAGTTTGGCATGACAGCTGTGCTCTTGCCCTGCCTCCTTTGCTTCTCCTAAGTGAGATGCATTAATAAAGCTTATGAGGTCAGCAATTTCACTTGGATGGTAGTTATTAATCCAGGAAAATAAAATAAAACAGTTGACTAGAGTAGGAATAAGCAATAATTTCTAGGGTTGTTCTAAAACATCCTAAATGAGTTTTGCAAAAGGATAAAAGCCATCAATATTCACAACATGAATCCTGAAATGCTGAAGGTTAAGGCAGGAAGAGCTCCCCTGTGCACTTTTCTGAATGAGCCTGATAACAGCCATTCTGAGAAACAGGTGAACCAACAGCAGTGACGGTGTGCCTGAGCCAGCAACAGCCATACCTCCTTCTCTATATTCTTCCAATATTTTCAGGTAGTCAGCTCTGATTCAAATTATATTTGAGATGTTTTTGAAAGGCAGTTCATAAATAAATGCTTTCTCAGTGTACAAGAATGGATAATTTCCTTTAACATTGATTAATGAAGAACAGAGCTAATAACTTCTCCGTTTAAGTGGGTAAAAAAGGCTCCTAAATCTGTTTTCATTACCTACTGAGGATTTTACTTTAAAATCATTACAAAATTAAAAAAATATCTTTTTTTTTAATCCCTTATAATAAATGCTTTACATGGTTATGATTCAATATGTTTTACACTGCACTGGTAATTCTCATTATTTTTCAAATATCACATTTGAGAAGGTTAATACACCATTAACATGATTAACTTTATAATAGAAGTTAAGCCATATGGAACCAATCTGCACCATTTGGCCATATAAATGACTAGATACTGAAGGTCAGCTTCTGCCTCACTGCACCTGTGCATCTTCCCCAGCTTCACTTGAACATAAAGGCACAAACTGAGGGAGGAACTGAGAGGACAAGCAACCTTTTAGTTCTTCCCAAAACAGGGAAACTTCATGAAAAGATGGGGATGAACTGATAAGTTAGACACGCCTGCATAAAACCTGCAGAATGCCTTCACCACCAGAGAAGCAATTCTTCAGATGAATTTGGGTTCATGGAGATTAATCACACTCATCAACACTGTTTTGTAAGGATAGTGAATTTTGTTCCTCAAAAAAATCTGTCAATTCTACTGTTAAAGAAATGTCAAGGCAGCCATCAGACTGAAGGGCAGCCTCTGGCCCCATAAGCACACTACCGCTTACCCACCTGTGTGCTGTCCCCACCCCACTGGCCACCATTTTCCCACCATCTTTCCTGACAGACTTTGTGAGCAAAGCCCATGTTCCTCCCACCCAGCCATGTCCCACTGTGCTTCTTGCTCTTAAGGTGCTGCTGAAACCCCGCATGTCTCTGACACTGCATCTCCTGGGCAGCTGGGCTGCAAAGGGCAGTGAAGACAAACCCCATTTCCGCAGTGAGTCACAAGCCTGCATGGATGCAGGGCATCACTGAGCTCATCTTTTGGCCTTGGGGAGGATCAGCTATCACCATCTCATTTCCTACCAACATCCATGGAAATTGCATTTAATAGCAACCGGTGACAGAAACCTCCCAAGCTCCCTAGGCAACGTATCTTTTCTCACAGGTCACATTTTCCAGGCCTCAGATCTTTCTCTCTTTGCCAATCTCTTTTTTGTTTGTTTTTTAGTTTTTTTGTTTTGTTTTCAGCATGCAGACAACTCAAATTGAAGCCATTCCCTCAAAAACCACTCTTGAAAGTCATCACTGAAAAAGTTACTGTATGGTGCCACTGAAATTAAATTGCCTTTTTTCCATAGTGCAACTGTAACATACTTTTAAGACTTACAATGACAAAATTATTCAAATCCTGCATGGTTTAACTCCATTAACTTCACTGCAGATATGCATATGGAACAGGAGAGACAAGTCTAGGTTGCCACTGCTGCCATCTGAATGTCTGCAATGCCTCATGTACGTCTGTAATGTCTACTATCAGAAACAGCAAAACACTGAAAGCAACGCATCGCTAATCAGACCAAGAAACATTTGAGATTTATAAAACAATTAAAGTTCCAGTAGTCAAGGCCAGTCATGCTTGGTACACAACTCCAACATTAGAAAATATTCTTACACACCAAAGAGGTAATTCTTTGCTCAAGCAAGCTGTCCATTAGGCACATGCTGGGCCACCATTAGGAGCAAAGCAAGTCAGACTTGGTGGCTCATGGTCTCCCTACACTCTGCATTTACACTGTACCCATCTATGGCTTTTTCTCTCCTTTTCTTTTCAATGAAGTAATAGATGAGAAATAAAGCAATACTCTAGTTAACCTACATCATCTTGATTGTTGTTGGCTTTCCTTTCCTCAGGGAACAGATGGGAAAGAAGTGCATATAAAGGCCAGAAACACCTCCTTCTGCAAGTGAATTTAGTGTGCTGAATTTAGAGCAGCAGTAACAGAAAAAACAATTTTAAACTGTGAAAACAAAAGAGAACACTGTAATTATTCACAGAGAACAATGGATCAGTAAGCTTTCCAATATGATGAATAAAATGTGAAGTATTTATTCGCTTTCAACAGTGGGTTACAAAAGCAAAAAAAAAGACTTCGGTTTGACCCTCCCCAAATTATACTCCAATATAACAAAGTAATGCAACATTGCCTGCAAAACAGCATGGCTGCATTTCCAAACAGAAACTGCTATCACGCACACAGTACCAACATATGATAGAGTCAAATGCAAAGGGCTGCAGAAAGACTTCAGGCCTTCCCAGATGAGAAGCCTCAAAGGATGTTTCATGGAGCCAGATCTTTAAATAAATAAAATCATAAAATATAATTAAAAAAAACCAAGACAATGAACAAAGCACATTTTAAGGACCACTTTAACCTACATCATCGTTGGGCATTTTAAACAAACTTAATTATCAATTAGATCATTACTCAATTAGTATCAATTAGAAATGAAAATTTGTAAGCTGGATTCCTGAAGGCGGCTATGGAAAAATTTCACAAATAAATCCATTTCCTCATGATTTTCATGATGCTTTAAAAAGGTGAACAACCTCAGGTGTAATAGATGGAAGAATTTTTATTACAGCTGTCCGGCTGAGCATTACAATACTCAGAGCTGAAGAATTGACACCATTTCCAATGACCTTTGCTATGACAGTTTCCTACACATCATCTACTCAAAATCAACAAATTTCACAACACTCATTCCCAGGGGAAATATGGGTTGACACCAATATTTAAGGCCTACTATGACCTGTTTCAGACAAGCTACTCCAGGCACAATCATGGAAGAACATCCCATCCTTTCAATCCAAAGATCCAAGTGAAGATTAGGAAGTGAGAAAATCTCACACTTCAGTCAGTCATGTGCCCCAAAACACTATAAAATGCCATCTGAAACACCCGTAACGTATAAAGGACAAGACTGATTTGGAAAATCCACAAGTGATTCTTTCCCTCAGATTATAGAATTGACAGATTAGATGTCCAAATTTTCATGTAGCCACACGAGCACATAAATATGCATCTGACTCTCAACATGTAGATAGTACACTGCAGTAATCGCACAGTACATCTTGCAAAAGTGAAGACAGTAATTTATAAACCTAATAGATGTACGACAAAGTTGCTTCAAATGTTATCACAGATGAATACGTCTCAAAATGTAAAGCATCATTCAGACAAAGGGCACTGAACATTGAAAACAAATTCTTAGAATGCATAGAAACATGAACCAGGATGCCAGGAATGTCCTGGAGGCAAGATGATCAAACGGTTACACCAGCCAGTGGTAACAGTCACAGTGCACAGCTTTCCCAATTTCCCTTCTGAAAAAATCTGCTTTGTGTTCCTAGTCTGGCCAAATCATCCTGCTGTTCTCCACATTCTAAAAAAATGCAAATCATCAATAATCAAGAGAGCATCAGCTGATCACATTTCAGGATGCAGCATGGGAGTATTAAGTGACTGAACATTGATCAAATGACGACACAATCTGGAGACTGAGTCTCAAGTAGCTCTGGGTGACCCTGGTGTTAAGTGTGTTCATATTATATAAGCCTACACTGAAGTACTGTTTCTGCAGCTAGAAAGTGCTGTTAAAACTCAGCACACACAAATTTATTTGCAAAGTCAAGCACCTACAGATACATCCTTCCTGTTCAATAAATCGACCTCAAAATGGCCTGCTCTTCAAACAACTTTCTGGCGATGCAAACCAGATCAGCACCCGACCCAACCATTTCACTTGTCTCAAGCTAAAATATCTGGGCACTGGATGACACCTGCATGAAAACCCTTTTTATGTAATAAACCAGCAGCCATCGAAGGGCTTAAAATGAAGGTGCCTTTTCTTTCCTCTGGTACCTTGCACAGATAGAGAGAGGGTGGCAAGAAGGCAGCAGTATTTCAAAAGATTATGCATACACATCCTTCCTAAATTTATACAGTTCTCGAGGGAACAATCAGCTCAGCAATGTCTGTGATGTTCAGGCTACAATTACCAAAATGAGATGCATAACCTTTATTATGCCAGCAAACAGTTAACTTTACAGATTATTTCTTTTACTGCAGAGCTCTGAAATAATCTTTCATCTTTTTTAAAGGGATCGGCTGCTTCCAGGCTTTTACACTGCAGCTCCTGTGCATTCAATGCCAGGTGCTGCACACCTCACTAGCACAAACTCAGCACAATGCAAGATCTTCTTCAGCACATATAGTTTCATATACCATCACAGCAAGACAGAATGCCTTTGAGATTTAGTGAATTCAGACAGAATTCTGTTGCTACATCACACAGAAAAACGCCCTGAAAGACTGCTGGAAAAAAAATAAATAAATAAAAGAAAAGCCTGCATCTCCAAACGTTAACAGTGCATTCCTGGCACAGAATATGCAATGCAAGAAGAGAATAACGACAGTATTTCTGTTACCTTCAGTCACATAGTTGTGGTCTCGAAGAAAGCTGTGGTTAATTTTTCGTGTGTCCGTGTCCTCGCCCATTTACAGCAGGATTACTCAGCATGCCTATCCGCAGTGGACTGATAGCATCAGCAGAGGTCGTCACAAGAGCACCATCCATGCTGCCACTGCCTAGCAGAGGCGGAGAGCACACCGGGCTAGCGAGCACAGCATAATGAGAGCTGGTGATGCAGCACAGATTTGGGGGGTGAAAACGCTCAAAATAAATATTTAGAATAAAAGGAGGGAAAGGAAAAGAAGTCACAGGAGGGAAACGGAGGGAGGAACGGCTCCGATAAATTAAGAATGCAGAAAGCCAGTAGGGAGCTTGCGTGAAGGGAATACAGGCACTTCTCCTGCAGTTAAAGAATAACCCAATTGTTTAGTCAGGTACTCCTTAAACAAGTGCCCACGCAGCGTTTCCTCCGAGTGCCTGCTGCCGGGGATCCTGGCGGATGCTCTCAAGTGGCAATCAGCGTACTGCAGCAAAAGCTGCCTGGCGAAGCTCTCTGCTGGCTGTTGCTGCTGTCATATGCCTGTGCTGCATCAGAGCAGGCCCCTCCCAGCCAGCCTCTCGCTGCCCAACCACACAAGATCTGCATGTAGGAAAGTGAAAAATGAGACTGCAGGTAATTATTTTAGCTCTTCTGCTGCGAAGATGGGCAATGAAAAATTTAAGGGAGGGGATGCAGGAGAAAAAACTTGCAGCTGCTTAAATGGGTTTGCATCGACACCTATTGCACGCTGTCGGGAGGCCGCAGCTCTGCGCTAGTCAATACTGTCATATGCAGCAAAAGCAACAGTCGTTCAATGTCAGCCTGTATAAATATTACTGAAATTGCCAAATGCCTGCCTCTGAAAATGGAATGGTGAAAAACTGGGCAGCCACCAGGAATAGGTAAGATATAACAGCTGTCATTTGTCTTTTAATTTTGCCAGTTTTATAAAATAAAAAAAAAAAAAGACAAAATTTGAAGTATGGGAAAAAACTGCGGGCCAGAAAACAAATCTCAGAGGCTTCAGCACAGAGAGAGGCTGGACAAAGGGAATGACTGCAGGTTAGGGCATTTTCTTAGACCTTTTTTCACTCCCTGGATTAGCCCATTATCAAGAAAAAGCAGTTCTCAAATTTGAATACTTAGAAACACACACACAGAAATAGATGTGAAAAATTGTGCACTTGCATTATAGAACAAACCTTGCTCTTTAGGGAAAGTATTTAAATTAAGTGCAGTTACAATGGTACACGCTAAAATAAAATTCTTTCAGCTGAAAGGACAAGCAGGTTCCCTGAACTTTTAGTTCCTGTTCTGGAAGCACAAAATGTTATCTGCAGAGGGAATGTATTCTGAGGTCACAGCACCACTGAAGTACAGACATTTGAACAGAAGTGGATGGCAACAAAAGCTACTATTACAGCAATAAGGGAGTACACAATCACAAAATCAATTCAGAGCAAAGGGATGGGACTATCCTTTAGGCCCAGGAACTGAACACCAATATACAGTTGTCAGCATTACTACAACTTTTTCTGTCTGTGTAATATTACACTGACCCTGCAGTTGTTGATTTTTGTTCTTGCATCTTTTTAATGAAGATAGTACGTATGTTCTTGAAGGTAAAGCTAAGCACCCTGCCATTACTGTAAAAGGGATTCACGACTTTGGAAAAAGCAGAGAACTATGTAATATACTCTCTGTAATGACTTTCCAGGATAAGCATCTAACTTCAGAATGAAGTACAGTTCTGGGAAAAAGAAAAGTAGCAGTACAGTGACCTCCCTTTCTCATCAATGAAGCAAAATAAAACAGAAACATCTTCAAGCTGACAAGAAAACATTATCAAATATTCACATCTGAGTAGGTCGGAAAGTAAAAGAAGATATTCCGTACTTGTATTTGTGGAGAACACATTTATATATATTCAGTTCCTCAAGGTGACAACTCTAGAACCTTTACTTCTGCACGGAGAGTATCAGACAATGGTGTTATCAGCAGCTCTTCAGTGCTTGCCCTTGCTCTTCAACCAGGTGCTGCCTTTTCTCCACTCCTGTCCATGCACAAAATCCTTCCAGCCTCAGGATATCCAATCTGCTTACACATTGGTACCACCAATTTTTCAAGGCTGTGCACAAAACCAGCACTCTTTTTCAGGTCAGAGAAAAAGCATGTCAGCAGCAACACCAAACAACCTAGGGCCTGCTGCTTTATGATCAGGAACATCTTTACAGACATACAGAGTCTGGTAAGACAACTGAAGCCTCAGGTACAAGGTAGGACCCTAAAAAAAGGATCCAGTCCTCCCAGCTGCTTTGGGTAGACTATTCTGCTGTCTGTTATTCTAAATTTTTTACCAAGTTATCAGAGGCAAGTACAGCATAAATACTAGATGATAATGCTAGCTAGTACAGGAAGTAATTGGGAGAATCTGTAATACAGTAAGTGGGAAAATATTCCTAGAAGTTGACTGAAATAAGAAAGGAGACCCTACAAATACTGATATTTCTTTTATACATAACTCTAATCCGTCTGATAGGACTGTTCTATTTTGTCCCTCTCTGTCACACTGTTTTAGGATTCGGTCTTGCAAAGACGAAAGGTATCGTGAACAACACACACTGCACATGACATCCTGGCTCCCTGAAGTTGTCAGCAAAGAGTACAAAGAGCAAGTTTACACCCAAATTTAGAAAACTAACCTAGCTGCTTTTGTTAGGAACATGGGGAGCAATTCAGAGTGTATGAGTCAAATCTCTTTTTCTATTTTGTACAATGGATGCTTAAGGCACCCATGTTCTTTTAGCAGCTTCCTCTGATCTGTGACTGTTGAAGCTGGAAGAAATGTCACACTGCAGGGTATTTGATCCCAAAAGTTACCTAATACAGTTGACAGGAAATAATTAATATTCACAAACATAGAGGAAATGGTCTTGCATTTTTCCCATTAGAAACAAAGCATTAAACATAAAATGACAATTACAAAATAAATAAATAAATAAATAATTCAGATATTTGATTTATTTTTTATACAATAAATTTACTCAAATGAGGTATAAAGTCTCCAAAAAAGCCATTCTGACAGTTCATGGGAAAAAAGAATAAAAATAAAATAAAAAAAAAAAAACCACTGCAAATCATTTTTATAAACACATCTACATTTCTGTGACCAAAGCTTTTGTGATTTCTATGCCACCTGGGAGAAATTTTTCCTGCCTTTCAACATAAGCTCAGTAATCGCTGTCCCTTATTTGTCCTTCATCCTCAATCTGTTGAAATTTTATGATTTTAAGCCATTTTAAGCCTGCACGCTGCCCACGACTGTTAGGTGTAATTTAAGCAGTTAAAGGGTGTTTTCACTTCTTTTTGTGAAGCCAGTGTAACAACTCTCATCCAGAGATAATTTTCTACTTCCACCATTTGAACTAGGTAGGCTTACAGACAACCTCCTTAGGCACCATGTCTGGGTCAGATTGAGTTTGCTTCATGCCTCCCAGTTTCATGTTGAAAATCACATAAAGAGGAATGGAGCAAGGAGAAGGCTTTTAACAAAGCCACTAGACAGTATTCCCTGTGTGTATGCAAATACTTACTCCAAGATTATGAGCCAAATCCATACTGTGTGGCAAATCTCAGTTGTCCACAGACGTTAAGTATGTCAGTTCACATGAGAAAGATTAGCAGAATTCTGCTCTAAATTTGCAGTGCAATGCAAATTTGTGAGAGAACACTTGTGGATAACTGGCCATGTCATTTAAAAATGCTGCTATTATCAATCTGATGATCTATATGATTTGATCCAGACAAAATATCTAGGGAAAGGGTGGGGGAAAAGGAACCTTTGATCAAGAAGATATTAGTTATTTGCACTTTCACAGTCCCGTGCATAAAACAGCCCACTAATTAAGCTGCACAGCATACAAACAGAAATAAAGGAGCAGACTATCCTAAAGAATTTACAAGCAAACTACAAAGTTTGCTTGTAAGAGAGAGCCAAGTATAGATCAGACAGACATACAAGTAAACACTGACTCAGTAATGAGGATGGAGGACTGGTTTTGAGCTTCCTTCAAAAGAAGGTCATTAGAGACGTGGTGGAAAGCAGCAATAAACAAAACCTGGATTCAAAAAGTTGTAAAATCTGTACCTAATAAGAACAGAGCAAGCTTAGATGAAAAAGGAGGAAGACAGGCTAGCAAGTCAGGAGCTTTTTCTATTTTATTCCTTCCCAATATTAAGATGTCACAATAATGTGTGCAAGCTGTTCAGAGACGGTGTCAGTTGAGAGTGAAAGATGAGGAAGAAAATAAGGGTGGGCACAAGACAGGTACCAACAGAGACTGAAGGTCACAGAATCACAGAGCTGTAGGGGCTGGAAGGGTCCTCTAGAGATCATCAAGTCCAACCCCCTGCCAAAGCAGCTCCCTAGCCCAGGTTGCACAGGTAGGCATCCAGGCGGGTCTTGAACAGAGAAGGAGACTCCACCACCTCTCTGTGCAGCTGTGCCAGTGCTCCGTCACTGCACTGGGAAGAAGTTCCCATATACATTTGTGCAGAATTTCCTATGCTTCAGTTTGTGGCCATTTCCCCTCATCCTATCACCACACACTGCTGAGAAGAGTCTGGCCTCATCCCTTTGCCTCCCGTTCCTTAGATATTTATAGACATGGTGTCAGTAAGAAAAGAAAAGTTAAAAGGAGCTCAGCAAACAAAAACTGGTTATGTGCCAAGATGAGAGGAACCTGGGAACAGGGAGAGAAATGAGGAAGAAACCTGTATTTCACTCTGTCAGGAGTTTCAGGGAGGACTGGAGAAAGGGGAAGATGAAGGATGAATGGAGGACAGATCCACGGATTGCAGCAGGAGGCAGCCAGTACCTTGAGGAAAGAAACAAAACTAGCGAAAATGTGAATAGGGTTGGGAATGTAGGATCGTGTTACAATGTAGTTAAGCTGGATGGGGAAGGAACTGAAGCCAGAGAGAAGCGTTCACTGAACAACAGTTGATGGTGCTTGCTCATTGCATTTCCATCAGTAAGCTCTACATGATGAGAGTGGGAAGAATGAGGTGTCTGAAGTTGATTGGCCCTGAGGGTTCCATGTGATCCTATTTATAAATACTTGGTGATTGTATGATCTTTCCATTTTGCTCATGCAGAATGTTTTTGTTCTTTTCTTAAGCACATTCACACAAAGAGCTCCCATTTAGCTTTGTTAGAAGCTGATATCAGAGCACAACATTTAATAATTTAAACCCTCAAGATCTGAAATAGAGCATTGTCAGTATTTGTTTCCATTTTACTACCCCCAAATTCATCAGACTGGATTAGAACAATTGAGCTTGAAGAGCAATTGAAATAAAAAAGTGGTTGAATATTTAAGTACCTTCTTTATCTAACAAAAAAATTCATAAACAGATGATTCTTAGTTCTTTAAGTAAAACACAATGGCTTTAAATCAAACAGAACTGAATTTTGAATTAGCACTGAACTTCAAACTAATGGAAAAAGTCACAGTACTGTGAGGTTTAAAATCCTTAAAAGTTACACAAATTATAATGAAACTAGACTATCTAAATTGAATGTTTGTGTAGCACCTGAGTCTTTCTAGTGCTCTGACAGAATTTGATCACCACATCCTAACATCGGCAAATTGTGTGAATCAGTAACAACTTTGTCTTCTCTTGAAGTGGGACAGAATAACACATTCAATCAGTCAGCTACAGAAAAATATAATGAAATATTTAGCTAACTCTTTATGCTGATATTTCATAGCAATTGAATTTGTTCACCAACGGAGAATATTTATGAGCCAGATGCTCACTTACTTTTATGCATATCCAGATTACATACACAGAAAGAAAAGGCTTAAAGACTTCTCCAATTAGGCCACTGGCAAACTAGCTTGGCTTTTTACTTATTTACCTTTAATGCCCAGGAACATAAGGTTATGTAATACAGCCATACTCCTATTCAGAAATATGGGAACTCTTTGCCTGCCCTTCATTTGAAGGTCAAAACAACAAGGAATCACCATGTAATAAAATGTTCTTCCTCCAGTCATCCTCCTGCCCTGCTCAGCACAACAGAGAAGGAACCCTTTGGGCTTTTACTGTTCAGTATCTGAGAATGCTACCTATAAAGTAATGATTTTTTCTGCTATCTAGTCCTCATTTAGCATTTCTATCCAGAATGATCATTCACTATGGATCCTACTCTCTCCTGTGAGATACTAGCCCCGCATAGCAGGGCAAAGGAAATATCCAGGCTAACTGTGAACAAATGAGATCACAGAAACCATCTTGCCTTGACAGCACAGAGCTCAGTACAAGCCACTTGGTTTGGGGGGAATCACCTCACAGGTGATAAAAGATGTAATGGTATCCCTACACTTTCCCTTATTTTGAAGACTTTCACAGATCTCTCTCATTACGTGATGTGCATTTGGCAAAGAACTTAATCTAATTGCTTTGTTATAATGAAAATGTGTTATAAGTGACTCTGATAAGAAATTTAAAAATAAAAACCCATATTCCTATACATTTTTAATAGCCCACTTTATATTTCTTGTCTAACAGTCAAATGCGATACACTACCATACGATTTTATTTTTAGTTCTCGGACATCTTAAACATAAACAAACTGATACTAGTAAAAGCTAACATACAAAAGGTAATAAAAGAAAAATTGCATCAATCATAACCCGCAAGTAAAAAGTAAATCATTTTGTCTTACTCTAACTCTGCTTCAGTAATTGTTCAGAATCTTTAAATTTATAGCATTTAATTTACATTTCAATACACAATCTTCAGTTACTGCATATTGAATTGAATACTTAATAATAAAAATGATGTAGTAGCCCAACTGTTTTGAAAAACCTAATGGCTACTATCACAACAGGAAACTATCCTGTTATTCACAAAGGGTAAGCTTCTTTAACACACACAGTGCTAAACCTAAAAATAACATCAACCCAGAAGAAATAATTTATTTTTAGCCTTTATACTCTAGACACTGAATAAAACGAATGCCTCCCAGCACCTGGCGATATTAGAAAGCAAGCAATTAAAAATTATCATCAAGTAATTGAAATTACAGAAGCAGACTTCCTAAAGCATCCTCCACCCTGCCTGTTTATTAAGAGCCCATGCCATGGTGGTGTGCAGAAAGCCAGAGCCAAGTCCACAACACACACAGCAGCCCACATAGCAAGCCACAGCTCTGACCTTCTCTTTTGCAGTGAGGCGGTGAGGTTGGCAGAGCTAAACAATAGAGAAAACTCTGGGAAACTTAACAGTCTTCTCCACAACCAAGAGAACACAGCCATGGGATTTGGCCATAGTGATTCCTGCAAGAAGTCCTGCTGACCCCAAGCCTGGACAGATGCCCTTTGCTGGGACATCCTTATATGCTCCCCTGTAGGGCCACTTTCTCACCTTGGCAGGGAAGAAGCAGGTTCCCCCATCTTGTCAGAGCAGTTGCATACAACTCAATCCTCTCTAAGTCCCACAGTATCACACTAACCCAGGCTGGCAACCCTGGGCACTGCTTGCAGGTGCTTCCCTCCAAGAAAGGAAGAAATAGAAAAAACAAACTGCCTTATCTACTGGCTTAAGTTCAGTGAGAGCAAGACAACAGTGGAAGAGCAGAAGTTACAAAGCAGAAGTCACAGCAGTGTCTAGCAAAAGGTAAAAGTGCCCAGGGCCAAATCCTATGGGCTCACAGCCTTGGGTGGCACTGGAACGCTGTATTAGAGACTGCATAGTAATGCTACAACACAACCAAAACATTGGGAAAGGAAAGCATTCTGAAAACAGCTTCCCAAATGGGCACTCTGAAAGGCTTTAGTTGGTAAGATACAGAAACCACAGAGAGATGAAGCTGGAACAATTTCAACAGCAAAACTGAAGAGATGAGAAAACAGGTATAAAGTGAAAAGTGTTCTACACAAAAGAGGAAACAGAGGATAAACTTTTAAACGGTTCCACCTCCCATAAAATATCTGAAGCTGCCTGAGAATTTGTAACACATCAAAAAAAATTTTTGAGAACTCAAGTAAATAATTAAGAATCTAATCAAATTAAGCATGTGTTAGATTTCACATTTAAAAAGCATACCACAGCCACTCTTCCTAACACCTTGCTAATTCAGATCTGGAAATGTCTCAGGAAATAATAATTCAGGAAGCCTTTGAGCACTTGGCAAGTCTATTTAACCAAATCAATGTACAGGATCATTTATTACCATCTTTACATTCTACACACAGCCATACAAAAATGACAGCTGCAAAGGGAACTTGGCCTAAAAGGCAACGCTCTTCACAAGCCCGCAGAGAAACGACATAATGTGTCACACGACAGTCATGCTGTCTCCTTCCTTTCACCAATGCATTTAATTAATTCACTTAGATAAAGTGCCAAGAGTTTTTTCTCCAGTATTACCTTACTTCACAAGGAGTAGTTACATATTTCTCTGTTCCACAATAACTAAGGAGGCACAGGAATCTGCCAATTTGGGAATGCCTGCAGACTGCAGCCAGAGAGAAGGAGCTGCTGCAAAAAAAATGAGCTGGTCTACAAAGTGATACAGCCCTATGTTTTTCTTGTAGATAAAATTAATTGTAATGTTGCTGGCACAGCTTAAGAGAAGTGCAAGCTCTCAATTTAAAAGAAACAGTGAAAAAAGTTGCATCAATATAAGCAATGATTTTATGAGCCTTTCCTCCAGACCATCCAAGTGGTTAATTAAAACAGCATTAGAAGCACCTGCTGTAAGAGCCACCATCTCTGAAATAATGCTCACCTGTAAACAAAAGCCAACAATAAGTTCAAGCTACTTTATTAAACAAAACTACAAAAAAAAAAAAAAAGCATAAGCATTCACCAGAATGGGAAAAGAAGAAAGAAAGAAACAACTATTAGTATGCAGAACTAAATCTATTACTGAATGGAAATTGAAGTTTGCAAGACATGCTTAAACCCACAGCTTGAGGGCATTTCACATAAGGAAACCTACATGGAATAAAGAGCAAATACACCTACACATAAACTTCACTTTTGGCCGTGCTCATGCCAACAGTAGGAATCAAAAATCAGAAACAGAACAAACCAGAAGTGATTTGGCATTGAAAATAAGAAACTAGGAAGGAACAAGGACTGGAGAAGGCTCCATATAGCAGTTGGTTGGAAGGAAAGTAAGCACAAATATCAAAACAAATTACTTTTACCGCGGCTGAAGACACAATAATTGTAAGTTACCTAAAGGAAATCACACATTGCTCATTTTGAACTATACTTTCAAATAAAGGTATAGCTGGAATTAATTGATTTTGCAACCTAATAAAGAAGTAAGCACCTGAAAATGAAGTATTGCAATGAAAAGAGATGCCTGGCATCAATGATAACCTGAAAACACTGGGTGAAGGGCTTTGCCTACCCAGAACAGGAGCTGCTAGCTCAGGCGCCTACAGGATCAGATAACTGGAACCACTAAACACAAAAGCAGGTACAATCCTCCCCAGAGCTTAGAGATCACTAATAAGGACACAAGGGATGCTTGCTTGTTGATGAAAAACCTTGGTGTCACTAAGTATTTCCTGAAAAGCTGGGAGACAGTCTCACCTTATTGTACAATAGCATGCTGAAAACACAAATGGGAAATCCAATGTCATCTAATTCAGTTTGAGATAATTATATTCTGGGTATGGATATTTACCATACCTCCTGCTGAAGATGCATCATGTGGCAACAAAGAACGTTTTCTTTGTGCTTCCAGAAATAATTCCAACTAAAAAGAACAGAAATCTGTGTTTCAGTGATTGATATGCTCATGTTAGGCAGGGGATATTATCCCACTGGTGAGAGTAGTTGAAGGATTTGCACTTGGAGTTACCTTACATGCACAAGAGAAATAATCATACAGATCGGATGCAGGAGCACAGTGACATGCAACTCTGTGTAAGAGGGATTCAGCTTGGCAAAGGCTACCTCAATTTTGCAACACGGGGAGGTAAGAAGGGCCCTCATCCAGCAGAGGCCAAAAGGCTTCAGAGGGGTCTGCCCAACAGAAATACATTCCAGCACATCACCAGCCCTTCAGCAAAAAGGAGGGGAGTGATGGCTGATTAATGGCATGGTTTTCGCTGAACTCAGCAAAACTAAATTTAACCTTACTTACAGCTAGATAGGCACTAACTCAGTCACTGAGCAAGCGTAAATGCTTGACCTTGAAATATCTACAGATGGTAACAAAGTGAACTAATTTCAACTAATGAATTGCTGAGCCAGCACAATGAAAAGAACAGAATATGTGCACAGTGATGCAATTACAGTAAGGTTAAGACAATTATAAATCAAAGGAAAGAGAATGATGTCTCTACATTCTGTGGGACAGCTACCAATGGAGTGTTGTGAAAGACCATCTGCAGGACAGGGACACCATGCCTAAGGGCAAAGTGACTGGTGGTCTTATGCCATGGTGACCTAGCCCATCCCTGTCCGCTGAGCCCACCTGCAGATCTTCTTTGTTCTCATCATCCCACACACTGCCACTTTTCTAAGCACTTCTAAACACTTGAAACAGGTGGAATTAGATTATAAAAGACCCTTTGAAACAAGACATGTCAGAATCCTCTGGTAGCATGTACACTGCACAGTTCTATTTAAAGAAGTTTAATCTAAAAATTTACTTGGTAATACACTTAGTGCTGTAACTTCTACGACTCCTTCAGGCAGTAATTAAGAGTGGCTTCTTAATTATTTAATGTATCTATAATAAGCCAGAAGATTTATCTCTCATTTGAGCCAATGTAACTGATGGAAGTAAGCATTTCATACTTAACAGAAAACACTGCTTAGGCAGTATGACCTCAGATCAGGGTACTCACTGTAACAGGGATTTAATAACAACTCGCTTTACTCCAAGTGATGTCTTTAAGCCAAGAATCCTGAATGTTCAGTTTCTGAAAGACTACCTTTTTTTGGGTCAGAGACAATCTTTTTGCATGAAACAAAGTTCCCTTCAATGATTATCTTTTAAGAAAAAAAAAAAATTAAAAAAATTGAAATTCAGCATTTTCATAGAACACAAATTAGCTTTCCAAATGAAAACCACAAGCAATAATGCAATATTTCCATATTTTGCATCATGATGCAAATTTTTCAAAATGAAAATAATCCAGAACTGAATGGCATGTGGAAATTTGTTTTAAATGTTCACTGAGCATCAGTCCTTCCACCTTTGAGGTAACAGTAATCAGAAAGAGGAAGAAGCAGGTAACAGACACAGTACCTGCTGTAAGCAAATATAACTGTTAATCAGTCAATTTGCAGCTTCCAGCACCAGCAGCAATTGAGTACAACCAGAAAGCACAGTTTGAGAGCACAGAAACTGATTAAAGAGGCAAAAATCACCTCAGCCCTTGGAAATAACTGCAGCTACCACCATTATTAGCACATCACAAAGAAACAATATAGACAAAGGGCTTTTAATGGAAGGTTTGTTATCTGAAGCTATGAAAATCTTCAATAATGTTTAACAGCATGAGTTTTCCAGTAACACTGCCAGGCTCCTAGCCAATTGTCAGGAAAAACATAATCAGAACTGGTACACCTTACATTTTATAGAAACCTCATTAAGATTTTCTATTTACACTTGAAAGTCTTATTTCTGAGATCTTACCATACCAGCAATTGCTACTGCTTGTAATGCTGAGCCTCTGAGGTCTTTAAGATTTTACGATGGTATCATTCAAGTACAGTGATCTGAACTCATGAAATAGTGACAGCATTCAATCATAACAAAAAACAAATGAAATCAAGAATTTATAATACCCAAAAGGAAGAGAGTTCTGAGAAACATCTGTTCATCCGTGAAAGACGTTGTAAAGCACACGAGAGAAAAAAATAATAAAGATATTTACATGTGATAGGATGATCTATGATTCTTTCTGCTCTTCTAAACTTTCCTCACCTATCAGAATCACCAGTCCTCAAAGCCAACTCTCTGCAGTAGAGGGAGAAGGTGTGTGACCCAACTTCCGTTCAAGCTGGAAAGCTTTGCTATTCACTGAAGTAGCTGGAACTGCTCTGATAAATCCAAGAACACCTTATTACAGGAAAAGTTCAAGAACAGAAGAACAGGTAAACATATGATGGCAGTATTTGAAATAGTAACAAAACGATAAAAAAGGAACAAAGAAAATGCAATTCTATATCACATTTAACAATCAGACTGCCCCTAAGTCACTGCAACACCACAGCTGTGAATTTGTGAAGACGGTAAATTTATCCCAACCACAACTCAGCATTTGGGCGGTCCTAAAGCTTGTCCAGGCAAGTAAGCACCATCTGTGTCCTGCAACAGAGCTCTGGCCATGGTGGCTGACAGGGCTCATTCAGGGCTTTCAGGCCACCTGGCCACACCTGGCCTTCATATCACCTGGGGATGCCCCAACATTAGCACATTCCTTCAACTTCCAGATTAGTTGGTTTGTTTTTCTATCTCTCTCACAAACACAAAATGAAAACTCCTAAAAACCTCTTCATTCACACGCCATGAAAAGCACTAGCTGTAGCGGCAATTCTTCTGAATTATGTTGCTGCCACCACAGTACAGTGTCTACCATTAATGAGAGCCTGACTCACTTACATTTCTCCTTATGGTAAGGAGCTGATACTATTGTACTGCCTAAATCTTATTTGGGGAAAAAAATAGCCCAATTAGAGATGGATTTGCAACAAGCTAGACTCTGACCCTTACTTTTGACTTTGCCTGCCTTTTGTTTGTTTGTGAGACACTGTAATTGTTTACATTCAATATAAATTGAATCGGTGGCACGCCAAATCCGGACTCTGCAGACTCTATTGGTAACCTAGGGTTATAGGTTAAAAAACACTGACACCAAGACAAATTGCTGTAATTTGAAGAATAATCTGAAATCCTGCTGGGACACAATTGAGTTTGTGAGCCTAGTTGTTAATGATAATAAAAGCTGACACAGTAAAAACGATAAAATTAAAGAGAACACCCAGTAATATAAGTACCTCCAGTGTATGACATTGATGATCCAGTTAAGAGAGCTGGTAAAAATCTCATTGGCAAGTAACTTAACGCTCCTTTTTCCATTTCAAAATGCTCTAGTTACTTGTAGAAATACAACTACTAAGTTCTTTTGTCTTTTCTTCTTTGCGTGCTGTTTGTCATCATTTTAAAAGTATGCAGTTTACATAATGAATTCAGTAATGCAAGGTCATAATTTCCATTTCTGATTAGTTTGTATCTGTGTAGCAATGAACAAAAAGCATATTTTTAATGTATGACACCCATGATAGCTTTCTCTGCGTCTTTGACATATCATAAACCAGCTGGCAACATAAAATATAAATTGGCTAGCTATAAGAACAGATGAATCATTAATTACTCTGTACCAAAATGAGAGAGAGACCAGTTTTACAGTATTAAACAGCATGTGTGGCTGCTACTTAAAAATTATATTTAAATTTTAAAAGATTTTGATAAACGCTGTAAGATTTATGTTCATGTTCCATACTGAACTGAACCTTTCACAAGCCTTGTGCTTCATACCACTATTCTCAGCTTTGGAAGAATAGGGAGTAATGTCTTCTCACAACTACAATTTAGAAGACAAGTAAACCATATGCTGCTAACATGCATTAAAAATAAAAAAAATAAAAAAATCGACAAACCTACAATATAAATCCCCAAACTGAAGCCAACACACTTCTGACATCTTTCTGACAGTACAGTCAAAGAGGGTGGGGGTGGTTAGGAGTGAGGTTTGTACCACTGAGAATTGACTGTACAGTTAAAATACTATAACAAGAGGCACATTGGCAAAAGCTAAGAAACCACTTGGATTTGCTTTAGAAATGCAGGAAGACTCCAAAGTGTCCTATGGACTGGTAGCTGTGATAAAGTCTAAAACAGTAACACCACTGACGCTGGCTTTCTTCCAAATCTTTTTCAGCTTAATCCCCAAAATAAGCACTCGACATTGAAGACTGGAAGGTTAAAAAATGCTATGTCTTTATTCATAATTAGCAGCCAACTGCTACTGCTACCCTATTTTATCATACAGAAAATGAATGCAATTGATCTGCCTTTGAATGGCAAATTGCATTTGCAGTTCCTTCCAAGTTTTTCACGTCGATAGAAGCTGTGGATGGGGATCTAAAGTGGTTCATCACTCAGCCTGTTATCTTCATCCAGTGGGCTCAAAAGGCAATAAGTGTTACACATAAATCCAGCATCCTTTGACACACTTCTATGCTGCACAATATGTCTAAAAATTTTTAGACCACTTATCAAAGACATTCTGAAATTTCTACGAGCTTATTCTCCTTAGGTAATTTCTTCTATGATCTTGTCTTCTGTCTACTCTTTTCCACATCCAGCAACTTCCTACTGACTCCTGCCAAAGCAAGCATCCAGGCTGAGATGATTGATTCTCTTCTTGGGAAAGCAAGGGTTTCTCTGTTCATCTCTGTTCAGATAGAGGCCTAAAGGAAATGGCTTCCAAATACCCACCTACAGAATAGAAAGGGGAAATACTATCCAAATAAAATCAGTTTTTCCTTCAGGGCACATGACAGAAGAAAATTAAAAAGCAGCATGAAGGTCTTCACTAGTGCAAAGCATGCTGAAGCAATGCTCCCTACAATTCTTTAATTATTTCCTCAACCAAAGTATTGTTACTGATCTCTGGGCTGCCCAGTTGGCATCTCTGAAGTGCTGCAAGCTCATCATACTGAAGATAATACTACAGATATTCTAATCAAAAAGGCTGAAAGTTCCAGATTCAAATCTTAAAGTAACGTTCCAAGAATATTTCCAATCTGGCAATACTGTCAGGAGAACTTCACAACAGTTGTGATTCACAACACATTTAAACAAGTAATAAATAATAATGGAAATGTATACTGCTCTAAACACTATGGGATATGCAGAGTAGACAGATATTCAGTTTGTTAAGAAAACGAGAATCACATTAATCAATTCTAATTTTCACTAAGAATGAATTATTCTAAATATAAACATATTTTAAAACTGTGCCACAACAGAGCAATCATAATTACACAATGCTGGTAAGTATTTTGCTCTACTTTCCAATCTTTGCAATACTCTACATGCAGGTTTTTACTGGTTTTCTATCAATAAAAAGCAGCATTACACACAAAAAAAAAAAGAGGCTCAACACTGATCCCAATCCCCATTTCCCAGAGACCCTCACAGACTTCACAAAAGACTCCCTCTTGAAGCAGGATTTTGTACGACTCCTGCACAGATCAGATTATGCAAGGTTGGGGCCCTGCTTGCTTTGTTCTTGTACAAACGAGCGTCTGCTTTGGCACATGTGGCACTGAGCCCACATTTCTAAAATTCAAGCATTCTTCTGGGCACATCCCCAGACCCTTGAAGAGAAACAAAGATCTTCGGAAGAATGCCAGAGCTTCTTTCTTTAATGTTATCATGACATTTTGAAAATTATCATAGGTTCTTACATAAGATGTAAAATTTATAAACTTATTCCCCCAAAAAAACAGAAAGTGCAACTAACTCTGAAACAAAGCTATGCAATATGTTAAAGGAGAATATCCTGCTCATAAACCAAAGAAACTTTCAGATATTTTAAGCACCACACCACAATGTATGATGAAAGAGAGAAAACCAAACAGATTTCACTATATTTCCACAGAAACTAATGACATGTCCAAAAAGGAAGCTGCAATTAGACATGAATACACCAGGTCTCATGAATATTTTTGTAAACCAGTATTTTTGTATACTTGGCACTATGACATTAAGGCATCAAAGGAAGCAACTAGTTTTTACTACATGAGCAGATTCTCTCTCATCTAGCCTTTCTAACTTTCAACCCTTGTTCAGGTATCAGTGATTGGAGAAAGATATGTACTGAAAATACATTAATGTAAGCAGAAAATAATATAAAAGATATTATACAATGAAAAAATAACCTTGACTTGTAAAGCTCTGAGAAACAATTGCAGAAGAAACACTTGAATACATCTGATATTTACCAAAAAGATATAGAATAAATGAGTAATAGAAGCACTACTATCTCTTATTTATTAGGAATTTCAGTGTCACTGAAAAGTGTAACACATAAGAATTTACATTCTCTAACCAGCTCAATTGCACATTTGAATCTGGAAACTTAAAGAACAATCACAGAATCACAGAACTGGAGGTGTTGGAAGAGACCTCTAGAGATATCAAGTCCAACCCCCTGCCAGAGTAGTTCCCTACACCAGGTTGCACAGGTAGGCATCCAGGTGGGTCTTGAACATCTCCAGAGAAGGAGACTTCACCACCTCTCTGTGCAGCCTGTGCCACTGCTCTGTCACTGCACTGTGAAGAAGTTCCCACACATATTTGTACAGAACTTCCTATGCATCAGTTTGTGGCCATTTCCCCTCATCCTATTGCCACACACTGCTGAGAAGAGTCCAGCCTCACCCTTTTGCCTCTCGCTCCTCAGATAATAAACAGAAATAATTAAAAAGAAAAGCCAAAGTATGGCATTGCTTTTTTGTGACATGCCATCCCTAAAATATTAAACAGCAAAACAGAAGAACTCAAAAGTTACTTACAATTTTTAATGCAAGTTTTAGAAAGTAGCTGCCTCTGAGTCTCAGAGAATTGTATAGGGTGGGAGGAACCTCTGGTGATGAGGTCCAACCCCCTGCTATTGCAGATTCCCAACAGTAAGTTGCACAGGAGCCTGTCCCGGATGGCCTAGAATATTCTCCATTGAAAGAGACTCCACAACCTGTGTGGGCAGCCTGTTCCAGTGCTCTGTCACTCTCACAGTAAAACAGCTCTTCCTCATGTTTGTATGGAACTTTCCCTGTCCCAGTTTTTTCCTCTTGTTCAGTCACTGAGTAACAATGAAAAGAGCCTGGCCCCATCCACTTGACTTCCATCCTTTAGGTATTTCTAACAGTGATGAAATATTTATAAATAGTAGTGAAGTTACATTTCAGAGCCAGATAACTTGAAGCCTAGGACCCAGGTTCTGCTTTTATTAATCCAAGGAATGTCTTGTACTCAAAATCAGATGTAATTTTGGAAAGTTGTAGAGAAACCATTTGAATAGCACCATTAATATTAAAAATTATCTGGAACATATCTGCATATAAAAGCTAGGTATATAAAACTGCATCTTGTAGGTAAATGCACATTACCTAATATAGCAAAAAATCTGAGATATTCACTATACACATAGATTTGGTAGTAGGCTTTTTTCTGGCTCATTAACTAAACAACTGCTTAATAAAATGACTGGAAAATGCAGTTGGGAGACATAATGCTTTCATGACTTTAAAAATAGATTTTTTACAGCTAGTGAACAGAAAATGTGGCTGTAGGTGAATTTCTCAATTTCATATCAAATTAGCGAGGCTTTCATCTCTCACTTTCAAAAATATGCTGAACTTCAAGTAAACTTTACTAAGGATTTCAGGACATGACCCATTTTGATGATGCACATGACTTTTTACTGAAGATGTATTTTATCTAAAGCAATACAAATAGGTCAGTGCTACTGTTCTAGTTCTCTTTGTTATAACTAAAATCAGTACAGACTAAAATTAATCCACATGGCAGATAAAGAAAATAGAAGTTATTACCATAGCAATACTCAAGAGATACAATCAGGTCACACAACATGGGAAAAAAAGCACAAGTGTCATTTAAAAAAATCAATAGGCACTATCATAGAATCACAAAATATCCCAAGTTGGAATCCCATCAGAATCACAGAGTCCAGCTCCCAGCTTGATACATGACCACCCAAAATCCAAACCCTATGTCTGAGAGCAGTATCCAAACACTTCTTGAACTCCAGCAGCTCAGGGCTGTGCCCACGGCCCTGGGCAGACTGTTCCATGCCCAGAGCTCAGTGCTGCCCCTTTGCTCCTTGTGAGGAACTGTAGCTGCCATGAGAACTTCCCTCAACCTCCTCTGTTCTTAGCTGAAGAGCCTCAGCTGCTCCTCATATGTTTTTCTCTCCAGATCCTTCAACATATCCTTTAGATGTTCTTTTAATAGTTTTATGTCCTCATTTTATGGTGTGTTATCACCATACTATGATATGATCAGTCTTGCTACTGCAAACAATTGTGCATTAAGCAAATACCCACCATATAAGGAAAGGAAAAGATGTTTACCAAGCATTTAAAAAATGTGAAGTCTGTTGCATAAACTCCACTGTATTACTACAGCATAAGGCAATATACCAGCCTCGTATTGACCCTACCAACAATCTGATCATTTTAAGCAGAAAATTAATGTTATATTCATACAAGTCCATTAATAGAAAAGTAAGGAGCTGACAGGATCAATTTAAGCCTGGAAGTCAGAGCTGTTCACGCTGAAGCACAAAAATGCAACTCATATGCCATTTTCTTGTAGAATTACAATATTAAGTCATATAAATGATGTAGCATAATTTAAAGCACTGACTTCTGCAGTGGATTTCAACTTCCTTGTAATAATAACTGATGGTGAAATAAAAAGACAAAAAAGACAGATTACTAGTTGCAACTAGAAGCCAAAATTAACCTCTCTGTTATTGGTATCATGTGGAAAGGTAGCACACGCATGGTGATGCCAGCAGTATGCCCTTTCTGTTCCTGATGGAAGCAGTTCATAGAATTCCTATGGCATCCTGTGCTGGTCCCCTCCCACTTCCTCCCTACCTTACTCAGTTGTGTTTTAATTGCCAATATACCAAATGCATAAATTAAAATCATAAAAACTCATTATCTCTGGTGTCATTAAAAAGAAAGAAAAAGAAAAAAAAATGAAGAAAAGATCTACACAACTATTTGCTCATAAGCAAACTGTGCCAGCTCTTTAATATGTTTCTTGTCCTGTATGCTACACTCTCATTCTCCAGTCATCTTCTATTTGTCTCTTTCAGAAGATCATCCCTAAGGGACAAGGATTAAGTATTAGTATGCTTTGCAGCAACATTTCTGCACCATCATTCTCTTATATAATACTGCTGCGTTGTGACAAAGTTTCCAGCTCTGTCAAATACAATGTCAACAAGATGCACATGCAGAGTTTACTCTTCCTTTGCAGCAGCAGCCACTTGTATTCTCTTTGCCAAAATGAGACTGAATATGGTTGAGCATTCAGGAAGTCCACCGCTTGAAAAAGCAGTTATTATAATTAAATATGAACGTAAAATCATCTGTACGTGGTCAAAAACCCACACAGCTAAGTATGAGAAATAGCCTTGAGGGACAGAGTAGATACAGCATATGGAGCATTTAATTCTTTTTAAGCAATTAACATCCTTCCTTGTGCCAGGAAAGTTCACAAAAAGTCTATTTATTTTTTTATTATTTTTTAAGTGTATTGGAACACTTTCACATGAGCAACTTTGTACAAGCGCAAGTCTTCCATGTTTCTTGGTTTTAGAACCAAAGCAAAAACCCAGCTCCTTTTTATGTACTAGTTCTGTTTCTTACAGCTCCAGCTGAATTCTTTGCTCTGAGACAGATGCTCAAGGCATGACTATACTCCTTCCTATACATTACTTCCTTTCACAGGAACAAGGTCAGAGCATATCCATACACTGTTAACACTCTAATTAAAAATAAACAGAAGACCACAGCTATATATTCCAAATTAATGAAATTATGTGAGTAAAAAATAAAAATAAAAAAAATCAGTGTGCTCCAGCAGAAAGAGCAGCAGAAAATTATAGTTTCCCTAATCTTCCGATGCATCTTTCAAACTCAGAACGTGTTTTATTACACATAAAATAGTGACTAAAAAGTAGAAAATGAGGTAATACCTGTAGTTGACAAATACTGAAAAGGCAAGCAGACTGAGTAGGCACGTTAACTGTGTACAGACCTCTCACAGTCGGAAGATCTGTCGTGCATTAATTCATATCAACAGAGGGATACTATGGCTCAGTGACTCTAATTGATAAAATTTAAGGGGATCAAGTTGAAGACGTGTCCGTGCAGCTCTAACTTCCCACTTACATTTTCATTTATTTCTCACATCTATGTTATACAATATTTTTTCATTATTATATTAATTTGCATTGCAGTGCAGGGTTCTAGTGTTAACTTTTATGCTCACAATTTTCTTCTGTTGCACCATCATGTGGTGACTGGAACTGATTATCAAACATCATGCTTGTTAAAGCTTGTCATTGATCTCATTCTTAAATTCCTATTAGACAACATGAGACCTGCTACTGAAAATCATGATTATTAGAGCTACTAAGGCAAATGAGATGACATAAATTGTAAAATCAAAGAATATCCTGAATTGGAAGAAACCCAAGATGTCCTATTCTTGACTCCACAGAGGAACACCCAAAAATCGGTCTGTATGAGTGAAAGGGTTGTTCAGACACTTCTTGAACTCCAGCAGCTCAGTGCCATGGCCACAGACCTGGGAAGCCTGTTCCAGTGTCCAACAACTCTCTGGTGCAGATCCTTTCCTGATATCCTGCCTGCCCCTCCCCTGACACAGCTCCATGCTGTTCCCTCAGGCTCTGTCACTGTCACAGAGAGCAGAGCTCAGTGCTGTCCCTCTGCTCCCTGTGAGGGAGCTGTAGCTGCCATGAGGCCTCTGCTCAGCCCCTCTGTTCTGGGCTGAGCAAACTGAACAGCCTTAGCCACTCCTCATACTTCTTCCCCTCTACACTTCACCATCTTCATAGCCTGCCTTTGGACACTCTCCATCCTTTTTGTACTATGGCTCCCAAAACCAGACACAGTACTCCAGGTGAGGCAGCACCAGAGCAACACAGAGCAGGACAATCACTTCCCTCAGCCAGCTGGCAATGCCATGCTTGACGCACCCTGGGCACATTACTGCCTCATGATCAACTTGCTGTCAACCAAGACCTCCAGATGCCCTTCAGCAGGGCTGCTCTCTACCATCTCATCCTTCAGCTCATACATACAGCCAGGGTTGCCCCTTCCCAGGTGCAAAATACAATTCTTCAAAGCCACTTTGGAGCTCAGTCTGTCGTTTCATAGCAGAAATCCACTAAAATTTACAAAAGAGAGGACTGTCCACAAAGGTTTTAAGATTGCCATTCTCATGTCATATCTAGTGTAACCTGAGAATCAGAAGACATTTTCCAGAAGTGATTTTTCTCACTGTAACCCATAGATTGAGGTAGCAGAATGGCAACAGATAGTTGTGATGTCTGCAAGAAGCCTTAATTGAACAGTGTTATTAGGGTGAACTCCTACTCAGTACAGAAAGATCGTGGTCAAAATGGCAGTGAACAAACCAGAAAGATATGTGCCACTGTTATTTAACAAGATGAAAAACCCCTCTGCTAATACAGAAGTGGAGCAAAATCAATAGCAATACAGGAAGTCCCCAGAGCTCTGTTTTGCTTTGCGGCTTCTGTGAGATGAGAGACTACTACACACCTTTGCCTTCAGTTCTTTTTTATGACAACTGCAAAACTGACAGCATTATACTGTAGTTGTTTTATACATATAGAACACTTAAAAATGTTTTGATTTCATCCAAGCATCAAAGGCAGAGTTCATTAATACATGCTTCCCTGAAGCATTCCCTTTTTCTATACTAGAAACTGTGCAGGCACTATCAACAGTGCAATTTTTTAAACTGCTACAGTATTGGACTCTTAAACAGGAAGAGTTACAGGGAGTTGAAGGAGAAATGAGAAGGGCAAGAGAAAAAGACTCACTGATAAGAAAGTAGACAGGGATGTAAAGGACCTGAATTACAAACAGTAAAAATTATCAAAAAAGCTCACACAGACAAAAATTAATATACATTTGACTCAAAGCAAATGCTGCATCTTGGTTCCACAAGTATACAAATTGAAATTTGGAATCACTTCAGCTTCCTGGAGTCAAATTAAAAAAAGAAAAAAAAAAGAAATGGAGAGAAGGGAGGAAGGGAAGAGAACCACTTCATATTAAAAAAAATCTTTCAGTGGAAAACACCCTCTCCTAATGTTCCCCATCCATGTACGCTGCAAGGCACAAGAACATACCAAATATGCTCGACTACCGTCTCACTTTGGCATGTGCTAGTAAAAAGAATATACAGTAAGAAACTGTTTTGGTTCCCTTCAGCTTTGACTCACCATCAGACAGCAATGTTTCAGTGCACAGACTGCATGAGGAGCATTTACTTCCAATCAGGCTTCTCTGCTCTTCTGGTTCAAGCCTGTCTTTCCCAACCTCACTTTTCACCTCCTCTCCCACTAGCACTACTCATTATGGCTGATAGCATAATTTGCTATGCTAATGCCTACTGTAAAAGCAGTAAACATGGCTTTTTTCCAAAATAGCAAGAAGGAAGATTATAAAGTCATAATTCCTGATCTTCTCATAAAATAGCTGTCCAGGCGTTCTGTTCTCCATCTGCTCTGCAGTTATCAATCTGTGATACTCCACTACGCAGCAAGGACTCAAGCTGTGAGGGAGATATGACTCCTACCTGTGCAGTTTTATAAGGCTGGAACACTGCTGCACATGTTCAAATGCAGACAAATACATTTAAGTAAGGAAATTAATTAGTAAGCAATTTCATCTATCTAAAACGATCTCATAATATTTAAATTGGACTTTCAGAATACTACTTCATTTTACTGATCAAATCTCAACACTGTAAGTGAAGCTAGATGCTCTCATATTGGTTTTCCCTGTTAAACGCTGTTCCCAGCTTTCAACCACAGCAAATACCAACTTTTTTGTATAAAAAAGAATTTTGTGACTCAATACATTTGATATTGGCTTGGTTAAATTCCTCTTGCTTCTGTTTCAACCAGCACAGTAAATACATAGCTGCCATGAGTTCCATTACGCAGGCTGAAGCCTTGCAGTCTGGGCTTTTGTTTTGTAATCGCTGAGACAGGAGAACAAGAAGACAGGCTCCATTATAAATATTAGAAAAAAAACTTCAATTTATGCTTTTAAGGCTAAATAGGCCATAAAAAATAAATACCCCCTTTAGTCCCCATTTCCTCTCCAGAAACCTCTAATTAATTTTCTGTAATAAAAGGAAGGTTAAAGATAGGGTAATTGGCAAAAACTTTGCTGCTGAGAAACAGAGTGGTCTATTATGCCCCCAGAAAACACACCTTGCATGACCCTCTTTTCAAGAAAGAAAGATGTATTAACAACTCCCTGTTTCATTTTAATTGATGCTCTCCATGCAGTACTGCCCTGTCCATCTTCCTTTGGTGTCTGTGACCTACTGAAGACACCGGGCTCTCATACACAATACAGTCATCATTCCTCCAAGCTCTCAAGTCAGTGATTGCAGACACTGCAGCTCATTCACTGAGACATTCACAGCAATATGAATTTCTTCTTTCTTCCCAGAGATTGAAAAATAAACTCTCTAATTAACAGTTTTAAAAATAAATCAGAAAATTCTGAGCAAATGCTTCCGGAAACTAGCCAGACTTGACATTTCTAATATCTGTTATCTGCATACAAGTGCAGAAGGCATTCAGTTGTGGAGTTCCCAAAAAAAGCTGTGAGACAGTGGGAATTACAGCAATTTTATATCCTTTTAGTACTGTTTTTACTTAGCATAGTTATTTTTTCTGATTCTGTGCAGACCAATGGAAGGAGGATACAGCCTGATGAGTTTCAGCAATTCATAAGCAAGGCCCAAGGTGACTCATCCTGACCTCCTGAACACGACAAAATTTCTAACAAAGTAAACAAGATAGAGCAGGGCAGAAGGCTAATGTGTCCAATCAGCTTCCAGCACCTTTACACTGCTCTGGGTAGACACATCTTTCTCATTCATTACTGCAGGCATGTGAGTTTTTTGTCAGTCACTTAATTGAAGGGACAAACCATCCATCATCCACCTAGCAATTATGATTATTTTTTTCTTTTTGGGGGGTTATTGAGTATGTTATAGATTAGCTATGTTTTTGTATTGCACTTACGTGGCCAGGTTTAGGTCTTGGAGAGCTATGTCAGATCACAGCTAGGTCCAAAGGGGCCTGCCACTGCTGGAGCTGAGCCATGAGTGGGTCTGAGTGTGCTTCTGTGAGAGCGGAATGAAGAAAGGGGGAAATGCTGGGCAGCAGCAGGTGGGATAGAGGAGCAAGAAACATGGGAGAAGCAGCCCTGTAGGCACCATGGTCAGGGTAGAAGGAGGCCAGGAGGAGCTACTGGTGCCAAGGAACAGTTTCCTGCAGCCTGCAGTGGTTCTGAATGTCTTCAACAGGCTTCTAGGGCACTGCTGCGGAGAGTGAAAGAAGGGAGTGCTCAAACACCTATAATCTGTACAGTTCCACGGTGACTTGAAGCTCTTGTTATCTTCCTAGTGCCAAGAGATTGCTGTGATAAACCAGAGCTCCTTACACTACCACCATACAGAAGAAGCACTGTAAATCTGTCATTAATTTCTCTTAAACTCATTAGAATGAAATTTCAGTCCAGTCACTTATGCCAAGTAAAACGTAAAATATAAATAGGGCTTTCCACTCTGACAAATAAATATGCAGTCAACACACACAGCAGCTTGTCAGCTCCAACCTGTCAGCAGCCCCACAAGAAAAGTAGTAATTTTACAGGAAACGTAGCCAGATGATAATCATAACTGGAAAACTGACAGCAAAAGGTTGAGATCATTTCCATAGCACAAATTCAGGAAAAGAAAGAGGATAGAAGATGTATACAGATAACAAATTGGTCTCCATTATGCAGAAGATCAGATTAAGGCACGTTCTACTCACAGTACACTGCTCTGCAGAGACAAACAAACTAGTTTAGATATCACGGGTAGTACAGCTCAGCCTGCTGTAAACTGCAAGGTTAGCTTTTATAATGGAAGTTTTAAATGGAAGAGAATGTGGAGTGGCAACAAAAGAGACTGCACTGCTCAGGAGCTCGGAGGCAAAAGGGGGGAGGTCGGTGCTCACCTGATGTCAGAGTTAGGGAGGCACATTCTGGGCAACTCACGGGTAACTATGGGCATGCCAGCTGCAAAAGGAAATCTAAAGAATCTCCAGGTGACAGGCAGACCCAGAGACAGGAGAACGACCAGTAGTCTTTTTTGGCTTGATCTTTACAGGAAAAGCTTCTGCACGTACACAGCATGCGTTGAGTGGGAGGTTAGTGTAGCTAACACTGAAGTCCCTTCATACCAGTACTTCTGTAATTAAAAAAGCATGCTAAATAATCAGAGTACTGCACAACTGAAGGACGGCATAGGATTTCTCTTGTAAACACTGTTTTCCTTTCACTGACTCTCTGTACCCAGAACTAGATGTATCCTTTACAGAAATATACTTGTGGGATGTGACACATAACTTAGTTGCTCCAATTACAGCTGTGTCTGTATGAGCAAGCCAGTTTGAAACAGAGCCCTGGGTTTGTTACTCTCTGCAAATTACAATCAGAGATGCACCAACTGTCTCATCAATCAAGGCAAGTCTGAAGAAATATGTTGACAGTAGGCTTTAACTGCTCATCAGCACAGATAATTTTATCCTGCTGAATTGCTTCTTACCCTGTAGCACTGCTATAAAGGACGAGCAAGCAAGCAAGCTAGAGCTCCAGCCAGAAAGAATGGGGGAAGCAGGAGGAAAGCATCACTCCTCTAGTCTACAGAGGTATGGTTCTACCCTTATGAACAGGGCATCTGCAGTACCTCCCTATAGCCCCTTTCCTGGAGCCTCTGCTATGCCAGGTCACGTTTGCTCTCTTACACGCTCCCTTGGGAGTGCAATGTTGCAGGAGAAAGGGAGTTTGATTCTAACACTTACGCAGTTGTCTGTAACTGGAGAACATAAAAGGAATTCTTTATGCAAAGAAGGACAAGCAAAAGCATTTTAAAGAGGAAAGCTGTTTTTACTGTGTTTAGAGGGAATGGTTTTGCTTTTCTTTTTTCCCCACTGAGAACTCATAAAACATAACAAAAGAAAACACAGAACCCAAGAAGATTGCCTAAAATGATCTTCTTATAGTTGCCATGGTTTAATTGTTTTCTTGGGGAGGTTTTTTGAACTCAATAATTTAGTTTTGAAATATCACATTTATAAGAACTTACCTACAAAATCACTTGTCAGTTCTCAGCAAGCACAAGCCATAAAGCAGGCCCATCCCTGCCCAGAACAGTCTCAGCAGTTGTTTCACGCCATCTCCAGCAGAGCAGCAAGCAGCACAGCTGATAGCACTGTTCCTTTTGCTTGACAGTTTCTTGCTAAAATTAACATTTCCAATTTAGTTACTTACTCTTCCCACAGTCCAATTATGAAGGACTTTCTTCATGAGAACAGTATTAACTTATAAATATTAATAAAATCATAGCTTGTCTATTGAGCATGGTACTGACCTGGTATTCTCCTGATTATCATTTAGATCCATACAAAGAAAATTAAATTTCTCAATTAAACAGACAAAATCCTACAAGAAAAATTTCTATAACTATTTTACAAATCAGAGAACATAAGATTAAGAAATCAGTGATATTGAGTTATATATATTTTCTTTCATTTTTAACCTTCAAGGAAAGACACATATAAGCAATGGCTGAGAAGAACCATTCTCGCTACAAAACCCAAAACTTAGAAATTATTTTCATTAGTGATATTTAATTTAGTGATTTTTCTATATCACCAAAGAGGATATATATTTTTGACACTGTAATAGACATTTGTTATTTTCTAAAAGAAACATTTATATTTTAAAAGTCCCATTGGATTCAGTGAATAAAAACAAATAAACAAATGCACAGCTTTTATGAGGCCATCTAAATAAACACAGAAAGTAGTGAAGACATAGTCCAAATATTCAGACTAACTTAGTGACTCAAAGGTGAAATTTCTCCTTCTATCAACAGCATATAAGCCCCAAGGCAATTGTCAATAACAGCCCCATGGAAACCTACATAAAAATCCTGTTAAAAACGGACCTCTTCCCCCTAGGATCTAAATAAAAGGGAATGAGCCCTCTAACCAGTGCTGTCTGTACAGTCTTCACTGCAGAAGCTCATGCTGGGGGCCCTCTGTGAGCCTCAGCTTCCACCACGCAGATGGATCCCTGCGGCACTGACAGTTCCTCTGGACTTCACAGCACTGTAAACTGCCACGGCATTTTGTGGAATAATGATAACCATATTCTAAAGATCACAGCAAAATAACAGACTAATAGGAACTTTTCATATTCATTGTTAGTTCTAAGAGATATCGTCTTTACAGGTTTTTACTTTAAAAATAAATGCATAAGTAAATAAACCTTTGGCACCAAAAATACTGAGGGCTTTTTGAAGCACCTGAAGAACCTACCTCATTAGGTTCTAATCCACAATGAAACCACTAAAGTGCAAAAATAACAAAACTAGCTTTTATAAGAACTCAACCGTGGCTGCAACAAGAGTTCTGATCAGAGCACAGGGCTACACCTACGAGAAGTGAGAAGGGAAAGCAGGAGTCTGTGGCATATTTTCAACAAGCTTTATTTTTCTCATCCATTACCCTTTTCACTGCAGGCACATCCAACCCGCAGCCTGGCATGCCTCACGATGCGGCCACTATCAGAAACCCAACTCAAAAATCTGGTGATGTCTCTGCCAGACACTCATAAGTCCTCTCTCAGCAGAGACAAACATCCCTCGTTTCACAGTCACACCTTATTCACATCACTGCTTGTTGGTAGTACACTCATTTGTGATCAGTCATCAAGGATGAAGTATGGGAAAAGTAAAATTTCATCAAAAATCTCTGATGAACATCTTGAGATCTCACTGAGAACTGCAACCACTGCCATCGAACTGGACTGAATCATTCTTGTCTCAAAAACAAGGTCAAACATCCCACTACTTTAATAGTTTTGTTCCTCACTTTCTGTTAATGTTTTAAGAAAAATATTATATATATATACACATATATCTTTTACTTATATATTCATGATATTACAAAGGCTGCTCTGAAAGTAATGCTTCCTGCTTTATTATGTTGGCCCACAACATTAGAGCAGGTGGTGGTGGTATGGCAGTAGAGGTTGAACCTTCCCACTGATATTCCATTACATTTTGTTGCTGTTGGACAGATGGCAGCAGAGGGGCACTTTGACAAAATGGTGTCTGACACAGAATGGTTGGTAAAGTAAAGGTGTGCAACAGAATTCCTTCATGCAGAAAAGATGGCACCCCTTGACATTCACTGATGCTTGGCTGAATGTTTATGGAGACCAAGCATTGTGAGCACAGTGAGCCTGTGGGTGATACCCTTCAGCAATGGTGACCGTCTGGTGCTGCTGGTGCAGATTTTTAAGAGCACTGTAGGCAGGCTCTTGCTCAATGCTGGCAAAAAAATGTGTAGCTAATGGTGGTGACAGTGTTGAAAGTGTTTTTTAGCTGAGAATTTGCTCTACCAAACAGTATTATTGGGCTCTTATTATCTGTTGTTGTTTTCATGGAAATAAATAGGAGGCATTACTTTTGGAGCAACTTATACATGTGCAGCCCAAGATAATTCCTCTTCACTCAACGCAGCCCAGGCAAGCAATGCTTTACAGGTATTGATGCTTAAAAACTGTAAGACTTTTAGTGCCTTTAATAGCATTTTTTCTGACCTAATTAGAACACTCAGCTCTCCCAGCACTGCATGCATGTGTCCTTAAAGCAGACCCAAAAGGGCCAGGACACCAAGGGTCTATGTTGCAAGCACGAACTGGGACAAGAAGGCAGAGGGAAGATGGGCGACCTCAAGAAGAGCTCTCAGCACTTCACACATACAGTGTTACAACACAACAGTCCCAGACCAAAATTCAGCAGCAAAGTCCTTGGGGCTGTCAACCCACAGCCCAACATAACAATGTCCTCAGTGGTATCCAGAGGACAATGCCAACCCTCTGAACCCATCACAGTGCCTCCCTTCACCAACAGTGATACACAGTTGGTATCTATTTGGGCATAAAGCATGCTTATTTAGGGGATCACTCATCAACACACTGCTCATGCTACCTGTTACTAGAAGCCAATGGAAATGTTATGGCCTTCTCTCTCCTTCTCAGCCCTACATTCTCATTCTTTCAAAAGCAATCAGGATAATATTTCATTTTGATTAGATAAAGAGTTCCTACAGACTGAAGAATTACTGATTATATTTAAATGATGTATACGGTTGAACAGAGGAGCACCAAATAACCTAATTAAAAAGAATATCTGAATTTATTTCATAGCATGTTAGCAAGAAAATCTAATTTTATTTATAGCTCCCAGCGTTTTAGACTTAACTGAATCGTAGCCTTAATGCCACCAGCTGCCGAATTAAAGCCTCTGTAGTGCCACAACCTGCCAGGCCACAGCACTGCAGCTTTGGGATATTGAATTGTCCCTTTCCTTTGGCTTAAGTTTGCAGTAATTGTTTCAAAGACTGTTCTTTATTGTTCAAACACACAAGTACTGCATCTCTACCACAAATAGTTACAAATAGCTGCATGTTTAAATGTACTACCAAAAATGTAGTATCTCTGAGGAAGACAGAGCCAGAAGGTGAGATATTCCACTTGGAAAGAAGTAATAATAAACAAAATTAATAACAATATTTTCTACGTGAATCACCTGAATAAAACAGTAATTAGTTAGCATATGTGACTCATAGATGATCTCATACTTGTTCACAACTGCCTCTTGAGAGGAATGGATTTGCAGGGTCACCATCTAAGTCATGAAACAAAAAAAAACATGGGCAAATTACCAGAATTTTTGTTCGTTGTGTGAAAAATGTGATCAACACAACTATCTTCTAATGCAGAACAAGCACAGTACCTCTCTAAATGATTCTCCAGTAAAAGCAGTGGATAAACTTAGACTTTCTCTAGTTCCTATGAAGTCAATGATCAACCACTGACAGATTCAACTCGGGACAAAGATCTTCAGAATTCAATGGTTCTGGACTTGAGTCCTGCATGTGAGCCACAGTTCAGCAGTTACTTTAAGGGAGAATTAAAGCTTCAACTTGACAAAAGACATAGGCACTGCAGAAACATCTTTGAAGACATAAACCTTCTCCAAAGGGATCATTGTACAAGTTAATTTTAAAGTAATGTAAAAGCTAATTTTGGATATAAAATTAAGAGTTTCAGTAAGAAGCAAAGAAGATTTGATGTATTGTATTGATACACTTACCACAGGTCTAAATCTTGCAACTATATTTAAATAGACATCATTTGAATGCTTAGCTAAATGGAAAGCACTCAAATTATGAGCTACAGCTGTAAAAATAACAGCTGTTCTACTTATTCTTCCTTGAGGATATGGTTGGATTAACACACACGTAACACTTATGATTTATTCATTGGTTTCTTAGTAGAAACAAAAAGTAGCTAGACTCAACTATAAAAAACAGGTTGGTATAGTTTCTCCTTTTAACATACTTGAGAAACAGCAATGTGAACTTTCTCAACTTGCATAGAGCTTTTTTCTCCATTTTAGAAAAGCTAACTTCTGCACATGATTCTGTTTTCATCACACGAGCGATACAGTCAGCATCATTTTAAGAACGCCTTGATTCTCAGCTCCAGAACTCAAATATGGAACTGTAAGATCTAAATGCAAACTAAAGAAGCTGCACCATCATCTGACAGAAAGTGATGAGTTTCTCTAAGCACACATCATTTTAAAATGTTAATTTTAAAAAAAGAAAAACAAAATCATTTAGGGCTCTGATGATGAACACCTAAAGCACTGCAGTTACTACATGGAGCTTCAAGTGCAGCTCTCCCTTATGACACAGAAACAGAGCGTAGCCACGGTTACACTCTCTACCAGTAGGGATATCAGCAGAAGAAAGGCTTTACGAATAGATTTTAAAATAGTGTGGTATCCTTAACTGATAAAGAAGGACAGAACCGTATTTCTCCTTCGTATTACGCGAATTACTCATTCAAATAGAGGGCCACTCAATGTGAGCAATAGCTGTTGAATCAGCCTCAGTATGCATTCATGATTTACAATTACACTGAACAGATGCAGATCTCATAAAAAAGGATAAAATCAAAGAGAAACACCATAAAGCATCTTAGTACACTAAAAATTGTATGTATACACCTAGGTATTTAAAAGTAAATGAGGCAGATCTTACCAGTTTTCACCTAAGTAAACTCCCAATAAATCCAACAACAGTTTACTCATTAAGGTGCTTTGTTCTATAACTTAAAATTGAGAGAAGGACTCATATTCCCCACATAAGCCTCTCCATAAAACTCACGAATTATTCATTCCATCAGTTCCATCACTGGGTAGAAGTTTATGGTTTGTGTTATGAAACAGGTCAGACTACAATGTTAAAATCACCTACCTCTCTTTTCTTATCTTCAGTCTCTATCTGAAAGCTGGGTAGTGTCACATCAAAGCAACAAGAGACATCCTTCTCCAACAGAAGCTCCAATAATGAAAACATCATATAAAAAGCATAATATTTCCACTATCAATTTCATTTTGTATGGATCTTCTTAACACTGGAGGTCAGACGGACCAAATGCATATCAACTGTCATTAAGATAGATATGCAACAGCCTCTGATTTATCACAGGACACTTAGTGCACATACCCTAAAAGCCACTCTTTACAGAGAGGAACCAGAGGGTAGCTGGTATTTCCTAACTGTCTAATTTCTCTAGCACAGAATAGAAACAATCAACTGTGTATTGGTTTGTTTTGGTTTGTGTTTTTTTCCTTCAACTGCCTGACCTCTTAAGTACTCTGTCAGACATTTCAGTACCAAGGCAAGGCACAGTGAACGTACCAAATAAGCAGGCCTAGATGTCTCTTCAGGTTAGACACAGCTAGAGTTTTCCCTAAAGAAGAAAGACTTCATATTCTTCCTCCAATCAGTATAAATGGTAAACAATTCATTTTATTCAGTATCAAAACAGAAGGAAGTAAATTAAAGGTGTACGCTACTAGTTCAAACAAACAAAACAGAAGTACCAGTACAGAGGTATCCACTACGTACAGATTAAAGATGTGAGATAAGGGTTGTATTCTTTCTTTTAAACATGAGTTTTAAAATCTATCAAAGCTTGTCCTTTATATTTAAAAGCCCGTGACAGCGAATGTGCAGACAATTGCCCTTGAAATCCAGTGTACTCAGAAATGTTTGGAGACTTAAGCCCTGAGTCTTTGCATATAAATCTACTATGTGTATTTACACAGTATCATGCTGAGAGGGAAGTTTTAAATAATGTCCCAGCAGTGTTCATTGAAGTTACAGCTGGACTGGATTTATGCACGAGATGTCATCAGCAGTGCAAGTCACATGGGGCAGCAAGTTGCTGCAGCTGTTTTTTAGCTCTGGGGTTCCACACACACAAAGCCTGTGCCTGGGCACAGCACAGAAACCAGTGCCCAATGAGAATAATCCATACCTTCAACTGCACACAGAAGCTGACAGGACATCACAGCTGGATGGAGTTGTGTGTGGGTGCTACCTACATTGGGACTTACAGTAACCAAAAGAAGCCATGCTGAATGCTAAACAGAAGCATCACTGTGGAGGACTCCAGAAAAGGTAACATCCTCTGCATGCCTCCAGAGGAAAAAGAACCACAAAACCATTAAGTTTGGAAAAGATCTCTAAATTCACTGTCAACCCATCACCACCATGTCAATCAGTAGCACATCTTCCTTTCACTGAACACCTCCAAGCACAGTGACTTCACCACCTCTCTGGACAGCCTTTTCAAATGCCTTGCCAATCCTTCTGAGAATAAACTTTTCCCTAAAATGCAACCTGATCTTCCCCTGGCAGAACTTAAGGCTCATTTCTCATCTTGTCGCTAGTTATCTGGAAAAGGAAACCAACCCCTACCTCACTCCAACCTCCTTTCAAGTAGTAGTAGAAAGCAATAAGGTCACCCCAAGCTCGTCTTCTCCAGATTAAACAGTCCCAGTTCTCTCAGCCACTCCTCATAAGATTTGTGCTCCAGACCCTTCACCAGCTTTGTTGCCCTTCTTTGGACACACCCCACTGCCTCCATGTCTTTTCTGTAGCAAGAGAAAGATGGAAAGACCTGGGATAACAGAGTCAGTTACCTAGCCATGGTAAACAGAGAATGAAAAAGGAATGAAGAATGAGGAAGAATAAGGCATATGGTGGACAAGTATCTATGTAATTCAGAAAAAATGATTCAAGGAATATAAATATCTAACAACATATAAGAACAAAGAATCAATGCAGTAACAAAAGGTATGTGTAGATCAAGTGTAGTATATTAGTTTCTTTGCTACTCAAGACACTGTAAAAATAGTTTACTAACCTATGTGTACCTACAGCACTAGAATGAAAACCAGCTTAAACCTTGCAATCTGTTGCTTTACTTTTCCAGTATCTAACGGATACGAGCTTAAACTTTGCCACTCACCCTCTCTTACTAGTTAGATTTTCCTTCCATACATGATGTATTGCTATTTTGTCAATAGCCAGAGAACTGGCTCTGGTCTAGGAAAACGGAATAGATAAAATCTCCCATCAGCTGTAGCTGCAAAGATTGGCAAAAGGATGCAGTGGGCCAGCACATCCCACACTGCAGGTTGTGCTATCCTACAATTCTATCATTCCAGCTCCTTCTATCAGCACACCTAATAATTAAATACATAACATGCTTGTCACGTTATAAGTCATCCGAGTTGTAGCAATCAAATTTCCTTTTTGAAAAACCTAAATCATCATAACGCAACCTAAGGCCCTTCTCTACAATCACAGCACAAAGCCTCCGTTCCACAATGCTCAGAACCTGACCTCTGAGACTTCAGGCAGAGCTGACTGGCCACTGACAAGTCTGAAAATCCGATGTGACAGCTTCAACCATAAACAGACAACAAATAACCCTCCTGGTTTTATTACTTGTCATCTACTACACGTATTAAAAAAAAAACATCCTAAGCAAATCTCTGGGAAGATCTGAGGAACTGTGATTTAACAGACATTTCTGTACATTCAGAAAAGAGAGGTATCGATGCTCTGCATCCCTGAATCCCAGACCAAAGGAGAAAACAAAGACAGCAGCTATTTCATGGTTTCAAGCAATACTTTATAACTGTTCCCCATAGAAAAACAGCTATCACTTCATCAGCAAAAATTGATATGAAAAGCCAGGTTTCTACTCCTAATGAAGTCCATGAAAGTTTGAGTATAGCATTCGGTAGGTTCTAAATTGACTCCCACTGGGATACAAATCATTTTTGAAAGATCTTTTCCCTTTTTTTTTTTTTTTAATAAAAAGGAAAATAACTATGCATGCGTTTTTGAAATATTAATTATTATCAGCCACTGTCAATTACAACAGGACCTTGCTACTTCATAATAATGACAGATGTCTACAGAGGATTACTGAATTCTGCAAACTAAAAACTGACTGCAAAACATAATAAAAAAGCAACTCTAATTTAATTAGTTTATGTCACCTCAGAAGATAATAGTCAGTGTGGTATGTTATACCTTAGTATTAGGACTTCTTAGAACCACAGAATCATCATCGAATCCTTTGAGTTGGAAGGGACCTTTAAAGGTCATCTAGCCCAACTCCCCTGTAATGAACACAGATGCCTACAGATTAACCAGGTTGCTCAGAGCCTGGTGCAGCCTGACCTCGAATGTCTCCAAGGATGGGACATCTACTACTTCTCTGGGCAGTCTGCTCCGATGTTTCACCATCCTGACTGTAAAAATATTTTCCTTATGCCCAGTCTAAATATCCCCTCTTATACTTTGAAACCATTTCCCCTTGACCTATCATAACAGACCCTGATAAAGAGTCTGTCCCTGTCCTTCTTATATCCCCCTTCAGATACTGAAAGGCCGCACTCAGATGTCCCTGGAGCCTTCCCTCTCCAGGCTGCACAGCCCCAGCTCTTTCAGCCTGTTCTCATAGGAGAGCTGTTCAATTCCTTGGAGCATCTTTAAAGCCCTCCTTGGAAACATTCCCACAAGTCCATGTCTCTGTTCTTCAGAACCTTCATCAGCATTTCTATATACACTAAAGATTCTCCACTGTGGAATGGCAGGATAGCTGCAAAGGATAGCATGCTAACCTGCTGATCTCAGTAAAAGGGTTTGTATTTCTTGTCTAAATCCAAATATTCATGTTTCACTTCAGTATGATTTTGCATTCAAGAAGAATTGAGCCTGAAACAATCAAGGTTGAAACATAAGCTAAACTTTCACAAATGGAGACTGAGTTTGAATTTTCTAAATTGTAAGTACTATGATTCTACTCTGAAATATGAATAATTTTAATCTTTTTCTGTAAGTTTAATACCACATAAAAATATGAAATGAAAGTATTAAATCTGAAATAGACCTGTGAACTTATATCCCCTGCATTTACTTTTGGCTTTTATAGGAATCTGCATTCAGTCAAAGCCTCCAGTAATTTTCATTTTTATTTTCTGTATTCACACACTTGTTTATCTGCAGTTGGATGGAACTTTCAAGTTGCTAAAGGTGACTAAGGAAAAACTATGATGAAAAAACTCATGGTTTTTTTAATTAGCAAGAAATGACATGGGAAGATACACCTACGACTATTTCAACTTACTTTTTTTTAAATATGTTCTTTTTCACGATGAATGTTTCTATAAAGCCAAGCCTTTTTAATCAAAAATACAGATATGTGATTTAATTATGTAGAATGTTTTTCCCTCATTCTTACAACTCTTAAGAAGTCACTTACCAGCTTTGCAAATGCAAACAGACAAAAACTAAATGCCAAAATATGAGTACCTCTGTCACTGGTACATGTTGAGATGGTCTGAAACTTTACCTTATGTTCTTCAAAACACAAGAAGGACGTAGCTCACTTAATGTCACACCTGGTACTACAAGTCTCCTCCACATTTTCACAGTTTTGATTTTCTTTTCACCTAAGCTCTGCATTAACAGCCCATTCCTTCCCCCCAGCATCCCTTTCCCTTGACAGCCAGTCTTGCTCTGCGTCAAAGCAGACAGAGGTTCCTCCTTCACAGCAGCAAGAAAGCTCCAACACCATACAGTAATCTGCAGGACATCAGGACCAGAAACATCTCTCATCCAAATCAGAACAGAACTTAAGAGAAATGCCAGTTCAAGTTCTGCCCTGGGAAGTACTCACTGTACATAGAGCTGACAAAACAAAAACCAAAACATGAAACAAACCCACATACCAAGCTGTAGCAAGACTTAAATGACAATATTTGAACTGCAATTTTTCAGAGGTTTGGTCAACTGAACAAAGTTGTAGTGAAAAACACATCTTAATATAGGTATCTTGTTAAATGAAGTTCCTGATTTGCATACAAAAATAAGAGCTTTTCAAAGGAAAGACAAATTTATATCTTTTTTAATGGGCAAAAGGATAGCAGTATTTTCTTCTATGGCTTTTTCTCAAAACTAGCTAAGTAGGTTCAACTAGAATTTTCTGTGAAAAATCAGCCTGAGACAAACCTATAAAAAGTATTATTATTATTATTAGCCTCAATGGTCAGAACCTGGTCAAAGCTGGAAATACAATCCTGCAAAAGGCAGCGCTCGCTCCAATAACAGAGCACTATCAGCTTCTCCGTAAAACCTCTATCAGTTTAACAAGCATAACCCAAACATCTTTTTGGTAATTTTGACCACATTACATGATAAATGATAGATGTAAAATACTCTAAATTCTACACAACTGAACTGAAAATTTGCCAAAACTTTTCATTAATTCTTTCCAGCTAATTGTAATTGACATCAATACGTATTTTCCAAAAACGAGAAATGACAAAAATCCCTGACAGATGGAGCATGGTGTACACCAAACCAACAGCAACCAAAAACCACTTCCTAATGGCAGTTAACAAATGGAAGTCAAACTGCATGTCACACCTAACAGCCCATGACGCAAGCAGATGGCTTTAATCCCACTGCGGAAGATTTTCTTCTCCGCTGAGAACTCAGAGGTGACACAGCCATCCACTCTCATCAAAGTCCTCCGTTCCATTAGAAAATTCTCATCTCTGGGGCTCAGTGCACACAGAGGAAGATACATGCTTGAGGAAAAACATATGCAGTAGTACACTTGCATTGAGAGGATCCCCATCCTGCCTAAACAAAACAAGATCCTAAACATAACTGGCAATCACTGGCAGTATCTACAGTGCACTGCACTTTCTTAGACCCAAAAGCAGAGCAATGCAAATTCATTGCATAAAATAATGATTTATCACCACATCAAATCATCCAGCAATACCGCTATTCATCTGCTTGTAATGAAACTGATGTAAACTTAGTGCTTCCTAGATCTCCATGCCTATTTACTAGCAACAGCTCAGCTTCAAGTGGGATGCTTTGCTGTTTGCCTCTAATCAACAGCTCTTATTTTCCACTGACATTCTGTTACTAGGTATTCAGTTCACCTATTAAGTCTATAGTTATTAGGTGTAAGCAGATAAACAGAAGAAAATAAAGTCAACCTTGAACTGCTCATACTTTGAAAGAGCCCCAGAACATAAGAGGGAGAAATAAAAGTCAGAATTTTGATGCAAGCTTATGCTCACAAGTATTGTGTACCACAAGTATTCACTTTGTTGATGGAGTTTTTGCTTTACCAGCACATTCAACCTTATATATCAAAATTTTACCTACAATTCAACCCAAATTCCAGTATTCTGCCTTCCCTTTGGCAAACTCCCATAATTCACAATTCCCAGTCTCCTTCTGCATTTCAGAAACAGTAAAGACCCCGTGGAGAGACTACACCAACTCTTGATCACATGGTAGCCAGAATTTAACTAATCTTTCTGCTTTTATCTGTAAAGAAATTATTGAGCCGTTTTGAATGTTCTGCTTTTAATTTTCAGGTTGAGTTCAAACTCCAGTACATAAACTCTACCACAAGCAAACTTGCATTTCATATAAACTAATAATTTTATATATGTGCTCTTTTAAAATCCCCACAGTTCCTAACTAGCTTTTAAGCAAAACGAAACAGAACAATAAAAGCTTTGGGAAGGCGGTGGGCTGCAGAGTGAATTCCCCTCACCCTGACTTTGAGGTACACACTGTGACAGTCCCTGTAGGTCTCTGCCTAGCAGAGATAACAGGCACTGTCAGAACAGGTTTCCTACAGCAGATTGCCTAACTGTCTGGGAAGGGCAGAATCCAAGGATTTCCCAAGGAGAACATTTTCACATCCAATCAGTCTTTCAGCTCTGCCCAGACTGCCCATAAAAGGGCTCATATTGGAGGATAAGACCTGATGGAGGGTTGAAAAAAAATCAATCTAGTAGAAACTAGATGAAATCCAAATTAATTTTTTTGTAGTTTACCGAAGAAGAAATCTTACCATTAACCTCCCATATCTTGTGTAACTTCCTATGTTTTTTTAATGATTGATGGGATACAGTTAGATTATGATGGATTTCATAAATAAATTAGGAGGCATTATCATATGCCACAATCAAAGGGGATGCATTTGATTTCAAAAAATAATAAAAATCATGAATGTTCAATTTAACCTACAGATATAATATTCAACTCCAACAACAATGATACTTGATACAACAATTTTCAGGTGTCACATTCTGTCTCTAACAGCCAGATTGAAAAGATTCAGGTAAAAAAAAATCACTAAGTTATATTTCAGGCAAGCAACTTCTGGAAATCATGTAAATATTTTTTATAAAATCATTTCCGTGTCAAGTATGTACCATACTTTAAATATTTACATACCTGTAATTTTGAAACAAGGATACTTCCACCTCGTCACTAATTGCTAATGATGAAATGTCAAGAAAACTGGCAAATCAAGAAACTGGCAGACTTAGCTGACAAAGTCCTAATAAATACTGAAAAGACACATATCCCACATGCTTTAAGATATCTCATACTGGAATCTTGCACTATGGATGTGCTTGAATACCAAAATGCATAACTACATCTGGATAAATATCAGGCTTTTTTTTATCCTCAGTAGGCAAATGAATAGGATTCATTTGCAACAGTTCAGGAATAGGGCTAAATGAAGAGAATTAATAGTGTCAAATAAGGAAGCGAGTGAGATTATGTTTCATACTCAGAATTACTCACTTTAAAATAAAGGAAAACTACAAAAACAAAACAAAAACAGGTACAGGAGTATAATCTATTGTTACACATTACAAGAAAGCAAAAAGATACACCATTCCAACCAGCCTCTTTTCCAGTTTGTCACTGCTGCCTTGTTTCCATAAAATACAAAGAATTACAGCTACAAAAAATATATATATATAAAAAAAACCCCTCTGGAAATAAAAATTTATGGCTCTCCTAGCAACTGTATTTCACACACTTGCATACAGGCAGCATTCTGTATGGTGTTTGGTGTGGGCTTTTGTGCTTTCACAGCAATGAGGTTGAATTATGGTTGCTGTGGGAACTGTATCTCTGAATTTCCTGACTTTTGCCATCATCTCAACTAAAATGTTACATTAACATAGGTAAGTATGTGCTGAGGTTTTTTTCCAGAAAAAGAAACCTATATGGATGGTTACATATTTAACTGTACTTACCAAAGAAAGAACACATGGCTGTGTCTGTCAAAGTAGAGTGCTCTAATTGTTCTCACACTGCATATACGAGAAGTAAAACAGAGCCACATAAAACCTGTGAGTCAAATGCAGGAGACTACCTACAGAAACAGCAGATACACAATGATGTCACTGAACACTTGTTATTGCATCTTCTTTTATTTGCTCCACTTTTTAATTTCAAGGTTTTCAGTACATGCTTTCTTTCAGGGCTCTATAAGAGGATATATACAATTGTCATCTTTGCAACTGAGTGTGCTCTCTGTGTGTGACAGGGCTGTCAAAGCCAGTATTGCCTAGCCCAAGTCAGCAAGGGCACTGCTCTGGGTACACTGTGAACACAGAGTAAAAGGAAGTGATTTCTGCCATAAGGGTATAGAGGATGGACATTTGATATGCAATATAGGTCACGAGCTGCTACAGAGGCACGCATCAGCGGAGGAGAGAGGCACAGCCTCTTGCTGCTGCTGGAGATGTTCCTTAGCAGAGGCGATTTTGTCTCGTGGCTGAAACAAGAAATTCATACTTCAAGGTCAGCTTCTTTGACCCCAAGTACACATTTTGCTCTTTATCCACTACTACATCTTGTCTTTTGGCATAATGAGGAAAATGGAGGGAGTTTTCAACAAACTTCTGTATTTTGGAACAATTACGCATCTAAAATCATCAGATCGGAAATCTTAAATACCAAGTTGGTATTACAGAATTTTAAAACTCAAATTGCACAGCTGCTACATCAAAAAAAAAACCCATTACTTTTTAAGTGAGATTTTTAATAACTGTTGAGGAGCTTAGGGCAAAGGTGAAATCAAAAAGCAAAATAATGTCACAAAGTTGCTAAGACACTGGCACACGAATGAAGAACACACAGCAATGCACAGCTAGTCTGTCCATGAGCTCAGTTCTAATTAGCTTCCATTAAATAGAAAAGGTGGCTGTACCACTAGGGCAAGTGGGATCAAAACCTCTATTAAATACAGAAAAAGTAGACAAAGTAAAACACAGCTCTGCTGTCCTGGCTCAGAATGGATGGGACAGCATACCTGAAAATAATATGCTACCAAGCCTAAGAAATAAGCACTCCACCCATCTGAAAAACCTGAAGTTTTTATATAAATTAATAAATAACGTTTTTAGCTTTTCAACCTATAAATGCAGAAAAAAAAACAGGAATAAAGCTTAAAATGCAAGCTCAGAAGTATTTAAAACTGATTACACCTACTTTGCATATCATTATGAAGGTCTCCAAGTTAGAATCATAGAATTATGTAGGGTGGAAAAAGCCCTTAAGATCATCAAGTCCAACCATCACCTCACACTAGCAAAGCCACCACTAAATCATGTCCTGAAGTGCCTCATCAACACGTCTCTTAAACACCTCCAGGATGGCCACCCCAGCTCCTCTCTGGGCAGCCCATTCCAACGTCTAACCACATTTAATTTAAATAAATTCTTCCTAACATCCAAAGCAAAACTTGAGGCTGTTGCCTCACATCCTACCACTTGTCAGCTTGTGTTCCAGCCCCTTCACCAGCTTCCTGCTCTTCTCTGAACACTCCTGAGCAACTCAGTAAGAGGCAGGCTTCTGAACAAAATCCAAACCAGAGTATTTCCAGAGCAAGCATTCAATTTCAAAGTAGAGCTTCAAAAGTTAATGCAAGAGCTCATCAGAGAACCTTCTAAACTAAGAGTCACCTGATCAACAGAAACAGCCTTCATGTTAGAGCTTGCAAAAATCTAAGGTTACTGAGTAAGACAGACCTAACAAGAAACCATTAATTCTTGCAAGAATAACTCTCCTACTGTTAGACATGCATCTTTAAAGACGAAGCTATTTGAGTCTACTTAAAAGAGAAGAAATTATTCTGGATACAAAAGGAATTAAGATTGCTATACTTTATACCTGACAAAGAAATTGTGGATAATTTTAGTTTCAGGGTTCTGGTAAGATTCTATTAAATACAGCAATTAGTTAAGATAGAAATTTGAAATGGAGATGCACACCTCTGACAATGAAAATGTGCTAAATAACAGTACAAGTCTCTTTTGAATGACACATGCCTTCTCTGTAAGTAAAAACTCAAGTACCTGGATTATGTTAGTTTCTAGACTTAATTGTCTCTAAATTGAATTCACGTTCTTTAACTGTAACATCCAAACGATTCCACTAAAATAATGGAATTGCCTCTTGCATCATACATGTGAATATTTTCTAAAAGTTACTTAACACAATAGGTTAAAGATTTTATGAGCTTAATGCTTTACATATTCCTGCAATCATCCCAACTGTCAATGCTATTCACTGTGACATAAGCCTCAATATAAAGTGATTGTAAATAAACATAGCCAAAACATCTAGGGAATATACGTGTTCTGAAATGAAACTGTGTTTTATGGAAGACCTAGAAATACATAAATAGGTTGTCATTTTTAAGAAAATAAAAACAGGTCCATTTTTTCCATATTGTTAAATATTTCATATTTTTGCTATTATGGCCATGTGTCACAAGTAAAATATATTTTAAAAAAAATAGGATACATTCTAAAAACTCTTGTAGAAAAAAGATCAAACCCATATTGATCTAATTTATCTTTCTTTCATTTTGGTACAAATCCTGTATGAAAATGAGAAAAAAAAGTGTGCATGTGTATGCATTTGCTGATGTGTGTACAGGCAAAAACTAAATTTTGAAAGTATATTACAGCATAGCTAAAAATAAGCAAAGGAATTATTCATTTTGGTACATTTTCTAATGCTTAACATAATGTCTAAACACTGTGGTGGAGCAGTCTGCAAACATAACCTGAAGGGCACACGACAATGCCACACACAGGTTTGAATGTAATCCAGTGGGACCCACCATGAAGGCAGCTATAAATGAAGATTTTTTAAAAGCAAACCTAAAGCTAGTCAACAGCAGGACATTACTGAATGCAATAATAAAAGAAATACTTCATTCTCACCCCTTGTACTAATCTGTATTTATCTCCAGCAAAAGAAGGTGGCACCTCAAAACTCCCATGAAATTTATCAAGGTGATCGCCCACAAAGAAGTATGGAGCCCAGTGCTCTATCCACTAAATGACAAGTTTCTAATTATTAAAAGTATCCTTCTTTGCTCTTCAACACAGAGAACGCAGCATTCAGTTGGAAGACTCATCTGTTTCTCAGCACAACAGTTCTTAACAGAACATAACCACTAATGAACCTGGAGGTATGATAGCTTTTACAAAATTTGTCACCGTAGTATGCATCAACCTAGAGTTCCACCAGCCAACAAAAACTGGGACCTAGGCAAGTCATGCACTTTAGAATATGACTGGAAAAGCATCACAAGTGCATGCTAAAATGCTTTTTCCTTGTCTTTTATAGCTCAGAAATTGCATATTTACTCAATATAACCACGTTGCACTGCAGTTTAGAATAAAATTTGTGGAAAAAAGAGAAAGTACACAGTAGCATGCATTAGTTTTACTATTTTAGTTCTAAGTGCTATTTTCAACATACTATCTGTACCTTCTTACTGAGACAAACAGGAGAAATGTCCTTTACACACAAAAAAAATGCCCTGTAAGCCACATTCATCTCACATGGACCACCAAGTTTGTCCTGCACGTTGCAGAAAATCCTGTAAACACTCACACCATCCTAGTCAGGAAACCTACAATTAGAAAGAACTCAGAACATTAAATATAAGAAATTGCAATTGCGATATCAACCAAAGCTTTTATGGAGTTCTACAAACACAACATTTAAAGATGAACTCTTAAATCCTTAGAAATCAGCAAACTGTGAACTGAGTGACAAAAAAGGCATCACAAGAAGTTTCTGGATTCAGTTTTCCACCCCCCAACCTCCCCCCCCCCACCCCAAGAGAAAAGATCCATGAAGGTTAAGAGACTATACCTAACATTTCTAACTGTTGGAAATTTATGAAGTAGCTCCCTCTTCTGGTTTAACAAATAATGACAATTCAACATAAACGGCAAGATGCGGAATTTGGCCAGTAAACATTATCTTCCGTTCTTTCAGGTTCTGCCCCAGACCACCAAGTGATCACACAGCAGCTTAAAGAAATGTGCACTACATACCACGGTTTTGAATAAGGAGTCCATAGCTGAGGACAGAAAAGTTTTAACACATACTGTTTAAACATATACTGGGACAGAAAGACAGTTGAATCCCCTGAGCAGCTTGCTTTCAACCTTTGGGTTCATATTTGTACAATTTAAGATTCTGAGTTGAAATCCTTGAAACAAAACCATCTTAACTTTTCAGAATTTGTCTCATGTTCAACAGGTTCATACAGAACAGCAAAAACTGCACAGTGTTTCCTGACCTGACTGTTAACATTAGAGGAGGCTTTGTGCAGACTTGGTGATTTTTCTGCATCCCAGTTGGACCAACAGGCAATTCTATACCAACTCATATTCAAGCTTAATGATTTAATTTAAATACCAAAATCAGTTTAAATAGCAAAGTTGTGGCACCACTGAAATCAGTTTCCTTCATCGGTGTTGTTATTTATAACCAAACCATGGCATAAATTAAATTATTGTGTATTTAATGAGAAAGAGGGAGCATGAAAGATGTTCCTGTTAAATTTTGGACCAGATAACTTGAAGGCACGATGTTTGACTTGCTAATACCTGCATAATCAGGCACACAACAGAGCAATTTCATCTTTCATGATGTGTATACCAAGTGCATCTTAGAGGATGCAGCCAACTGAAACACCCAAGGAAATTTTGATCATTCAACCACAAACTCGGAATTGCCAGGAATTACTTGGATGGAACTAAAAAGATCCTATAGAACGGTAAGCCTTGGAGACCTGGAAATAGTGAGAGACAGAGGGAAAAGAGCTAAGATTTGCTGTGCAAGCACCTGCTGCAAATGGCAGACTTCCAGTGGCACAGAGGGGAGACCCCTTTGCCAGACTGCCACAGTCAATGGACTGAGACGCCCCCACCCCCAAAACCAGCTTGGCAGAGAGAAGATTTAAAGGGACAAAGAAAGTAAAACAACACCAACTGAGAGTAGAAAACATGACCAAGTATGTAAGTAAAGCTATTATAATGGGGCAGACTGGAAGGAAAGTAAAAAAGATCATTAAGAGACCAGAGAGGAAAATGTGGCTGAAGACCACATCCTAGACACTGGGATTGTGAAGGCTACAACTTCAGACATCAAAGAGCCAGAGGATTACACAAACAAATACAGTATGTTAGAGGGAGTGAGTCCTTGAAAAGAACAGGAAAAAAAAATCTGGAAACCTAGCAAAGAATTTTAAAAAGCTTAGCATGCTTTTCAAATTTCACCCAAACAGCAACAATGCCTCACATTACTGAGAAGGAGCTAAAATTTCCAGTCAGATATTTAAATAAGAAAATAATTAACAAAGTGTTAACAAATATTTTTTCTTGATCAAATGACACTTAATGACTCTTAGGAGAGCACATACTCTAGCATCCATATTAAGTTCCAATGGAAATACTGTGGAAACAAAGACTTCACAAAACAGTCTGATTCAATCTTGTCCATGTATCTCATTTAATTAATTTATTCCATAAAAATTAAACCAACTCTTATTCAAAACTGAAAAGCAACAAACAAGAAGCATAAATAAGACATTCACTTTTACTGTTTTATAAAAACTATGTACGAGTATATTCAAGTATGCAACTGTCACTCAAGAAGCATTTTGAATAGTAATCTACAGAGACATTTGAATGAAAGACCCTCACAAAATCCAATTAATGCATACACAAAGACACAAACTACAGATAAACATACCTAAAATTACATTCTTTTTTGTGGTAAGTATAATTAGAAGTAAGGCTATCAGATGAATTAACATAGCTTCAGTATACCTTAGTAATGCAGAACTTTTCATATTGAAGATACACATCAGATTCTTCAGCAACAAATTGAAAACCCATATTTTCTTGCATAGAATCACCTGTTGGCTCTAGTTTTACACAGCCACTTTTAAACCATCAAGAGAGCAGTATAATGATAACATTTTTTTCAGAAAGGAGACCTCTCCCTGCACTGCAGCAGCTCTGAGACATCAGTGATCACCAACCAAAAAACCAACGTAAGAGGCTATGTAATGAAGAGAGATTAAAAGCAGGGAGTTGCTGAATGTATACTCACAGATGTACGAAATAGGATTGGAATAATAATATTATCCACATAAATGATGTAAGGAGGTACATTAGGATGCAGACAAGCCCTGTGGTGCACCTTGCAGTGCAGTATGTAAGCTAATAGAATCCTCAGTGCACACTGGGGTGAAGCAGTGGGTATACCAGTCCCTCCCAAAATTGCAGGGCTCAGAAGTGGCATGGTTCATCTCAGTCTAACTCCAGTGTGGGCAACTGGAAGACCAGAACTGTGAAGCATGTTCACCCAACTAAGGTCTAAGAGAAATACATCCATTCATGGTGATCACACCTCAAAAGAAATGCTGACAAACTCCTAAGAGCTGCTACTAGGTCTTCTTGTAACAAAGTACAACCAGTTGTTTGGCTCTGACAAAACAGGACTGAAATGTCAAAGCATCTACAGATGGAGACTTTAATTACACAGGAGTAATGAAGACATGGACCACAAGGATGTCACATCAGCTGCAAACTTGTGCAATCAAATTGCTTTCCATTGAATTCATGTAATACTGGAAGAGACAGTACTGAATGCAGAGCAGACTTACTGTCTCTGAAAACTACAGTAAGCAATAAACTACTGCACAGAAACCTCACAATGATTGAATTGAAAATCATCAGTTCCCAAGACTTTTGGCTCCTTCAAATAGTATATCATTCAAATGTATGTTTACAACAAAAGCGGTGTTTGATCCAACTTATCTACTCAGTGACTCACTTTTCAAATTACTCAGGAAGAGAATGGGACAGCAGCATAAGGCAAGTATCAGGAAAGTTTACATCACATGATTCACAGGGCACTGTTGTAGTTTCAAGTCACTCAACAGCATAAATTCTCAAATGGGATGAAAATTAAAACTGCAAACCAATTTCAACTCATCAGTTTCTGAGGAGTTATCAAGACCAAAAACTGAAAATAGGAATTTTGATTCAATTTCTCTTAAGCATACAGTAATTAGTGAATGCAATGCTACTTATGTTCTGTACAAGATCTAACAGATTTGAGTCTCAGAATGTCTAAAACATATTTTTACTTACATAACATTTACAAAAGTTAATATGTTTTGTAATTTAAGCAAAGGGTCTTGTAGAAGCAGTCCTGCTCACAGTTCACCAGATATTTTGGGCAAACAGCATGAGATCTGACTTATCAGAAGTTCTAACTGATCAATAGCAGACATTTAGCTCCTACAAAAAAAAGAAAAAGAAAAAAATCACATCCTTTTATATTTCCTTTTGCTAGATGGTAGATGGGTACTCTAATACTGTTCCTCATGCAGCTTTTGTGAGGCTGCACTTAATGTGAGCAAAGTGCTTCGAAATGTTTAGCATGAATAAAATATATTTTGCACTTAGATGTTAATTATAGAAGTAGCAATATTTTAAATAGGGTTTTGTTTCAAAGAAGCAAGACTAAATCAAACATGATTATCTAGGCTTTGATTGTTATGTTTCACTTACTATGCTCTATTTTTCCTTGCATTTGAAATATGCAATTTTGCTTTTGTGTTATGTAAATGAATGTTTTTCATCTAACATGTCTATTTTTGGAAAAAAGAATGATTTCCTTTCCTAGTCTAAAACAGAAATGTTGCTGAAAACAACTCTGGAGTCATACTGACAAAGTACCGCAAGACCATCACACACATTCAGTAACAAAAGCAGCAAGAGGCACCCAGATGAATCACTGAATTAAAATTATTAATATATAAATGGTTATCTACACAGATATGTATCTACATAAACACACAATTATATTTAATGTATATTAATTAGACCTTCTGTTCACTGGGTAGCCCCAACCAAAGCATTTGCAGTCACAGCCATTATGGCCTTCCTTGAAAGTGAAAGGATCTTGGATAAGAATGGAAGAAAAATCTGCATTGAAAGTCCTAGGGACAGTCAATTTTAAGCTGAAGGTTCTGTTTGGCTCTGTGTAGTTTAAGCTATTTCAGAGGAAAACTTCAGAAAACAGAAAGTTTGGATTTTGTCCAAACTATTACTATCATGCAAGAGGTCAAGCCACCTGTTACTGTAGTACTTCCTTTTAAAAGTTGTTCTTTACTTCTGCAAAGTGCGTTGGTTATATGTCCTGAGATACCAGTGGCATTTAGCAGACAACTATCCTGGAAAATGGAAAAGAAGAACAAAATGCATGTTGGATACATAAGCCTGTTAACCAAAATGGGGTGTATGGCCTGCAGACGTTTCTGATTCTACAGTTTGTGTGACCAAATTACCGTGCTTCACTCTGTTTTCAGTTCTCTGAAATTCACATATTCCCATGCTGAGTAAGAAAGAGAAAATGTACAAGATCTCCATTTATGTTATGGTGTAAAGCTGGGCATCCTTAAATCATCTGTGTTAAAGAGAACTCAAGTCAGGGTTAGCAAACTAATTTTGAAAGCCATGGTTGATTCTGCCATGTGACAAAAGATGACCCAATAAATCAAAAGAATAGAACGCTTGCTTAGAAGAAAACATAACACTATTAAAGCAGTGCTGAAACACTGGTATTTACCCAGACAAGTAAGGTTAAGGAGCATATCCCACTCATTCAAATCTTTAAATAAAATTAAATGCCAACCTAAAGCTTGTTTTCAACTTTCTATGATGCTTGAGAAATGCTGTCACTCACTCATTACACTCCCTCACACGGATGTAATTTCCACCCCCACCTATCGTCATCACATCTGGTTTGGTATGCAGCTAAACACAAAAAATATTGAAGAAAAAAAGAAAGAACAAAATATTACCCAGGCACCAAATCACAACACATTTTAAGAAACACTTTGGTATGCATGAGAGTGTAATTATGCACACTATTAAGTAAACCTTCAAATAGAAACCATCATGGAATAGTTTGGGGAAAAAATAAACTTAGTCCAGAGCCTTGACTGACTTATCAGTACACTGGGGTTTAAATCACTGTTGCAAATAGAAAAACACAAGCCATAGACATAGCAGAAAACTTGGCATTCCACCGAATCACAGATAACAGCACTGAAAGAAACCTCAAATCATTAATCTATCCACCTGCCCCACGGCAGGATCCACATCTTTCTCACTTCAACCTACATTTCCAAAACAAACATTAAATATCTTGAGTGAGATTTCACCACTTATCCACCACATCCATTCTAGGGCTTCATCACTGGAAAGCTCTTCTGGCTGTCTATGCTGAATCCAACCTAGCAGTGTTCCACCTCCCTCACTACCGGCAAGATTTTCAGCTTGGCCTGAGCTTGTCACACGTTTACCTTGCAAACAGCAATGCACTCCCCCCAGAAATGCACACAAACAACAGACATCCTAGAGATGAGGTCCTAGCTGCACTTAGCCTACTGGAAACACACTCAGTAGAGACATGGAAATACGCTTGCTGACACTTGCACTCTACGTATAGGATGTATTGGAAAATAAAAGGTGACACTTAGGCTGAAATACAGTGCACATTCAAAAACATACATGGTTCGGAGGCAGAGGGGAGACTTTCTTGCCCTGGTACCATAAAGACGCTCCATTTTATAGAACATTCAAACATGAGACTCTCCAAATCTCGTCAAAGTTAAGAAAACACAACGAAGGCACAAAAACTCTCCACGTGCGCAGCTTCTCGAGCAACAGCGGCGCCAAGCGGACCGATGCCACCTAGGCCCATAGGACAAAACCCACGAAAGCCAACCAGCCGAGGTGCTCACACCATGCTCCTGTGCAGAAGGAGCACAAGCCCCTCTCCCCTCCTGCCCTGGGCAAAACCAAACTCTGCAACACCCAAAGCCACCCCCGTTAGGCCAAGCCCAGCCGCCACGTTTCGAGGCCATCGGCCTAGAGCCTGCAAGCTGCCCGCGGGCAGCGGGCACTGGGCTGCACCCCTCCTCGGCACCCCGTGCTCACTCACCTTCGGAGACCTCGAACTCGGCCGCTCCATTGAGCTGGTAGAGGCACCAGTCAACCGCGCTCTCGCCTGGGGGGACACCAACTGCAGGAGGAGGAGGAAAGGCACCGTCAGTCGGGGGCACCCGGGAGAGGAGGGGGAGCGGTGGAGGAGAGAGGGCGAACCGCAACAGTGGGGGAGACGAAGGGCGCACAGAAGGGAACGGAGGGATGCGAGGGGACCAGGGAGAGCCGGGGGAAAGGCGAGCGCTTCTAAATACCCTGCTTTTGGGACATGTGTGCAGCCCTGCGAAGGTGCCCAGTGCTCTCAACTGTGATTTGCTCCGCTCCCAGCGCCGCTCGCTCGGGCCGCCTCCTCCTTCTCCCAGCGGAGCGGGCGGTGCAGCAGCCGCGCCGCCTCGGGGCGCCGAGGGAGCCGGGGGAGGGCGGGCGGGAAGGAGGGGCGGCTCCACCCGGAGCTCTCGGCGGAGGCGGCGCTGCCTCGGCTGGACGCGCCCGGCCCCGGCGCGGCCACAACAGGTGCGCGCCCGCCCTTCCTGCTTGCGGGGTCCTGGCAGCTCGGCGGCCTTTGGTGCTCTCCTATCAAACTGCGAGGCAGGAGAGGCTTTCTTGTCCTCGAGCATGCGGATCTGCGAGCTGTAGCTCTGAGAGGGGTAAAGGAGAAAGCAAACCTGTTGCAAAGCGAGCTTTGACCTTTGTCTTCACTAGAGAGTCTTCAATTTTAGAACGTGGGAACAGTTGGCTAGAGCAAACCTAGTTATAAATGGCTGGTGTCCCCCAGGGGTCCGTGCTGGGTCTGGTCTCGTTCAACATCTTCATCAATGACCTTGATGAGGGGACAGTGGCCATCCTCAGCAAGTTTGCTGATGGTACAGAGCTGACACGCCTGAAGGCTGTGCTGCTATTCAGCAAGACCTGGACAGGCTGGAGAGCTGGGCAGTCAGAAACCGGATGAGGTTTAACAAAAGCAAGTGTAGAGTCTTGCACCTAGGGAGGAATAATTGCATGCACCGGTACAGGCTGGGGGATGACCTGCTGGAGAGGAGCTCTGCAGAGAGGAACCTGGCTGTCCCGGTGGACGACAGGTTGACCATGAGCCAGCAGTGTGCGCTTGTGGCAAAGATGGCACAATTGCACTGGGTCTGCCATCTACCTTCTTGCTGTTTTTGAAGCAGTGTGTAAGTGGTGGGGAAACATTTATCTTTGGCATAAATTCCATTTGATGTGCTGACATTCATTCCTTTTCATAGCAAGTGAAGGCCCTCCTGATGCCTTCAGATTCGCACGTGCTTTCGTAAACAACAGGCGATTTGATTCAGTTTTACTCATGCAAGTATTCTGCTCAAATGTTTGTTATCCACTCCTCAGAAAACAGTGTAGCACTGTGGCCTGTGTGAAACACTGAGGAGGACAGTTATGTGTTCTGATGAAAATAGGTTTAAAATGGGAATACTGTTCTGCAGACATTCTCAGCTACTTCAGGAACAAAGCAAAATGCTACCACTTAAGCTTTCCTGGAAACTTCACCTAAATTACAAAGGCCATAATGCCTTCTGAGGTAAAAGAACATCATTTAGGCTGTGTGTGTATATATATATCTCCAAGCCATATGTTTGCTGGATGTGAAATAGCTTTCTTGGAATGGAAAAGCTTTAAGCTGGTGATTTGGGGGAAGACACAGTTTCATAGAGCTCTACTAGTAAAGCTTCATCCAGCTGTTTACAGAGATAATAACTCCCTCAGCAAAGTACCCACAGACCTTGATTGCTCTTCAGAGAGCTTTATTTTAAATAAAATCAACCTTAGGATTCCAGTTTTGCCTCTGAATTTAAGGGAAAATTATATTCTCCCATATTGATAAGTAAAAAGGGGCCCTACTGTGGGAGAATCCATTCATATTAGGCTTATTTATTTATGAAATACAGGAATTACATTTTCAAATCAATATTAGTGAGTTATGTAGTATTTCTTATTCAGGACTTCAAAGATATACAAACTTTGTATGTTAAAAAAAATACCCAGATTGTCATACAATGCAGCAGTTATATTTTTTGTCCTGTCTAAAATGCAGATCTTACTTAAAGTTTGGGCTGTTTCTACAGGCGCCTTAAATATTTAAGTGGTTGAATTTTCAAGTTCTGTTGAGTTTATCTTTTTATTGGTGTAAATCTGTAGAGGGGCACTTAAACTATTTGCGATTGATTGTTTCCTTTGGAGATAATTGCTTCAACTAAAACTAGTTAAACTACTAGTTCTAAATCAATAGACAGACGTGATGGTGGGAACAAATATCAATTTCAGCTGATCTCCTTTTGCACTGCTGGAAATAAAGAATTGAGTATGGTACTTTTTATCATTGCAGGACTGTAAGATTGTTAGAAGCACAATCAGTAAAGCAAACAAATTATAAGTCTGTGTTAAGAGTTATCAGAGAAAGAACTGTTTTGGCTGTTGATAGTGATATATTGGGCAAAAACAGGTGAAACTGACAACAAAATTTTTGGGGAGGCTGGTTGGGCTCCATTGCCTATACAACACTTTTGTAATGATGGATTTTTATTTTTCCCTTTTCACAAGGGCTTTCTGCAGTCACAGGGGCCGGCTCCTGCTAACCGTGATAAAACAAGGGAGAAAACCAATTTAAATGGGATCAGAAGGTCAACCGCATAAAATAAAAATTTCATCTTACTACTTCAAAGCCCTCAAAGACAATAATCCATAGTGCGGCGGCGTACTGAGAAATAAAGAACTCCTCATTCAACAAGGAATTTCCACCAAAAAAAAATAAGGAAGGAGGAAAGAAAAACAGAACTCATATTCGTTAAATGCCCAACTCTTTCTGAGCAATCATGTAAAAACAAGCACCTTGCAGGGGCTGGGATTCCACTGGGGCTCGCACCGTGCGCAGCACCTCGGGGCTACCAGCACCCCGCGGGGACAGCTCCCGCCCCACGCCCTCTTACTGGAAGCCGTGGGCTCCCGTTCGCCCAAGATGGAGCCGCCCTGGCCGGGAGGCGGGACCCGAGCGCGGCGGGGCGGGCCGCGACGCGGAAGCTCGGGCGGCCCCGGGATGCTGCTGGCCTGGTCGGGCCGCGGAGCTGCCATGGCTCCTCTGCTGCTGCTGCTCGTCTGCCTCGCCCTGCCGGCCGCCGGCCGCGGGGAGCTGCGGGCCTTCGTGGTCGCCCACAGCCACATGGACGTCGGCTGGGTGTACACGGTGCAGGTGGGGCCGGCTGCCGGGGTACGGGGGTGTTGGGGCCGGGCGTGCCCGCTGCCTTTCTTAGCTAGGCCCCGAGGGCTTCCCTCGTCCTGCGCCGTCCTGGGAGGCCGGCTCGGCACCCGCTCGCTGTGTGGGGCCCTGGGCGCTGGCCTGGGAAGGCGAGGCCGGCTCAGTGGCTGCACGCATCTGGGCTTTGCTTGTACTGGTGTTTGGGTGCTCACGATGTGCTGTGTTTTGTATTCTTTAGGGTTTTCTTAAGGAAAATTATCCTCAGTCTGAGAAACGGTGTGCTTTAGTTACATGGCATGCCTTCTTGGTCTTTTTAGTTTGACCTGTGCCTAAGCCAAAACCCAAGGAAAACTGCAGGTGTCCATGTTCATTGCAAGGGAGTTGGACTAGATGACCTTTAAAAGTACCCTTCCAACTCAAACGACTCTATGGTTCTGTGATAAAATTTCAGTCCTCAGAGACTTCTCTCCCCATTGCCAAAGTGGGGGTGGTGCCTAAGGCAGCAGAAGTGCAGCAGCAAAATATTTTTAGCTAGATAAGTGAGATAGTTGTATAGGAAAAATAGAAATCAAGTGGGACAGAGGTACCTTTTATACCTGTTGAGCTAAATCCTGCATTCTTTTTCACTGCTGTGATTTTTTTTTTTTTTTTTAGGTTATACAGAAGATGCTTGGCTTGCTAGGGTGCTTTGGCATCATGTCTTTAAGAATAACTAAGGAGATGATAATGGCTTGCTGAGAAATTTGTTGTTCATGTATTTTATCTTCTTAAGAAAATCAATGAATTTCTCCTTTTGCATTTCAAATTCCATAAGAGGACACCAAATTAATTTTTACTATTTATTAATTGTATTTATTCAGCTTGTGGCTGAAGAGCTCCTCTAAGAGAAATGAAATGTTTCTTTGAGAAGATAAAATTGCTAGAAACTTTAATTTCTCTGTTATTAAATCGTGAATGTCAAAGATTGCTTTGGTCAAAAAGTATGAAGGTTCCCTCTGCATACCTTTACATGCTTTTGTAGTAAGATGAAGCCTGAAGGTAACTCCCTGGGGGTGTGATCCCAACCCACTGTACAGGTTTGCTTTGTTGTTAGGTTTTACTCATACTACTTTTTTAGTGTTTCATTTCTACATTTATAAAGTGGAAAACAAGCGTTTATGGGGTCAGTACATCAGTCTTCATTGTGTGCTGGAAATTACAGTAGTGATGGTTGATTGCAGTATTGTATCTGCAATACAACTTTATTTTTCCTCTTCAATGACATCTGTCTGTTGCAGTCTGCTAGTACCAGTGGTATCCTAACTTAAGTGAGATGTGGCACCTCACTTACATTTCTTACTGAAGATGTGAAGAATGCCTCACTGTTGTCTAGAATTCAGTATGAGAAGCAAAGTGTAATTCTTAAATCGCATTACAAGTTTAAAATCTACTTATAAATAAGCGTAATTTTGTCTTACCACAGCTTATTCTTTCAGAGCATTTCCTTAGTTGATAGAGGGTGTGAAAGAAAATTATTACTATTGCTTGTAGGTGGCCTAGCTTGTGAGAGCATTTATGTTTAATTCACTCCCAGACCACTGGGCTTTGTAAGCTCTGTGGGAGTTCTTGGTTAGCTTGAGTTTGAGTCATAATTTCTCAATCTCCAAAATACATCACGAAAGTATTTTTAATAAGTTTCTACTCTGGATACTTTACTACTTTGTTACATTTGAAGAGTCTTTGATCAGCTATTAAAATACTTGTTTTGCTTAACTATTAAGAATTAAAATTAATCTTAATGTCATAATCCTTGTAAGTAAAGTTTTTAGAATGTATTGCTTGCAGCTGATTGCAAATGGCGAAGGAAAATATAGCAAGAACTTGATAAATAGGCTATTCCTTTAGTTAAAATTGGGTAATAATGAGTTGAGAGTCATAATCTTGACTTCTATAAAGTCATTAAGAAATTATGGTTAATTCAGTGAACAAGCAGTTATTTATATATGCTTCAAAGTATTCTGGGCCATTATTCCTGTGTTCAAGTGTTTTCTGTTTTCTAATGGTGGCCTTTAACCAAGATAGCTAGATTTCAGTTGTGCAAAGGAAGGAGATAAGAAAAGTTAATTTCTTGTTTGAATCACGTCATCTTGCTCTTATTTCAGAGCAGGCTTTTTTTCATATAGGAAAATTGCACAAATTAATACTATGGATTCACATTTTGTGTATTATGTCCATTAGTTTCACTGGATGTCTGCTAATCACTTTCAGGTGGATGTGTTGTGCATATTCTTAAGCAAGGACTAGTGGCTTTAAGTAGAAAAGTGATATTATTCGTATTAAAACAACTCTGCTGTTATAGCTAGGTGCTGAAACTGGTGCAACAGACATTACAGGTATTTCAAGAAGCTCTTCTGTTGCCTTTAGGTGATGAATATCACTTTGAAGTTAAGGGTAGAAGACTGGATCTGGACAAGCAGAAGTTTTTCTGATAAGGGAAAGTGTACTCAAGAAACCTTAATGTGCATGATTTTAAATTTACATTATGTTGTTACTTTGATACATTATAACTATGTGATAGGTTATTTGATGAGTACAGTTGCTGTGCTTGCACCCCTGTAAAATCCATAGGCCTTCTTCTGGAATCAGTTACTTCAGGAGCAGGAGAGATATGAAGAAGATGCACATATTCTTATGTCAGATTATTCTACATCAACACTCAAATGTGTTCTAAGAGTCCTTTATCAGTTTTATTTTGTTCTCTTCTAAATCATGGAGCAGAATTTCATTCTGTTTGACAGCTGCCTAATGCTTCTCACAAGAAGGATTTTTATTTTCATTTAAATGTTGCTCAGAAAATTACTGTTTCAGACTTAAGAGTTTCATGACTAAAACCTCTAGGGCCATAATAGTAAAATTCACTGTTTGTGCAGAACTCTGTTGTACCAGAAACATACGTGCATAGCGGAGCATGCTTGCTCTACAAAAACAATTCTACTAATGTTCTGAGTAATCAGAAGAGCAGAAAGGGTAAAGCCCAATGAGTGTTCAAAACTGCCCTTTTAATATTGACAAAGTAATACTCAGTTTCTTTTATTTTTTTTTCAGGAGAGTATGCATGCTTATGCAGCAAATGTCTATACATCTGTTGTTGAAGAACTGATGAAAGGTAAGCAGCGCAAATTTATCGCTGTGGAACAAGAATTCTTTCTGCTTTGGTGGGATACAGTAGCCACGGAGACACACAAGCAGCAGGTAGGTTGTACTGGAGCAAAACATGCTTTTTATGAGGAATTCATGTGTTTTTTCAAAGAACGAGAAAGGGCAAAGTACCTCAGCATTTTATTTTTATGCAGCTCTTGTGCAAGTTCTCTCTGAATCTAGCATAGGAAGTGCTAGGAGCAAAAGAAACCTTAACTCTAAAGGCAGTTGCAAGAAGTTAAAACCTAAGCTGTAGATAGAGCAGTATGTGGTAGTAACCTTTGCACTGAAGACTCTGCAATTCTTGTTTCATCAGCAAGTTTCTTATTTGGCAGCACAGTGGTGTAAGATCTGGGTGATCTGAAGTAGGCTGTGTCCAATACCTGTCGAACATCTGAGACTTAGGGACAGCTGCCTAATGCTCACAAGAAAGAGCTTCTTTCTTTCCTGTTAAATGTTACTCGAAAAGTTGCTGTTTCTAAGCAGTGTTAGTGTAGCTAAGGGAAAAACATAGGATTTGGCAACAAGAGCTGTCCCCTGGGTTTGTGTGTTGAAGAACTGAGAGAGTTTTAACTCAAGAATTTTTTTTATTTTTTGTAAATACCTTTTGAAGTTTGTTTTTTTTTTATGAATGGCCAGGGTGGCAGCCTAGTGGATGACTGTGTCTGACTGAAATGCATCGTATTTAACCCTTTCTAGACTAGAGGGTACAAGTGCATCTCCCTATAGGTTCCCATTCAGAACTTCAGGCAACAGCAGCATATTAGATGCAGAACACTGAATTTCAGTTTTTTAAAGACATGTGGTTTGATTTTTGGCTGATCCTGTGTGGAGCCAGGGATTGGATTTGGTTATCACTGTGAGTCTCTTCCAACTTGGGATATTCCATGGTTCTGTGAAGCACTGTAGGTGAGAGGTGTCATGTAGGAAACACTCCTGTGTTTTTGTTTGTTTGTTTAAACACAGTCCTTCAATAAATTCTGAAATGTCTGTAGTGTTTCTTATTTAAATAATAGCTTGCAACACTTGTGCAGCTTTGCTGTGTGTAGGCTGCTTTTGCCCACACCTTGCAGGAAAGTTTTCTTGTTTTTAATTCAGAAATAATGTTGTAAATCTGGGATAGGGGCATTAAAGAAAATAGCATAGATACTGCTTTGTGCAGGGCAGTAAAGCACTCTTAAGAGATTTTTCTTATTTAAAGTACATTGTGTTGCAGTAACACAAACTTTAAGTAAAAGATCTACAGTTCCCAGTATCTGTTCTTCTTATGTGGTATCCGAAGAGCAAATATTTATCACATTGACCTCAGCAGCACCATATTAGTAGACAGGATTCAGCCCTACTTTCCTTATCTTTGTACTTGTGACTTTTCTTCATTTAATCAATTCTCTAGTTACTTTATAGTTGATGCTTTTCTGAAAATTAAAATGATTAAAAGCAAGTTTCTCTTGAACCTGTGTGTCAAATACTGAATCTAACAGAGCTGTGATGGTTGTTGATAACTGACATGTTTTTAACACTATCAGGCTGCAAATATTGAGCTTTGAAATTAGGTCACTCTGGTTATTGCCCTGCTTTTTCCACTTGAATTCCAACATTAACTGTTCTATGGTACAGCCTTTGGGTTTTAATTTTACTGGTTTCTCCTAACTTTGTATTTTACTTGAAATGCAGGATTTTATTCTTTTTTCTATGGGCATGTCTGCTTTAGATTAGTGGTAGTATTCAAATCAGTAAAAAGTACGTCCTGAATACTGAAGCTGGTTTTGCAGTCTGCGCAAGAGAGTATGTGTGACAGAGATGCATTGGAGCAGCATGCAGCTGGATGTGAATCTCTTAATTCTCAGTACATGTTGTTCACAGAACTGTAGAATGGTTTAGGTTGGAAGGGACCTCAAGGAGCTCTAACCCCCTACCATGAGCAAGGCTGCCCGTTACTAGGTCAGGCTGCCCAGGGCCCCATTCAGCCTGGTCTTGGGTGCCTCAAGGGATGGGGCATCCACAACTTCTCTTGGCAGCCTGTTCTCAGAGTGTTTTATGTTGTGAACCATTCCTGTCTCCTGACCCTGGCTTGATGTCTCAGGGTTTTAACTAGTGGGGAAGAAACATACTTAGCTGCTTATCTTGCTTATCTGGTATGTGGAAATAGGTTCATGTAAGGAAGTACCAGTTGTTGCAAGGTCTGCAGATATGTTCCACTGTTGTAACAGCCTGCTGCTTGCTTAACTCTTTCCTAAGTTACCCTTTTGCCCAGTTCATGTCGGTGAAGGGCACAGTATGTATAGATATCCTTTTATACTTTTTTTCCTTCCTTGAGTTGGATAGAATTCAAATTACTTGAATTGTTATTTTAGTATTTTCAACCTCCATGTGGTTCCATGAAACTTAAATGAAGTTTCTGTGGTCCAAAGTATGATTCAGAGATGTTTCTGGATGTCCATCCAAACAGGGAATGATAACCACAGATGCTTTTCATGTAGGTCAGGACCAGTTCTGTGCTGACACCAGATACCAGTTATCTGGTACCCCAGCATGCCAATCAGTCACCACAGTCAGCTGGAACTAATTTATGAAAGCTGAGCCCTGGAGCATTTTCACAACATTGTCAATGAAAGAAATGATTATAATCAGAATTGACAATCTGGCATTGTATCTGAGCAGGCACAGGGGCATTTGCTGAAGGTTCCTGGGGACATAAACATAATACTCCTGGAACAGGCATCCTATGTGACAGATATTTAACAATAAATAATGATGGAGAACAAAATATGTATTTATACCTTAAACTTTTGACAAGTCTGTATCTTCAAAGTTGCAGGTAGCACAATAGCTATAATGAAGACAGAAGCCTCACAAAGACTTCTAGAGAGGGGCACAGATTATTGCCATCCCTCCATGCACACCCTTACAACTTTGTCCAGCACTTTTGCTAGCAATTCCACTTGACCACATACTTGGACTTCTAGTGGCAGGAGTTAACAAAAGCAAACTTCAGGATCCTGGCCATTGCTGCTCACATGTGGCTTCATATTGCTCTCTCATCTAGCTGCTTAATGGCTTTCGTAAGCCTGAACAGCTGCAGCAGGAGGAAGACTTCAGGAGAAGCAATACCATCTTTTTTAATCTTCTAACTCTAGTTTAGTCTTGAGGCAGGATCCTAGGCTGTGTGTGGGGACAAGAGCCTGATGTTTAGATTAGTAGGGCTGTCAGCATGATTTTATTCCGAGAAGCAGTTTCTCCCTCACGGTGCATCTGTGTGCCACTACCTGATTTCAGTGTAAGCTGGATAAATCAATGCACTGTGCAGCCCATTAGTGTGCTTTCCCTCCAACCCTTGCTTTTGATGGCACTCAGTACAGACATCCTTTTATCCCACTTTCGACCTGGATGCCCTCTTGACAACTGTTTTGTCTAGGTAATATGCTGTGATTGAAATGAATTTGCAGCCTTTTTGGAGAAGACTGAAACGGCATTTATGTTCTGTGTCTTAATTTCAATATCATAGGTCCATCAGTTACTTCAGGAAGGACGATTGGAATTTGTAATTGGAGGGCAAGTGATGCATGATGAAGCTGTGACATTAATTGATGATCAGATTTTACAGTTGACGGGTATGCGTATTTGCATTTAATTTTTATTTTTCATTGTTATGACCCTGGAGGTTTTGTTTTTTTTTCATTTCTCAACCCCAAGTTTGCTTTATAAATGTATATATTGTTCTTTAAGAATTGATTTAAGGTGTTGGTTTTTTTTTCCTAATTCACTAGTGACTCATCTGTATTAAAAAAAAAAAAAAACCTTTGCCTTAAAAAAAATAAAAATAAAAACCTGCAGTAAACAGAGAAGTTACAAACTCCAGAGACCTTTTTTGGGTTTGTGTCTATTTGAGGGCTTAAGATCCTGTGAAGTTATTTATGATGAAACTGAGAATTTGAAACAATCTGGACGAGAACACCTCATAATTCAGAAATTAGGGGCAGAGAGCTTTTATTGTTTATGTAAAGTCTTCTGCAAAATATGGAGCATAGAACATCACTGAGAATATGTTAGCCTGGCTGGAAGACTTGCTTGGCGAAGAAGCCCCTATTTGTGATAATTAACAACAGTTTCTGCTAGAAGTTGTCACTCATTTCCAAGAGGTGTATGTTACACTTCTCCATTGGATGGTGTAAAGCTTCTTTCAGTGTTCGAAGTTATCTCCATCTGGTTGAAGTGGGGGTAGGGGAGAGGGAAGACCGTTTGTTCATGACACTGCTACACCACAGATGTCTAGAGGGAGTGGCATACTTGGGGGCAGGGTAGGGATAAGAGGGCATATATTAACACTAGCTGCCTATCATGACTGATATGCTTTGCCCATTATAGGGCTACACTCTGGACAGCTTCTTACATCAGAGAATAATGGGTCAGAAAACAGGTTTTTTCATTTGCTGAACCTGACTGCATAGTAACACTGTGTGCCTTGCTTGTCGGTGTTCATCCACAATACAAGGAGAGCCGCTGCTTTTCCATCTCAGTGAGTCACCACATCACACTTAGGCAAAAAAGGAGAGGGAGGGGATACTTTTTTTTTTCATTTGACTCCTGTGTTTAGAAATGGTTGAGAGCTTAATACACTAAAAACATACTTAACAGTTTTTTTCTTTAATTGGAATTAGTTGTGCAAACTGTTGTTTGTATTTTCATATTTCATTTAGTGTATAAATCTAAATGTTGTTTAAAGGATTATTCAAGTTTACTAGTTAGTTTGGTAGAGAAACAAATATTAACATAATAAAATATCCCCATTATTTTTTCCTGAAAGCACTCTGCTCAATTTCCACTACAGGATTATATGGAAGAAGAAAAAGATGTATCACTGCACAGTGTACACCTTCAAAAGACAAAGCCAATGCAAATGATTAGGCTCTACATGTCTTTTCCTGTCTGTCCAGCCAGCTGTGCTTAGGGGAAGGGTCTAGCAAACCGTGTCTGGAATGTACTATGCTTATTGTTTGTGAATGTTTTCACTAGAAGAGGCATTAACTGTGGGAAAGATAATGTGAAAAGGGGGCCTTGCAACTTCAGTTATTTAAACGTGATCTTTGGAATGAAGTTAGTCCAAAATGAGAAGATGTGCACGTAACTATTTGAATATACAAACACAACTCTAGAACTATAAAACCGAGATCTATTTTTTTTTTTCTTGCAGTAATAATCTATGTACTGTGTTTTAGAGTTCTCTGTGAAACCAGCTGCATAACTGGTTGGGTTATTTTCATTTAGTTGGTTTGCCTGAATTAATCCTGTAGTCTGGTCTTTCTGATTTGTGTATTCCATCTTCTTTAGTATTGAAATGATTTTCAGTACTAAATAACATTGGTTATAAGTAACATCTTGTAACAATACTGCTGTTAACTTTTGTCTTTTTTTGCTATCATAGTTCTCGGTCATGTTGCTGTTAGTTTTGTCTTTATTCTTTTGTTATTGATATGAGAGTAACGTTTCCTGACAGCAGTTTGAATGATGTTAGCAAACCCAAACTGAAACTCTAGCATCAACCTACTAGCCTTAACCCAATTTGTCTTTTAGTACCGTTTCTGAGGCTTGTCTAGTTCCTGTTTATTATTCATTATTTATGATGTTAATAAGGTGTACTCAGCATAGCAAAATAAATATTGTCATTGTAGACTTTAAATGCTTTGGAACATAGCAACAAAGAGCAATCCTATAAGTGCTTATCTGTCATATTACATGCATATTGCATTTAGAGAATGAACTTGTAGGTGTGTGCCTAATATAAACAAATGTTGCTTTGCAGAGGGCCATGGGTTTTTATATGAAACTTTTGGCATCAGACCTCAGTTTTCTTGGCACGTTGATCCTTTTGGAGCTTCAGCTACAACACCAACTCTTTTTGCTCTTGCTGGCTTTCATGCTCATCTTATCTCTCGAATTGATTATGATCTGAAGGCTGACATGCAGAAAAACAAGGTAAAAATACTGGAGGACTGGAACCCGTGACAGTGTGTCTATATAATAATTATATAATATCTATAATAATCTAAAGCATAGGTATTTCTTCTCTAAAAGTAACTGATATTCTCTAATACTGTATGTAGTAATGGTAAAATACGCTGTGTCTGTACAGTGCTGTCAGTAACATCTTCCTGTGACTTTTGGTCAAGGAGACCAAATATGGCCTAGCTTGAAAAGGACACAAAATGTGGGTGGTTTGTCAAGGAATAAGTGGTCATGGAATTAGGACTGCTGGAATTGTAATCTTGCAGAATGGATTTCACCTTCCCATGAGACAGTCTTTGGTATCTTGTTTTTGTATATGCAGTGTTAAAGTGCAGAGTGTTTGGGGCAGAGACTGTCATGCTTGGAACACCTAGTTGTGACTGGAAGTGTCTTTCAATCAGGGTTGCAGCTAAGCACTGTTTTGCTGAATTCAGTTTGTTTCGAATGCTACTTTCTCTTGCATAAAGTGCACTAAATTGTGTGCAGTTAAGGACTTTGACTAGTATGAGCTGGGCATTAGGCTATGCTGTTATGGATGCTGCATAGAATTCAAGCATCTCTGGAGAACAGGATTCTTGTTGAATTTGATGAAATGAGGACCTACTGCCTCAAGCTCGCAGTGAGTTCTGATTCTCCTTTCTGTTTTTGTGAGCTTTTGAGTATCTTTTCCCATCTAAACATTTTTGGTCACTCGACAGCTTGGAGGCTTCCAAAATAGTAGTTCTGTGCTTGTCCTCAAGGATAATGGTTTCTTTTTTTGTTGTTTTTTTTTTGTTTTCCAGAAGCTTCAGTTTGTATGGCAGGGTTCACCTTCCTTATCTGAAAGTCAGGAGATCTTCACCCATACTATGGATCAGTACAGCTACTGTACCCCATCGCAATTGCCTTTTTCAAACAGGTCTGAAGCTTTCAAAAATATGCAGAAAATACACTGTGGAGAGTTTATATTGTCAGTGTTTAAGGATTTCCTTTGACAGCGCTCATACAATCATACAATGGCTTGTATTGGGAATAACCTTGAAGATAAGTTCATCTAATTCCAACCCTCCTACCGTGGGCAAGAATGCCACCCACAACAGTATATTTTTTCAACAATATTCTCCTGCTTTCCTTCCTAGACCCTGTGGTAGGTCAGTGAGAAGTCTAGACTGTGGCTCTAAGTCAGGGTTATTAAGCATCTCCAGCTACCCACCATGATGCATGAAATCTGCTCAGTACCTGACAATTGAATCTTCAAAAGTGACACTTTCTACTGACAGGCATTAAAAATACTTCAAAATATTGACAGACTTAAAAAATAATCTTTTCTATCAGCAGGAGACTGAGAACACAGGTACAACTTTCATCTACACACAAATTGTGTCAGTTTCTATCAAAATAATAAATACAGAATAAAAATGTGGAACAAATCAATTACTGTAAACAGGGTATGTCCAAAACAGGACTGGTTTTTTTTTGTTTCTCTGCCTGGAAATTTAAGAACTCCAGGAAGCTTAGGGTGGACTTAGCTATTGCTAGTTGATTTTCTGTTGGAGATTTTGACCATTATGTTGGACTGAGATTGTGTACATTGTATATATAGAATAGACAATTTTTCATTGACTTTGTGAAAAAATTTGAGCTATGAACTGAAAACTTTATCATCCAGTATAAGGACTATATTATAATCATTACAGTATAATCACTGTATAAGGAAAGTTAACCTGGGGGGATGTCCTTGTTGTTTCACAGCTAGCTGGTTTGTTCTGTGATTTCTTTGTTCTACGGAAGCAAGCAGCAGGAAAATTGCACTGAAGGAAAAACAACCTTCCTCCTATCCTACCCTCTATTATACACTAAAATCTAAACATTGTCAACAAGTGTTAGCTGAATTTCCTGCTTGTTGATGTTTTATCCTAGCACCTTTTGATGAGTTTCTCTCAGTTAGAATATAAACAAGATTTATTCAACTATTTTCTTCTTCTTCTTAGGTCGGGATTTTACTGGAATGGATTTGCAGTTTTCCCAGATCCACCAAAAGATGGTATTTATCCAGACATGAGCCTCCCTGTTACAGAAACCAACATCCGTATGTATGCACAGACCATGGTGGCAAACATTAAGGAGAGAGCAGCCTGGTTCCGAACAAGTGATGTTTTGTGGCCATGGGTAAGTGTGTTATCATCAGAGTTCACCTGGGAAGTGGCCAGTACACCTACATCATGAGCAGTATGTAGATGCTACTCTGCTACTGTATGTACTGCCCAAGTACAGAGTGCAAGCCTTGTGACTGTAGAGTATTTTTCTACTAAGTGGGGACCGAATGTCCAATTAGTAATTACTTCTGAAAACTAGAGCTTCCTCTTGCTGTCTGTCGACTGTCTACCAAATCTTCTAGCCTACTTAATATAGAGATTATACATATATAATATATATGTATCAGAGTTGTGAAGATCACCTCTTGCCTATGTGCTGTGATCCTTTATCCTTAACTTGTACTGTCTGTTTAGATGACTTCTTTACATAAATGTTTAGCACAGCATAATCTTGTTTAAAAAGAAGTCAGCTTTACAGAAAATGTCCTAAGCATTTGATAGAGAGCATTTTTTCAAACTCATGTGGTCATTTTCTTACAATCTTTATATTTTAGTTAGAAACAGAGATATACCCTAGATGGGTCATCCAAATCTTCTTTTTCCAGCAGTCTGCTGTGTTAATTTTGTCATTTGTGTACAAATAGCACTGATACTTTTGCTAGTTTTAAATTGTTAGAAAATAACCTTTCTTAGGTTGAATGTTCAGTCTGTTTTTGAAGTTTGGTAGATGCTGTAGGTCTTGTAATTACAATTTAAAAAATGTCTCCTCAAGGTAGATAGTTCACCATAATGTCTGTTACTGAACAAACATTTCCTAGTGGACGCAGTTTTGAGTTACTGCTTTGTTTCTCCCTGGCTGTGCCACTGTTGCATGATGTTGTGGCTGACAACATTTTCCTGTTCACCTCCTGTGGACGAGTAAAGGCATTGTTATAATGGTGTTGTTTGCTTATTGTTTGTTTTTGAAAACATTTTTACATGCAGGTAGCCTATAATGAGACTTCAACAGAAGTCAGAGATTGTTCAAGCATGCTAAAAAATAAAGATAAGGCTTTACTACATATTGTATCACCCCTCTTAACAGTTAGGGTGTGCATCAGAAGTACTATAGTGTACTATCAAGACAGTCAGCAACATACTGTGTGACATTTGTACTGCTGGGTTCGCTTTCCAGATAGTGTGAAACAAAGCTATGTCTGCACTTCCTAAAGCTTATTTTCTGCTTTGAAAAATGTTCCTAGAACTTCTGTATTTTATTCTAACTGTGAGGTACACAGTGTGAAAAGAAATGAAGATCTTCTTTCTAGTCATACGTATTCATACATTTTTCAATTGCTTCCACATTTCATGTGTTTGCACAGTATGGTACATTAGCACACTTCTGTCTATAATGCCAACTGGTTATCAGCTGATGTGAGTGAGTAACCCTACCCCCAACTGAGATTTCTATAACAAGTAACTTCTTTATGGTCAGTCAAGTTCAAAAGAAATACTACTTTAATGTAGCCTGTTGTTAAAAAAAGATCCTTCTAAATTACATGACTTGAAGTTATTTTACTGTTCTGTTCTGTGAATTTCAGGGCTGTGACAAACAGTTCTTTAATGCATCTGTTCAGTACTCCAACATGGACCTATTGTTGGACTATATTAACAAGCATTCTGATGAGTTTGGAGTGACTGTCCAGTATGCTACTGTTGGTGATTACTTCCAAGCAGTTCATAGCAGAAATCTTACATGGGAAGTAAGGAATTCTCAAGACTTCCTTCCATATTCAACAGGTAATTAAGTTCACAACTGCATGGCATCTGCCTCAGTTGTACATATTTATAGTTTTAATAAAGGAAACTGAGAAAATGAGAAATAAGAGCCAGCAGTGTGCCCTTGTTTCCAAGAAGGCTTGTACATTAAAAAGAGCATTAAAAAGAGTTCTCCTCCCACTTTTTCACTTCCTAGGTGAGGATGCATGTGGAGTACTATGTCCAGATCTGGACTCTCCCCATTTCAAGAAAGACAGGGAATTTCCTATCAGTGCTTGTAAGTGTCTAAAGGACAGGAGTCAAGAGGTTGGGGCCAGACTCTTTCAGTGGTGCTCACTGACAGAAGAAGGGTCAGTGGCCTCAAACTGTGTGACAGGAAGTTACATATGAACATGAAGAATAACTTATTTATTCTGAGCATTAATGAGTACTGGAGTGGACTGCCCGGAGAGGTTATGGAGTCCTTCTCTAGAGATGATCAAAACCCATCTGGATGGATTCTTTGCAACCTACTGTAGGGAACCTGCTTTAGTGGGAGGAGCTGGAACTAGATGATCTTCAGAGATCCCTTCCAACTGCTACAGTTCTGTGAAAAGTAGAATCACAGAGTCATGGAATAGTTTGCATTGGAAGGGACCTTAAAGACTGTCTAGTTCCAACTCCCCTGCCATGGGGTGGGGACACCTCCCTCTAGTTGAGGCTGCCTGTGGCCCCATCCAGCCTGGCCTTTAACACTTCCAGGGATGGGGCATTTATTTACATTACTAGGTTCTATAGAATAAGGTATATTGATCCAGACTTAGCAGTATAAGAAAGAGTGCAGTGACTGGAATATTTCACTGGACAGCTAGCAGCAATGGATGGAGGAATAGACCATGAAAGAAAATAGATAAAAATAGGAAAATTCCTAGGACCCTATTTTGCTTGAAGTGTACATTTTTGAGTAATTTGTTTTATATGTAGACATAAAACTTGGAATTCACTATTTTCTCTGCTTCCTACATGTCAGCACAGATGCACAAATACCTGTAGTCTCTACAGTACAGGATGTGTGTGTTTTACTTCTCTTCTTCTAAAATGATCCACAGTAGGTACACAGTGCTTCAGGGTCCAGGGAACTGAAAGGAAACCAATGAACCAAAAGATACCTTGAAATAAATGGCCATCTGGCCAAATAGAGTGATCTCCCACTGCTACTATTTAAAAAATAAAAGGATTATGCATAAATTAGAGCAGAGAAGTGAAGAGTGACACTGAGTAAGCTGAAGGAGGAGCATACAAAGAAGGGCATAAGGTTATCTTGAAGCTCAAAGACCCCACTTCTCTGTTAGTGCAGTAGAACAGGAGTGGATCAAAGTGAAACAGTTGGTGCTGAGAACTTAATGCTCATGTTGTATTTATTCTGGCCATGTAGGTGTAGTCTGATCACATGGACTGAATGTCTGTTAATACTTGATACTTCAGGTGTATTACTACATGAAAGAAATTCAGTTTGTGGCCTGTAAAGCCTTTTATTATTTTTTTTTTTTTTTTTTTTTTTTGTGAAGTGAAGCAGAATAAGGATGATCTGTTCACTCACTTGACAACATGGTACTGGTCCAAGCAAAACACTGTGGTAGGTGTACTCCCCTGCCCCATCTCCTGTAGCTCTAGGAGAAAGTCAAGTCATCTAGTCCTCAGAAAGGAGAAATATCCTCTGTATTTCTCAATTTTCATAGTATGATGTGGCACAAATTTACTGAAGTTGTTTGTTGCTTGCTTGTTACTTGCTGTGCTTCTCAGGTAGAATTGGGAAGATATTAAAGAAGGCATGCTCTACTCAATATCCTTTCAGTTCCTTTCCCCAGTAAATGTACTCTTTAATCTTTTTTATATAAGGGCCACAAAAATGATGTGTGTAGAGAGAAGACAATAGATAATTTCTCAGTTTCAAACTCATTAGTTTCTTTCATTCTCTAGATAAAATTATCATTGGAGTACCTTTTTTATATAATCGTAGCTACAACAGCTTCATCACTTTCTTGGCACTGTGGATTATATCTTGGGCTATTATGACCCAAATAAAGCTTATACATATAATAATCTGTAGCATGTCTGTTAACTTTTAAATGAATTAAAAAAATAACCATTGCTTCCTGTGAATCACTGCATGGACTGATCCCTGACTCACTCACTCCCCCTGAGGGATCAAGACATGTCTAATAACTTGCTGATAAATGCATTGTGAGTTCTAACTGCTAATAGCCTTTTACATCTGAGCTCTTACCTGTATCTTGTGGTGTAATTTACAGGCAGCAGTCACTTGTCACTTTCTTGCATAATAGAAGCACCCTTAATGCTCCTTGTGGGTTCCCACACATAGATGCAATCTCTTCCCTAAACATCCTACTGTGCCTTGCAATTACAGTATAGATTGGAGTGCACTTTCTCCCACGTACTGTTTTGCCTCATGATGATTAATCCTCTCTCGTTCTTTCTGTGTCGTTTTATTATGAGTCACTTATTGGACTCAGTGTCACTTCTGACATATGCCTTGGAAACTCAAGTTTTAAGTCCCAGAAAACTATTTCCTTTTTCCGTTCTGGGTTTGTTGCACCATGCCACTGTGTACATGCATAGCTTGCTTGTAACCTCAAAAACTGAAATGAAATTAATTCTACTTGAATTCATAGCATTTCTTCAGTTGAAAAAGAGTTTCTCCTACTGCTTTTTGACCATTCTCTAATTGCTGCTTTTAATTATAGAATGATAGCAGATTGTTACAGTTGCATATACAAACTTTAGAAAGCATTGTCTGCAACTTTTCTATGGAAGACTAATCCATCAGTGCTCTAGCTGTTAAAAAAGATACAACTAAGTAAAGATTTGGAAGTTTTAAAACAAATAAATTGTTTCCTTGTTTGTGATGCTGAAACACATTAAAGCACAAAGGAATCATTGAAATATTTTTCACTAACCACTTGAGGGCATGTTTTAGTACTTTGAAGTGTTGGAATAGTATGGGGTCATGTTGTCTCGTTACTGTTTCTACGCTGTTTTGATGCAGTTTTAATGTGAGAAAGTGTACAGAAATAGTCTAATAAGTAGCAAATAAGCAGTAACTGAAGCAGTATTTTGGCCTTTGTTGGATCTTTTCAACTCTTAACAGAGCCATTTCAAGCATGGACTGGATTTTATACTTCTCGGAGCATGTTAAAAGGAGTTGCAAGGAGAGCAAGTTCACTACTTAATGCTGGAGAGTCCTTTTTCACACAGTATGTCCGGAAACACCCAGAAGGTCCTATCTGCAAACATGGAGCCCTGAAGCAACTTCAGAGCCTTAGATGGGCAGTTTCAGAGGTAAACACTGTTACATAAATATTTCTATTTAAATTTTAATATATATATATTGCCTAAAGGAGCCACTTCATTTATAGTATCTGTTTCACATGTATAGTTTTAGCAATAATTTTCCCTTGTAGCAAGTCATAATTGTAAAAATAATAATAATAATAATTTGACAAACAACCGTCTCGTGAAGACCTGAGTCCCTTACCCATACATTCATTATGTGGTTGTGTCCAAATTTTAAACATGTGGAAGTCCTTTTCTCAGTTTTATTATTTAGTTATGATTACAGTAAAAACCTGAACCAACTCAAACTTCTGTGATAATCTCTACTTGTGAAAGTTGGGAGGGGAAGGATAGATTTGTTCCATCAAAGTTAAACAGCTAAGGAATCGGCCTCATGCCTTTAAGCATCTGTAGACCTTAGTGCTTTTGCTGGTCATAAGTATTTTGTCTACTAAGTTACTGAGCAGAACTTAGTTGCAAATGAAAAACCTGTCTTGCTATGGTATTCTTGATTTTTGTGATTCATATTCTTTTCTTCTAATACGTAATTTCAGAAATGTCTAAATACTGGGAAAATGATAAATTTTGAATGAAGTGTCTGGGGGTTACTGGACCTGTAGCTGTCACTTGTTTGCATTGCATTGTGATCATTCAAACTACTCTTAAATGTAAGGTCCAGCACCATGATGGTATAACAGGCACGGAGTCTCCCAAAGTGACAAACATGTACATGGATAACTTGATGTATGGAATGTACAACGTTAAGAAGCTAATGGCTTCCATAATCTTTGATATGAACAATGCTAAGAAGAATGAAGCAGTCTATTATGTTTACAATAAAGACTTGGGAAAATCAGGTACTTTTTAAGACAGCTTTTCCAATTTCTTGGCTTGCTTACGAAAGTTACAGTGTTTCCTTCAGAGAGAGTCAATGTATTTACCGCTTAAATTTTGTCAACCACCACTGGAAAATCATGTTTGCTGTATAAGATGTGCTAAGCCTGAATTAATTAAGGGGCTCTCAGATCTCAAGCACCTGAAAACAGAACGTTTTAGCTGTTAGGCAGAGCTGTGACCCACTGTAAATGTCAAACTGGGCTTCTAAGCTCAGACCTCAGCTGTATAAGAGAGAAGAGTAAGAGGTGATGTAATTAAACTGAGCCTGCTACACAACATAATCCTATGCAGTAAAAATCATAGTCACAGTTAAGAAAAGTTCTTGCTGTGATGTACTGCCAACAAGTATAAAAATGTAGAACAGTTTTAAAGATGCTGTTTTAAAGGCTGCATTGCTTTTTGTCTTGACTTTGGAAACTTTTTAAACTGTCAAATGTAAGCAGTGCCGTGGGCTGCACAACAGACTGATTTGGTTTTTTACAGGGCTGTTTTTAGATTAGGCTTCTCATTTGATCTTCTGTATAACTCTCATAAAGTTAATTCTGCATGACAGTGAGTTGTGGTAAGCTGCTTATTTTTGCCAAATGCATTTGCATTCAACTCAGGTGCCACTGGCTGAATACAGGGTCTCTTTTTATTGGGTAAATAATTGGAAAAATACAGTGGAAGGGGTTTTTATAAAGTACTGTAAAATGTACTGCTGCTTTCAATCCTGATGTTTTACTGCAGGGCTTTCTGTTAAAATTTTGTAATGTATTTGTACTTGTACAGATCTCTTAACTACTTTTCAACATCACATTTTAAAAATCATAATTGTAGTGACTGATTGTTCTTGTTCCTTTGTGTGCACAAAGGTGCTACAGATATTGACCATTATGTTGTTGTCTATAATCCACTGGCCTGGAACATCACTACAGTTGTCACAATCCCTGTCAACATCTCATCAATGAGTGTATATGATGAACTGGGGCGTTCTGTGCCAGCACAGGTACTGCAAAATTTTTTCTTTCTGTTGCTTTTTCTTTCATTTTCCTGTTCTCACTGACTTGATCCTAGATGGTAATATAGTACATTACAGGGAAACCAAAGATTGCTTCAAGTTGGGACTTGCCTAGCTTTCCTTTAAGTGCTTTTTATTTTATTGGTTAGTTTTCCTTGCCTATTCTCTCAATTTTTTTTTTTTATTTTTTTGCTTTTGTATCCAAAAATCATTCTATTCCTCTTGTGTGCCTGGTTTATCCTTTGCTTGTCTGCTGTGTGTAATCTGTCAGGTTTTATCCTTTCTTTTAGGTTGTGGTTTAAAAAGGAGAAAGAAAAATAATCAAACAGCATTGTTTCCAGTAAAGCCCTATGGAGATAAATCCTCCCCGATTGATGGTCCAGTTTGTCCAATTGACAGATTGCCTTTGAGGGGGAGATTTTACAAGAGTAGAATCTTAGTTACAAGCACAAAGGGAATGAGGGACAAGCAGCCGCTGAGGAAATCCAGCTCATTCTATGTTGCAGTCAAGCTCCATGACAAGACCAGCTGTTTCCCAAGAGGGAAGAGGGTGACCTTGCATGAAAGCTAGTACCAGCCTTTCACAGGATAATCTGCCTTGTAGAGCATATCACCCAGTGGCTTGAAAAACCTGTTGGAATGCCTCCTGCACAGAAATGCTTGCAGAGGCTTGACACACTTCCAGATGCTCTTCTCTGTCCCCAGGATGCCATGAAACTCAGCAGCTTTTGTCTGGTGGACAGAGTTCCTCTTGTTAATGTATACATGACTCATTACTGCCACCATGCATCATAGCACGTTGTAGTCAGGTAGTGATGCAGAACAGCTATCTGGGGTTTTGGCATACGTACGTATGGCCTTGATCTGAAAGCCATTAGATTCTTGGGTTAGCACATGGTCATGTTTACCTGTTAGCCACTTACCTCCCAGAGGTTTTCTTCTCTGGATTATTTTAGGTTTGTAAGATAAAAGTGTGAGACTGAAATGTTTTTAAAGCTTTTATTTCAGGATACAGAATGCCCTGAGGTCAAGCTGTTGCTTTTTACTTAAGTTCTCTGTCAGTGTTGTTCTTTGCTAGAAGTTACCCTCATCCGTGCATGGATTGTCACTTAAGGTGAAATGAAATCCATTTATGAGTAATGTCGTTACTTCAGGATCTTTTCCATGTACATTTATGTTACACATTCCTTCCCCTTGAGAGAGAAATCTTCAGCTCAGTGCCTTGTTTGGAGTATATGGTTGAGAGGAAGTGGGAAAAGTTGACAAAAACTCTGCTGCCTTTGGTACCACATGTATGAGTTGCATAGTAAAGGTGAAAATAGGATTATTTTGCTACTTAATAGCACTGGTGTTCTCTTTACATGAAAATATGCCACAATCTTCCACCTCCTCTCCTTGTCCCTTGTTCAAGGTGAGGATATACCAGGTTGATTCTTCCTCTTGCCACCTGTTTTCTCATATTCACACTATTCGCCTCCTTTATGTTTCAGCCTGTTCTGTCATTTAATTGATTAGTTTTAGGTATGATTATTTCTGCTCATTACCTTTTGCTGTGTGATGTTAAGTCAAGATTTTTGGTGCTATATTCACAACAAAATATGATACAACTTTGCAAAGTGCTTAGCAATCTTCTTCCCGATGCTAGCATGGCTAGGCTTAACCTGAGGTTTCTAAACTCCTAATTAAAAGCAGCATGGATCTACACTGTAATTAAGAAGCGTAGGACTAGCACGTATGGAAATTTATTTTTATAGTATTAGTCAATTTTTTTTAATTTAGAGCTTACAACACATGAGGACAGTTGCTTTGCTAATTCATTTTCTGTAATGGAGCAATGTTGTATATGTTAACTTACAGATTCAGAGTTCAGCTGAGTCCCATTCTATCTATGACCTGTATATTCTAGTTGAAATAAGTGGTCTGACCTACAAAAAATACAATGTTAAGCCCTCAAATGATAAGCAGTCTACATTTATTGGAAGATCAATTAAATACAAGCAAAAAGACATAATGCGTTCAGTTCAGCAAAGTCAAAAGCTGCTTCCTGTGGCCAGCCACTGCTATGAGATCATGTTTGACCAAAACACAAATCTAATGCACAGCATTACAAACAGGTGAGATTGCTTGTTTTTTGTGTTTCAGATTCTGTAAAACCACTTTGTAAAAATAAGTCCAAGTAATATACTTGTGAGCTTTAATTCTGAGACTTAACTAATTAAATTTTCTTCATAATTATTTTTCTCTGCCATTCAACGTGTTGGTATTTCCTATGGAAAGAAGGATGCTGTGTTGGACAATTTAATACTATTTCTGTAATGTTGTCGCCCCGTTTAACCATGCAACCAGTAATCAGAGAACGTGACAGATCACAATACCTATATATCAGAAGAATCTTACTGTACTTCTGAGCTAAATGAGTCATCAGTGTGCATATTAAAAAGATGTACACTAAGAGATTTAAATGATAAAGGCTAACTAGTTAGTAGTATTTGGAAGTCCTTCTTTCTGTCGTAGGAAACTACAAAACATTTTGAAAGATAACATTTAAGCAAATGAATCGGGTAAATTTAGTTAAGCAAGTGAAATGGAAGAATAGTTAAGATCAGCTTGAGGTTTGCAGCTTGTCTTTCTGGCTGCTGTGAATTGGCCCGATTCATTGGGATTTCAGTGGTGAAATCCCAATGAATCGGGCTATACTTTTTGCCTGATCAGGATTTAAGACAGCAATGGGTTCCTAAGTACCTTAACCTTAAGGAGATGACAAAGTATGCACTGAACAAGTGTGAATTTTGCTACCCTGTCGTCGTTATATTCTTGTTACTATTGTTAAATATGGAAACCTTTGCCACAGTGGTATACTTAGCTACAACATCAGATAAATTAATCTGATTATTCATTATTATGTTGTGGTGTTCCTAATTTTTGTGCAGCAGCTAGTTTTTGATCCTGTAGCAGCTCTCACTGACACTTCAAAACACAACCTGATGTAAGTACTGTTCCTGTTTTAAGATGTCCCTGTTTTCTGGAAATACAAAATGCAGGAAAATCCTTTTATTTATACACTGACAGATGTCTTAACAGGGTGTGCTTTAATTCTCTGTTGTCCTCATTTCCTATTGAATGAGTTCTTTGGTTTGAGAAAACAGATTTTTCTTATTTTCACAACCTCATTCCAGCTTTTCGTCTGTTATGTACAAAATGTGTTTGTGGGTGACACAGGTTTTTTTTTTTTTCCCCTCTTTGGTTCACAGGGAGACTAACCAGACTGTCCAGGTGACTCAGGAGTTCCTTGAGTACCATGTGAACGGAAATGTTACAAAAGGACCAATTTCAGACAACTACTTATTTGCCCCTAATGCTTCTGCTGTTCCAGTATCGCAAGCAGTTGGATTGGAAGTGGTCTCTGGAAACTTAGTGACAGAGATACGGCAATATTTCTTCAGGTGCAACTCCATTATAGCTTCACTTCACTTGAATGTGTAGTCCTCTGTTGATGTATGTCAGTTGTTCTGTGCAGCTTCTCCTCCACACTGTGGAGTTTGTGTACCCTGAAGGTTTCAGATGAGAATTAATATGCATCTGCTAAGCATAGTCGTGCCACTAGGGGAGGGAGGGGAAGACTGTTCAGAGTTGCCTTTGTAGTCTGCTTTATAATGTAATTTCTGCTGGGAACCTGTTTCTGTATAATTTAATTAAAATTGCAGCTAACATCTTCTATACGTGGGTGGAATTTGTACATAATGGTTAATTTTCCAAACTGTAGATATCTTTCTTACCAGTGAATTAAAGACAGAAAGGAGAAGTGAATCCTGCACAGGGATGCTCAGATTCTGCATGAAATTTCCTATGTTAAAATCATATTAGTATATAACCTCCTTACCTTATTTTAAATCTGGTTATTTGATTGACTCATTTTGCTGTAAACTGCATCATACAAGGACTGTTTTTGAGAGAGACTGAGCAAATTCAGTGGAATCTTCTTGTCCAAATTAATGTTGCCCAGACTGAAAAAAGTACATGCATGAAACTACGTGTAGAACATGTGTTACTTAGAGAGTTATAATTGTTTTTACACCTCATGATTAATTTTGAGGAAATACATAGCATCTCTAGCCAAATGAACAGTACCCTTTTCACTCACAACCCTGAAGAAAATAGCTGAGTATTATTTATTCCAGCAGCATATCTGTACATCTGAAAACTTCCGTGATTACATGGCTTGAATAGGACAAGAAAATTTTCTATGTGCACCTCATGCATGATTTGCAAGTCTTGGTGTAATTGATCTAGTACTGCACTCGATAAGCTCTGCCTATCCTTCTTCTTTTTATAGCAATGTTACTGCTCAGTATTACACACATGCAGTATTTACGAGGATGTACTCAGTACCCGAAGGCTACGATGGGAAGTTGCTTTGTCATAGGATAGAGCAAGAATACAGTATTGGACCTTTGGAAGTAAATCGTGAGGCAGTTCTAAGAACAAGCACAAGTTTGAACACTGGGCAGCTGCTCTACACTGATGACAATGGATACCAGATTCAAAAAAGACCATTCAAGGCCTATGTGAATAATACAGCAGCACGGGTAGGTGCCAAGGCATAATCCAAACTCGATGTCTTATCTTCATTCTCCATCACTTTTACGTGGATTACTATTAATACTGCATGATTTGCTGTTTTTTCAGAACTATTATCCTATGGTCCAGACTGCCTACATTGAAGATGATACCACAAGGCTGGTGCTGCTTGCAGAAAGAGCTCATGGTGTCTCAAGTCAAGGGAATGGACAAGTGGAGGTAACAAATGTAGATGTGTGGGTTTTTTTTAATTAGGAGATGATAGTTTTGTGGCTGGTTACTGTTAAGACACATCTTCTCAATGCAGGTGATGCTTCACAGGAGACTATGGAACAATCTTCAGTGGAACCTAAATAACAATCTCACTTTGAATGACTCCTCAGTGGTTCGTCCGGTGTTTTGGCTAATTTTAGGAACAAAGTCTGCCACCAGTGTTTTGTATCGGACGAGTGGCCTGGCATTACAACACAAGCCAGTTGTAATGTTTGGAACATTCTCAGGTAACTCATTCTATCTCCTGTGCTATCTTTAGCATCTGAATAGTGTAGTTATTTTGCTCTAACTTATGCTATTAAGTTTGTAAATGCAGACTTTAAGCCTTCTGTATGGTGAAGTTAATATACAGTGAGTTAGAAAGCAGATTTAGAGACTGTTAATGATTTTGCATTAATTTCAGATATGGATGTTTTCCAAGTGTCCCTAGGAATGTTTCTCTTGTTTTGTAATTATCTCTGCTTTTAGAAGAGAAAAAATTATAAAGCTTGTAATGAGAACAAAATATCCACGCAGGGAATTATTGCAAAGTAGATAGTGTACTATCCATGGGTTTCCTGGATATTGAGTCTTTAGTGACCTTTTTTGAGTCATTCTTTTAAAAATATTTGACTTATTAACTAAAGCTGAAGCCTAGCAGTGGAATAGTAGCATCAAACTCCAGAGAAATCTGCTTTATTGGAAGCTTTAATGCACTTCTCTAGCACATAAATTCTTTCTGCTTTGTATCCCAGAAGACCTCAGTGGAGAAAGCATAGCATCTGCTTTAGATCTGCCTTGGCAGAAAATGCAAAAATCTCTTTATGGTACTCTAGCCAGGCTTCCATATGTGTGATGGATGTTTGATGTCCCCTTTGTTTCCTTTTGCATGGAGAAGATAAACCAGAGCTATCCAGGCAACTTCAGCAGAGATCAGCCCACAGTTCTTCTTCTGTAACTGTCCCACCTAATCTTCATCTCCAAACTCTGAGCATTCCAGGGTGGAGATACAGCTCTAATCATGCAGAGCAGGTCCGCGTCATTCAAAAGGGTAGGTGCTTTCAAAAGGGTGTCTGAAAGTTATACTTCAAAAATCTGTCTTTGTTGTGTGAATAGTGCATTTATTTAAGTGTTAAATCCCTCTATCGAGACAGCCAGTTGTCTTGGCAATTAACAATTGTTCCACTCAGATAGAAAAATGTCTGCTGTATGAGTTAGCATCATGTCCTGTGAACAGTGGGAGCTGAGTACTTTTTGCTCTCAGCACTTTGTCTGATCTTCAAAAATGGACCATAAGTTCAAATAATGTAATTGTAAAGCACAAAAAATTAAAACCAAACGAAAAACTGAACAAAACAAAAAAAATGGCTTTAATTTATAACTAAGAATGTTTGCATGTTGCTTTTTCTTAAAGGTAAACAGAAGCAAGGTGATGCAGACTTCAGTCGTGTCTTGCTAAGAATTAGACACCTGTATGAAGTCGGAGAGGATCCTGTGCTATCTCAACCTGTGGTGGTGAATTTGAAGGTAAATTAAATCCTTGTGGATGAAACACCACTCAAGGTATTTTTGTTTCAGGGAGAACTGGTTCTGGAATGAAATGTCCTATGTGATACAGACTCCACTAAAGGTGGATATGAAAATGCTACTGCGACTTTACTCTCAGAGGAATGCAGGTCTTATTTATATTCAGACTTATGCCACAAAAGCTATTACTTCAGATAAAGTTTGGATATGCACAGCATGCGGATGATATGACGGTAACAAGGTGGAACAAGGTGTAGGGCTATCTGTTTTCTTAAATAAGAGTTTTGGTTCTTGAATGGTAAGATGAGTAGGCTTTAACTTCTTAATTCAGGTGAGTCTGTAGTACTCCTTGTGATGTCACAGATTTTTTGAAGTCTATACTGCTCTGCTTAGCAAGTCAGTGCTTGAGATGAAAGTTCTACTCTGGTCTAACTATGTATTAGATCAGTGTTTATTAAGCTGATCTCAATACTTTGTGACTCTTTACTCACAGTGTTTGTTGAAAGAATTGGGGTCAGTGAAGTTAGTGGAAGAGCGGTCACTCACAGGCACCTGGGATGTGAACACTTTGAAGCGATGGAAGTGGAAGACTGTGCAAAATCGAAGCAAAGGTAAGTGGAACAAGGTGGTTGGTGTCTTTATTCCTGTTGATTGTTGAAGCTCTGAGAGTTCTCTGTTTAAAAATACTTCTGTATTTGCCAGTTGAGAAATGTATTACTCATCTATATCACATACCTAGTATCTAGCATAGGCTGCAAGCAGCAGGATGTAGCAAAGATTCCCAGCAAGAACTAGACTAGTATTTCAGCGATGGCTTATTTCACCCAGAATTGTTCAACTCAAAGAAGATTTCAGGTTTCTATCTTTGTCCGGATTCAAGTGGCTACTCTGTGAAGTCACACTTCATGAATTTTGTTATATGGCGATGAGTTGTGATGTGTTAATCTGAGCTTAACCTTGTGCTCTAGAAAAACAGACAGCTGGAGTTTAAAAGAAAAAAAAAATCCCCACTGTAATCAGCTTAAAGGTCTGCGTGAATAGGATTCCAGTTAGGGCTTGCACTCAAGTGCTGTAGGTGACCTCATTTCATTTCCTATTCCTGTTAGTTGCTTGCACGTTGTCCTTACTCTCACAACCATATATGTGTCTTGTAAAATGCTTGCAGATATCTTGGCCTGAGCAGTATGTGAGTTTCAGGCTTTGCTTGACCTGCAGCTAGGAACTTGCTTGCTTTTGACTCATGATGAACTAAAATGCATGACTGGGAAGTCACCCATGTTTTCTGGTATGAGTCAGTATATGAAAAGTAGATAAATTTTTGTATATCTCAGTATTAAGAATGAGAGTGTGCTGTAAGTCCCATGCTACCTATAGCTTTAAAAGAGGACAACCTGCTCAAACACTAGCTTTTAAAGGATGGACAAGTTACATTGTTGAGATAGAATAATATATACATTTAACCTACAGCTCCTTCTTGAATAAATTGCTAATGTTTCTGTGTCGTGTCTTACAGGATTCTCTGACAGTACAAAGATCTCAGACAACTTTACTGTAACTGTTCACCCAAAGGAAATAAGGACTTTCTTTGTTTATTTTCAAGATCAATAAAGTTTGACTTTGTTTCTGGATTGCCTATGTAATAGCTTTTAATTTTTGTTTGAAAACATAAATGATGGTCGTGAATGAAATTCTACTTATGTTGATGAAAAGAATGTCATTTTGGAATAAAGTCTGGATTTAATTGAACTGTTGACTTGTGTATGTTTTCATTATTTAATTACTTAAAATCTTTTTTTTCTGAAGTTTATTCAATTTGAAAATACAAAAATGGCCTTAGTGTGGTAATACAAGTGGCTTAAACAGTTTCATGTTTGCTGTGGGTGGTTTGAAGCGAATTGCTTTTCTGATGTTTCATTTTGGAATGCTGTCAATGTCATATTTGTCTGCTAGTCTTGAACTGTCTTTCTTACTATGGTTGATTCAAGAGTCCTTTCCAAAGGTTTTACTCTTAGTGATGACTTCTCAGTCACTGAGTAATAATCTGCCCAAATCCATTCTGTTTCTATATGCCTATCATGTCTTTGAACTACTTTATCTTTCAGGACACAACCACTAATTTTCTGCTTTACTGTGAATTCAAGTTGAATGCAGTGTTGGTATTCCCGTGCAGTGAGTTCATTAAAACTGTATCACTCAGGATTTGGAGTTGACTGGACTTCCTAATGCTATCCCATTTGTGCTCTGTTCTAGTTAGTTATGAAGGGTAGTGTTTAGAGAGAAGCTGACAGTAAGTGCAAGCTGTAAAGCAGATCTGATTGAGCAACAGCTAAAGGAAACAGACGGCGACCAGCTTTCCTAATAGCTGGTATGTTTTTGTGTTCAAAAGAAACATTGCATTTTTCTATTTTTTTCCTTAGTTATAACTGTAGAATCTCATTCTGTTCACGTGCCCTTAATTTACCTTCACCGTGAAAATGCACATGGCTGAGATGAGAATCAAGTTGGTCACTTACTGCAGTGGTAATGCTGAATTGTGCTTTGTTTGACACTGTGCAAAATTGTATTTCTGGCCAGCAGAACTTGAAAAACATGGGATTTAAAGGGAAATACATGTAGCTTTTAAACCAATAATTTCAGATCTAGATTAGTCTAAAAGATACGTTTGCTGTGATAGTTGTTCTGATGTAGTTAGGCTGTTCAGCAATAATTTTCCCCTGTGCAGAGATGCTGTTCCAGAACAAAGGAAACAGTGGAAAGGACTACTGCAAAATAGGTGTGCTGGGTGTGCTGTGCTGGTGGTTGGCTTCTCTATGGAGACAGCCTGTATATACCAGCTGGCTGCATCACCTTAACATCACCACAGAGACTGCTGCTTTTTACTGGGCGGACAACAGTTGTTACCTATGGCCAAGTGTGAAAATAACCAATAATACACCAATCTAACCTGCCCTGCTGCAGTGGAAGCTGCAGCATTAACTCCCTGGGGAAAGCATTTAGCATCATAACGAGGCTGCAGTAAGGGATGATGGCAGCTATTTTCATTTTATTTTGTGTGTATTCAGAAAATGAAATGTGCTCAACTGTGTTGCTTTGCTTTGTAATCTTTTTTTCAATCCCTGCTTGGAGGTACCATGTATTGTAATGGCTATGCTGCATAGGTTACACAGTGGTATGATTTCACTTTTTTTTTTTTTTTAGGGCTGAACTGGTTGTGTTGGCTGATACATGTGCTAATAACAGCAAGGCATGCTGGTAGATTGTGAAATTGAACTTATCCTCAATGGAGCAGGGCAAATCTTGCCCAAGAAGTAGGTAGGCAGTGCTGGGTCCTACAGCTGTTAATTCGAGGCGTTGCTCTCCCATGTGCCAGATTGATCTGATTCTTGCAGAATAAGTGAGAACAAATCCTGTGAAAACCTCTCTGTGGGAGATTATCACCAGAAAGACCTCATTACCATCTGATTTATCTGTTTTGGGTTTTTGGTGGTGTTGATAGGGGTTTTTTGTTGTTTTTAACTCCAGTTTCTACTGACTTTCTGGTTAAAAGTTGCAAAGGGGACCAGGTATGGGATGACACCAGAGTACTTGAGTTATTTCAGAATGGTTGGCCATTTGGGAATAATTTATCAGAGAAGAACCTTGTGCTCCACCAGAGGCATCCAGAAAGGTGGTCTGTAATAGTGTGGCATTCCTACTAGAAGATATCTGTATATTTTGTTTTCCTGATAAAGAAAAAAAAAAAGCTAAAGAAGATAGTTCCTATTTCACATTAGCATTCACCTGGTTTGAGAAGGGGATGAATGCACTGATACCACTACCATGGCTAATGTTTTTCACTGTGTAATTACCCTTGTTAAGGGAAATATTGCAGAGATCACAGACTTGATCACTGCCATAATCACTAGACTGGGTAAAAGTATGACTTGCTCTCATATTTATGTGTAAATTAATGGTGGTAGGCACAGTTATCCTTTTTTGTCGTGCTGTTTTTCTGCTCGGATGTAATTTATTGTTCTTTGTTGGAAAACAAATTGGGTGGGATGCTAACGTGCTAACAAATGTATTGAGAAAAGTTGCAGTGGCAATGTCAAAAGAAGTTTTCAGCTTTTTGTTTGGGTCACAGCTGGACAAAATTAATAGCATGGCTATATCGCAGGAAGCAAGTAAAGCTGTACTGGTGGTGTGAGGAGTGGCAGTATGCTTTACACCTGGTGTTTGCTGGAGGAGAGGAAGACTCATGAGTCTTTGGAGCATACAGAGTCCAAATGTGGTGATGTTAATTGTAGATGAAGAAAGAAAATGGGAAAGAATCTTTCTGTTGCAGATGCATTCTGACCCAGATAGCTGTTTTGTGTGATGCAAGCTGTCTTGAGAAATACCATATTTTTTTCCACCCACTCAGTAGTACCACAATGAGTTTGTGGGGTTATGCTGTGAACTGTTACGATGAAGTAACGTGGGCTAAAAATAAACCTTTTTTCTAACCTCTTTTTCTATGCCAGTGCTTTTCATCTCTGACAGTGGATGCTTTGGATTACAGCCAGAGCATCTTCTAGAATGAATGTGAGCTGCTAACAGTACTATGGGAAAAGTTTTGCCCAGCCTGTAGGTAAGGAGCTGCCAGCTGCATACCTGAGCACAAAGTGCACAACTATGAATATTTAAACCCAGAAGAAGCTAATTTCTCCTTTGGGTTGTGCATACATATCTCATTTATTCTGTACCAAAGATAACATGAACTTCAATATTAGTATAGCTAATAGAATATTTTTAAGTATTTATCTCTTCCTTCACTCCAGTTTAAAGATACTTGTTATATTCTCACTAGCTCCAGCTGGCTGGGTACCATCAGAGATGACGACAGCCTACAGCAGTCCTAGAATTTACTGTCTTTGGGATTTAGTTATCTTTGCTCGTGTGTTGGAGTATATTTTGTGTTTAACCTGGCAATGCAAGTGACACCAGAATCAACCCTGATAAGGCAGATGCTGAGAAGCAGGCATGCTGATGCATCATGGTTTTGTTGCTGACAAAACAATGCTCTGAGCTCTAAATGTGGCTGTGCCTTCATTACAAATTTCCGCTCAGCTGTTCTGGACACATGCCTGATGCTGCTGAAACCAGATGCTGCCACTGGAATATTTTCTGGATAAGACAGGCTCATATCAAGGTTTTTTAATTAACTAATGCATGTTCAATTGGATTTTTAATTTTCTTTTTTATTCTTAACTTCTGTCACAGCAGTTTTTGATGTAATGCAGCTATGTGTATTTGTGGAATGTTTTTGTGTGGCCTGCTGCTCCTGCATTTGAAAGAGCTCGTCAAGGGAATAAGACTGACGTGTTTTGCCTTCTCTGTCTCTACCAGGCAATCTACTTGATTCTGGGTTGGATCCAGAAATCAGTGCTGGAAAACATTAAGCGCTGTACAGTTGTCTGTGTTTCAGATGATTTTATAATAATTGGATGGAGATAAGTTTCATCAAGACTGACATTAACTTGATGCCATACCATAGCTCACTTCATATAACCCGTGCTCGTAATCTTCCTCGAGCAAATGCATGACAAAGAAACGTAGGAGTTGGGCTTGGTATTGGTGTAACCCATGTACATAGCCTCTTAGGCTTGGGCACAATTTACTGTTTGGAAAAGACTGTTAATAGCCTTAGGAACTGACAAGTCTCATCTTCATAAAAAGCTCCCAAATGTAAGATTACAGAAGTGGTAAACTTTTGACGTGAGCGTTGCAGCTGTTGGAAAGCAGCCCTTTGTGCCTTACCACCAGGGAGGTCCGTCTGCTCATGAGGAAAGGCAAGTGGTGGAAGTTCTGAGAAGAAACATTCTGATTTCAGAAGGCATAACTGGGCTCTGAGCTAGGGGCAGCTGTGACTGCAGCGTCATAAAAAGCATAAGGAAACACTGGGCTGTATTTGCATTACATGTCGTTGCCACCACATGAGGGAAGAGGAAGTTGGGCTATGGTTCTCACATGCTTTCATTTGTTGTTTTGCTGTCTTCAGCAAAGACACCCTGATGTGAGAGCTAATAACCCTGTGTGATGGTTGCCACTTCACTGGGACTCCTGTTGGCAATGTGCATTGGCTGCTTAGGGAAGTACGGCTTATGGCCTTGCTTGTTTATCATTAGCAACGTGTAGTTCTTGATAATTTTATTTCTTTTAAATCCACCCCAAAGTATGTCAACCTCAGGTAGACTTGTGCGTACATGAGACAAATGTGAAGTGTGTTGTAATCCAGAAATCAAAATTAAAGTGTGTGAGGGGATTGAAAGACGTTTTCACCAAGAGATTGTTGTGGGAAAATGCGTAGAGGAGCAAATTTTAGACATTTAAAATATCTTTTAAATGTATTTTAAATGACAAAACAAGTGAGCAGAAGTGACATGAGCTATCAGTTCTTAGAACAGTTTCAAGTTGTTGTTTACTCTCTACATCAGTTCTCTCCCTTATTGTTCAGCTGCTTATTACCCCTATAATGTTCTCTGCTTTTAATGTAGGTGGATACACTGTTTTAGTCTACATCTTAATGCAAACTTAGAGCTGTTTGCACAAATTGGCAGCAGTAAATATGCTCTCACTTAGAAATATCCTAGAAGTATCCTCAATAGGAAGTGCGAAGTGTTTCACTTCTAGAATAATGTGTCGTAGCTCCTGGTAGTATTTCAGTATTTCTGCTGTTGATTTTCCCCCTGTACATATCCAGTGAGGGGTCTGGGTCATTCAGAGCAGCTGTAAATGCTGGGCTTGCTGGAATGGAGGTGCTGCTGAGCACTGCTTTGTGGGGAAAAAAAGTTGAGGTGCTATTAGGTATGATGGCTAAGAAGCTAACGAAGGGTAAAACGTAGTTTATGTAATTCTAATAAAACTTAATCAGATGCTGTGTTAGGACTGGTTAAAAGCCAAGTCATCACTTTCCTTACATATTGATGGAAAAAGAGTCTGAGTTGCAGGATAAGAATTGGAAGAAAATTATGCAGCTTACACTCCTTTTGAGTAGTTCCACACTTTAACAGTTTACGTGCTACAAGAACAGTGATAATTCTTCACACAGCAAATGAAATCCATATCCTCAGCAGTCCAGGGATAGATTTTTATAAGGTTGGCATTTCTTTGGTGAGCAAACAAATCACTGGAGTCGAAGAAAAACATCTGATGTCTACACAGTGATTTCACTTTGGAGGAAAATATTTTGTGTTGCACTGCACTTCATGGAGATACTCCATCAGGTGGGCAGATTGAGAGCAGGGAAGAGTAAGAAGTGTGATTTTCTCTGATATTGTCCAGGTCAGCCTTAGCTTAAAGCCTAATGAAAAACTTGATGAAACAACTGCGGTGTGAGTGGAATATGTAACGAAATAAGGAGGTTAATTTCATGCTATAGTTATAACTTCTTCAGCAATAACTTATAAGGAAATTTCAAATGAAATTACAGAACCCAAGACAGAAATGCTGTACTTTTTGTCACTACTAGTATACTAATTAGAAGCAGGGCAGGAAATGAATCCTACATGGGGGAGAAAATTTCTAGTGAGTTTTAATTTCTTCTTGACAAGTCTTCTTCATTATGGATGAATCATTCTGAATAACTCCTTTTGGTCATTCTTTATCTGGCAGATAAAAACAGAGTGTTTAATGTGCTTCAAACTCAACATCTCTTATTAAAAAAAAAAAAAGAAAGCCGTTTATTTAAAGTAAGTATATTGGCAAGTACAAAGAATCTTCACGTCATGCACTGATGATGGAGTGATATAACACACAAAACTAAAAGTTTAGTTCAGCCACAATGTGTCTGCATTCAAGAAGTGGGCAGTAACTATTCTTCAAGATTAATGTCATCGTGATTTTACAGTATTAGTATTGTTTAAAATAGTATAATTGTAGACACTCGAGATGTTACATGATCTAATTGCCTCTTCAAATGTGTGTGTTTCTCCCAGTAGCTACAGGTACCGATAACATAATAGTCACACAAACACCAACAGAAATGCACCTTTCTGTTGGAAACTCCACTGCAATAACCTGTATTTGGGAAAAATCAGATTAGAGATACAGAATCAGCTGGTATCTTGTTAATGAAGAGAACATCACCAAAACTGTATCATCAAATTTTATCTATGTACATAATGTCACCCATGAAAATAAGGATGTCCTAGTGATTGAAGCTGCCAGTACAAATGACACTGTTTTTTACTACTGTGAGATAATTATTGAAATACCTTTCTGCAAGAAGATAAATGGAAATGGAACAATGCTGGTCGCTGAAGAGCAAGGTTAGATTCCAAAAGTATGTTTATGCCACTTACCATTTCATTTCCTCCCTTTCCAGTATCCCTCCCTCAATGCTGCAGATCTCAGAATGAGCAAGACAAACACAGGAGGACCTGAACCTACTACTTATGACAATTACCTTAAGCTCCCTGCCTTATAAATCCCACTGTAAAGTCTTTGCTTTCTTCTCTGAGGGTTTCACAAAGAATAATTGTTACTGTTAGGATCCAGAAAACCTATGTATTAGCAGTGTGTTTCACAAAAGACCCAAACCCAATTCCTTTAGAGGATTCTGTTAGAGTGGATGTGAGATAATGGATGCATCTTTTGTGTGGTGGGAAGTGGATAAAATAATCACTGTTGAGTAATATGCATTTGGGTTTATTTGTTGTTTTTTTTTTTTAACATGCTTCCAATAAAAAGTGGGAGATATTTATGAATGATATAGGAGTATGGTGTCTACATTTATAGGAGTTCTTGTCCATAAACTTATGTCAAGTTGTTTTCTGGAGGCTATGTTATCTTACTTTATTATTGTCACATGCTATCCTTTAGCAAGAACTAATTAAGGTCCCAGTTCTGAATTAAACATTGATAAGCATTAATACAATGTGTATTCAAACACAAATTATTAGCCAGCAGGGATGAGATGTGCTTCACCTATGAAAAGCTGAGGGTTTTGCTATTTATGTCTGTGTGGAACACTCACTGCTTGTATTTTTGTAAAAGGCAAATAGAGAAGGGCGTGTTATAAATACGAATTGGGAAGGGAAGGGATGTTTAGTACTGCTGCAAGAAAAAACAGTGAATTCATCATTTCAAATGGTGCTTTCTTCCTCCTGTGCCTTCTGCGTTCTGGTACTTCACAAGTAGTGAAAACTGTCCTGAAGTTGTTCCATGAGCTTTTTGGAGTGAATGTTAGGGGATGAGAAGCTCTAAGAGAGGTTTAACCTTTCAGTTCTCCCAGCAGTGATGCTCACGCAATGGGCTCGGTAGAATATCTCCTTCTCTGGAGATATTCAAGACCTGCCTGGACGCCTACCTGTGCGACCTGGTGTAGGGAACCTGCTTAGGAAGGGGGTTGGACTCGATCTCTGGAGGTCCCTTCCAACGCCTATGATTCTGTGATTCTGTGAATGTGTTTAGTCAGACTTCCCCAAAACAGAAGCTGCTGCAAAGAGCACAGGAGGAAATCTATTCTCTGAGAGAAAATCACCATGAGGTCACACAGATCACGTTTAAGCCTGAGTGTCTGGATGAGTGCCACAGAACTCAATGGCTTCTGGAAGCAGCATGACTGCACATCAGCATCATGTTAGAAAATTAAACTACTGTCCCAAGTCAGGGCAGTGGGACCTAATTCTGCATAAATTCTCTGTGATGCCTTGTCCAAGCTGTTGCCACAACATTCCTCCCTTCTTTCCAAGAAAGAAACTTGAAGGAAGCAAGTGGTGGCTATTGTTTGCATGGAGATTGATATCAAATGTAACCCACCCCCAACTCCCAGCTGGATAGGTGGGTTAGCATCAAAGCATTTCTTGCTCTCCTGTGTGGGCCTCCTATTTATACTCTGCTTTGTTTTGCAAAGCAAAAGTTGGGGATAGCCTGTTCTGTGCCTTGTGCACCAAGCTGCTCTTTTTAATGAAAAGCAAACCAGAAGAAAATATTTAAACAATACAAAGCACGTGCATTGGAAGTCTGAGCAGTTCTGGTGTATGCACGTGAATGCAAATACATAACATTTAAAAAATAAGAAAAAGAAAGCAGACGGTGCCACTATGGTGACCTTTCCATTTCTAGAAATTCAAGTCCTGTGGTTTACTTTGTGTTTCAGTGTTTTGGAGGCCCCTTCCGAAAGCCTCACGTCACCTTTGTTTGCATAGTAAAGCAGGTCAGGGATGAGGTTACCTTTCTGCAGAGTTCTGTGGTGAAGGTGTGGCTGCAGTGGTGCCTCCTATTGACTGAAGGCATTTCTTACAAATCAATTCTAACTATGTCATGAGGTTGAATCCATGGGAACAGACAGGACAGCTCATGTGACTGAATAAAGCATAGAGCTGGAGCCGTTGCTGTGATTTTGCAAGAGATACAGATCAGTTACTGGGGAATATAAGAAGAAAAATGTGATTTGTTTTTTGTTTGTTTGTTTTTCAAGAAAGTACTAGATTTCATGTATTTGTGTCTTGCATTGTAGATGTCACAGAATAGGTTTTGCCTGTCTAACAGGTGGCTTCAGATATCTGTCAGAAAGGACTTTTTTTTTTTCTTAATTAAAACTGACTTTGGCTATTTTTTCTGTAGCATGACACAACTAGAAATTACTTTCAAGCATGTGGAGGAATGACCAAAGACATCCAAGCTCAGCTGTAGCCATTCAGCTTCCATCCCCTGAGCTGTTCCTTCCAGGTAATGCTCAGCTCCTGGTGCTAACACTGAGCCATCTCTGCTGCTATATAGGCAGCAGCTGGAGCTTGAACAACATGGCTCCAGTGCATTTGATGTTTTAACTATGGGAATCATTACTTCCAAGTGAATCATGAGGTTGATCAGAAGCTACAGATGACCACAGGATTTCAGAGTGACTTTGTTTTCAAGGCAGTCAATTTTGTTGCAAGACCTGATACTCCACAAGCTACTTGACTACAGGTCAGGATGGGTTTTGGTACTGATCCTGTGCTCAGGTGTCATAGGTTCATAGATTTTTATGTGTCAGATTTTTATCCTTTAGATATCCTCATCTGAGCAAGCAACTTTGAGAGAACTGCAAAAAGCTCCCCTTATTGGTGCTGAAGAGCTGCTGATTCATCAGAGCAGCTTTAGACATCTACTTTGGATGTAAGCCCAGGGAACACTCAGGTGTTAGCTTGGCAGACTCTGCTTCTGATCTGGTGAATCCTACCCATGGTGTGGGTTGTTCGGTCTGCAACAAACTCCTCTGCATGGCAGCATGGGCCACCCATGCCTGCTAGCTTAGATCAGGACAGGCAGCACTCACAGAGCCCCTAACTGCAGTTGTGAGGGAGAAGTGAGATGCTCCTGAGTGTGCTAGCCTTTACCCTGCCAAAAGTGAGCTATTGGCCATGCACCTATTTGAGTTTTGTTAGTCATAACATCTATTTTGAAGGAGAAGCCAGTTTCTACTGGCAAGCAACATGTGCCAGCATGATAATGGTGGAGTTTTGAATAGCTGGCTGTACAGAGATCATTTCAGAATTCCTTGACTTATTCCTGGGTTTACAGTCTTGCATGGTGTCACAGCTTCTGAGAAGGTAGCAACAAATGAAGATCTTGACTATAGATGGGGAATCTACATTTATTTTCCCTATACTTATATACTCAGTGTCTGCATCAAAATGTTAAACGCATAAATACAAAGAACAATGTGTGAACTCAGTGTTTAGTGACTATCTTTAATACTAAAAGAAAGATCTGAAAAGTATTTTACATCATAGATTTGTATATAAACACCATGTGTTACCATTCAACAAGACCTGGTCAGACTGGAGAGTTGAGCGGGAGGAACCTGGTAAGATTTAACATGAGCAAGTGTAGAGTCTTGCACAGAGGGAGGAATAACCGCATGCATTGATACAGGCTGGGGGATGACCTCTGGAGAGGAGCTCTGCAGAAGATCAGGGGGTCCTGGTGAACAACGAGTTGGCCATGAGCCTGCAGTGTGCCATGGTGGCCAAGAAGGTCAACAGGATCATGGGGTGCATTAAAATTCCATAGGCAGCAGGTCAAGGGAGGTGATGCTCCCCTCTACTCTGCCCTCGTGAGGCCATATTAAGAATACTGTGTCTAATTCTGGACTTCTCAGTTCAAAAAGGACAGGGATCTCCTAGGAGTCCAACAGAGGGCCACAAAGATGATTAAGAGCCTGGAGCATCTCCTGTATAAGACTGAGTGACCTGGGTCTGTTCAGCCTGGGGAAAAAAAGACTGAGAGAGAATCTGATTAATGTTTATCTAAAGAGAGGTGAGAGACAAATGCACGAGGCTGGGCTCTTCTCAGTGGTGTACAGAAGTAGGACAGTAGATAGAAGAAAATGTCTGAAAATATTTTAAATCAGGGGTTGTGACACAAAAGAGTTATACTAAGTGTCCTAATCCTTGTCTGCGGGTTATGATACATCCACATTAAGAAAAACAAACAAGTAAAAACACCTTAACTCATTGTTATCAGTATGGAAATATATATAAAAAAATATCATCTAACCTTTGGTCTACAAAAATCTGTGGAGCCTTTCTCCCAGAGACTCATCAAATATGATGATCCCAAAAGGCCATTCCTGACTATGTTCCCTGGCCAGGCACCACCACCTCTAGTTGCTCCTGGTTCTAGTTATTTCCTGAAATCAATGGAAACAAAACAAAATTTTCCAGGAAGGTAATTAGCTAATTATGCTGCTATGTTCTAGTCTCCATTTCCATTTTTACCTATTCTAGGAAAATAAATAAGTATATATATATGCATAGATATGTGAAATAGTTTTATGCCAGTACTCTAAATAAATACTTCTGTCTTAAATATTTTTTAAATGACAGCATCTTTTCATGAAAGCTAATAACTGCAAGAAAAGCAGCAGAGAATGTAAGTCTTAGTTTAGAGAAACAGTCACTATTATACCTGCTATTACTTTATGGCATTTATTATGCATATTTTTATTGTTATTATTAACAAGAGTGTTCTGTGAAACAGAATCCTTTCAATTTTCCTATATTTCTGGTCCTAGAATAAGTACCTGGCAGAACTCACAACTGCCTGGAGGTGCCTTAAGTCAATCAGAAGCAGAAATAAATCCATGCCATAGAAGTGAAGAATTGGACAAAGCAATAGAGCGTGTGTTTGCACACACACACACAAATCCCACGTGAGCATGTCAGAAGTAATTCTGAGGCTAAAACTAGTTCATGTACTTCACTTAAATAACTTAAAATATGCACTTATAAAATTAATATTGATGAATGAAGAGGATTAAAGCTTCCCAGATGCATTCGTCAATGAAATCTGGGCAATTGTGTTGATTTATAGCAATCTAATGATGTATTTATTGATTTATTTATTAAGAGAAGCATGACATCTCAGAACGTGAAATTGAGTTGAGCATGATCACAGAGAGCCATCCGGGTTCGGGTCAGGCACTCATTTTCTGTATAGCCCTGGATAAATTACAGAAGTTTAAATAATTTCTATTTTTGTTTGCTCCTTCAGCTTCCCAGCAAGCCCGCGGTTGTTTCCTGTGTTACACAGGTCTCTACTGCCATCTCCTGCTTGTTTTTAAACACTGCCTGTATTCCTAAAGTCATTGGGGTTGATCAGTGCCAGGAATCAGGCCAAAGATACCCTGTGAGCTTCTCTAAAGAAACGCTTTTTATTTTGTCAAAATTAAGAAAACACACACCATGTTTTTTGCTTGGCTGTCACCTTGCTTAATAGCAGACTAGTGATCCAGTCAGGCAGAAATAGGATCACTTAGAAGGAATCGTAGGATGTCCCATGTTGGAAGGGATCCACAGGGATCATCAAGTCCAACTCCCGGCTCCACACAGCACCACCCAAAACCCAAACCCTGTGCCTGAGAGCAGTGTCCAAATACTCCCTGAGCTCTGGCAGCTCAGGGCTGTGCCCACCGCCCTGTGCAGCCCGTTCCATACCCACCACCCTCTGGTGCAGACCCTGTCCCTCTGCCCCAGCTGCCCCTCCCCTCACACAGCTCCGTGCCGCTCCCTTGGGCCCTGTCGTTGTCACAGAGAGCAGAGCTCAGCACTGCCCCACTGCTCCCTGTGAGGAGCTGCAGCTGCCATGAGGCCTCTGTTCAGCTCCTCTGCTCAGGGCTGAACAAACCGAGGGGCCTCAGCTGCCGCTCGTGCATCTTGCCCTCCAGGCCTTTCCCTATCTTTGTAACTCTCCTTCAGACTCAAACAGTTAAATGTTCTTCTTGTGCAATGACACATCTCCCAAGCGTTGTCCTCGTGCCTCACATGCTTGACTTTGGGATGCAACTAATAGTGCTCTGGGGTTTTGTGCAGCCTCTCACTGCGGCCTGCTCCTTTTGCAGATAGGAAAAGGACAAGGAGGTTACTGATAAAGTCTTCAAGAATCTGGATGAAAACGGTAATTCTCAAGTGGACTTCAAAGAATTTGATTTCGTGGCAGCCCTGACTTGCTGCTGTCATAAATATTTTGAGCAGAAAGCAGACAAACAGTTGTTGAAGTGCTCGCAAGATGCCATCTTTGCCTGTGCTCCATATGCTACTGCTATGGATCCTGTCATCCCTTCCATGTACTGCAATGCTGTTTACAAGCATGCTGAGCTGTAAAAATAAATCTTCCTCAGCTTACATCCTCATCTTGAATGCTGATATCTATCCACTCCTTTGTGGAAGAGCCTTGGCTTGTCAGATTGCACTAGCTTGTATTGAGCAATTTTTCTCTCTCTGTCAGCTTTTTAAAATGCTGTTCTCATCCAGAAGGCTCAAAATCCATCCCAGGGCAGAGGCCAGGCAAGGATAAATGCTGTTGGGGCTGTGAAAGCAGCTGGAGGCAGGTTTTATGCAGCAGGTTTCATGCAGTGGCCTCCTGGGCAGTGGCCATCAGAATGTGTGTGTGTGTGTGCAGCCTGATCACTACCCTCAGCCATGCAGCCGTTAAGCTCAGCTTACCATTCCTGACTGAAAAAAAATTACTTTTTTCTTTTAATTTTTTTCAGCATGGTGGATTCTGTGCACTTCTTTGTGCTGGCTAACTGTTCCAACCAGCTCAGATGGTTTTAATTCGTCTAATATAATGATATGTAGTGATATTGCCATGCAGTTGGCAAGGTAGATAGGGTTTACTTTACGTAAATTTAAACACCCCCTCTGTCCCAGAGTAGCATGCCTGTGTGAAGCATAACTACAAAGAGCAATTTTTGTACCTGCCCCTCTGTGGGGGGCAGTGCAATTTGCTTTCTTTCAGGGAGGTGCTTAACAGCACAGCACGGAGAGCGAAGCAGTGCAGGCATTGGAGCACATGACAGGTACCAATCCATGAGCGATTTCACTTCCTTCATCTTCAGGACCATCCCCTTTGCTGTCATGCCCGTGCTGTCCTCGGAGCCCCGCGGTTCCTGTCCCCACCCTTGTGAAGCACGCTGCCGCTGCAGGGCAGCTGCCACTGTCGCATATATCCGGAGCTGGACCAGGGGCCGGATTCTGCATGGACTCCCAGACCCAAAGCTAGCGTTATAAACCACTATCAGGTGAGAAAATTCAGGTGATATCTGTCCCTAATGGATTGTTCATTACTTTCCTGAAGTGTAGCTTTCTTTTTCACATGTAACGTTTGTGCCTGCGTTGCTCAGTAACATCCTTTCTCCCAGATACTATTACTCTTCTTACCACTGCGTGGCACTACATGCAACCTTTTTCTTACTCGCTGGGCCTCAAACCCTACACAATCTCTCCTGAGAGAAGATGTGAAGAACTGGCGTCAAGATTCAAAACGATCAGGAGTGTTCTCAACACAGTGGCCACCTTCCCTCTAAACCAACACTGCGCATCCCAGGGAGAGCGGGACGGGGCGCCTGTAGGAAGCGTTTCCCTGAGCTCTGCTCTGCTCCCCCAGGGAAAGTGCTTCCCCTTATTTGCAGATCTCAGATCCCCTGTGAAATTACCAGAGCACAGTTAACACCACCGCGATCTCTTTTGAAACACACCTTTTAAAGAGCGAATGGGTGAAAAGCTGCCTTCCCAGCCAAGAGATGAATCTCATTTCTCCAGTTTAAAAGAACACACTTTTTTGAAGAACACACTGCCCAGCAGTGACTGAAGTATACCATTATAAGTAATGCTGTAATTTACCATAAACTGCACCTATTTTTTCCTGAGCTCCCTGCTCCTGGGAACACTATCCACATGCCTAAACTCACTCTCTCATTAAATTTTGCCTCTTTTCCTGACTATTCTCCTTGGCTGCAGGTATCTAAAGGGTTTAGGTATCTAAACCCTTTGTAACCAGTTCCCTTCCCAAAATGTGAAACAACCCAAATCCTGGCACTGTGCTGAGCTAAAGCACGCTCTGCTTTTCGATAGCAGCTAAAATGTGCTGGGAAATGAGTGGGATATAGTTTTCCTCATTATTCCTGAAGGCCCCATTCTTGCACACTTTTGGGCATGAGCTCAACTCCTGTTAGGACCCACGGTCCCATCAGTAGCCATGGGGATACCTGGAGAGCTATGAGAGCATCCCCAGCAGCACAGAGCTGGTGCAGAGGGAAGGAAGCTAAGGGTTTGTGGCTTTTGCAGTGGCTTTTTTTCACTGCAGTTCTTTCAAAAGCTCTAACTCCGTGATGAATATTCATTTCAGTGTAATACTGAAAATTCAACTGATGACACCTCAGAGAGAAAATGATCCAGGAATAAAAGAAATTAACATATAGCTCCCACCTTATCATAGAACAAAAGTGACTTTTCAGAATATATTATCAACCTAAAAGCATTTCATTAGAGCTGTTTAAATGTCTTTCAATCCTCTGCTTTTCTTCTCTAGTATCCCTGATTTTCACATCTACCCAGAACATGCTGTGCATTTCCTTCCCTGAGTTAACTTTTGTTTAGTTCAGGTTGCAGAGGTGCTGGACCTGTTTTGGAACCTATGGTTAAATCTTAGCTTCTAGGCCTAAGTATTACATAGTGTGAAACAGTTTAAGAGACAGTATAAGGCAGCTTTAAGGGAAAGGAAAATACAAAAAACTAGCAGCTCAGCAAATATGAGCTAATGGCTGTGGATAGCATATGCTTGGTCTAGTTATGTTAACAGAAAATAATAGATACAGGAAACAATATTACTCAAAAATGAAGATACGGGAAATCATCATCTACAGTGAGTTTCAAAGTAGACAAGGCTTAAAGGCTCACAAGTCAGCTAAGAGCAAACCAGCCAATAGGTATTGTTTGTTATCTTATACAGAACAATATACATTTGGATTTACAGTAGGTACCTTCCATAGATTAATATATTCCAGTATCTGTGGTCAAGACTTTTCAGTTTCAAAAATGGAAGTGTATATACAGGAGATATATGATTGGCATCACGTTACCTAATTCTGAAAATGTCTGTGGTCACTTACCTTGTGGCTTTACCTGAGAAGATCCCTCATTATTTTACCTTCAGAATAATAATAGAAAAAATAAACATTCATGGAAAAAATACATCTCCCAGGAAAGCATTGGGTTTATCTTCCCAATATTTCCAGTTTGGGGCTGGAAAAAAAACACTCCTTCCCCTGCTTTCTCTGAGCATCCCATACTAGCAATGTACACCTTCTACGTTTGACCAATATTGCAAAGATCAAGCTCTTCACAAAATACATTCAAGCTGCTTGTTTTTATATACCAGAGGAAGAGATGGAGAAGGAGGAGATGTTACCTCTCTTATGGAACAGCCTCATGGTAAAACACTCCTGTAAGAGCTAGGAAATGGCACTTAAGTCCTTCCCCAGCTGAAACCCACGCACCAGCAGGAGTCATTTCCTCCTCTTCCTCCTCCTGCTCAGAGCAGCCTCTCACCCCTATAACTGGTAAATGCAGGGTGATGTCAGCCCACCAGTGTCCTGCCAGCACATCCCTGGTCTCTGGTGTGTGTTCTGTACACCTAATAGTGATCCAGGAAGTGCTTAAATAATAAATAAATAAGCTGACTCCTGCTCAGATACGTGGAAGGATCTACATCTCTGTTTTGCTAAAGAAGTTTCATGTCTATAGCCCAGGCAAGGTTCAGGGCTTGCTCTGTGTCCCCTTACCCACCACCCATGTGTGTGCAGCCCCCCAGAGTGTGCATGCATGCTCTTAGATCCCTTTCTGAGACACCTTTCCCATGTTCAGATTCTTGCAGTCTGCTCTCTGAGCCACCCACATGGAAATTAGTCATTACAGCAGCTAATTGACTGTGCTTTTTCAGGCCATTTTCTTCCCTAGACTCATTCCAATTATTTTTCCCCCTCATTGAGATTTTTTTTTTTGCTCTTGTACCCACCTGAAAACCTCTGGGTCATAGCTCTGTCTGGATGCTGGCCATTGTCTGTAGGGAGAGAAAACACCAACATCTTTACCAGTGCAGTTCTTCTGCTCTCCAACAAGTGCTAAACAGCTGCATACGCTGTCATATGCTGCAGGACTAGGCATCAGAATAGCCTACAAATAGGCTATTTTTGCCTGATAAACATTTTCATTGCATCCAAATAAATACATTGATTTTTTTTCCTTATGATTTTATGGCTTCTCAGTCAACGCAATTTCCTATAACATTTTCTTGTATTTTGTGACAGTAGGTCTCTGAAGTATGAGGTATCAATTGACTGTTGCATTCAGAAAGAGCAAAAGATTCCTGAAATGAGTAAGGGAGCTGAGAAGAGATGTACTGAGACAACCAGCAGCTTTATCCCCAGGTGTGAACACCAGCACAGACTGCACAGCCTGCAGCTCTCCTTGTGCTTGCCTTGATACCTAGAGGGGCTCAAATCTGGTGTAGGCTGGATATCCAAGGACTGGGTGCTTGCTCTGGATGCATTTTCATATTCAAAAATTTATTTTCCCTTTGAGCCTCTCAATCCTTGTTATAGTGATGACATTTCCTCTCTCTCTCCTCATTCCCAAAACCTTCTCTGTAAATCAAGCCTGTGCCACTTTAGCTAAGTTGTCTCAGCTGAAGATATTCTGTATCTGTAAGCCACCAATGCCACAGAAGTCAGTTCTGTGTTTGTGTGTTAAAATCTTTAGCCGTGCTGACCTCAGCCGGTCAGTGTCCCCATACACCCCATGTATCTATTTGTGTAAGTTAAAAGATTTAAAAGAAACAATAAAATCCCTATAACATGTAAAAGGCCAGAGCTCCTGTGCAGGTCTTTCTGCATGGACTAAGGCCTGGCTGATGTATATTTGGACTCCCATGATAGAAATTGTTTCTTTCCCACCACTGACTTCCCAAATGAAATAGCTGAAAGAGAAAGCCCAAAGCTGTGGCTGAAGGGGATCTAAAGGAGATCCCAAGTCCCAATTAAACTGTGTAACACCAGGTTTGTCCTCCTAGGGGTCTGCTGGAGAAAAGATGCATGTCTTGCCTGAGGCTGAGGTGTTAATGTCAATGGCTGGAGGGTTTTAGTCTGATTTTGGCATGAATGAGCACAGTCTCTATGAACCCGGGTGCTCCTAGGTTCATAGGTTCATAAGGTTGGAAAGGACCTACAAGATCATCTAGTCCAACCATCCTCCTATCACCATCCCTACCCACTAAACTACTAAATCAAATCCCTTAGCACCTCATCTAAACGCTCCTCTTCTGGTCTTTCCATCAATGGACTCATCCTGCTGCCCCACGTCACGGGAAGTAGCACATCCTTGCTGGCTGTGTGGCCTCACCTCTGTCTCACCTCTGTGAGCTGAAGGCACAGGAATGGTAAGGAAATATGGGATGAAGCCTGCTCAGCACAGCAGGGCATGGCAGATCACTGCTCTGCAGTTTGCTTTGTAAATAGCAAATGGAAGAGTTTTCTCATGCTATACCCCCAGAGATAAAGCAAAAGAGCTATTCTTCCCCTGGTGCAGGAGGCTGCTGTTGTGTCCTGCAGTTTAACCAGTAGCATGTGTCAGCTCCATCTTTCAGACCCCAGAGGAGGAGCACATTAGTAGCTGAATATGTTGCTTCCAATTTCCTCAGGCTATGCCCAACTACTTCATTAATGAACCAGTTTCATCCTGGTTCAATAAAATAAAGCTGTGTTTTAGGTTTGCTTTTGCAAGTCCTCCTAACTTGAGCACAGTGAAAATGAAGCAATGCAAACTTTCTTTCTGTGAGATATTAGCTGCACAAGTACGAGCAAAAGATCTCTCTGTAGGTAGTCTGTTTTCTGCAGATCTCAACATTAATGAAAATAGAATGACAAATCATTTTATTTTCCTGCCATTTTTGATTAGAGAAGGATTCAGTTCAATAGCTTTAAATACCTATCTAATAATGATTCTGGGTTAATGGGTATGGTATTGCTCTTTTCAGTGAACACCAAACATCAGCTGTACATGGGGACCAGGCTGCAGGAATGATAGCCCATGTCCATGACACGAGACATGGACCTCGGTTCTGTGGGGGTGTCAGGATGAAGATTGTTGTTTGGAAAAACAGCCTTAAAAGCATTTTAGAAAAAGTGCTAGGTCCCCATTTCCCATCAACAGCAAAGAGTACTAGGTTTTGCAACTGCTCAGCAATATGAGATGATAGAAGAGGATTCATGACTAAACACAAAAGCCATAGAGGCTTTGTTACAGGATATCACTTGTTCACTACGCCTTTGTTTCAAAGTTTGAGTGAAGGATAACAGCACTGAAATGGAAAGCAATAGTTGATAATGAAAACAAACAAGCCATCAGCTCAGTATCTCAAGTGGGAACAATGCATTGGGCTTACAGAAGAAAAGAAAGAATCAAGACAGTGGGAAATAAAAGAAACAAAATGGTTTCCTGTGGCTATATTTAGGGCTGAAATTATGAATGCTAAGGAAGTACTTGTACTTTTTTGCTGCATCATCTTGAGGAAAGAGGCAGAAACCATGAGTAAACGCTTCCTCATATGATGGTACCTCAGTGGAATAACTCACTGCTATGGGTGCTGCAAGTTTTACATCACCTACAGTGAATGTCTACATTGCTTTGGTATCTCTAACTTGAGAAGCACTGCAGGACACTCACCACAGTCATTTTAGCTTGGCTTTTGTCTCAAATATCTGGATCACCTGTGCCCTTTGCCCCCTCCATTCCCAGAGAGGTTCTGCCTTATCCTTGTCTTAATTTACGAGGGACGCTGCTTGCTTTCAAGACAGCACTGAGATGGACTCTTAAACCAAGACAGCAGTTATACTTTCTGTCCAGGATCAAATTATTTTATAGCTGTCCAGATAAATACAAGTGTATTCATTTTCACAGGCCATAAGCAAAGTGATGCATACAGGCAGCAGCTGAAGGAGAAAAGGCATTGGTGTCCTGCAGCCAACTCTACCCCGACACACTGGGCAAGAGAGGACACTGCCTTCCTGGTCCTCTCTGGAAAATCTTGAAAGCAAATGCTTCAGGACATATGGAGGATGGGGCCCAGAGATAAGTGAGAGATTCTGCCAAAGACAGGCAGGTTTAGCAGATACTGACTTTAGCCTTCTAAAAGCCCAGGAATTAAAAATATAATTAACAGCTGTGTCGACAGGTTTTGGCTCCCTCTTAAAAATGCTCTCCATGAAGTCTAGGAGCTTTTGTTTTCTCTCCAGACCAGCTTATGCTACAAGATCAAGGACTATTTGCTCCAGCAGGCTGGCCACTGACCTAGATACAGCAGCAAAGCTGAAGGAAATAAAGGGCAAAGCTGAAATTCCTCTTTAAAAGTAATCTAAGTTTAGAAATAATTTAGATGCTGGTGAAGACATGTGACTCCAGGAGCCACAGAGCCTTAAAGCCAGTGCTTTAATCTGCACCTGGCTCTTGGCAAACCACGTGCTCCTGCTGATTTTGCACCTAAAAATGTCCATTCAAGATGTTATACATTCTGATTGGTGGACGCATAGATGAAAGCACATGGAATCCTGTGTCTTAATGCGTATCAGTCTCTAAATGAAGTATTTTGTATTCATTTAAAGAGGTCTGCTCAAATTTATGAAGAGTGCCCTGCCCCAAGGAGGTTCCAGTTCCTGACTTAGGCTCCAGGCATTATGGCAAGATAAGTAAAGAGTCCATAATGCCTCTCATTAGGTGTCTCCAGTTGCTTCAACAGTTCTCATGGCTGGGATTTTGAGAACTGCTTAGTGTTGGCCTAACTGATTTTGCTGCTTCTGGAGATTGAGGTGTTCATTCAAAATAGAACCCAATAAAACTATATCATTTGGGAGACAGAAGTATTTTGTTTCCTAATTTCATAGTGTAATATTTTCTTCAAAAATAATTAATTAATTAACTCAACCTTATGCTAGCCCTGAAATAATTTGTCCTGTTGGATTCTATCCTCATGTTGTTATTGAAAGTGGTTTATGTTTGATGATCTGAGAACAGTCTTCTAATTTCTTAATTATCAGGACACTTTAAAAGTGCATCTTAAGTCATATTTAAGCAAAAACCCCATTACATGTGAGAAATTACTGGCCATCCACTTTGTGATCAAAAGCATACAGCAAGATTAGTGATCATCTGTAGCTCAGCTGTTATTTTTACTGGGTTATCAAAGCTCTGGGGAGGATTTTGTAAAGCTATTTAGCCTGAAGGAAGGGATTAAAGAGGTTTCTCCCCATGAAACATCTGTTGCAAACATACCTTCTAATATTCAGACCCAAAAGTTAAAATTAATCAGAAAAGGGAAAGTTTCTTTCCTGTTCAGCAGCCATCCCATGGGCCAATCACTACTTCCTTCCTTGCCCAAAACAGTAACTGTGCCCAACACCATACAGCAGAAGACTTCTTTGGATGCTGTGCCCCTCAGTCCTTAATGGGGTACTTCACATTTTTCATTAAGCTCCCCTCTCTTTCACCAACTAATGAGAAACCAGGACTTGAAGTGACTGCTACAGTCAGAAAGGCCAACCATCCGTGATCTCCTTTTCATTCCCAGATTCTCAGACTAAACTCCTGCTTTTGTGGTATATGCATGTGCACTGATGTTTTTTTCAAATGAGTATCTGAAGGAACAGTACATAATCATGGCTTCTTTGAGCGATGGAAGCTGATTATTTTCCCAAATTGACCCCGTTATCTACAGTCCTTTCATTTGTGTCATCTAAAAAATAATAATTACTGGAAAAAGAAGAAAGAATGGAATATTATACAAACCTGGGCACTAGTAATTCTGATTAGAAAAAAAGTCCAAGCTTTTGCTTCCGTGCCTTTCTTCTCACCCCTCAGTGCTCTCTCAGGCCCATTTATCCCAACCCCATCTTGAACTAGGGACAAGGACAACTTCTTTCTCCAGTAGCAGATAGGACAGGGTTGCACTGTGCTTTTACTGCTTACTCTCCTGCTTTCGGCAATATCTGGGGGAAGAGGAGATATTCTGTGCTAAGCGAGCACATTCACTAAAAAGAAATCTATACAGTGCAAATGTAAGTGCTAAAAGAACCTGATAAAAACACTCAGTTTCTTCTGGTTCATGCACAGAAAATTTTCAGAGAAACTGAGGAGACCGGACGTGATGTTCCTCATTCTCAGCGCTATTTATTTTGAGTCTGATTTTTTTTTCAAAGCAAAAGAAAAAGTAAAATGAATCTTCCCGTCTCTGTAGAAGTGGAAGTGTTATATGCACCCAATTTTTCACGCTAGGGTCAGTGAACTGAAGTTTCAGGAGAATGAAGGAATGGTTTTCTGGTAGCACCACAGTAGTATGCAGAAGTTGCACTGATTATACTGCATTACTGCCCTCGGTTCGGCTACAGGCAGGTGACAGAAATCTTAAAAACATCTTATTGCTGTTGCTGATGTTACTCTATCAAACACTAGAGAAGTAGCAGGGCTGGTGGCTTAGTAGAACATCAAATCATTGAATGAGTTGAGTTGGAAGGAACCTTAAAACCCAACCAGTTCCAACCCCAGGCCATGGGAAGAAGGCCCCCCACCAGATCAGGCTGCTCAGACCTCATCCAACCTGACCTTGAGCATGTCCAGGGAGAAGAGAAGCCCCTAAATCTGGATCCTGGGGAGCTCCTGTGGGAGCCCAGGACTTGCACCCTACTGTTGTCCTGGCATGAGAGAAGATTCTGTTCACAAAGCCAGGTTGTGATAACAAAATAGAAAAGAGACTTTTTAAAGACTCTTTCAGGATGACATACAGAAGAGTTAGAGGTGTGATTTCCAGCACTAAGTATAAGGATAAAGATCATAAATAAGAAGGCAGACAATAAAACAACAGCAAATGCCTGCACTTACTGGAATAAATTGCATCTCAAAAACTAGCTGGTATACTTAGAACAGTCAAGCTTTTCTACTATGGCGTGAGCTTTAAGAGGTCCATAGATACTTTAGCTGTTTGAGGTTTCACCCAAAACCCTGACAAATACATCCCAAAACCTAAGAAGGATGTGGTGACTGAACAGCCAGAGCTCCCTTGAGGCACAGGGAAGGGGACAACAGGTTTCTCCCATCATTGGCATCGTGTGCCAGCCACACTGTGGGAATTCAGGAGTTCACTCTTTCTGTCTTGCCAAATCTTTTGCTTGAGAATAACAGAACAGTGAAACATGTGAGATCTTGTCTACCAGAAACTGGAGGAAATCCAGAGTCATGTCACAGGGGTCATAAAACAGCCTGCAAATAACCACTGAAAACCTGAGCTATATTAAACCTGGTGATATGTGAATAAAAACCAGCTGTCATTGCCCTCAGTCTGTGCCCACAGCCAGGTGACATGCCATTCCCTCCTCAGGGATGGCTGGGAAGTAGCAGTTGATTTGGCAACGGCAGTGGTAATAATTTTTTTTCCTCAGAATCAGACAGTATTAAAAACATACTGACAAAATGCACTTTAGATTTTTCTCATGTAATAAATCCACTTTTATATTTAAAGACTACACTTCTTTCCCTGGCAGAACATAACTGTGGAATATTTCTTTCCTCAGAAGACTGAACCAGCTGAGTTTCTGGAGGGCCTGTAATGGGGCAATGCAGAAGTGCAAAACAGGAGCTTTGTGCGGGTCACTGTGGTGGAGGCACAAGAGATGTTCAGGGGACATCCATGGGTTTGCTGGAGATACTGCAAGGAGCAAGCCATGGTACGACACACAGGCTGAGCCAGCTAATGCAGGACGGCAGTCTGCCAAAACCCTTCCTACCCCAGGGAAAGGACTGCACAGCAGAAATGTACTGCATTCCCCACGGAGCATGGGATCCCACTCCAGCACACTCCCAGCCCAAGGTGGCTGTGAGCATTGACTCACACTGTAAGTCCTCTATGGAATCTGTACCTGCCATTGTGACGTATGTGTACTAGAGCTGTTCAGGTCAAGTCGTCTCTTCTGGAGTGGGTGTATTTGAAGGGAGTTGAGTCAATCAATCTCCAGGAAGGACACAGCCTGCCTTCAGGGGCTTTAGAAGACTGTACTCAACCAGAAATAACTATGGCCACACATGGCATCTGCAGAAAGCCTCAAAAAGAGGACCAATACCCTGCCTTAAATAACAATCACACCTATTCTGTCTGAGATCAACATCGATTGGGAAACAGAGCACTCCCAAGTACACCAGATTCAGGAGCTGTGGTGTGAATGGTAGCTGCTGATTTTTTCTACATTTTTGCAAAATAAGTCTGGAGAGGCATGCAGAGTAGTGAAGCCTCTGAAACACACTGAATTAGATAAGCTGAATCTGCAGTGTAGCATTTGGAAGCTGTTCAGGTTCAGGATGGATAACTCAGTAATCTGGCTGGGTGATAGCAGATTCTGCTGATTTATGTGTGAATCAACTGCTGCTCTTCTGAGCTCCCTTTCCCTCCCCAGGCCCATAATTCATTCTCTTTCTCCTGCTTAAAGCTGCTGGTTTTTTTCACATTGTAATCTTTTTGTCACGCAACACACACCCATGTTCTGAGGACCAGTTTTACAGGGGTGGAGGCATGGAGGTGGACAGATGAGAGGGACCATTGCACTGGGGCCTGGGGGTAGCACAGCTTCTCTGAGTCCTTACTCCTCTGTGATTGCTGCTGCACCCTTTTCTTAACCAGAAAGCTCCCTTTGCAAGAGGAAGGGAGAAGGCTCAGTGTATCCCATCATTGATTTTTATCTCTGTGTTGAAACAGAGAAATCACAGGGACAAGACTGCAGCTTTCACAAGGGCTGAGGATCTCCTTGAAGCAACCAAAGGACCAGTTGCAGTTGTTGGAATTAGCAGCACTGTGGGGGTGTTGAAGGGCACTCAGATGAAGAAACACAGCTTACCCTTTGTGCTGGCAAAGTGATACCTGGGACAGTCTTGCACAACATTATAATCTAGAACTGAAGGTTTCCATGGGCTAGCAACTGCACCCAAACAATGACTACCCACTGGTGGAGGGTAAATTCACCAGATTTTCAGGCAAGATCTTTGAATATTGTCTAAAAAATGCTAGAACCATCCCACTCACTGCGTGCTGGTACCGGAGCCCAGGGACAAGACCCAAATTGCTCCTACAGAGCATAAGCAGCAGAGCAGTAGGGCTCACTGTGTGATTAATTAGTGTGTAATAAGGGGCAGGTATCGACTGAAGCCAGCCATTCCTGCAGCTCTCCTTCCTTCATGTGAGCTCTCTGGTTCTCAGTCACAAATCTGCTGTCACAGTGTCTTCTGTCTTCCCATAAGGGCTGCCCATTTTCCCCCAGCCTCCTCTCGCCTATGCTTTGCAAACCTGTGAGAACAGAGCATTTTTTGGGACAGCTAACGCTGATTACATTTTGGTTGAAAGGCTTTGTTTTCCATTTGGGGAAAGTAGTTATGGTGCAGCCCTACTGCAGGAGGACATTTAGAAAAACTGATATCTGATGTCTCTCCAATTCATCACACTTCCTAAAATGTCTCTTTAATAGGTCAGAGCGCAACAAAAGTGCAAACAAGTCATGTACATGCAATATAAATTACTCATGGGACATTAGCAACATTCAAGCCTTATGAAATTCCTTTGCCAGGATCTAGACCCATCAATTCAAATAGTTCTGCATAAGTCTAGACTCCTCAAGTCAGAACTGAGCCCTTTTTCTGTGACAGAGCAGGGAAGGGAGCCTGTGTTCTACTATTTTTAATAACAGAACAAGAAGCAGCAGACTTTGCTGTTTCCAGGGTTCTCCAGCAAGACTTTTTCATAGATTTTCTTTCAATATATTTTCTTCTCTCAACATAAATATATTGCTCTCTTGCTGGTTGAAGTATGAAGACAAGGAATCTAAACTGATCTCATGTCTTTAAACTGAAAAATCACCCGTACTCCAAGAGGCTAACAGGAACGGATAGCTGACCAGCACCGAGGCTTCCATGAGATTTGGCTCATGCTGCATGCCTGCTGTCCAGACATTTCTCTGAATACAAAGGTTTGGGTGCAAATTTTGGCTCTATGTTGTGTACACACCCTTCAGCTCACTCAAATTAAGCCGTGGACATATATTGATTCCATTTCTCCTAACAAACAGCTCATTGCTGCTCTCACAAATGCAAACCAGCATCTTTCCTGCAGAACAGTCACTATGACTCCTAATTTTGCATGTGATGTAAACAAAAGTGCATCCCAGAGCAAGAAAGTGAAGAAGCTGCAAGCCAAACCAAATGGCATAAACCAGACATTGCAGCCATATAAAGAGAATGGAATAATCCAACTTAAGTTAACACCATTTTCCACAGGAGCAAGAAGCCCTGCCTCAGCTAGACTAACTTTTATTCTTTATGTTACTGCCACCTAAGTCTCACAACTCTTAGACATATTGTCCCATCAGCCCCAGAGTAAATCATGTCTGCTTTCATATGGATTTGTGCCTTATCTCCCTACATGTCTTGACTCTTTTCCTGCCCTCTTCAGGACCCCCTCACTCCCATAACTGTGCTGAGCTCTCGCCCATCTCCCAGCCTTTCCTTGTCTTGTAACTACCAGCTTGAGCAAGAGGTGGAATATGCTCTGTCTTGCTCTGAAATACATGTATTTAAATATATGTCTGGTTTGTGTACACATACTGAGTTGCCTGCCCAGAGCACACATAGCAATTTGCTAGCAGCAGATCAGATACTGCTGAGCACACAGTCACAACTTTTTTCTATTGGGTTCCTTCTTCCACAAGACTTACAGGAATTCAGTTTCTTGTGAGATTTCCACTCTTATGACAAATTACAATCAAATCTGATAAATAAGTCAAGAACTTACTGGTGGGACTGACAGAGAGGTGAGTAAGCATGCAGAATTCTTACAAATACGGAACAGAAATAAATATATCCACAGACAGCTTCGACCTTTTAGGCAGTTTAGAAAACATACACCCACTTGTATACAAATTTCAAAAAGGAAAACTTAACCATCAAGCAGAAATTCATGTGGATATATTGCCCTGCTTCCTACTACTGCAGGCCAAATCTTCTCCAGAACATGTCCTCATCCTCTGCTCCCCTTTCTGTATGGGATAGATGCTTTGTCAAAGCAAAATCTTCTGTGAACCCTCTGTTGAACTTACAAAGGCTTAGATTTTCAAAGGAGTGTAAGGCCCAAAATACTTTTTCCATGAAGTCCGGAGGACTTACATCACATCCAATGTAAGTGTGAACACCAGATTAACAAGTTGCCTTGGACACTTTCAGGCACGAATGTCTCATTTACACTAAACTCAGTGTCTCAAGGCTGAACCTCCAGCAGTAGTGTATCCACTGGATCTGATGAGTTCAGCATGGTTGTTTTTTTTGGAGGATAATGTAAATTTTACCCTGATATCACAAATAAAATGCCATTATTAATTTCAGAAGTTCTCTGATAAGAACTGCAAATTTCCCTTAGTTTGAGAATCCCTAAACTAATATACAGTAGTCAGATGGTACCCATGTGCATCTGCAAGATAAAATGATGTAGAGAGGTTTCCAGCACTGCTCACTGATGTACTGGGATATGCTTTAGAATGAATCATTTATTTTTAAAAGCATGCAGTGGAGAAACAGCTGCAAGAAAGATGCCACTCAGCCCCCAGCTGTGCAACACTTTCCTTGGGCACCCTACAGCCCAGCCCTGCAATTACAACCTCTCCTCCCAGATTAAGGATGCTCTGTCAGATTAGCCCTACCCCTGAGCAGATTTACCTTTCACTTTTCTCCCCCAGCTTTCACTGCCTGCTGCCTTTGTCCACCTGTTTACATGAACTACCAAAGCATATATATATATATATATATATATATATATATATATATATATACCAAAGCTGAGCACAAAACCTCAACCTTCTGCAATACGAACGGGTTTTCAGAAGGTCCTAGTCTTGGTATTCATCAGGCTTTTGATGAACTGAGAAAAGAAAGCCTGCTGCTGTGTGCAGCACAGTGCCGTGAGCCTGCGAGCACATTCCTGCATCTGCATGTCACAGCCATCGAAAATAGTAGCTTCAGTGTAGAGGTTGGCATGAGCATGATGCTGCACCCAGATTAATGACCACACACACTCTGGCAGGGTCAATGAGCTGGGGCAGGCTGCTGGGTTAATTCAGGTCCAGGGCTGGCTTGTATTCTAGTTCCTGAGTGACCTGGTTTGCCTCTAATTTGGGTCTCTTTGCATGCTGTCATGGTGCATCTTCAGACCTTGCAGCATCTCTGCCACTTCTGAAATGCGATGTAATTGTTCAGTGCAGCCTTGTCAGATGCAGCAGAACTATACATGAACGTGTTCTAAGTATCTGAGCTTCTGTGGACTTCTCATGTGCTTTTGGGAATCCTGCCTGAGAGCAGCTGCTGGTTGCTATTCATCTCAGGCAAAGCCTGGACTGAGCATTTTTTGCATAATCCATCACAAAAGTAATCCAAACTGCAAAAAGGACCAAGAGGAATTACTAGTGGTCACGCCTCCCACTGCTTTGCATGAAGAGGGGACAGGCAGAATGAACACCTAAAAGTCTGAAGATCCACTGGAAAATCTAAATCCAAGCCTTGAGAACTGACTACATTTACTTAAAGAATAAAAATGTTAAAAAGTCTGGAGAAGATCTGCTTTACCCATGGTAGCTACACCAACCTGAATTACTGCCCCGCAGCCATCATCCAGCATTACCCAGTCACCAACACTGAAAAACCAGCACTGTGATGGCCATAAATCTCCAAGAACCTTTTGTACCAGTAAAGACATGATGGAAAAATAAAACAAACCAAAACAAAAAAAGACCTTTTCTGATTAATATGAACAATGCAGCAGGACAAACATTACATCACTTTATTTGGTGTCTTTGAGGAGTAGACAGAACCAAGTTTCTGAAAAATTGCCTCTTTCATCTATCAGGAAACTGAGCCTGTGATTATATTCCACATCGTGCTACAGACAGCTTTTATTTCATTGCCAGGCTCCCATTCTTCATAGGTATGTTAACATGCCATTGCTTAACTTTTCCTAATTTTTATGTGTGGATGATTCATTCTGAGCAGCACTAAAGGAATCTCGAAAACTTCAGTCCTTTTTCTTTTTTTTTCCCCACACATTTTTTGGCAAACCCAGACACAGCTTCCCAGAGATGTGAGTTCAAAACAGAGCATGTGCAGCTGCTCTGTTTACAGAAATACCTCTGACTTAACACGAAGTGAGCGGCGAAAGCTGAATCCTTCCCCGGCACAGAAAATGGGGAAGGAAATGCTGAAAGGGAGATCCTGTGAAGGATAAGAGTGTGAAGGCAGTGCAGGGAGGGGGGGCAGGCAGGTGGGGAGCACGATAAGCCGCGGGGTTATCGCTGAGGGACGTGTGCCAGGTCACGTGCAGATATTTCCCTGCAGTGTCTGATGGGCAGGAATTCAGCGAGAATAAAATGGGATACAGCGTGTTTGTGTAAACACAGGAGGGACACAGGATGATGCTGTGAAAACAGCTGCAGACACTGCCGTTGGTGTGGGGTCTGACCTGCCCTGCTTAAACTGTAAAGATAGTTAATTCTTCATGGAGTATTTTGACTGGAAACAATGCTTGTGAATAGAAATTCAAGGTCTGCCCAGAAAAGAAGTATTTCTAAAGGCATAGAGTATTTGGGGTTCTGTTTCTGCAAAACCTAGGAGAAAACAGAAGGGAATTTAGGGAAAAGGGAAGTAATTTTTTGTAAAAGGAGAGAATTGGGGGAAAAGGGAAGTGAACTTTCTTCTCTCTCTGTCTTATTTTCCCACAGGATGATCAGTGAGCCCAAGAGGTTTGTTTCAGGTTGTGCAAACCTCTGCTTTAGGGAAGTACACAAGTGTCACAGTGGAAGTTTCAGAATGAGAAGTTCCTCCTTTCAGACCCAGACTCTGCCAGAAGCCCTGAGCCCGGCTGGTGGCTCTGCTCACCATGAGCTCTGTTCCCCTCACACTCACTGCAGGGCAGCTATTTTCAGCTGCAGCCATAACACAGTGATAGTTCATGGGGAGACTGCGTAGGACTGTGCTCTGTGCTCTCATTCCCATTCCTGTGCTGCTCTGAGCCACAGCAGCTGCACTGCCGGGGCTCTGGCTAGCAATATAGCACGTCTTTCAAAGCCTGAATGTTCGTCACAGCTCCGTGCCTATGACAAGATGCCTTCAAACTCCCTCATGTACTCAGGATCAAACAGCAGATCTCTTGCAGGACTCAGACCACACATCACGAGCTGAGAGCAGCCGTGTTCAGCTCTGGCACGCTGCATGTGACCAGGCCAGCTGTACTTGGAGAGGTCTGGATGTCCAATCGACTGGAAAGAGTGAGTGGCTCTCTCTAGTGTCCTGCACAGAGCACATTTTTCCAGAGCTGCCAATATACTTGTAGCAGGGACCTGATTTATGAGCAGTGCCTTCAGGAGACACTGCAACACGCATCATTAATCAGTCAGGAATTTTAGTGTCGGCTGCGAACATGTACAGGGAATCTTTCTGTAAATGTCAGCAGACAAAAGGTTGATTTAGTTGCAGTTTCCAACTGTTGAAGAACGTTAAGCAATTAGCAGTACTGCTTTGGAGATCAGCTTCTGCATTCCCTGCCAAAGAGCCAGTGTCCTGAGGTATAGTGCTGAGATGCTGCATGGGTTCGGTTCGCACATCCTTCGTTTGCTGCAGAAAGATCTCCATGTGGAGCAGGACCTCTCCTACTAACTGCCTGAACTAGTACTGGATGAGTATTTTGAGGCCTGTACATTATCTGTTTGACACAAGACAACGTGTCAAGGTGAAAAGCCCCATTATGGGGCCATCCCCGTGACCGCAGCATCGTGTGTGCCCCATAGAAGCACCAGCAGCTGCTGGGACTTTTTGTGCCCAGGATTAATGGGGATTGGGAGCGATGCAGAAGCAGAGTGCTGAATCCAGGGTGGAAAACTGCTTTGCAGGGCAATTTCTAAGACTCACAAATTGTGATCATTTCCAAGTACAAACAAGCATGTTGATGTCCTATATTCAGAACTTATTTAATCCTTTTTTTTTTTTAACAGAAAATGGTGCAGCTCAGAGCTTGTTTCAATGAGCTGACAGTGCTGCATTTTATGGCACAAAGGTTTGCCTGCAATTGACAAAACTATCAGAGAATGTGGGAGAAGGGCGTGCAAATAAGTTTGTTAAACCTTGACAGCAAATGAGAGAAAAAAAGAGAACTTGTTTTCAGTCAGAGACATCTGTGTCATGCCGTGCTTCCCTCACTAGGATAAGCAATGAAGCACTTCTGCCTAATGCTGAACTTACTCTTTTAGCTACTGACATAATTAGTTTCAAATGTGCATTATTTTTAACAGTCTCTACCTCTAGACTACATAGTGAACTTCAACGAAAAAAAAGATCCTCTAGGATCCATTCTCACTCAGATGGATTCCCACCTCAGTGTTTACATTTAATTTTTCCTAACATTTATCTGGGCCTTATCAAGGGTGCCGTATTAAGGAAAGTGAAACAGTTCTTTTCCTACAAGGCCTCTCCTTGTAAAAGCAGCACACCTCTTTCCTCAATCATCCTTCATCCTCTGTCCCCTTGGTCCACTTCTCTGTTGCCTTCACGCATCCTAAAATCCATAGTCCTCCTTTCCCTAGATTTCTAATAATGTTCTCATTTCTACAGTCTTGGTCCTATTCTATTTAAGAAAATTGCCAGTCCTCTACAAATTGCATAATGAATAATAATGAGCTATTTTACTGCACCCTTTGCTGTAAGCACACTTGTTAATTATCCAAGTTGCACTGTGAATGACGATTTACACTTCACCTTGCCTCAGATATATAGGGGCATTAAGAATATTTGTAGTATCTGTGACAGACAGAAATGTCTCCAAGTTTTCTGAAAGAAGGGAGGAGATCACATCTTGATTTGCTCTTCAGCAGTCTCAAGAATATTTCCATGGAATAAAAGTATTTTTTTTCTCCTAGCTGAAGGACAGAGCTGTATAGTTCACCATGTCAGGCTAATACATTTATGGTCTGAAGGGCTCTCCTCACCTCCAGACTTAAAGCTTACTGAGGAATCTGAGGTATGTAATGATGATATGAACATGATATACTTACTGTAACCTGTGCTGCAGGCAGCTGTTAATGCCAGTCTAACTTTCTGCAGTCTGCAGCCAAAGGAAAGCTGTCTGCAGCATATGTATAGCTTCACTCTGCAGCATAGTTACTGTGAAGTCAGTGGTATGCCGAAGTGAATGCCGCAGAACCAGAGAGCCATTTGTTAAAATTCAAGCCTCAGATGTTAATATATATTTGGGATAATTTCTCTGCCTGTGAAGGAGATTCATTTTCTCCCTGCTAAATTACTACTGCAGTAGCGTCTACAGTGTCGCACAAGGCTGCAGAGATGCATTGTGCTAAGCACTAGGGAAACACTGGGAAAGATGGACAGACTCCAAAGAGATAAAAGTCAAAGGTACAAAAAAGGTCAAAACACATAAAGGAGACAGCAAGGAGTTCAAAGGGAAAGAGAAAGAGAAACTGACCTTAACACAACTGCTGAGCAGATCAATAACAGAAGGATGTGAGTTCAGCCTGTTGGCTCCTTGTCTAATCTCCTACTGCACGCTGCTGCTTCTGACAGTCTTGGCCTCAGTATTTCAGTCTTGTCCCAAAATAATCTCTTTTTAAATTGCTCTTGTTATGGAAACAAATGTTCAGCCTCCTCTTCTGCAAGTCCTATGCTGCTTTGTGAACAGGGAGGTCATTATATTTTACATCAAGTGTGAGTGCTTTCAGTGACAGTTGATAATATCCTATTCCCTCCTTCACTTATGAACATGCAAAACTTATGCAAATCATCTAGATCAAAAATGCAGACAGTGAATTTCTCTGCAGCATCTCAGTTCTGGTGCTGAAGAGTTAGGGAAGACAATCAGTTCTGTTGCCTTTCCATGGACTTTTGTTCTCTTTGATCTACAAAACCAAGCACAGGTAATTCTGAAATTCAGACCTTTAGTGTGTTGAGAAACATGGAAGCACTGCTTGGTTTTACCAACATGCAACACTCCTCTAAATATCAACCCACAGGATGTTTGCTTTTGTGCAGCAGTATGATGTTGTTGACTCATCTGTGCCTTTTTTCTTCTATAATCTTCAACATTTTGGTAGTAAGCATTTACCATTTTTTTTAATCATTAATATTACTTATTGTCATTAAATGATGCTCATTTGTAGTATATCTTGTCTGTGAAAATACCAAGTATCAACCTCATTGTGTATATATATTTATGTATATATGTACAGCTTCTCCCCCTACTCCTATTTCTATGCACATGTTAGTGACAGGAACGGCAACATGTATTGATTGTACTGTGAATTACATTTTAATTGTTACAGCTTGTACAACGGAGATATAATTATGGCAATATAATTTACAACTATTGTAGGATAACTTCACCTTCTTTGCAACATTTTCTAGAAAGCTGCTTCTTTACATGGTGGCTCTGTTTTTAATCACACTGTCAAAATATAAAATCGTGTTCATAAGCCAGGTGCTGTACACCAAGTACACCTCCAGCACAGAGATGTCAGCGCCTTTATGGAGTGCACAGGAATCGCCCTGCTGGCAGAGAGGTGAAACCCAGCTATGGACCCAGCTACCACCTGTCTTTGAATTTCTCACCTACATACCCAGCAATCCCAACTGAATTTGCAAGTACACACTGAGAGGCAGGCCTCGTGGATGAGGGAAAGTAAGAAGTAGATACAAGATCTGCAGCAGATCGATCTGGACAGCACAGACATGTCATTTGTCTTCCTGGAGCTCCCAGGAAAAGGGTCAAGGCACCTTCAAGGGCATTTCCACTTACAAAGAAGAGGGTGAGCACCTTTGTGGCTAAATTCCTTAGCGATCTGTAACACTTTAAGCATTTTGAGGAAACATCAAGTGTCAAAGTCATGTAATTGATTTTTGGCACACAGAAGCTCTCAACAAACCTCACAGATTTGGTAGTATCAGGAAAAACTGATTCTTTGTGCCACACAGAAATATGAAAATGGTAGGAAAGACAAGACAGCAGGCCAAAAAGAGACAACAGGAACTGTCTTCATGTTGAGAAGGGGAGGAAAAGCAAGTAAAAAACTTAGTGTCAATTTTCTTTCCATAAAAGCCCTATTTTCTATTTTATTTTATTTCCATTTTACCTTAGCCTTTGACACCAGTGAATGATGTCTGTTCATTCCAGCAATCAATCCAACCCTCAGCTTACAGACTCCACTATTGAACATGATTTTGGAACATTGTCATTTGACTATTGTCACTTTTCTACCTGAATTTTTGCACATTCCCATTTGTCTGTGTGATATTCTGACCACTATATCCATCACAAAACACTGTAATACGTCTTGTAAGTGTAACAGTGGATTTTCCTTGCCTGAGCTTTTTAAATGTATTTCCCAAAGAGGAGCTAACCTGCACGTGGAGAATCACGAGACTGGCTTAGCATCCTGCAAACATGTTTGGAGAGAACAAAATTAAACATCTAAGCACGCTGATTAAAGCACTGATTCTGCAAAGACTTACTACCAGGCACAATCCCTTTGAAATCAGTGGGATAATTCACAGTGATAAAGGCTGTGCCTGTGAGTAAACATTCACCTGGCTGAGCCCCTGACAGCAGTTGCAGACAATGCTCTTCTTCTAGATGGACAGTGCTCAATTGCCAGCAGTCCACAGCTCTGACATGACATACGTTGCCATTGTGGCTGAGTGGTGAGGCGTGGAGCACATCATTGCCCTGCGAGAGGCCTATAGGAAATTGCCCAGACCGGCTGCTGTAATTAGACACCTATTATTATTATTTATTAAAACACAACTAGCTACACTGGTTGTGCATATTCTGTAGGCAGACCTTGTGAAAAAGTGAGTAATCTAGTTGGGGCTGTGCAATACAGGCCTTGTTTACGACAGAAAGTTGTGCTGACCTCACTGCATTTCTACACTTAAAGCTGCACCTCTCCAGTGTGGCTGGTGTTATATCTGCATAGCGTATGCTTTCCTTAGCAGAAGACAAAACAGCAATAGTGTGAAACACCTCCATACCACTAAAACCATGCATCAATTTAAACAGCGCAATTAAACGAGTTGTAAAAATTCACAGCTCAGACAGTAAAATTGCTACATGACTTATGAAGAGATCAGACTCCCTGTTCCACAAATAAATGCTAATCAGTGAGCCTTACCCATCTTGTACACAGGAGGGGAAGAAAGAAGTGAATGTGTCCCTTGTTCAGGACAGAGCCTTCCGTGGCTGAGCACCCTGTGATTTAACCAGCACTTGCAGCTCAGAGGATCACGATGTATTTGTCTGGCTGCTGCCTGCACAAGTGCTTGAATCAGACTGAACTGATTCTTTGAACAGGCACAAAATGGGAAGCACAAAGACCAGAGGGAAAGGAGCTGCTCATTTAAAGAAAACAGTGAAAGGTCACAGAGGGATAAAAGTTCCTGCCAGCACTAATTTTACTATAATGCTCCGCTTTCTCATCTCGAAAATTGAAGGGATTTTTTTCCTTACTCTTCCAGTCAGAGGAAGCAAGAGAATATGCATGCGTATGAACCAGAAACACATAGCATTATGGAGGAAGCTGATGAATGCTTGCTAAAGGTGCCTGTATGCCCATGGGGTCGAAGGAGCAGCATGGCAGCGGTGACCAAGCTGTAGCAGCAGGCCTAAGAGGCCGGGCACTGCCTTTGCCCTGCTCTGAGTCCTTGGTACACAACCATATCTGGTTCTTCCTTCACAGGATGAAAGAAGGACAATTTCTAGAGCTCTCTGAGGATTAGCGATGACAAACAAGTGTTACATATTAGCTGGGTGGAATTTCTGCTGGCTTCAGTGCTTTTTTCAGGTGAAATAGCCACCATCCAAGGGAGAAGTTTCATCTCTGATTGCTTAATCAGGTAATTGGACAATTTTGGCCCCAAATCAGAATTCAGATTTCACAATGAAGATCAAAAGTCCAAATTCTTGAACACAGCTATTCAGCTTGAGGTATTGTTTTCTTTAAAAATCCCTATTAAAACAAAGCAAAAAACATCAGAAAATTGCATACAGGGATTTATTGCCTGTAAGAACCCAAATGGACACTGATCTGCTCAGCAACATTACCTGCTTTTGAAGTCTCCCCTCGCTACGTACATACAGAGAAATGGCGGTAACTGCAGTACCGACTGTGACCAGTACTTCCATCAGGATGAATCAGTGAGTAACCTTGTTTGTGACACCACAACCAGGTGCGTCATACCAAGTAGTGAACTGAATGCACCACACACGGCCTGGCTGCTGACAAGGATGTACTTGGGAATGAGAAAAAAAAATACACAGATGTGAGATGTAACAAAGTGCGCCAAAATTTGCAGCCCGCTCTTCCTTGCTGCCCCTTCCTAGGAACTGTGCTACTACACACAAGATGTGAAAATATTTTCAGAATCAAAACTGATCAGTTATTCCCAAATGCATGTTCCAGGCAAGCATGCAGCTGGAAGATGCAAGAACAAATTTGGTCTTCATTTTATTGCTTTAGTTCTGCAAAGGATCAAATATAAATAGAGCTAAAGTGGTACAAAAAAAGCAGAATCTGGCCCCAGATTTTTGTGTTTCAGATGTGGGAGACTAGCTACTCTTGCTCTCAAAAATTCCTCTATTCCTCTTTTACAGGTATTGCTGTTTTGTGTATACTAGCTAAATTGATACACATTAATTATATCTTGTTTAATATTGGACATGTTTATATTATCCTATTTTTGTTGATACACCACAGAGAAGAATCTAAAAGATACATTCCAATAATGTTAATTTTTGTCAAACAATTGAATCTATTTCATAATAGACCACTCCTCTCCTTTTTTGTAGTTCCCAAACTCTTGGTATACATAAGAAATACTCTTTGCATGAGACCTAATATTTGAATTGTAATAATGGATTCTTTTCTATAAACCAGAAATTTCCTAGGTATGGACATGGTTTATCTTGCAAATTCTGATCCATCTTTCTAATATTTAAGGTATGGCTTTGAGTACCAATAACGCAGGTCACAATAACTTTATCAATAGCAATTCTGCTGAGCCAGGATACAAGTCACAGACTATGTAATAGCTTTTGTTTCATAAATTGCCTTTGGGATAACAACCCAGCATCATCTGGCCATTCCAAATCATGTTTGCTATAGAGATACATTTGAATTAATTCTCCAAAATCAGTGACTTCTCATGTCAGGGAAGTTCATATGCAAGCTCTGAGGTACTCCCTTCTCTCTCCTACAAATTTCCTGCCTGTATCCCTTAATCTTGTCTTGTGTTATTATCTGAAAATCCTATGCAAATTCTGGATGCATTTTTAAAAGCTCTAATTTTGCCCAGATTTATAGGAAAATGATTTTGTAAGCACATGTACATGGATGACAAGAGCAGGCTAGGACCTTAACAGCCCATGTTCTTCCTCCTCAATTAGTTGTAAATTGTATATCTTTCTGGCCCTAATTCAGGAAAACACTTTAACCTGCAATTAAATCCCAGAGAAATCAAGGACACCTCAGCACATGGTGTTTAAAAGAGGAGCTTAACAATATGCATTCCTGAAGGAGCATTTATCATCATAAACCAGTATTTCACTGTGACTGGGGCACAGACTCCAGACAATCCACCAAAAGAGATCTAAGAGATCGTGAGACGCTGGAAAATGTATTAAATGACAGGGAGACAACTTACATATACAACTTGTGTGAGGTCTGACATACTAAGTTTGTTAGCTCCACCCTTCTCATACCCTGCAGGTGACTGCATTATCTTAGTGCTCCACAACTCACACTCCCTTATCATTCACCTTCAAGACCTCAGCCAATCTCTTGAAACACTCATGGAAATGATGTACATGTATACTGAGAAATGCAGAGACATACCATTCAGCACTTCTATCTGCAATAGCAGCATAACTTCTAGACATGAATATATGCCAACAAATACAGGTACTTTTTCTGATTTCTGCTTTTTTAATTTTTTTTTTATTTTTTATGGACCTGTGCAACAAATTGGAAAGCAGTACTTTCTTCTTTCTGGAGGAGATTTTTGTATATTAACCATAGATTCATCCCTATGTAGTCTAATATCTGACATTTTCTGACACTGAAAAACTGGCTGTAACATCGTGATTCTCTGCTCTCCAGAAGTCCACAACTAACATGGCAGAATTCTGGAGGTGGGAAACATATATATGCTATAGGCTCCAAATGTGGCAGAGCTCGTACAGCCCTTCCCCCAGAGCACTCATAGGCATTGAGTCTTACTTGCATGTTATCTACTGCAAAACTAAATGCAGACCATATTTTTCATTTAGTGCTTGATTTTCAGAGCAAGGTTTTCAATACAATATTCTGCTACGACTTACTGTCAACCCTCTTACACTGCAGTGTACATGCTGCTTTTTTGATTATCTGACGTCACATGGAAACGGGACTGAAAGTGAAATGAACAACCCTTACGCAGGAAAAAAAATGAGTATTTACAGCTGAAATTGTTAAATTTCCCGAACTAGATAAATTATTAAGCTTACTTCTTTTGTTGGCATTATGTTCATCTCTTCCTGAGACATTTAGCCCCTACAAACAGCAACTGATACTGTCTGCAAATATGATACACTACTGTGGGTGTTGTGCAAGCCAAATACATCCCACAGGACAATTCCTCTCGTACCATCGTTACCATCTTGTACAATCTTGGAGAGGAGATGAAAGGAAATGACTAATCCGGGAGGTGGCTGAATCTCAGCAGAAGTTGCTGCTTCCACGTGAAGGAGTGGTTTGCCATCGTTTGGCAAGCAGGGACTGGCATACGTATTTGTCCTCCAGCATTAAAAAAGTGGGGAATGCAGGTGTGTGAACCTCCGATGAACCTTCCCAACTCATTCTGAGAACAGGTTGCTGCTGCAATGATATTAGCACAAGAATCTGTCTGGAGAGAGCTCTGCTGCTGTTGTGTGAGTGCAGAAAAGTGTTGGTACAGCCCTCTCCATTCAGACGTGGGGATGCTGAGAGCCTGCTGAGCATCCACTCAATGGAACGGTACTGCACTGCTCACTGTGCCCATGATGAAGTACATTTGATGGGTGATGAATCATGATAACCTTCCTAGCTGCTGTAACGTTTCCATTGCAATTATATCTACGTATCTATTTATTGTGATGTTTTATCTTGCAGATTTTAAATATGATGTATTAAAACACAGGGCAGAGCAATCCAAATGCAATGAGGCAAGTAACTGTAAAAGTCAAAATTAGGATACAGAGAACAATGTGTTTCAAATTAAGTGGGAACAAGATTACTTATTAGCTGAAAATAATGAGCACCTTCAGTGCCTTACACGCATGCAAATGATAGGTGTGCCAAAGGAATATAATATCAGCTGACATTACAAAACCTACCACCACACAAAATAAGAGAAGTGCACTGGAGAACCTAATCATTACAGAATTAAAAAGAACTCCCCTCTCCCCAGATTAAGATTACAAGCAAAGAAGTATGCTGATTTAACCTGCCTCTGCATAAACTGAAAATCTGGCTGCATCCTATGAGACATATGTCAGGTGAATCCCTGCAATAGAATGGCAAGCTGGAATAAGAAAAGTGTGCTGTTAAAACGTTCTCTGCATCTACTACAGGTAAAAAAATGAAAGGAACAAGTCATGGAAACCAGTTATCATCTCAGGTAACTACGGCAAGTAGAATAATCAACACAACCATGCACTCAAAATTTGAGAACAATCACAGAAAATATAAGCACTTGTCTTAATTTTGAATGAGACTCCAACTCCAGTGAAATCAGGCAGTTGTTAAATTCCCACTCGGCTATCACTGAGGCCTTCTTTGTAAAATGGGACAGTACTTCCAAAGTATTTAGGAAGTACTCTCTGCCACTAGCTCATATAAGTTTCCAAAATGCCCTTGTCACAATTACTGACAGTGACTGTCTAGAAGAGTCAATTAATGAGTATGCTGAAAAGAAATTGTAGTTGAATGGCTTACTTTCACTGCACAATACATTTCCAGGCAGTTGGTGCTAATCTATGAAACAAGGAATTTGAAAACTGCTTTTATATATATATATACAGTTAACCTCATTCAGAGAGGAATTAGCACACAGAGGCATAGAAAATGTAGCAGATATTTTAAGGAGGCGAATCTAAACGATGAGATTTTACCCTCTCACTCAGAAAATGAGGGACTGTATGGGAAGAAGCTGCCTTCCACATGTTTCCAAATGTGCATGTCTTTAAGAAGAGAGAACCAACACAATTCGGTCATAAAAGCCTATCATTCCTTGGTGGTCTTCCTACAGCTTTATACTAGTTCAATCTGCATGGTGCCTAAAATGCAAGGCAGCTATCCAGGTCACCTATTATCCATGGAAGAGCTAAAAATTTGCTGATTTCCATGTTGGACTGCAACATTTTCTACAAAGTCTTCCACATACTTACATGTATCCAAAAATGAACTCTTAAAGTTGCAATTGAGAAAGAAGTGTCTAAACTCATCCTCAGAGAGCCCGCTCCTAGGATCCACGAATAGCACTGAATTTAGCTCAAAATCCAGTTAGTGCTTCCAGTTGGCACTAGCAGTCTTATTCTGCCTGTGGAGAGAGCTCTTCCAGAAGACTGCTCTCACCAGCAGCCTAGAGGATAGCTTCGGATGAGGTCCATATCTGCCCTCCCAGACTCTCAGTAGCTCACTCAGGAGATAGGGATAGTATTTACATTTTGCATTATGGAGCTAACTGAACTGCATGCATATAACCAGAAACTGAATTCCAATCCCAAAACTTCTCATTTCAAAAAAGTATTTTTAGCACTGGGAGATAGGGAGTTTGGGTCTGTTCTATTACGCCTCATTATCCTATTTACTCTTAGAAATGCCTCGGTGGCCAGAGATACTTCTGGCAAAGCCAAACCTGCTCATTCTTCAGGTGATTTCAATAGCATTTTCCACTGATGGCCTCCACACAGAACTCCATGTCACTGTATGGGAGTCCTGAATCAGCTGTCAGCCCTGGGCAATCAGATCAAAGTAGCCAGTGCCTCATAGAGGTGCTCTGAATCATTTTATACAAGGTCTTATTGACTGTGAGAGAAATCTTACAGTACTTTCCTGGCACAGCAGTGCATCAGTTCCAGATATGGAAATAACTTCTGTGTGTAGTGGTGATGAATGGAGTACTCAGCTTATTAAGGATTTAATTTTCTACCTGAAAAAGTGAGCAGCGAAGTACTGTTCACTGCATGGAAGAACTTGCCTCTGTGAAAGAGGCTCCCAGGAAGAAAAATTTCACAAATTGTAATATTGCACCTTGACTGACAACTCTTACCACTCTGGATACTGACTTTTAGGAAGAAAATATTTGTTCTGAGAAACTCACTGTTCTCTTATTTAATGACGTGCACCTTTAATAAAATAAAGTCTGTGTGATCCACCTGGTAGGATTATATTCCTCACTGTGATCTGTAGTTCTGGCCCAAATCTGGCATCTAGTGTTCTCTCATACACCTGCATGGCATCAGCTTGGACTATAATAGCTTCTCCTTGTGTTATCTGATCGCCATGTGTTCCTGATGGAGCTCTAGCTGGGTCTGCAGTCAGCCTCGAAGAAAAACAATTGCTCCCTTGGTAGGGGAAATGACTACCTTCCCTATGCCTGGAAACACTGGATGAATCTGGATATTTATCCTCCCCTTTGTTTAATGACATCTTCAAATGCCAAATAAATGTGTGTATTTGAGGTGTGTTTTATTTTTTAACACCAGACAGAATTGTCACTTGGGCAGCTAAAGCTGTGCTTGCTTTGTCTCTCAGGACTGCAATACTGAAACTGTATCCAACTCAAAAGACACCTCAACTTCAATGTAAAATCCTAATGAAACCAGAAAGCAAAGAGTTTTCTTCTCAACAGAGTGCTTTCTTCAGGAAAAACACCCTGATAGTGTGAGTACAAAATAAAGAACGGCCTTGGAAAGTCGGAGAGTTTAGCTTCTTTTAACAAGCTCTAATTGAGTAGCTCTTCAAATGAGCATCTAAATGTAATTCAGTTGGAATTTCGAGGCAAAATATCACAAAAGATATTTTAGACAGCATATCAGTGTAGTGGAAAAGTATAACAATATTGTTTACTTCTTGGCAGAAAAACATGCTTTCCTTCTCTCAGGATGCCCGGTTCTATTTCAGCCTCACAGCCCTGCAGTCACTCACACAATATGAACAACTCTCCTCACTGTGGTTACAATATTGGAAATTCAGGTGTTCTATCTCAGCAAGTGCAAGTACTTTGAAACCCTTTTTTAAAATACGGCTTTTGCCAGACTTGTCTTTTCTTCCCTATTCAATACAAACTCATTGTAATGGCTGCTGGTACAGATCAGTCTATCGTAATGCTTCTTCACCATCTCTGAAGTGAGTCATATTTAGTGGCAACACTACTCAGCTTATCAGTGAAAGCAGTGACTGTTCTCCCTCCTGCTGCACCAATAAAACAGCTAGTTCACACACCAAAAAAATAGAGTACAGTATAAATGTAAATTTATTGTAGCCTATAAATCATGCATACCATTTTCAAAACACATTTCATTTTTTTCCAAGTATCTGAAAACAAGTATTACTTCTGTTTTTTGTGTTTTGTTTTTTTTTTTTTTTTCTTAACCATAGGATCAGATAAGAAAGCGTTTTTTGATCAGCCAAAGCATAATGTCAAAGTGTCAGGACAACAAGCCATTAATACACAAAGGATCTTTTCTATTCCCAGGGTATGCAATAGGATATCGTGTTAAGAGAATGCTGATGCATTGGATTAAAAAAAAAAAAAAGAATAATGCCTCCAGGGCAATTACTTTAAGAACATGATACATTTTCATGTGTTTATTTCAGTTTTCACTTCATGTGAGTGATTAATAAGGACTGAACCTTTCAGTCTACTCTTCCAGTATATGCATTCCAAAATCCACGGCCAGATCAGCAGCTAGTAGGAAGTGAGCAGCCCTGTTCTCAGCATTTTCACTGACTGAAAATACGGACAATATCTGAAACAAAACAATGCTTGGTGGAATTACTGTGGAACAATAACTATATTTTTGATGAGTAAGGTGAGGACTGGATGCTGATGCTGCAGGCTACTCAAGGATGGTTAATTGTATTCATGGACTATTTGTAAGACAGCAAGTTGCCAAAACCTCAGACATTTCCAACATGGTAATTCAGTAATGCTGTAGCAAATAGGAGAAAACAGATGTCACAATGTGTTTCATCTAGTTTAAAACTTAAAATGTAATTAACTTAATGGTTTGACAATGGCTGATGTAGCAACAAATATAATGCAATTGAATTAGTACCTCATTATGACATTCAATTTTTTCTACATATTCACTACCAAAATAAGATCAGATTTTGAGATGTTCATGTATTGTATGGTGACTGCCCTTGAAGTACTATCACATGTAATGCTCCCTTTGTATTTCATCCCTTGTGAAAATTATTTCACTTTTATAATGCTATACCTCTGTACTCTTTCCATTACATCACTAGTGAAAGCAGTTCCTTGGTTTATTGTTTCAGAGGCTTCTCTCCAGGCACTTGGACTTCTGTATTCATTGCGTAGGATAAAGCTTTCATTTTCTCTCTCTTTTGTACTGCTTGGCTGTTTGGCCAAAGCATCGTAGGTGGTTATCACAGCTCTTTCACATCTGTTCTGCGTATTTCTTACAGTAGACTTCAGGTGGTCTGCTCTGCACACAAAGCAGCAAGTTGTGACAGAGGCCTGTGCGTGTATTATTCTGGACTTCCTAAAGGCTCCTCAAGGAATTATTAGAGATTCCCAATTGTTAGTACTGCAGGACAAAAAATGGCAAATGTATAACAAAGCAGAATGTTTTAACAAAACAAAGTTGGGGTCTCCATGAAATAATAACACCAAACCCAGGAATTGATTACAAGTCCTAACCTAATTGCCTAACCTACAACTTCTGAGGCACTTCCCTCTGTTAAAAAAAAATAAAAATAAAATAAAAAATTACACACTGAAGTTACAGCAGTGTTGCTGAATTATATTGGGAAGGCAAAACAAAACAAAGCAGAAACCTCTTTGACTTGTGAAATTGAATTTTCAAGTGACTCAGACCTTCTAAACTAACCTTGCTACTATGCTCCTTTTTATAATACTGAAACCCATTACAGCAAAATCTGAAAGTAAAATGGCCTGAATGGCTTAATGCAGATCTGAGTAACATTTTACACTGTCTTCCATTCATGCAGATGAGGTCCTTGATGTTAGCCAGAAAGTGACCCTCTGATGCTGTGGGTATATCCACCTTGCTTTTTCCCCATGCAGTGGTATTATTAGGAAGGAAGGATCAGTAAAAAGGAATCTGAAACTTGATCTGGTGCTGAGGAATGCCTTTTGAATGTGATATTTGAACTTAGTTATTACTTCTGGGAGGTGTGAACATTATGCATGGCTCTTCATTCAAAACCTAAAATCGACTGTGAAAGTACTAAAAAAGTTATGCAAGCCCTCATGCAATTAAGCAAAGTAGTTTCAAAAAGGTACTTATATACAGTATATCATGATATGCAATGAAATGCACTATTTATGTGTTGGACAGTCCATGTGCTGCATTACTTTTGATGATCCATTTTCTGAATTTTAAAACTATCTATAAATGTATATATATTTGGATTTAGACCCTGCACGCTTAGTTGATTTTTCTGTTGTTCTTAAACTACGTTTGCTTCCTCACAGATGTTGCTCCATCCCCGTTTCTAAAATGATGAATGGGCAGACTGTTTCTATCAAGTATTTTACATGAACAGTTCATGAAGTGTGAACAACAGGGGACTGTCAACTGATTGGTTACCAGGAATTTCAAAGTAAAGTGCTATCGAAGCCCTAACCGAGAAAATTCATCTTTTTATTGCACCTAGCAGGAAGTTTTAGGGAATATTACAAACTGATGTGTGATGTATGGCTCACAGTAAATGCTTACCTGCGCCACATACAGCAGTGCTGAACTGCTGTGCAATTCCTCCTTTAGTGTGCTCCTGAACAGGAGAAATTCTTACACGGTGAAATTTGTAATTTTCTTAGAAATTCATGGGAGACCCTATCCAGCAGGGGTAAAAATGAAAAAGGGAAACAGTGATACTTGCTGATGCTGACAGCCCTTTAAAGGCACAGATCCATCAGTCACTCCAAATCTGTTCAGCATTCTTTTCAGCACAGATCATTTGGTCTTGATTTTCCAAACAAGTGTTGCTACCTACAGTGCACACCCACCTAGTTGTTCGTGCTGTGACTGTCACACAACGTTCCTTTAGAGAACCTTCACCTCTGGTGTCAGTTCCAAAAGGGAAAAAACACTGACTGGAGTTAGCACTGTCTATCCCCACAGTTTATCAGAGGAAAAGTTCATTAGCTGCCTCACATGCCAAGGGACCAGCTGTCCTTCAGCACATGGAGCTGCTCTGATTGACCAGGAGGACAAGTGGGAAATAAGCTCACAGTGGTGCCAGCACAGCATATGGTCATGTACCAGCTGTTTCAGAAACACTTGCCAAAGGGAGACCAGAATCTGGTTGACTGTTTGGAAAATAAAACTCACCATAAACCAACAAGCAAACAAAAAAAATCTGCTATCAGTATTTCTCAGACCTGGCCATGAAGGTGGGACCAGGGATTTGAAACGTCGTGCAGCAACTACGTGAATATTCAGAGTAATCTGTCATTTCTTTACATGCTCTGACTTCCTCCATTAGGAGAACACTGATAATCAGAGCATTTTGCCTTTCCATGGAGCTTTTGGCACAGGAAAGCCATAGGAAGAGTTAAATAAAGTAAATGGATTTGTACTTGTAATATACGTTGCTCATACATTGAAAATATGTTCAGGAGACTGCATGGAGGCTGATTTAAACTGGTGCCAATTTTAACTTCCGACAAATCACAGGTGTCCCATGCTTTACTGTATTTTATTTCTATCTTGAAAAGGGGAACTCAGATGCCAAACTTCAAACAAAAGGAGATTTGATTTTGATTGGTGCAAGTCATATTGCTGTGTCTGCGAAGTGCTTTTGATAAAGCTGCGGAGTGACTCAGCAGAAAACAGTGAGCAGAATTTTTCCCCAAGCTTTTCTGTTTTTCCGTTCCAGCTCTTCTCAACAAGAAAATAAGTTAAACAGTAATTAAATAGCTCAGGGAATGACTGCTCTTCCAGTATGGGGTTTGAAGCGCTGCTTTCTCCTCAGAGCACTGCCATAATACTCTCTCAAGGTTTGGAAGAAGCTGCGCTGATTATGTTCACATGACATCAATTACTGCCCTGGCAGCATTCAGGGCAACATCAGTGGCTCATGCAGCCACTCAGTCCTGCATGTCTAACTTTAAAAATAGGTTTATTTGGTTAGCTAAATCAAACGTACAACTAAAATAGGTGCTTGGTAAAGAACGTCTGAAAAGAAAAATGATGCCTAGCTAAAACAAAAATAAACGAGAGTAACGCTGCTGTCCTGTATCACAAATAAGTATGTAGGTGGGGAGGCAGTGGCTACTACCTTGGCACGCATTCATGGTTTCTATGAGATGTGTCTTCATACACAGGTTTAATTCTCCGGAGTGCCCACACCCAGGTGTGGGATCATCATGTCAGCAGGGAGCGTGAGTCCAGCAATGGACAGAAGTGGCAGAGTCAGCCGGGTTAGATGGCACACCTCGCTACGAGGCTGTGAGTAAAGGGAAAACCCTCAGGTTGACACGGACTGACTGATTTTGACATCTTAGGTAATACTGACTTTCCTCGCACCTGTGCACCTGTACAGCTAAGAAATGAGCAGACCCAATGTACATCCAAGAGGACGTTATTATTTTCTCAAATTAAGACGCTTAATTGGCACTGCGGCGCGCATTCTTCGTCATATTTTCAGTCTCGCTGCGGCCTCTTTCCATCCACGCTAAAAGCGTCGCTCATTCATTACCCCTCGGCGCGTACACGGCTCTGCCGAACCCGGCACTTCATCCACGGGGATAAAAGTTTCGCAGCTGCCGACGGCGGCTCTCCCTGGCAGCCTTTCTTTTCACACGGGCTCCCGAACACACTCCTATTTGCTCAGCGCGCCTTCGGAGCCGCCGAGCCCTTCGGAGGGCCCGCACACGGTGACACTCCGTCATCTCCCCCGCTTACTCCTCCTCCTGCTCCGCATTCCAGCCCCGGGCGCCTCCCGCCCCTTTTCCCCTCGGGCTCCCGGCGCTGCCCGGCGGGCGGGGCCGTAACGCAAGCCGGGCCGTAGGGACGCTCCCCTTCACTCCCGCCCCGCCCTTCCTGCCCGATGCGGCCGGGCAGCCCGCCCGCCGCCCGCTCCCCTCGGCCCCGCTCTGGGCGGAAGGATACGGGGCGGGGCCTGCGGCGCGGTCCGCCGGGGCGCTGAGTCCTGTTGCCGGGTGACGGAGCGGCCGCCTTCCCCCTCCCCTTCCCCGTCCCCTCCCTCCCTCCCTCCCTCCCTCCCCGTGGCGCTGGGAGCCGCCGCCGGTTTACGTAACGCCTCCCGGGGCAGGTCCCGGCTCCGTCCCGCCCGCCTCACTCGGGGACGGCCGCAGCGGGACGGAGTCCGCCGCCTCCTCCGGCTGCCAGAGGCCTCGGGGCCCCGCGCCGCGCAGCCACGGCAGGTAAAGCGCGGGTAAAGCGGCGGCGGGGGCAGGGCCGGGGCGGCGGGAGGAGCGGAGCGGGGCCTCCGTTCCCGCCGCCGAGCCGAGGGCCGGGCCCGGCCGTAGGGAGGCCTCCCTCGGTCCCTCCGCCGGCGGCACGGAGAGAGGAGGAGTCGCGGGGCTGGGCGGCGGGAGGACGGCTCCCCGTGCCGGGCGGGAGGGGAGAGAGAGAGAGAGAGAGAGAGGGGCCGGCCGGGGGGTGACAGAGGGCGCCGGCGGCTGGCAGGGCCGGGGGGCGGGGCCGGGGGCCCGGCCGGGGAGCCCCGGTGCGAACCGCTGGCGGCCGGCCCGGCTCCGCTCCGGCCCGCGGGGTCCCGGCGCCGGGTGAGGGGCGGGAGGAGCCGCGCCGCGGGCCGGGCGAGCCCGGAGGGGAGAGGCGGCGGGAAGGGTGGGGGACGGCGGGAGGAGAGAGCCGGAGCTCGGGCGGTCGTGACAGCGCAGCGCGGGCCCCGTCGTGACCTTTCGGCCGCCGTGCGCGGCCGCCGGCTCCGGGCAGCGGAGCGGGGCTGAGCCGTGCGGCTCGGGGCGGTGCGGGCTGCTCCCCGCGCCCGCTGCGCCGCGGGGTTGAGGTGATAGCGGAACGGCGGGCTGCGGGGCCCGCTTTTTTTTTTTCCCCCCCTTTCCCTTCCCCTCCCGGCAGCATTGTCCTTTAGGGGCCTATTGAAGGCAAAAGGCGGACAGAAAGGCTCGAGCTGCCGCCGGCGCGGGGCGGGGCTCGGCTGACGGCGGAGTGACGGCAGCCGCGTCCTATGGCCGCGCGGGGCGGGCCCGGCATGGCCGCAGCCGCTGGCGGGGCGGGGGCCAAGGTTTGCCGAAGGTTACGGCTGAATGCAGAAACGGCGCGGCCGAACCCCGCTCCCGCCGTAACGAAGCCGGCTCCCCGCGGCCGGCACTGCCCGAAGCGTGGCTGCTTGCCGCCGTCCCCCGAAACTTTGGGAAAAAAGTGGGAGCGCGGCGCGCTTCCCCGATTTGTCTTTGTTTTAATTGCTCGTTGCGGTACCTGGCGCGCGGCTGAAGGGTGAGGACGGTGCGGTTTGTCCTCTTAAGAAAAGGCGTTCCTGTATTGCCGTGCTGTGTGCGTGTCGGGTGGTAGCTGATGGGGCTGGATGTGATGCTGTCCTGCGAAGCCTTCGGAGCGCTCTGCTTTATGTCCTTCTGTCGCGCGCACGACTTCAGCGTCGCTGCGATGAGGAGGAAATTGCAGATCAAATTGGGTGTCCTGGCTGTCAAAAGTGAGCTCGCGGTGATTCAGTGGGTAATTAGCAAACTATTCCACCGCAGCGCCCGCGCCCAGGCGGTGCGGGCTGCTTGCAGTGCCTGCCCATCTCAAATGGCCTTTTTCATTTTTAATTTATTGTTGAAGACGTGTAATTTACTTTTATAAGGAATTGTTTTGTAACTTGATCGTTACTTGACATGTAATTCTACATATTTTGTTTTGTGCTAATCCTCCATCTGCTGCTCCTTGTCAGTATGGATGTGCAAAAATGGTCATGTGCAACCCCTCCCTTGTGATTAATAAAGTGTGTTGTGTGTGTATCAAAATCCTCAATCTGCAGCATAGAGTTGTAAGAGAGGAAGTAGGTAACATGAATGAAGACAAGCACTCCCTCGTACATTTGTAACATCTTTCACATTCCAGGAATTTTAGGGGAAATCCTGCTTTGAACTCTCCATGGCAAACCTCAGCAGTTGCTGTCCCTGCCACGTTGAGCGTAGCAGGTGTTCCTATGCTGACAGCAATGGAACTTAATCTTGGTTTGTCTGTTTCGTGCACCATTGCAGGTGTGTAGGTTGTGCAGATTGGCATTAGTTACTCGACCTCATAGCCCTTCTGCTCATTGGCAGGTGAATCAGAAGGAAGGGGCGAACAGATTGATACGTGACCCCAGAGGAAAGATAGGAGGCCTTGAACATCTGTTACCTTCATATGCTGATTCCATAGCCTGCACTCCACACTGCTTCTCCTCTTGCTGCTATTCGTTGTTCTTCTGCGTAAGAGAAATTCCACAGGAGTAAAATGATGTCAGCATTTTCCTTTGCTGCTTTGCTGTGTGTCCTAGCAGGAATAGGGACGGAGTGGGATCTGGATACTGCTTGTAACTTAGTGTCAGCTTCCCTACTCGTCCTTCCTGAGCACCTTGTTTGTAGGTGAATAGCGGCGGTGAAGGAAGCCAAGAGCTTGCTTTTATGATGGATGCTTGTGAATCTTCTGTGATTTTTTTTTCTGATTTTTAGGAATAGTCTGAATAGAATTCCTATCTATTTGGCTCAAACTAAATAGAGCAAATGAGAAAGATCATCTTCCACTTCAGACTCTACTCTTCTTAAAGAAGCATATGAAAATGCATGATTGTTGGTTTTGGGAGGGTTATATGTTAAATATTGCCTCTAAACCCATCTAAATGATAATATATTCATATATATCCTATATATATAAATCCAGGGGTTACTGTATGTGCCATGGGAAAAATGCCCACGTTTTCATTTATTCTTTTGTAGCTCACTGCTTTTTTTTTAATTCTCCCTTTTTTCCTTCAGACACACATTGATAGCACATCTTTCATGTTTGTCTGATGGAATGCTAATGTGAGGCCCCTAAAATTATGTAATAGTAATGACAACTGATGTCTAATAGCTGTAAGTAATAACCTCTGGTGTAGCAGAATGTGATGAGGACAGCAACACTTAGAACTCCTGTGGGCTAAGAGAGGTAGCGGGGACTGCTCCAGTTGTCTGCGCTGCTGGCGGAGTTTGGAACACAAATGGGATCCTGGGGGCTCTTTTGTATGCTCTTTTTTTATTGGGATTGTTTCTTCTGTGCTGTGGGGCAGAGATTGGGATCATACCGTTTGGCTTGGGAACAGTGTCAGCTCGTTGGTTGTTTGCAGATATCCGTGTAGAAATGAGTTGTCTTTGGATTGTCTTGTAGTTGTTTTTCCAAGATATTTTCTCAAAAATTTCATGATGTGAAATAAAACACCTTCATTTGAATGTTTGAATGCTCAATTGCATTTAAGTATATAGTTACAAAGAAAATTCCCTACTATGAGGGAAAAATGTGTTTTCTAATTTGGAAGTCATTGATGAGGCCTGTGTTAGGCAGAAATATCTGGTGACTGCAGGGCTTCTGGAGCGTTTATGAGGAAGAGATCTATATCAGCCAGTTACTGCTGCTTTTCCTAGAGGAGCTCTTGTGCTTTCCCAACTAGAGAATTAGAGATCATTGAGTCCAACCCCCTGCCAAAGCAGCTCCCTACACCGGGTTGCACAGGTAGGTGTCCAGGTGGGTCTTGAACGTCTCCACAGAAGGAGACTCCACAGCCCCCCTGGGCAGCCTGTCCCAGTGCTCTGTCACCTGCATGGTGAAGAAGTTCCCACACAGATTCTCCTATTAGAAAGTTCTTACTAAAAGCTGCTTCTCTAGCTTTATCCTAAGTTACAAAAGCGTTTTAGTGTTTAATCTGCTACTTCCTTTATAATATCAGACAGTTACCTGGATTTGATCACAGAAGTGATCTTTTTCTGCATGGGTTCTGCTCATATCTTAGCTGATGTCTTTGGCACCTGTCCTTCCAGGAGCTTTATTTCTCAGTCAGTAGCGTGGAAATTTAAATGTGAATTTTTAGGAAAAAAATCCTTTTTTTTCCCCTGATGTATAAATTAATTTTTCCCTGTTGTATAAATTAATTTATGTTTGTGTTACTGTTGTGATATTATGTGTGGTAGCTTCACTAGATCCTGGTATGTTTAAGCATAGTCTGTATGCAGATTCACTATAATAAAGTTAACTTTCAGTGTAACTTGGAAATGATCACATCTCTCATTGTAGTGATTTACTGTAGTGAGGAGGAAGTTTCAAATGGGCAGTCGATGCCATGCTTGTGTCTGTAACTTCTTGGGCCTTATTCTGTAAAGGATTACAGGTGAAAATTTGTACTCTGAAGAAAAATAACATCCCCCCCTCCCTGGAACACCTTATGAACTGTTACAGGCATAAGATCTGAAGGTATGGAAGGAAGGTAGGCTAGTGGCTGGCCTGAGACGGAAGGGACCCATGCTGCTCTTATCAGCTGCATCGTGACATGAATGGAGGCACGTTGCTTTGTTTGACTGTGCCTGTGTTTCAGATGCTGTATAGAAAGGAGGAGTGGTTGTGCTATTTATATATTATTAAACTGCGTGTGGGTTTTGTTATTGTTCCTGATTTGTTTGGAGGAGTAAGTTTGCTTGCAGAATTTCAGAGGGAACTGTAGTTGCATTGCAGAAGAGATATTGTGTCCTGTTAAAGGAAGTCTGGAGATAAGAGAGTGAGAGATCAGGGGCTCACTGAAGGCAGAGGAAATAAAGCACTCTTTCATAAAACTGTGTCGTTTTAACATCAGAACAGCAGAGCTCAGCTGCAAGGTTATTCCAGGTAATGTTAGCTCAGCCAAGATTTGGATTGAGATAATCTTTAACTGCGAAGTGGCAAAACATACCCAAACATACACAGGGTGATTAAAGACATTTTTTTTAGGATGTGTCATATGTGCTTTTTAAGAAAATAGTTTTGTTAGCCCAAAGGGAAAAGGCTGCTTGAAGCATCACTAATGAAGAAATCGGTAATGCATGTTGCTGCTACTGAATGAGTAATTAATTCTCACTAAATCCTTGTGACACCGTAATCTGTTATTACAAACTTGAAACAAATTTGAAGACTCCGGCTGAGTGGGAGCGCGGCGCTGGAGCCGTGTGCCGAGCTGGGGGAGCTGGAGTGTGCTGGCAGAAACAGGGCAGGCTTCCAGCGACTTGTCTGACTGATAGCTTTGCTTAGGAAGCTGAAGGAAGGACTTGGGTTTTTTTCATGGTGTTTTAGTTCAGCTGCCGGAAGATTTTGAGCTAGCAACTGTTACTGATTAGCTAAAGGTTGCTGTTCAGTGGCTTCCTATTCTCCTGCTTCTCTCTTCTGGGTTAGAAGTTCACAGCCTTGTTGTTGCGTTCAGTAGCAAAGCACAGCTCCCTGTAGGAGTTCTTGGTTTTTGTGTGGTCAGAGTTTTCATGACCACTTTACTGGGAGTCATTTGAATTGTGTGGGGTCACACAGGGGTTAAAGTGATTCTGTGAGTCCAAATATTTGTTGATTATTTTTTCATATTTATGGAGTTCTTTTTCTTTCTTCCAGCTTCCTTGAACTTGATACCTCACCAGCTGGAGAGAAAACTTAAGAGATCCAGTTTTTAGTAACTTTATTCTTGAGCTGTGAAAGAAACACCTTGGTTAACAGTCCCATGACTTTCTTTTAGAGAAGTAGCATCATGCTGACCTGCTCTTCTTGTAAGAGTTTTCTTCAGTGACAGTTAAACAGTTGGCATTTTAGGAAATCAAATTTCCATCTGTTGTCTGAAGTAACTAATACTTGATTTTGGAAACTAGAATTAACCTGTCCCACCTGCTAAGTTCGTACACTTTTCTTTTCAGTAATAATTTTCTTTTAATGAAGAAAAGACTGTGTGGTCATGCAAGTGTGTTTGTCCTTTAAACCCTTCACGGAGCTATTTTTAAGCTTTCCAAACAGATAGTAACTGACCATTTGAGTCACAGACCTGGTATAGAAAACCTCAACCAAATAGAGAAAACTTCAATAGGAAGCATTCAGGGAAGAGCCACATACATGTTAAGGAAATAGTATGTATAGTGTGGTCATTTACTGTGTCGAAATTTATATATAGCCAAATGATTAACTTTAGAAGTATAAATAGCTGGAGAAATGCCTTTGCTTTTAAATGGACAGTAATTACTGCATGTCTGAAATACAGAATTCATTCTCCTTTCCACTCCCGAGCTGAAAGATGCAAAGTATGCCCAAGAATAAATGTTGTATTAATTGCATTGAATGCTGTATAATTGCATGAGGAGTGTCTTTGAGCTACTTAATGCTGCAGTGTTGTTCTGGCTGATGAAGTGCAGCGCATCCTGGTGATGCCCTTTGCTGCAGGCAGCATGGAGCACCTGTCTGTGCTGGGGCTGAGGCTGTGATGCTGGAGGCAAAGCTGTTTCATGGCATGTCCTTAGGATAGCAAGCCGTTATCCTGCTCCTTGGAGGGCAGAACAAGCTGCCCACAGAGGGTGCAGAGTCCCCATCTCTGGAGATTTTCAAAACCCACCTGGATTGTTTCCCTGTACTGCAGGGAGCCTGCTTTTCAGGGGGATTGGACTAGGCAATCTCCAGAGGTTCCTTCCAACCCCTACAATTCTGTCATTCTGTGGGGAGAGCTCTGACAAGTAGCTGTTGTAACTGGGAGCTGAAGCTGCTCCAGATGCAAGGCGTCAGGAGGGCAGGAAGCTGAGTGATGCAACAGTAGATCCTCTGTCGGATATTTTCTCTATTTGACCGTGTCCTCCCTGTTTGCATTGTAAAGCCCTGCTTGTGTTTTAGGTGGGAGAAAAAATAACTAAATCTATTGGAATACAAGTGGCTTGAAGATACCGTATGCCAAAAGTCCTGAAGATAAATGTCCTGCTGAGCTTACAGCATGTGTGTTCTCTGTGATCTTTGTTTGGTTTTGGTTTTTATTAGCACTTTCTGTTTTCTTGGAGCTACAAAAGAGTTGCTGAAGAATGGTGATCGATGGTAATCAATGGCATGCTGTCTGTTGCTTTTCTGTGTGTATGTAGGGAAACGTACAGCTTCTGATAGACTGCATCTGTGTAAGAAATTCTCACAGAACTGAATGAAAGCGGTGGCTGATGTCTCCTCTGAAGTTACAGCCACAGTGGGTTTTCACCAGCTCCTCTCAGCCCCCTAGTGATCCATCCAAGTATTCCTGTGTGTAGCGGGTGTGCGACGGTGAGGTGTTCATTGCTGACTCTGCTCTGGTATGCTGATAGAATCTGCAACTTTAGATTGGGACGCTTAAATCGCATTGATATCAGTGAAGACACTGGCAGAAAGAAATGAAATGAACAGTCTGAAACCTGATGGTGGTGTGATACCAAAGCTATGCTGATGTCTGGGAGTTACTGTGAAGTTAAGACATAAGGCACTGTGCTTTTTAGAGGCGTACGTATATACCTTCTTCTGAATTAGCACCCAGTGTTTCTCTTGGAATTGCCACACTTGGCTGATGTATGGCATGGCAGGCAGTGCAGCACTTCCCCTTGTGTCACCAGGACATACAGCAAACTGGAATTTGTTGTCTCCAGCCTGGTGCAGTGAGTTCTGTTTATTTGAAGGCCAAATCTGCTGAGTTACAGCGACATTTCCTCTCCTACATCTGTTGCAGAGACTGTGGAAACAAAAGTTGATGGCTTATCTTCCATTTAGAACAAACTGATTTTTAAGTTCGCTTTCAGTGTGGAAAGTACTTAAATTCTTTGCCATTCAACACCGAATTGTATTTCAAAGCTTGTTAAAAATTCTGGTTTCTAAGTTAGGTGATGTGTGTACATTTTTCTTTTGTTCAGTTAGGATTTTAAAAATACTGTAGTCTTGTTTAAACAAGTGCAGATGAGTTCAAGCACTGGCTTTAAGTAAGCTTTTAGTGCCAAATTCAGTCCTGGGCAGTAACACATTAAACACACTGTATTGTGACAGCTGTACCTCCACCATTTTTGTGAGTAGGACCGTTAGGACCGCGTCAGTAGATGGATAACCTTGTCTTCCTGGAACAGTGCAGATGTTTCTGTTGGTAATGACAGCCAAGCGTCTGAAATCAGTGGAGCAACATTGCTCTGGACCTACACCAGTGGAATCTATAAATATCCTCAGGTTTGTTAAATGTGATCTCTGTGTGAAGGTGTTTTCAGAAGTTGTGAGGAGGACTGAAATGCTGGAGATGAAAGCTGCCAAAACGGTTCTAAGCCACGCAACTAAAGCGTGCTTCCAGGAATTGTTTATTTGTTGAGTGTGCAAATTTTGTCAGAGTTGCTCTGGAGTCGTAAGTTTGTGGAAGCAGAACTGGTGGCTGTGTGCTGCAAAGTGAAGCGCTTGCTTTTGGATTTTCTTTGTCTTTTGATGTTGAGTCTCGAGTTTCCTGAGAGATGCTATAAAATACTCCTGTCTTGGAGATATTTGCTCACTAAATAGTTAAGACAACCCTTGAAGCAGGTTTTGCAAAACTTGTCAACTGCTTGAACTTCCAGAAGTCCTATTATATAAAGAACTACTTCCTACCTGTCCCCCATCTGGAGACATTTCTTGCAAGTCTGCTGCATGTAATAGGAACGCTTCCAAGAGCCTTCTTTTGAAGGCACTTTCAGATCTTCTTGTACCTCTGTAAAGTGACGGTTTTGATGTGCGGTGGACACAGTGTGCTATGGCTGTTCTTCACAGTGCTTGCCAGCTTTGTTGCTAGGTCATGCTTTTTCCTCTTGCTTTTTTTAAGCTTACATATTGTAGACTTTTCATCTTACGCTGCACGTTTATTTTGGGGAAGCAGAGAATATTCTGGTGACTGAGAACATTGGGGTCTTGGATATGCAGCTGAACATAGTGCAGGTGCCTTGCCTGCTGGTTCTGCAGCTCATTACTAATTGTTCCTCAGAGCTCACTTTTTGCTTTGCTCTTTGGCAGGATTGATGTTCTGACATCCTGTAACAAAGTCCACATATGTTAATAACACACAGCCCTGTGAGCTGATTAGCTAATTGAACTCCTCCAGCTACTTCTTTTCCTGAGTGTTGTTCTTGTATTATGGTGAACATGAATGTTTTATGAGAACAACTGTACTGCTTCAGACAAAGGCTTTGTCAAATCCAGAACTTATCTGCATCAGCAACTGTAAGTGAGCTGTTGAGGAGGAGAAGAGAAAGTACATGTGATATTTCTCCTGAATTGCCCCCAGCCCTCACTGTGTTCTGCCATGGGATTTCCTTAGCCTGATGTGTTTTGCCTTTTTGGATATTTTCTAAGGATCCCTCCTGTCCAATTTCTTTTGAAGCCCATCTAAATATATATATGTATACATTCTGTGTCTTCATTATCTTTTGACAAGGAATTCCTGATCCCTGTTTTATAAAACTCTGTATGTAGCTTGTTCTAACAGGTGCTTTCTGTTATTAAAAAAGACAAAACAAAACCAAAGGGCAAGCACAAAAAACAAACAGCAGTGCATTGAGCGATCCCTGTCTGTGGAGAGGCACGTCTATTTTGGTATTAGGGGACCAAAGTTCTGTGCAGCTGCTGTGGATAACACCAGTGGGCAGCTGAGAGCACACAGCCACTCGCTGGCTTTCCCCAAGCAGGGTGGGGAAGAAGATCAGAATGGTAAAGGGAAAGCTGTGTGTGAGAGCTAAGCAAAAAAAAGAATTTGCAACTTCCACTGAAAATGCGTGCCTCTTTGCCATCTTTCCTCCAGCTTTTACTGCTGGGAACAACACATGGTATGAGACATCCCTGTGACCAGCTGCTGGTCAGTTTCCCCTCCCAGCCTTTTTGCAGTCCTGTTCTCCTTGCTGGCATGGTGGCCTGAGAAAGAGGAGGCCTTGACATGGTGTGGGCACTGCTTGGTGATAGCTTGGGCATCCCTGCATTATCAAAGCTGGTTTGGTTGCAAAGCTAAAGCACAGCAGGATACATTCTGCTCTGAAGAATATTAATTCTATCCCAACTCAAACCTGTGCAGTCTCCACCCCGTACTCTAGTGACACTACCCAATACGCTCTCATGAATCACCACCCCTCTTCTGATCTTTTCATTTATACACAGATGTTCCCTTCATCTGTGGACCGCCTCTGTACAATGCTCATGAAGTGCTGGTGGAGTTCATGTAGCTCCTGGCTTGGCTTCTGTCTGCGTGTGGCAGGTGCTCAGGGCAGGAGGGCAGCATGCTGCGTGGGTTTTGGGACACCATAGGCAGCTCATGTCAGGGCACTGCTGCACTTGTATTGCTGCACTGGATGTTAAAGCTCTGCCTTGGAATCCCTGTAAGGAGCAGCTCAAATCAAATGGCAGATTATAGCAGTTAAAGGTCTATCCATTACAGCCCTGTGTGTGCAGTGAAACAGATGACTTTGGTTTTGTACTGTGATTCAGTCTTTTGCCTGCTGCAGGATCTAAACTTGCAATTTCATGAAATTTCTAACATACTGCTTAGGAACTAGATCCTGGGATTAACAGTGAGCTTAGAGCTTGCAGTTTTATATGAGGAACTTAGTATTAATAGCATGAAATCACCATTTTTGCCCTGTCTTATTTCCAGTTTCTCTATGCTGAGTTTTGTTGGCTTTTCATTGCCCAGTCTTTGTGCTTCATAAGTGCTTCTGCGTTATTCACTTATTCTGTTTGCTGTCCCTGCTGGCTGTAATTTGTTAGCTTCAGCACTCTGTCACATATCCCACCTTCCGGGGCACTTATACATTTGTTAAACAACACACATCCTGGTGCAGAGTCTTACAGATCTGTGCTGATGACTTTCCCTGTGTCATTTTGGTTGTATCCATGTTCTTGTTATTTGCTAAGAAGGTAAGAGAATGAGGTTTACAGAGTAGCTCTTGAATTCTTGGAGTAATTCCATTAAGCTTTGATGCAGGATTAGCAGCTTCAGGTTTTCCATTGGATAAGCATTATGGAAATGAGCAATCAGTCTTTTCAAGAGAAACATCCTGCAGTGACATTCCCACACTGCTTTCTGTCCCAGGTGGGCTCTTGCTTGGCTGAGTTACTCTCCAACCAGAGCATCACTGTGTCCTGGGTAGACATCAGGTAGCTGTAAAATATATATCCACTGGAAACAGGATTGTACTGCTCTTGCGTATCTGGTAATACTTCTTAAGAAGAGAAATTCTGTGTCTGTCACGAAGTTAACTCACAGAGCTGCTTGTATGCTTCTTCCTTAAAGCACTCCTTGCTTTGATTCCTGGCAGATGTTTTGATCTGTGTTTGCTGTAGTACAGCAAGGCTTCTGGAGCTCTGTGGCAGAAATGGACTCAGATGGAATGGAGGCAGAGGTTTGTTTGTGATGGAGACATTATCAATATTTTTTGTTTTACTGTATTCAGTGCCATAGTCGTGAATCAAATATCTGCTCTGCTGTTTGTGTACAATAGCACCGAACATCACCAACACGTGAAAGGATTGTTCCTGTTCTGAGAACTGCAGAGCCAAATTTCTTAGGTTGTCAAGAAACGTGATTAAAAACTAACAACTTCTTCTGAATTCAAATGTCTTTTAAGTGCCATGTGAAATTTATTAAGGACACAGATGCCATTGTTCACTGCAGTTTAAATAGGCTTTGTTTCGGGGCTGTGACAGTGCCCTCCCCAGTGTGTGGCCCATTGGTTTGCATATTATTTGTTGAGAGTTTTCACTGAAAGGAGCAAAACAAATAGTGGTAAAATTGCTGATTCCTCCTTAATGCATAAGAGAAATTTTGGACTTTTATTACCATCTGTGATTGTGCTTTTGATCCATAGTTTTTTGGAGGGACTGAAAGAGAGTAACGTGAGTACTTATTTTTCTGTTATTGGCCACACACAATAACATTTTTGCTTCTGATTTATAGTAAATAGGATTCGCCGGTTTTTGCTACATGCAGTTGTCATGGAGAGGAAAGATTGCTTGTTTGTTTTTAATGAAACCACCGCAGAAAAACCCTGCTTCAAAAAGGTGCACTAGTTAAAAGCGTGCTGACTTCTGTATCCACGTTTATAAACAGTGAGAACACTGTGATGGCTTTTTTATGTGTTGAAAAATTGTTGCAAGTTGTCAAAGATGGAAGCACAAAGGCCCACGTCTTTAGAAAATGAGTGTTTAATTGTAAACTGTCATATACTGGCATATTTTACAGACTATTAGTGGAAATGTACTAAACAGCCATGAAGACAACTGTTGTGTGACGGTGTGTTTGTTGCTGCTGTTAGCGCGCAGTGCTGGGCAGAATGGCACACTGGAGGCACAGATGTGGTGGTTATCCCTTCTGGGGATGGAAGGAATGAGAAAGATGGCATCTGTAGCTTTATCAAGGAACGTGCTTCACCGCAGTAGTGTACAGTAGTGTGTAAAGGACAGCTTCGGGGCTTGCGAGTCTTTATTTGCAGATGATGTGAAGAAATTATTATTAGCTTCCAATTTCCTTCAATTTATAGATCCTCTTAATTTTTTTTCCTTTGGAATGTAGACTCTCATCTTGTAGATTCAGCCTGCAGACGGTTTGCTTGCTTTTTGAGCTACCTTGTGATGGTCTATGGGGAGCAGTCCATTGTGCTTTACTTTATCTATGAGGACAGTTAAAAAGGATGTGTTTTTTTCTTTTTTTTTCTTATTTTTTTTACTCCTCTATTCCAGTGCTTTCTGCTGTTTTTAAGTCTTGATATTAGGTATATCTTTAAGAAAGCATAAAGTCTGTTTGCTTTTTTCATGTAAAAATATTTGTTCAGGACTGTGTCATTGGAATACATAGTTTTTGTGATAAGATATAGATGGGGCAACCTTAGATTAATTCAGAGGGTTTTGTGGTTTGGCTTTGTTCACTGTTTTCCAAGATTAGAAACAACTGGGGAAAAAAAAACTTTTCTTTAGTTCCTTAAAATAACTTTTTTTTGTATCAGAGGAAATTACAGAGAAAAAAGCTGGTGAAGATATGTCACAGGAAGGTGTTTGTGTGGTCCAAGACACTGAATTATTTTTATCAATTAGTTGTGACAACAGCCATATTCCATTACACTTACAGGGAAGACTAAGGCTTCTTGTCTTCAGGAAAGACTTGCCTTGTGAGAGCGGTGTCATAGGGAACTGGCATGGGGTGTTCCAGCTTCAGTTTCCACACCATTGGTCCTCCTTCCTATTTTTTAGTATAGAACACCTAAAAGTTGCTTTCCTGTAACCACGTTTGAGCGTAGTAATACTCATTGTCTTTCTCTGACTGTTGTGGGTGAAAGGAATGTCCAGTGATAATGGCACTGAGTAGAACTTTGAGGAAAAGTATGTGCTCTCCAATAGCTTAAACAGTAAGTGGGGTGTTTATTCACGTACTGCTGCATTCTTTTTCCTTTAGAGGGCACTTTGTAATCTGGCTATAGGGCTTCGTAAAGGTTGGTGATTAGTATTACAAAATCTGAAGGTTACTAGAAAGGAAAATGTGTACTTGGTTGTGGAGTAAGCAGAAATTGTTTTGTAGGAATTTGATCTCATGTTTTTGACTTTGGGATTTGTAATGAATTTGGTTGTCACAAACTATCCAGAGAGATGTGTAATTTCTCATTTGGAAATTCTTGTGAGGCGTATGTGTCCATCATATTTTATAGCTGGACATGGAGAATTCTTTCCATCTTGGTAGTTAAAGTAACTAGCCTTGCTCTCACCACTTAGCTATATAGTAGTCTCCTTGTTAAGATTGGCCGTGAATATTGTGAGGACAGAGAGGGTTGGTTGTTTCTAACAAGACAACGAAAAAAAGATATTAGAAAGAGTTAATAACTGATTTGTAAAAGAATTGTTGTTGAATTGTTGAGTTGTAGACGTTGAGCTTCACATCTACTTGCAGAATGTTTTCTCTTTGAGTAACTTGTGTTCATTTGGTATGTGAAACTTCTGTATAGTGCTGGGATAGGAAGATATTTCTGTTTGTATGGGATTTTGTTCTCAAGCATAATGGGTTCATAGGTTCATTAGGTTGGAAAGGACCTACAAGATCATCTAGTCCAACCATCAATATGCTTATATATACATGCTTAGCACTTATTGTAAGGCAGAGTACTGGAGGCTGTTGTAAAATGAGAACTCTCAAAGGCATTGAATTTCCAGTTTTTAAGTTATATGTATGTTTTAAAGATGCGATGAAATTGGATTAAAAAGGGGAAAGTAAATATTAAAGTTTGACTGAAAGTGTTGGAACGTCATTGAAATTTTGTCTTGTTTCTTAACTCCTGACTTTTCCCGATGATGTTGCAATTAATTCATTAACATTCTTGAGTATACAGCTGTGTATGAATAGTAATGCAAAGGAAGCTCCTAAGAGCTGTCATCTTATGTTGTGTAGACATAGGTGTCAGTAGCAAAGGCACCTGTTTATCCTGTGGCCAAACAGAATGAATATGCACTGCCCACACAGTGTTGAGTTACAGTAAGCAGTGGCTGTGCGGAGCGAGTTGGTCCCAGGCATCTTGCAGTGGGGTAGAAGTGAACCATAGGTGTCGTTAGATGCCTTTGTTGGTGCTTCCTTTCAGTGAAGTTATATTTCTTGCTTAGCTTTGAGCTTTGTGTTTTACTGTTGAGGTGGAGAGGAGAAAACTTACCCAGATACCAGATAGCTGTTCAGCTGATTGGCAGGCTGGTCCAAATTGCCTGTTTTGGACTTGACTTGCTCTGTGTTAGGGAATAGAAAGACTACATGTGTGGGACTTGCATGTTCTGAGCCTTATTTATGCATGATTGGTTTGGTATTGCAGGTGTTTGAAGTCTTAGGCTGGTTTGTCTATTTTAGGGTATGGTTTAAGAGTGTAAGCTCACTAAGGTAAGACTGGTGTCGTTTACACGAAGAAGGTCAAATGTTGCTTCTTACATGAGTAGATCATGTTCTGCTCATATTTTAGATAATAAAATGCTGTGTCGGTCTGAGGCAAGGCAAAAAGTGAAATTAAAATTAAAAAACAACAACAAAATAACAAAAACAACCAAACCTGCCAATAGCAACTATTTACTGATAGGATGTAGGAAGTAGTTTATAGGTCTGGTGAAACTGCTGGCCAGATTAATTCTAAAAATTCAGTGTTTTTTAAACAGGATAGTTTTTTCAATCTGTAGATGAAAGTCACAGCAGAACAATAGGATTATACTGTCTTCTAGTCGTGCAAAATACTCATTTAGTCTTAATGTGAGCGAATGCGAATTGCTTGTTCAAAAAGGTCTTTTTTCAGCTGATGGTAAATGAAAACTCAACTTCCTGTTAAAGTCAGGTCAAATGTACATTTCAAGTGAGGGGTTGGTTGTAAACAATTGGAAAGAGTCTCTTGCATGAAAAAGTGCTGTTTGTAAAGGTCACCTTTAAACTTGGAATAATGCCTGTTTCTCTTCAAAATGACACCGAACAGGTGTACTATATAGGTGAAGTAAGCAGTATGTAAATGACTGCTTTCTACATTGGTTTTTTTTTCACTGTTTGATGTTGTTTGCGTGTGGGTACATAATATCACAACTTATCGTTTTTTCCTCTTTATAGGTCCTGCTGGGGACTTGCATCTGGCCTCAATGTGAAATTAAGGTAGAAAAACACATCTACATATGTGTTTGCTATTAGGATTTAGTTTATTCACTGGTCATGCCTGAAGAGTGATGTTCGTCTCTAGACGGCTAACTGCCAGGAAATATAAATGATTGTCCTAGAAGTCAAGCCTCTCTCCTATTTACTGGAGTGAAAATCACCTCCAGATATCGACGGAATATCAACTGCAGAAAATGCTTCACGTTATAAGGATGCCAACCACCTAGATTCATGCGCCCTATCTGTACAGTTGTTGTGGATGGTTTGCCATCAGAAAGCTCCTCAAGCTCTTATCCAGGCCCTGTATCTGTTTCTGAAATGTCTCTGCTACATGCTTTGGGTCCAGTGCAGACCTGGCTGGGACAAGAGCTAGAGAAGTGTGGCATTGATGCCATGATTTATACTCGGTATGTCCTCAGTCTTCTGCTGCATGATAGCTATGACTACGACCTGCAGGAACAGGTATTTACATATTTTAGATGTTGTCCAGTGAAAGTGAGTTTTGTATCAGTTATGTTTTGTGTATTATAGTTGGGGATGGCTCAGGTGGTGGGAGGTGCTTGTCTTTCAGTGTGTGGGTTGACGGGGGGTATATGCTGCTCTGGGATCAAATTCAGGTTGATGTTGTTGGGTTTCTTTATCAGCAATTTTCATTAAAATTTTAGCATTACTGCAGTCTCCATTGGAATTATTAGCACTGTCATGTTTCATGAACTTAAACCTTCCAGTACTCCTGGTTGTAAGGCTTATTTTATATTGGAACATTAGTGAACTTAGGTGAGTTTTGAGAGCTGTGTGTGAGATTAGGCTGCTTCACAGTAGCCTGTAGACTCCCTGTCACTTCTTATGAATTTCATCCTATGCTATTTTCAGTATAGAATAAAAATACTTTTTTTTAATCTCCAAGTATCTAAAATACTTTACTGCATGTATATTGTTCATCTCTTAAGGCAGTGTTAATGCTGAATCCTGGTGAAAGGCGTGCAAAGGTGTTATGGAACACTGAGGTGTGATACGTGGCTGTAATTCATAAAGGGCAGAGGAAGACAAGTGTGGCCATGCAGCATAGGCAGCTCTACTGGCATTGCCACGTGCCATTCTTGCTAAAGATTTCTGTGTTCAAGAACAGTGATCCTTACAGATCCCTTCCAGCTCAGGATATTGTGTGAACATATCCTTTGCTCCTAATTTCACCCCCTTTCTATATTTTTTTTTTGCATCTTATAGTTTGTATCAGAATACTTTTAATAGAGGATTTTTTTTAATATAAAATTCAGAGCAGTTCTGGAATTTTTAAGAGGGAGTGAGGGTACTGTTATTGTGGACTTCTGTACGGTATTTGTGATTAATATGAAAAACCAGAAGGAAGAAGGCTTTGCCTTTTTTTTCAGTGCCTTAATTATTCTTTTTCTTTGTTGTTGTTTCTTTGATAATGCTTCACGTATTGCAACTGAAGTGCTTCAGAATCGTTTTTCTAGTTTACTTTTTAAAAAAATCCATCAAGAACAGCGGGGAGGTCAGATACTGCCCAGCTCAGAACTCTCAGCAGCCATCACTGTGCATGCTGCCATCATGTAAAACAGAAAACTTCATGTGCAAAAGCTCATCCGGCAACAGTGGAAATCACCAGGAACAACCTTATGATTTGTAGTAATAATTAAAAACAATAACAGAAGGAAAACCACTGTAAGATGTCTTCAGAACATACCTGAACAGTGAGCTTACAACAATGGCTGCATTTTAGAAATCAGATAGAATGAAGCTCCATGGCCCATTAAAAAGGAAGGGAAGGACAGGAAAAAGAAACAAGAATGCAAGAAGCTTTGTAGAGTCCTGTGACTGTGGAGAAAAATGAAGACTTGTTTCTGTCTAGTTCAGCTTGGATCATAGTTAGAACTGTAAAGTCTGTATTGTGATAACTCAAATGACTGAAGTGCCAAAATGCCTTTTTGTCAAGCATTGCAAGAAGCATAATAACTGTATTATGAGAACCTCAATCATTTAATTTCATTTTGATACCTTAACTGGGTACTTTGTGGGTTGATAGAGCTTCAAGGAAAGTCCCTGTTCTTTTCCAAGCTGATGATATGAACCTAATGAGCCAAAGAGAGAAGCACTGCACATGTTGACACAGTAGCCAGGATGTGTGCCAACTGTACAGGATGTCTTCTGAACAACATCTAGATACTGAGAAACTTGAAAGTTTTTTTTCCTGCCTCTCCTGCTTTTAACATAGCATTACTGTATTTTTTCACTTCATTTTTATATAACTGTTCTCTGATTGTTGAGGTTGAGTGGCTGTATGGTTTTGTGATGTTTCTCTGTAGTAATCACTGGATGAATGCATTATGAAACACAGTGCTACCTAATTCCTTTCTTGAATGGCTTAGTCTTTAAAACCTGCAAATGCATTTCTTTTTTCATGAAGGATTGAGGAAATGTATTCCACGTGCTCTTGCTCTACTGTTCTATTTTTTGTGACTGCATTTAAAAAAAGTGGTTTAAGTTACTCAGAAACAAGAGATTGTATTCTGAACAGCAAAACTACTTTTAAGTAGGTTTAATCCAATTTTGATGAGGAGTACAACATGAAACCAAAAAAAGAAATACAAATAACCAACACTGCTTACAGGTAGACATCAGGGAGAGTGCAGCGATTAAAACATAGCTTTTAGATATTTAAGAGTAAAATATCAAGAGATGCTGAGTTCCACTAATTCTGATCAATCTGGGGAAAAATTGCTTCTCAGCATCTCAGGAATTTTTTCCCTCATGCGTTTCCTTTGATTCTTGAGAAATATGACGGGATTTCCAGGGGAAGAAATGCTTTCAGTAACAAATGGATTCTGATGATTTTTCTTTACTTTTAGAACTCTTTCTGTGGGGCATGATTTCTTTCCAAAAACACAGCATTGAGGTTTTGATCTGTTCAAAGGGGATTATGGCTTCGAAACAGAACGAAGTACCAAATGTGGCAGGGGGTTGGAACTTGATGATCCTTGAGGTCCCTTCCAGCCCAAACCGTTCTATGATACTTTGTGATTGAAATCCATTCTTGTGCTGGGGATCTGTGCATGCTGAAGGAGACCAACTATTTAGGAAATACTAATCTTAAAGACGCTTTATAATCATCCTTATTAGCATTGCTGTAAACCAAAGTTTAGGTAGTTGTTAGAAACATTTTATCTCAGGTTATTGATGGCATGATTGGCACTGCTTTTAATGCATTTGGAACCCTCCTTCCTTGCTTCCTTTAGAGTGCTTTTGTGTAGCAGGGAAACGTGTATGAACTCTTGAACTGAGGTTCTATTGGGTAAGTACAGACAGACTTAATTTTTCTTTTTTTTTTTCTTTTCTTTTTTTTTTTAAACCAAAGTGAAGCAAAAATCATTGCCAACCTTACTAAGCAAGCCCAGCTATTTAAGATGCCAGTGTTATGGTGCTGGCAGCTGCTTCTCTTTATGTTGACAAATACTTAAAAATGATGTGGTAGCCTTCACTGTCTTGGTCTTAAGATTTAGTTTTGAGTTTAAGCAGGATGTTCCCTTTTGTTCTCTTAGTAATACAAAGTATGTGGTTCTCTTCTTGATTATGCTGCTGACTTCTACACTTTCTGTCATTTGATCACTTTTCTTTCATTGTTACCCAGTTCTGCACAGTGAGATTGTTTCCCCTCTGGATAGGCCAGACGTGGTTAAGGGTTTGAGATGTGTGGTGGTTTGTCCTTGCTTGCTTGCTTTAGGGTTTTGCTTTTATAAATTCATATTTGTTTATTTTTCTTTTGTTTTCATGGTCACTATTAATTCAGTAGCTTGCCCAATTTGAGTGATTCCTCTTGGGTATCGTTATGTGTAAACAGATTTAAGATAGCTGAATGACAGATTATTTACATTCCTGATACTATGTTTCTCAGGACTAAAGATTTCTACACAGAGATCATAGATGAAAGTAAAACTGTAGTACATTGCAACCTATTTTTACTGGAATGTTTGCATTTTTTTGTTCTGACTCATGGGCTTGAATATAAAAATCTCCAGAAAATGCATTAGCAGGTGTGTTCTGCTGGGCTGTTTTGGAATCTCGTTTCTGTGGAATAGCACAGGGATTCCTTGAGCCTCCAGAGCTGCTGTGGTTATACATACAGCCAGCTACTGTTACGCACACGTTATATGTGTAAGCACTACTCTAACACCTTATAAATATACCCAGTCTAAATGCTGTAGAAGCTAAAATACCTCTATGGTAGTTCATTATTGTTGGCGTCTGTAGTGTGTTTCTCATTCAAACCAGTTGCATCTGCAGATACCTGCCACTTCTGGAAATGAGCCAAAGAGCCTAAGATTTGAATGTTCTTCAGCAGTTATTATTTCTTAGTGGTTTTGGTACTTTTCCTATGAGGAAAACCTCGTAAAAATCGGTGTGGATTTAAGTAATAGCATGTGATGGTAACTTAAAAGATATGTTCTGCATTTAAGTGTCCAAGCTTTCATCTTTTGCATTTTATTAATGATTTTTTTCTCTCGATTAGGAGTAAGGAACAAACTATAAAACTCATGCAGCAAAGACTGCATTACAGTAGCGTACTCTAAGCTTTCTGCTTCTCTCTGCATTGCCTGGAATACGTTGTGTGAAACAGTATTTCACTGATCTTTATTTGTGCAGTGTTAGAATCAGTGTTCTGTGATTTATGTACTACTTGTAAGCATAGCTGTTTCTGAATATAACAGGTTCATCTGTTTTTGCCTGCAGATTTTTCTTCCTTTTGAAGAAAGCAAAGCAAAACAAGCAACCAAAAACCGTAACACACAAGCAAAAGAACCCTCGTTATGTGGGATAAAGGCTTTGTTTGTAAGCCTTTGGTCATGCAGCAGGAAGGCCTACTAAACACATTTGTTCTGTGTACTTTCCATGCCCAGTGCTGGCTGCTGTTTGAGATTTACTTCTTTTCACTCATTTTTTCAGAGGAAGTTGACTTCTTTTCTGACCCCCATAAGTAGAAATCCTAGAGAAGTTTATTAAAAAGTTAATTTCAAGACTTAGGGAAATAAGAAGTAGCTGTTCTCTTACAAACTGTGCTCTTCTTTGACTAGCATGGGATTATCTTTTTTTTTTTTTTTTCAGATTTTGAAATCTGAGGCAGGGGGTGTCATTCTGGAAGACTTACTATTTATAGACTGATTTGACATGGTCTTCAAAGTAATAGCTACGCTTCTTGTGACTGATCAGAATTTTCTTCCTGAGCACATAGTAAACAATGGAAGATGTCTGAGGAGCATTTAATGTAAGGTTGTATGCTTCTGAAAACTCCCACATGCTGCCTTTGACTAGTCTTCAAGCAGCCTTGTGGTTCCCAACTCCGTGGGCTTCATCCTGTGGAAGCCTACAGAGATCAGTCTGTGAAGGACTGCTGCCCCTTGGTTGTTTGCTGGTGCTGAAATCATTCCAACTGCATCCTTTTGTCACTGTCAATACAAGAGCATCCAGCAGAAGCACCTGGAATAAGAGTAAGGCAGGTTCTCCTGGTGCAGTGCAATGCTTCTAAAGGACATACTGTTTTTTTTTTTCTCCTCCCCATTTGCTTGATATTTCTCTTAATTATGAGGCCATTGTTCTGTGTTTCTGTCTTGGAGACTTCTTGACAAGGACTACAGTTGTTGTACTCTGAACTGTGCATTTGTATTCTTGATTCTGTTTTAAGGATAGGAGCTCAGCAGTGGGCCTCTCATGGTCACTCTTTGCACAAACTGTGCAGGTCCCAGGGGGGTCTCCTGCAGCTGCTATGTTAGCACAAATCCTGTTGGAAAGCATTTCTTCTCAGCAAGTGGAGTTATTAGAACTTTTTCTTTCAGACAGCGTTCTGTCTTTGTGCTGGTGCACGTGGTCATGTTTGCAAATTTGAACATGTCTGTTTCGTGATGCAAGGTATCTATTTCAAGACATCGGAGTTAGCTAGGCTCTTTGGTGCCCATCTTTTGTTCTTTTGAGACTGGCAATAGAGTTAGCACATTTTCATTAGCCTCACTTGTGAGGATTCTAAGCTGTCTTTGAAATATGCACTATATTAGCTTTTTGTGACTTTCTAAATAGCATCCAACTCTTAGTTACAATGCATCTCTCGTAGTTAACACAAGAAGTATAGTGGAACCACTTCTTCTTTGTTATTACTGTTAATATATCCTCACAGAGGTTTATATAATGCAAAGCAGAGGCAGAAAATCAAGCACTAGGCTGGTTCTTTCTCTGCTAGTCAGGATTTGTTAGCAGCCATCTCTGTGCTGATATAATTGTCCTGTTCCTGTTTCTGGGGCTACTAAGACACCTCTTCATGTTCTTCGTACTGCATGACGGTATGCTCACTGCATGTCACCAAGTGTGGGAGTGCACTGTGTTATATTAAATCAGCTGATTCTGGTGGTCTGTGATCACACAGTTTAATTCTGACATTCAAGAGAGCAACCACAGCGTGCTGTGAAATGATTTCCCCAGTCACACTATGTCTTTGTCATACATGAGGACTGTGTGATGACAGTTTCTGTTGAATTTTTGTCTTTCTTTTCTGCCGTGTAAGTAAGGTGTACAAGTAAATAGTTTTTCTATAGCAGAAGCCTCGCTACATGTTCTTTTCTGCATTTACTTTAATGGGAATAGTCTTAACTCAGAGCCTACTCAACAAACCTAGGGTTTCAACAGATGCAGCATTTGCATGTTCTCTAGCTCTTGGGAGTGGGTGTGATTAAATTTCTTTTGCTTGATTTCAACTTAGAGCAACTTCTAATCAATGAACAGCACACAGAATGCCCTTTCAGGTTGGTGGGATTGCAAGCAAGATTTTGTCATTGACAGAAGCTCAGTTTACAGTATTTTATACCCAGATTGATTATTTTTGATATGTACAGTTCCCTGCCTGCACATTGTGGGATCATCAGCTCAATGTCTTGAGGACCTTGAAGTCATTGCAGTGCACGCTGTGGTTTCACACGCTGTCAGCTGTTCCGCTGCAGTGCAGTGTGTAGGATTATCATGTTCTGCTTAGAGCAACTGGGAAGGAGGTAACTATAGTAGCTAGCTACTTTACTGCACCAGCAGCCGTAAAGTGGTTCTCTGCTTATTATAAAAGTCCAAGTTGAATTCCACTGGTAAGAACTGCATTTGGGATTTGTCTAATAATAAAGAATGTTTATAAGTCCCCTCTGTTCTGTGCCAGCACAGCTGCTGACCTGGAGAAAACTTGTGCTGTTCTCTGAAAGTCTACTTCACCACTCTTGTCTGCACAGTCTCTTGTTCAATGTCTTCTGGGGGAGCATAAGCTGAGTTTTCATGTGTGGCTTCTGAATTCTTGCATATGTATTAATTCATCACAGGCAGCCTGTCAGGAGTGCCTCAGCCAGTCCTGGTCCACTGCACTGTTATCTTTAATACTAGTGAGATGCAGTGTCTCTTTTCTTGAATGCCATTCTGAATAAAAGTACATCTGCAGGGCTGTCAGCTACCTCTGAAAGTTTTGGGGGTTTTTTCAGACTCAGTTTGCAGGGAAATTGCTTCTTGGGCTATTTTAAAGATGAAATGAATGTTATCTGATGCAGCTTTCTCCTTATTTTCCATTATGAGAACCTCCTAGAAATAGTGAAGACCTGCTCCATTTCTTCTCATCAACTGCTGTTTTTTTCCATTTCCTCTCTCAGCCTGTCTTTGTTAGGGAAGGTGCTCCAGCCCTCTGATGATCTTCATGGCCCTCCTTTAAGAGCTGCTTCAACAGCTTGATGTCTCCCTTGTGTTGGGACCCACAGAACTGGATACAGAACTCCAGGTGGGGTCTCACAAGAATAGAGGGGCAGAATCACCTCCTTTGACCTGCTGATCACACTTCTCTTGTTGCAACCCAGGATACGGTTGGCCTTCTGGGCTGCAAGTCCATATTGCCAGCTCATGTTGAATCTTTTGCCAGTTGACACTCCCACATCCTTTTCCGCAGGGCTGCTCTCAAGCCGTTCTCCACCCAGCCTGTATCTGTGCTTGGGATTGCCTGGACCCAAGATGCAGGACCTTGCACTTGGCCTTGTTGAACTTCATGAAGTCGGCATGGGCCCAGCTCTCCAGCCTGTCCAGGTCCCTCTGGACAGCATCCCTTCCCTCTAGCCCGTCATGTGCACCACAGTGCTTGGTGTCATCTGCAGAGTTGCTGAGAGTACGCTCGATCCCACTGTCCGCATTGCCTACAAAGATGTTAAATAACACTGGCCTCTGAGGAATGCCACTCGTCACCGGTTTGATAATCATCTTACTGTATCTAACTTAATCTGTACTGTGTGCAAAAAAAACTCAAGGAATTGGTTTGTCTGAATTTATTGAAGAAAAAAAGCACAATTTCTTAAGCATGCTTTTGTGCTGGTTTGATTTCCTCATTTTGGAAGGATGTTTATCAGCTTGCTTTTCTCTTTGTTTGTCTGGTAATGCAAAACTTAAGTTTATTTGCTTACCTGAGTATAAACGGGGACCTCGAGCCCTGTTTCTGCATCACTGAACTTGATATCAGCTTTTATGAAACATAAGTAGTTGCATCACTAGATGAGATTTAACACTGATTTTTGCTATTGTATAGACCATGAGTTTCAAAACAATTTTCATTTAATCTTGTTGCAAGGTATTGCAGTTCTCTTTCTGACGGTGGGTATTTCTTCAGTGTCTTTACAACAAAGGGAATTAAGAAGTATCTCTACTGCAGTTGTTTTTCTTCTGCTTGCTCAAATTATTGGGAACTGTGAAGAGTAGCACAGAAACTGCTGTTTTTGTGTAGATGAGCTGCAGAAGTAAGTTAGAAATCTATTTCTTATATTTGCATCCTTGTATTAAGCTAGCCTTCAATTGAGCACTCCAAACCCTGGCAGCGTAATGAGATTCTGTACTTTGTCACTTTAGGAATCAAAATCTCCACTAAGAATTTACCTAGTTACATAGTAGTTAGTAAAGCAGGACTATAGAATCAATGTTTAAATAGCAGGTTTGATATTTTTACAATATCCATATGGCTTCTGCTTCCTGTTGATGTTTATTTATGTTGAGTTGTTGCCCTTCAGTATTCAAGGGATATTAGTCTCTTTACAATGTTAGAACTTTATAAGACAAGTTTTGATTTTTTTAATTATTATTTTTTTTACTTGTGGGGGTTTATATAAACTTCCTAAACCTGCAGGATTGGAGTGATGGTGCTTTTATGTTCAGTGACCACTTCACTGAATTGTGAAGATTGAAAGTTACAGTAGAGCATTGAAGTAGCATTAAAACAAACATGACAGGGCCTCTAGTCCTGCTAGGAAGCAGAGGTAAATGAACACATCTAACAGCTGAAGAGCATGGAAGTCCTTAGTGATTCTTTCCATGTGAAGTAAGCAGTTTACTCTGTTTCACGCGCACAGAATGTTTTGTTGAACTGCTTTCTTTCCTGTTTGTCACAAGCTCAATATTTTCCAGTCAAAGGAATAAACTCATTAGTGGACTTTTCAGCTCTGAGGGGAAAAAAAAAAAAGTGCAAGAGATTAATTTAAAACATATAAAACTCCTGGATTGTCTCCTTACTAATTTAGTCATCATAAAAGCAGAAAGCTGCTCAGTTTGTGTCATCCCCTGCATTAACTTCCTAGAACTTAAGGTATATGTGATATTTTTTTGTTCTTGCCCATTTTCCTTGAATTCCTTTTCCATATGTTCTTTATTTCTGTAAATTGATTCAGACAGGTTCTGATGTAGTATAACAAAAACATTTTATGTAAGGAATTTATTTGCTGTTTTCTAGTTTTATGGGTGTGCTATTTGAATTATTTGCAGAAAGTACAAGGTACCTGATAAATATGTGGCTGACTATTGTAATTTATGTGAGGATTATAAACTTCAGTATTTTATATGGATTAGCAGTAATTCATGATGATGGTTAATTTTGTAAGATGCAAGGTTAAAATATCAGTGGGGAAAAAAATTGCAAACTCAGATTTTCAGTAGTTTTTCCTATAAAAATTAAAATGGTGCTGTGGTGCACCGGCAGCCAGCTGTGACTGAAAACCCAGTCAGTGTTCAGAAATAAGTTTTCCATGTTCTGTCTGGACAGATAGAAAGAAATTGCTACCAGAGCTCTGTCCTCTGTCTCTGCGTGCTATGGGATGAGTCACTTTGTTTCCAGAGTGCATGAACAAAGTGTTTGCTCTGAAAGGAAGTATGAGATGGTGCTGGATGTTTAAGTGAATATTCCATGTAGGCTCACTTCCTCCTTTAATAATGGGTATTTTTAGTGCAAAGAGTGTAGAGAACTGAATGAAATGTTTTATGTTCTTAGTGCTCTGCTGGCACACACCAGTAGCTCATGCAGAGCGTAGAACTGTCCTTGCTGAGGTCAGCTGTGATGTGCTTGTGCAAAACCAAACTGCAGTGTAGGTAAAGCAAAGTATACTGGTTTATAGCATTTTGGTAATGTTTTCATAGTGTAGGTATTGCCTTAATCAGTTTTCTACCTAGAAGTAGAATGCATTAAGTCAGCATAGTGCACATTTCACAGAATTAGTGGAGTTGGAAGGGACGCATCTAATCCACCTCCCTGCTAAAGTAGGTTCTCTACGGTATGTCACACAGGAAAGTGTCCAGATGGGTTTTGAACATCTGGGGAAGGAAGGCCCCACAGTCTCTGTGGTTTGTCACCCACTCAGTAAAGAAGTTCTTATGTTTGTATGGAACTTCCTGTGTTCCGGTTTGTGCCCACTGCCCCTTGTCCTGCTGCTGGCTACCACTGAGAAGAGCTTCATTCCATCTACTTGACTCCTCTTTAGATTTTTGTAAGCATTAATAAAATTCCCTATTGATCTTCTGCAGGCTGAGCAGTCTCTTCCCTTGTATGGGAGATATTCCAGGCCCCTCATTGTTTCTGTAGCCTTCCACTGGACTTTCTTCGGTAGTTATGTTCTTCTTGAACTGAGGAGCCCAGAACTGGACATGGAGCAGGACATGCCAGATGTGGCCTCACCAGGGTGGAGTAGAAGGGGAAGACTGTCTCCCTCAACTTGATGGCCATGCTCTTTTTAATGCACCTTGAGGATACCGTTGGCCTTCTTGGCCACAAGGGCACAATTCTAACTCATATCCACCAGGACACCCAGGTCCTTCTCTGTGGAGCTCCTTTCCAGCAGGTAAACCCCCTAGCCTGTACTGATGCTTGCAGTTATACCTTCCTAGGCTCTACATTTGCTGTTGTTGAACCTCTTAAGGTTCTTCTCTGTCCAACTCTCCAGTCTGTCCATGTCCCTCAGCACAGCTTTCTGATGTGTCAGCCACTCCTCCCAACTTCATACCATGGGCAAACTTGCTGAGGTGAATTCTGTCCTTTCATCTAGGCCATTGATGAAAATGTTGAACAAGGCTGGGCCCATTATTGACCCTTGGAGAGCACCACTAGCTGAAGATGAACTAGACTCTGTACTGCTGATAACAGCCCTCTGAGCTGTACCAGTCAGCCAGTTCTTAATCCACCTTCCTGTCCATTCATCTAATCCCACACTTCCCAAGCTTACCTGATATGAAAGGCAGTGTCAGACACCTTGACGTCGAGGTGTAGACGTCATCTACTGCTCTCCCCTCATCTACCCAGCCAGTTGTCAAATTTTCCTGTGCTTGGATTTTCTATTTCAATAACCTTTTTCTAGTGGATGTGGGTTTTTTTCTTCGTAATTTTTCCTGTTTGTGGATGAGCAGGATTGGCTTTGGCAGCTACTGGGGTAGATGGGTCTTAACCAGTTCTGCATGTTTCTCTTTGCACTTGATGAACAAACATGCCATTTTGGAAGAAATATATGTTTTTAATGGAGTGTAGATGTGTATAGTTTATTGCACTTATTTTTGATAATTTTGCTTTTTTTTTTTCCATTATTTTGTAAATATCTTTCTGTTACTGTAGTAGAGCACAGTAGACCAATTAGATTTGCTGTTTTAAATGAGCTGCTGGAATCTTGCACAAATATGAGAAAGCATAGAGAGACTGGTAGCTTTTTGTTCTTCAGAAGCAAATACTCTTCTCCAGATCTTGTGATTAAGTAGGATTTAAAAAGTAAAAATACAAATCAGTGAATTGCTCCACTCCTTCCTGAGGGACTCAACTGAGTAATGAGTCCGTGGCAGCTGTTTAAAGGCAGCTGTTTAAATTCTTCCATCTGAAGGCATGTGGTCATTTTCCCCCTTCCCACCCTTTTCCTATCTGTCTTTCTAGGTGCACAGAAATGATCAGTCTCAACTGACAGCTTGTTTATATTTCGTTTTGAAGCTGTGGGGATTTCGGTGTTGTTTTAAATGAGGTTAGGCTTAGCCTGAATGTTATTAGGAGCAGGTGAGAGGTATGTTGAAAAACAGTGGGTTTTGTGAATCTCTCTGAAGATGACATTTTAGACCATCATACATTAAATAGCATATTTTTCCTTTTGTCAAAGTATTTCTTTCATCAGATGACCACAAGAAATTGTATGTATAGACGTGAATGGGCAGTAAGGAATAATAAGCAAATGTTGTAATATGTTTCAGGATAGAGATGATTATTTACCTGAGTGTAGAAGAATGAATAAGGGAGACAGGCAACTCTGCAGAAGGGTTGGAAGTGCTCTGTGGTTGCTGCTGGTATGATGTGTCTGTTGAAAAAGTGATACAAAACAGATGCATGTATCTTCAGGTTACATATGGTACAATAGCTGCCTTCTTTGATTTTCATTTTTCCTAATGGGAGCTCTTCCTACTATCAAATATGTGACTTTCTTGAAAGTCATTTTGAGTTCATTGAAAGACAGACACTGCTATCTGGAGTCGTAATGGTGCTCACTGTAAGAGCTAGTGGAAGATTTTGGGATCTAACATTTGATTTTTTCTTCTTTTGGCCCATTGTACATAAGCTGGATTCAAACTTGGAACTTCTTGCTTTATATCCTTACATCAAAGATCAGTGAAACTAGTAAATTATCTATAAATTGTAAAAATGAATTCAACCGCCAGTTGGCCCTAAAATAATCTTTGTGGATATGCCTTGCAATTGGAAAGTATTGTGTTCAAGTGTGAGTGGCCTCCATGTCCAGAGAGAAGTGCATGTATTTTTCTGAACAGTAAGTGCAACCATTTTCTGTAGCCATTGGTTTTAATCAGACTAAATTTTAATTTGGCAAACAGCAGTTTTTAATAGGTAGGATGAGCTTGTTAAAATTCAAAACATTATGTTGTATGTAGTCTTATGTTGCAATAATACTGAATTATTTGTGTGTCTTAATACAACTTTGTTTATTTTTTACTTTAGGAGAATGACATCTTCCTGGGCTGGGAAAAGGGAGCTTACAAAAAATGGGGAAAGAGTAAGAAAAAGTGTTCTGATCTAACACTAGAGGAAATGAAAAAACAGGCTGCTGTCCAGTGTCTTCGCTCTGCTTCTGATGAAGTAAGTGCAGATTATTTAATAGGTTCTTAATACTTTACACTCTTCTTTGAGTTAGCTGAGGATGTCTAGTCTTCTACTTTGTGCCTTCTTGAGAAGCAGTATCCCCATGAGTTCTGAGTGTTCTTGTTTTCCTTTGGGAAATTATAAAACCTTTGTTTGGCAGCAGGATCTCACAAAAGATTCTATGCTATGTAGTGTTACATTTTCTTTCCTTTCTGCAAACCCTTACCTGTTATTGTCAAGGACAGTTGCAGTGCACCAATTTGTGTTGAAATTGCCCCGGAGCTTTGCATAAGGCTGAAATCCTAAGTTTACTTTGTGTTGGAGTCCATGTGAGCAGCAAGGAGCAGAGTGTTTGGGCAGAAGGTCATCTTGCTTTGTGCAAGGTGCAATTTCTGCAATCCAGAATTGCTAAATAAAGTAGCAAACATTCATTTTCTAGATCACGTCATTAAGTGGAAGTGGAGTTGAAGCCTGCTAACTGGAGAAGGTGAGGAGGGGTGAAGGCAACACTTGAAGGAAGGATACCCAAGGCAGTAGGCATCATGTTGCTCAATGGAGAAGTGGACAAAGGGGGAGAGTATAGAATGAAATATTAAAATAAATAAAAATTTGTAGCATAGGTCAGTGAAAGCTCTTAGGAGTGATCTTTCACACAACAGAGATCAGAAAGGCTGATTACAAGAACGACAAATACTTACATTTCTCTCAGCAGGAAGAGAAGTTCTCCCCTCACCTTTGCAGCCTGGTTGTTATTGCTCTGAACAACTTCACAGTCTGTAATTGCCCAAGTATTTGTGTGGCTGTGTGAACAGCATGATGAGGAAAGTAAACCATTACTCTGAGATGATTGATGTGTGTGGTTATTACCTGTCTATTGCTCCATCTTCAGCAACATTCCTATCTTACTGTCTTACTGTTTATGAAGCTGAGTATTTATTCAATTACTAAAGTGTTAATTGACTAACTGGAGAGTTTCCAAACTCACATCTTCTTGTTACAATCTGAACAAAGTGTTGCAAAGTATAATTTTGATGGTAACTTACTCTGCTCTCATAGTTACAGAACACTGATGTTAATGTAAATAGGAAGTACAAAGAAATAATTTCAAGAAATCTTGCCTTTTTGGTGGTATGGCTGTATACTCAGGAACAACAAAACCTAATATGCCTGTATACTGCAGGAATACCAAGGGTTGATCTTTAGCATTAAGAATGATTCTCTTTAAGCCTCATAGCAAATGAAAATGAAGAAGCACCACTTAGCTAAATCAGTATTGAGACAGGGAGTTGAGGAGAGTGAGATAGATTTATTATTAATCCCTGTTCTGCCTTCACTTGAAAGTTTGTATCGTCTAGAACTGATGAAGAAGGGGAGAAGCCCTTTCAACTAGAGTTACAGAGGAGTGGAAAGATGTGTGGTCTCAAAGGCTGAACAAGTAACTTGTTCCTTTGAATCCTGCCACTTTGTAAGATTTTACTGTTCAACAGGAAGCTATAATCTGTCACTTGTCTGTGTTTTGTGGGGGCTGTTTTGACTTCTGTTGCTTGCCTAGGCAGTTAAGCTTGCTCATCTGTTGTCTTTAACAAAACTGTGGGATATGTTATTTTTTTCTCATATTTTCATACAGAATTGAACCTTTCAACCTTTTTCAAGGTTTGAACCTGTTGCTTAATGCTGTTTTGTAGGTAGTGTAGATTGGCACTGTACAAGAGAGAAACTTTTTTTTTGTACACTAGGGATGGGAGAGGGAGATAATCCTGCTTAAATGAGCGCAGTTTTAAAAAAAATGTGCTTGAAAAGCAGAAACATTTCCTCTGTTGGGTGGTGTTTATGTGTATCTCAATGTGATAATTTGACAGAAGACTTAGTATGTGGGCATTGTTTCAGTGTACAAGGAATACCATTTCTCTTGAGTCATTATGGCTGCTCTGTGCAATGTTTGTGATCTCTTCTCTACAAACAGATGAAAATACTTAGTAGTGTGTGTAAGAAGCCTCGAGCTATTTAAGGCAGTAATTTACGTGTTATAACTTTGTTTCATTACCCTGAGGTGGACTTTGGGGTTTTATGTGCAATGACATTGAGAGGATTTGTCTGTTACATTTCAGGTTCACTCACAATACTTACTTTGTGTGACCAACTTTAGGAGCACTAATTCAGATAACTTAGCTTTGATCTTCATGTTTAATTATTTAAAATTGTAGCGCGTTGAGAAATGGCTGCTGATATATCTCTCCCCTTCACCAATAATCAAAGGCCTTAAATTTGGGTGACCATTTAAAGAAGATACTGTCTGGTGCTTAATGGGGAGAAGAAATAATAAAATAAATGAGATGAAAAATGGCTTGGTGTAAGTAAGCACTTTTGTCTCATAGTTGAAATAAGGTTTTTATGAAAATTTGTCTTTCATGGGCTTCCATTTTCATGGTATTCATTCTTAGGGAGTGCTTAGTTTGGCAACTTAGTTTTGTTACTGTTAGAATTCAGTATTGTGTTTCATTAATAGCAAAACAATGTTGAGGAGCATTAGCCTGGGCCAGAAATCCAGGATTCTGGTTATAATGCTGTGGTGCAGAAGACAAGCATCTGACTTGTAGTGTGGTGTCTATTTCTGGAGCACTCCAGGTTACACAGTTGGTGACATGTCAGGGAGGCTGGCTGCGGCGTCACTGTCTCACTGTGGCCAACTGTATTGTGGACTAAGTACATTTGTTTGTGGGAGAAGACCTGATTTAACAGAAGGACGCAAACATTTTACGTCTCTGTGTTCTGAGGATGGTATTTTTTTGTGTGACAAACATTTTGATGTCTCAGGTTGTCAGTAGGTTTTTGTGTCTTTGGCTGCAGACCATCCTGATGCAATTAGAAGCAGTTAAGTGCATCACAGCTCACCACAGAACAAAGACAGGAAGATGGTGAGAAGGAGTAAGACAAATATTTCAGTGTAGTCATCAGTTGTATTGTAACTGCAGTTCTGAAGTTTATTTTTTCCTAAGTATTTGAATGGAGCATATAAAGCAGGTCAAAAAGACACGGTGAAGAATTGTTCAAATTCTAAAAAGCTCATTAGTTACTGACCTTGCATAGAGCTTTTATTTTCTTATTCTGCTGAAATTGAAGAATAATTTTAAAGCACTGGTTTGCAGTTAGCTGGCAAAGTAAGAGAACCCATTCTAATTAAACATTGGGTTGGGAAAAAAACAAACAAAAAACCCCAAACTGTCAGGACTAGAGAATGTGTATGAAAAATTCCTTGTTCTGATCAAAGACATCTCAAAAGTACTGCCTCAAATTTTAAGTAAAGACAGCGTTTTCTGACATTATTTAATGACTTATTTTGTCTGGTTCACCTCAAAGCACAGCTTGTTCAGGTATAGTTTCTGAGATACTTCAATGCTTTTGAGCCTCCTAATTCTGAAAGTTGGTAAATTATTTTGAATTTGACTAAAGAAACTTTAGCAGCAGGACAGACAATGCACTATCTTTGATTCCCCAAAGTTCAGGCAAAAAAAAAAAGTAAACGTAATGGAGAAACTCATCTGTGTTGAATTTTTGCAATGTGGAATCTGTAAGAATGGAAGTCTTGTTTACTTTTTGGAAACTGATACTTATGACTTTTCAGTCATTTTTTTTCATACTGATGGTATCAGTATTATCACTTCAGTTGCATGTCTGTTTGGCAAAATCCAAGCCCCATTACCTTCTAACTGGCTGGTTTTCTGCCCACGGCTGATTTGCTCAGTACAGCAGGTTTCAGCTGTGTTATTGAAGCTCCTGGATCATACAGCTCTTTCACTGAACACTTGTAGTGTTGCATGTGAAATTCTGCCCCAAGATGGTGCTAGAGTTTTAATTCGCATAATCGGTGGCTCTGTTTTCTGAACTGTTTGAGGATACAAGAAGGTGTGGGCATGGTGCTGTTGGGAGCCTTGGATTTCCTTTGAATTATGAGAGAGAAATATGACTTTTCTGATATCTGTATTATCAGCACTTAGAAGACCATGTTATCTCTGAGACAGAGTTATCCTCGATTGTTTTTTTTTCTGTTGTTTTTCCCCCTTATTTGTGTTTAACTCTGAATTTTCTTTCTTTTTAAATGCTGACATGCACAAAATGTGCATTGTTCTTTCTTGTATGTCCTAGCTAGCTCAGTAGTAAGCGTTTCTCTGTGTCTGAGAAAGATGGTGGTTGCATTTTTTTTTTCCAGGTAACCCAGAAATACTTCTCAGCATCAGAGAAAATAATCTTCCTTTTGGGTAATGCCATTGGCCTTCTGCAGAGGCATGTAATATCTATCTTTAGAACACGTGGTATTATTTACAAAAGGATTTTAGAATCAGTCAAGATGTTAAAAAGAATTTTAGAATAATGAGTGTTTTTGAAAAATGAAACTGATCTAGAACTGATGTCACTCAGCTTCTTCTGTGAGAGAGCACCACACAACTTTTATTTCCAACTTGTCATTGTTTTTCTAGAATAATTTAATTTGTATTGGTTTAAAGGAGTTTGTATTGGCTCTGTATCACCAAATCCATTGGCTTCAAAACATGCCTGTTTTTTTTTTTTCTTTTTCACTCTTTTCTTGTGTAAAGCTGTGTTATGTTGGATTTGGCAAAGTGTATTAATCCATATTTTATAACTACAGCTACTGTGTTAAGATGAATTAAATTTGTCTTGCTGAAGTAACTCGGTAAATTAATTATAATAAATCAATTCCTTTTTCATTATGATTTTTGCAGTCCAGGAGATTATATTGTTAGCATGCCATCAGCTTTGACAAATATTAAGGCTGCTACCCCAAGTATAATAGTTACTCACATGGCAGTTCATAGAAGTTTCAATTACTAAAATGCTTTTCCATGACTGGAGAAAACGTGCTTTTAAGAATTTCTCCTGTTTCATTGATGAGACAAAAAAGAATATTTCAGCATCTGATAGCTTAAGTGCTCTGATTAAGTAAATTCCCTCAGCAGTTCTGCTTACAGGAACAACAAACATATTGTGGCTTTGAAGTCAGCATATTTGTTTATTAGCAATTAATAATAACCAAGAAGAATATTTTTTTAGAGGCAAATTATTCATTCTCAGGGAGATAAAATTTATATCAGTGTAGCCCATTGTAGAGTTAAGAAGATACAGCAGCTAGAATGTAGGCACTACATAATTAAGTAAAATAGCAGAGGTCAGTTAAGCTGCCCTGGTAACATACATTCGGGGATGCTGCGTTCGTTTTAACTTCGTTTGAGCTGATAGTTGACTTCATATCTGGAATGACTAAATAATGGATGCTGTGATTTCTGTTTCTTTCTCAGAATATGGTATGTGAAGTGATGAATAATAGTTCCGAATCTTAATCCTGATTCTAGATATGATTTACCTTTCTTATTGCTGTCATAGTGCAGAAGACGAGATGAAGAGAGTTGCAAGCATTTTATTTCCTGTTGGAGAGCCATTGCTCTTGTATCATTTGAAATTTGATTATTTTTTAATATTATCTTTTTGGCTGCTGAATGAAGTCAGCTATTCCAAGGTAACACAGCTGCTGAAGATTATTCAGATCAGGTATTCACGAGCCCCAGAAGAGAAGTTTATTTAATGGTTTGTTGGATGTTTGGTGGTTTGGTTTTTTTGTTGTTGTTTTTTTTATTTTTGACTGGTCCAGCATCCCTGCTGTAAAGATGTTTGTTGTTCATGTTTTATTTATGCGTGTTCAAGGCAGTGCTCAGTTGGCCAGATTCATTTAGTCTTTCTGTCCTTTTCTTCATAGATAATGCTTTTTCCTTGTTTTTTTTCACTTGTTTTGGTTTTAGACTTTGCAGAGCTGCTCTCCATACTGCACAGTGCTCCACTGATTTTTGGGTACCTGTTTTTACAGGAGTGTCCTGCTTCCCCACACAGCTGTGTTGTTTTGAAGAGTGATTCAAGTGATGCAGGACATCAAGCACAGGTGGAAGGAGCACATATCTGAATTGATCCATGAATTCAAGTAATAGACTTAAAGACACAGTGGAGATAAATGGAGCATTCCTAACATAGATAAAAAGTGGATCCAACAGTTTTGAGCATAAGTGGAAATTCCTCCAAGCTGTTATCGAGGGAAGCAGTAAATTATCCCTCATGTATACGTAATAAAATTTTTAATCTCAAAAACAGATGAACTATGGCAGTTAATGGAGGAAATTCTAGTGGAAATCTCAGGAGTTGTGGAGGCAGTCGGGATATTTGGTTTTAGTTCCCACTTCTTGTGTGGAGCACCTTTGACCATAGATAGGGGCAAGTTAGTCTGCTCCCATCCTGCAGTTCTTACAGTTGCTTTGTATTGAATGTTGATTTAAGAAAGGCATGTTGGTAATTTTTTTTCACAGACTTTTACCAAAAAAAAAAACCAACAAACCAACAATCTCAGACATGTATAGCTGTATTTGATGTATCAGAATTTTAGAGAACAGAAACTTAGACGTTACCTCGTTCTTTTCATTCTACAAAACAGAGAAATAGATGTGAAATTGCGGTGAATCACATTTTGTGCCTTATGCAGTTCACGTGGCTTAACAGCTGATTCATATGGAATAGCTGCCTAATCCTGCACTTGGTGACAGGCTGCGTGCCAAGAAAACAGTCGTGGTGCACTAGGATCAAAGGGCGGTGTCTGTGTGGAGGGCTGGCGGCCTGGCGAAGGAATGATTTGAAAGTATCTGTTGATTAACCTTAATGTTGGGATTGTTTGAACTGGTATTCTGTGAGAGAAGCGTCAGTATTCTGCTCAGGGGTTTGGAGCAGATCTCCACAGGTCCTTTCCAACCCCACGCAATTCTGTGGGACTGAAACACGGAAATGTGGAAGTAAAATGAGAACTTGTTTCAGAAGTGTAAGCTAGAAAGCTCTCCAAATATCTAAGAGAAAGTTAGTGATGGCTTTGGTTACTAAGGTAAACTGAAATATAAAGCTTCTGAAAAAGCTTCAAGATGAACAAGGAACTTTCCTCGTACCTTTCAGGCCTCAGATAACATGCCATGTTAAGTACATTCAGAGCACACAATTCAGAACTTCAGGAAGGTATTAACTTATTAGACCAGAAGGGAGAGGGGAAAAAAAAAGAGAAACTGTAACACTACAGTCTTGAGTTTTATAATCAGAATTTCTGTTTCTGCAGTTGTGTTATGGTGCATCGGGCTTGAAAAGCTAGTTCTAATATTGGATACAACTCTTCTTTTTCTTTGATACGTTTTCCTTTTCTCTGTTCAGAATTTTTTGCATGTTAATTATGTACAGATTTACAGAGCAGCGTATGTGTTTGCATGGCATTCTTTGGATCGAAGTATGCAAGGCATACCTAAACATCATTACTGGAAGATGAAAGGGGCTCCAGAAGCAGTGGAAAAGCAGAATTTTGCTAGCCTGTGCTGTCCTCGGTTTCGTAGGAGAATTGACATGAAATCATTGTGTCTGTCTGTGCTCAAATTTAGGGAAAAATTAACTACTCAATCTTCTGGATGATGACCCGCTGGTGCTTGTTTGCAGTGCTCAGAAGTCCACTAGCTGAGGTAAAGGTCAGCCAGAATTAAAGTGGCAGGGCCTGGTGTGTGAGTGCTTCCTGAAAGCTCTCAGAACACAGGAGCTGTGTCCACGCAGACAGCAGTTTTTAGTGGACTTGAATTTTATATGCATAATGTTGCTTTCTTTCCATAGTTGCAATTAAACTGAATATTTTAAATGCATATAAGTATTTCTGAAGTGATTAAGTGTAAGGATTTAGTCTCCCTTGGAAACGTTTTCTGCAGCTATACGGAACTGTGGACAAACTTTCAGAAGCATTTGAGTTGCTGTAAGCTGCTGTCATAACTTGCCCTCTTTTGGACTGTTCCATTTGAAAAGTAGAGCATGTGAAAAGATCTTGCAGTTCTTATCATTATGGAAATATATTTGTATGGATGTGTGTGTATACGTGCATGTATACAGTATTTGATATATGTATAAATACATTTATATTTACATATAACATGTGTGAGCTTTGCTTTTGTGTTTTCTCAATGACTCTCTTTCCGTGTTATGCAGAGCTGCATTTATTTGGCTTTGAATGGAGTCAGTTTGGTCAGTAAGCAAGGCTGGTGAGTAGCGAGAGCCCTCTTAACTTGAGCAGTCAGATTGACTGTTCTTTAGCATGCTGGGTGAGTTCAGAAGCTTAATTTATCTATTAGCACAGTCATTCCTGTGCCAGTAATTTAAGACTTCTCCTTTATGTAATCCTTCCCTTGCTTCAGCCAGCTGATGAAAAGCCAAAAAAGCACAACTTTCAATGGAACTGGCTGTAAGTTAAAGCAGTGGAATGAAATTGAAGGATATTGGAAACACTGGAATAAAATGTTTGATGTGGAGGAAGATTTGATATGGAATTGTGAATTAAAAGAAATGATACCTTATCTTCTGTCGTTCAAGCGAGAGAAATGGGTTAGTAGAAATCCGGGTCAGTAGTTTAAATAATCTTTGAGATGATGCTAAGATGTAAGTCTTCCATGTTGCAATTACAAAAGCAGTCCTAATTAAGTGCTAAGACTTCCATATTGGAAAGTACTTTCAAGGCAGTCTGATATTTGTACTATTTGGAGACTTTTACATTTGAACCTAATCAAAGCCCTGTAGGCAGGTCACTCAGGATCCTGGCATGCCCTGCTTTCTGGCAGTGGGATTGCTGCTTCTGCTGCACATTTACATAAACAAAAGTTTCAATAACTAAATCGCATATTCCAACAAGAACATGATCAGAGAGAAGATAGCTACTGAGGCATTCATACAGTGCCTGCAGCCTGTTTTTACATACTGCAGTAAGAGGTTGAGTAAGTGGTCCCTGGAGACTTGGCATTCTGCACAGTTGTTGGGTTTTTTTTCCCTTTAAACCTAGCACTAGCTGCATGGGAGTGCTATGCAGGGCATCATGCAGCGTGTCAGCTGACCCGCGTATTAGTTTCATGGTACGGGAGGAAATGAAGTGTTTGATTCCAAAAGTTTTCCCTTCTTCGGCGCAATGGTGAGCATTTTGTTGCTGTTTCGGGTTGGTTTTCTGCTTGTTTGTTTTGACGTGCTTGTACAGGTGCAGTTCTTTGAGTGTTTGCTGCAGGTGCCGGTTCGGTGAGGCAGTTCTGAGAGCTAAGTGAGAACAAGGCCAGCTCCTCCTCTGTTGCCCTTTTGAAGGGAGGAAGGGGGGGGTCAAAAGAGGTAGAGGTATAAATTGACAATTCTTACTGCTACAAAGGTTTGTCCCTTTTACTGCTCTGCTTGGCAGTTTCTAAAGAACAGAGTATATGTTAGTAATTGTACTGATGTAGGAGACACCTTCTGATGTTTAATATTGCTAAGTCATCCTCAGTTAAGTACACAGCATAAAGTTTCATATTTAGCACTTCAGTGCAGCAGTGCCAGTAGGAACAGAAAATTGCTTTCTCACTTGACTGCAAATAATTAAAATTTAGAGGTTAGTGTGTAAGTCGTGGTTTCAGTATATGATTTTTCAAGTGCACGTTTCTGATGCTGGGTTAAACAGGCTGGCTCACTGTATAATTCAGTATTTCCTTTCTCATCAAGTTTACTTGTGCTTTAATGTCATATATTCAGAATTAGCAATTTCTAGCCAGTAGGCAGGAGAAAGGAGAAGCTCTTGGGATGTGGAAAAACAAAATCTGCCTCCATAGTGACACAGCAAATCTTAAACTTTCAGTGCATTTTTTTTCTACCTTGACATTGATTCATGTTACCTTTGGAGAGCGTGCATTTCCTGTGACTGAGTGTGCACAAAACCGTGTCAGACTCAGCAGGTTGAGATAATTCCGTCGGAGCCTTGTACAAGTCTCAGAATCTGTCAGGGTTGGGGACAAAATGTTGGAGCTGTTCCTGGGGAATCTGTGCACAGGGCAGAAGGAGCTGCCCAGTTCTCCGTATTTACTGCTCCCAGCTGTAAGGTGATATGAAGGTGGCTTCCCACATCCCTCTCATGTGTTGCGCAGTGCTCCTTTTTGCTCTGGTTCCAACCTTCTGTTTGCAGTTATGGAAAGTGAAATCTGCGAAGGTGACCCCTCAGTACCAAAATACCTCACCCAGCTCTCCTTCCGAAAGGAGCTGTGATTTCAGGCTGCAGGTTAGTGTTCAGTATTTCACAGACTGGCATCCAAGTTTTCTTCTGTTAGAATAGCACGGTGTTTTCTCCTTCGGGACGCTTGGCAGCATACTCTTCTGCTTTATGCATGTTTATCTTCCAGCATTTTGCTGCTGTTTGATCTAGAGCTGCTCACAAGTCGAGGCAGATAGGAAAAGCAGAACAAATACACGTGTAAATAACATTGAAACGGGATTTAAAAGGAAACTTGAATTCAAGAAGGCTTATGTGAAGGAATAAAGGAGCAAATAGAGGCTCATAAGGTGAATAACTGTTTATCTTTCCTTCTGCTCTCCTGGGCAAACAACACAATGTTTAAAAAAAGAAGAAAAAGAAAAAATTGGGCACTGCAAACTGACAGAAGAATGGGGTACGTTTTGTACGTATCTTCTTCTTTCCCTCCATGCCACCTGTCCTTCTGTCATCTTCTTCTTTCACCTGATTTTCTTCATCCTTTTCAGCAGTCCCTTTCGTACAGGTGTAAACTGAGCAGCAAAGGGGTCAGACTTAGCTTTTGAAATGCATCTTAGTGGTGGGCTGTTTCTTGGACGTTATCCTGAGACACTCAGCCAAACCGAGTGATACAGTGCAGGGAGGTGTGACGAAGCCTCGGGCGGACAGTGATGCTTGTGGCTTGAAACCTTTGCGTGAGAGTATCCCTTATTTCGTGGGCTCACTCTTACCCCTGATGAGTTTATGTAGGATTTAAACTTGGGGAGTGATTTAGTTACCATGCAAAAGGAAAATGCATGGCCACCCAGGTACGGCTTTATGTAAAATGAATATTCTTTTTGGTTAAGTTCTCTGTTTTTCTGTTTTTCCTCCTTTGTTTACTTCTGTGGCGGTGTTTATTGTTCAGAGCTCTGGGATTGAAACTTTAGTGGAGGAGCTTTGCTCCAAACTGAAAGACCTTCAGAGTAAGCAAGGTAAGAAATAAATCTTTGAAATTCTGAGGTTCTGTGTGTTGTATTAATCAGCTGTACATGTAACTTTTCGTTTAGGCCATGCAATTTTAAAATATACCTCAATAATTCCATTGAAAGAGCTGCATACAGTTCTAACAATCATACACTAGTATGCTTTGTGTACTGAAGAATTAGCCATTCATAATAGAATTTTCCTTGTGAAAAGAATGCTTTTTTTTTAGTAAATATTCCATGTTCAGCATTTTCTTTCTTTGTCAAAAGAAATGAAAATAAATCAGGCTTAATTCTGTTCCTTTTGTATATTGATATTTGCAAGGAATAGATTGGCCTCAAATTACTCAGTGCTACCTGTTCTGTGAAAATCACTCAAATGGGTGTCATGGAGGTGTGCTTACATTTCTGTGCTTTAGGAGAGCAGTAATGGGGCTTTATGTTCTAAAGTGTATGGCATAATATAAGATTGCAGTTACTCCAAGGTGAGTTCCTTGCACGTTAATGTTTGTTCAGGCACAGATCAGCACCCCTTGACACTTCATGATGAAATTAATATTAACAATAAATAGAATACGTGTTTGTCTGCTCAAAGAATGACTTTGGCTGTTTCAGTTTATTTTTTCTGTTTTTAAACACTAACCGTTGTCTCTCGGTATTGGATAGAACTGTGTTGTGACTCTGATCGTTTATGAAGGAAAAAGTAACATTTGTGTACATCTCTCTGCTTTATTTTTTTAAATTCATATTTTACATATTTTAATGCAAAGAATTAAAAATCAGAATTGCTTTTTACATAGGAAGTATACCTTTATATGCTCCCAAAACATGGCAGCTACTGCAAGGATGCCTCCTTCTGGTGACATGCAGTCATTCATAGAAACGTTCATTCAATGGAATGGTTGGGGTCGGTTTGTTGGTTTTTATATGTAGTAATATAAGACAAGGATAAGGATTTGAATATGAAGCAACCTCAAACTCCGTAGGAGGTGTCCTAGTGGGGCATTGCTAACCACAGAATTGCTGGCCTGCAGCTGCTAGCAGTTTGGTGAAATTTGTCAGGCCAGCAGGACAAGGGTGGCAATCCTGAATCCTTGGGGATAACTTGTGCCTTCTGTATTCCTAATACTTGGACTATACATTACTCTGTTACTTAACAGTATTTCATGAAAAATTACTGCTGTTATAGAAGTTTGTCCTGTTGCTTTTTGTTTAGTACTGGTATAAAATGTATTGGCTTTTTGAACTTTTCTGTTAAGCATTTGGAATTTTCTTCCAAAACAGAGGAGAAGATTCACAAAAAGTTAGAAGGCTCATTGTCTCCTGAGGCCGATTTATCTCCCACAGCAAAGGATCAAGTAGAAATGTATGCATTTATTATTATTATTATTAACTTAACCACATTTTATTAATACACTGTATAACCTTTTCTCCTTTTGTACCCGTATTTTAAAACAGCGAAGTTGACTTAGTGGTAAATATGAAACTTTGTGGATATTATGCAGTCTTTTTTTCCCTTTTTTTCCTTCTTTGTTTGTGTTACATGCTGAAGTATAAGCAAGTCCTGACTACGTTTTTTCCTTCTTTTGATTATAAGCAGAACTCAAACTGTTCTGTGTTTTAGTTTCCGTGAGACCGAGTCAGCTAGAAAAAGTGAAAGCCCTTAAAAGAGCATTGACTGACTCACTGCAGGAGGAAAGTGTTTTCCATCTTCTGAATTTCTGTTGCAGAAATGGGAAACTGAGACTCTTTATAACCCCTAATGTCTTCATAACCGAAGCAGCATAGTTGTTACTGAGTTCCTGGGTCTGGTGTTACTGAAGTATCCGACAGCTTTGTGGGTGACTTTTCTTGGAAATGTGGCTTTCTTTATCTTTTATTCATAACCACTGCTTGCAGCAGTCTGGTAGAAGTGTTGCTAAATGAACGATACTTCTTCAGGGAGCTGCTTGCCCTAACTTACATTCAACTTCACTGACTTTTGAATGTTTTTGAAAAGGTTTTCATTGGAGTGTGTATGAGAATCTGCGTGAATCTCTTTTGAGAAATGTGTGCTACTTCAATCTTGTCCCTGTTGACAGAGCTGGGGGGGGGGGATTGTTTTGTTTGTTTTTTAGAAGTTGGGACTTACTGGCTTTCCTTGGAAACCCATGTTGGGATGTTTAGTGTGTATATACATATATATATATTTGCAACATCTTTTCATAGTGGAAGAACAAATTACATAGAAGCTAAAAGTCCTTATTTTTCAATGTAGAATTAACAGTGGACAACTGAAATTCAGAACTGAATTGACTGAAAAATGAGGACTTCCTCATTCATACTTTACAGTTGCACACATTTAAGGTAGCTGTTAAATAGCTACAATATCTAATAAATTTGGGGTCAGCCCTTTGCTATTTTAAACAATCACAATTTCTGTCTACAGTGAAGCTTAGTTCTTTCTAAAAATGGGAGTTTTACTTTGCAGTATCTTTTTAAACATACATGAGTATGTAAATATAAGCTTACCTTAATCTCCCCTTTGTTATCATTCAGATAAACAGCGCAGTGAATGGCATGTGTATAAATAGAACAAACTAGACTTTTTTGCAAGTAGATTGATAGTGTTTTGATGTGTTTTTAGTAATACTTTTTAATGCCTGTCTGAAGTTCTAAGGTACGAATGTCACCTTTTTATGTTACTTTCAGGTACTATGAAGCATTTCCTCCTCTTTCTGAAAAGCCTGTTTGCCTGCAGGAAATTATGACTGTATGGAATAAATCCAAAGTATGCTCTTACTCTAGCTCCTCATCTTCATCCACTGCTCCACCAACTAGCACAGATACATCTTCTCCAAAGGACTGCAATAGCGAAAGTGAAGTAACTAAAGAGAGAAGTAATACAGTACCTGCCGCTGTACACGAAAGAGCCCAGCAGAAGAAAAGTAAAAATGAGAAAGAAAACAAGTTCAGTAACAACGCTGTTGAAGATAAGCCTGTTTTGTATAAAAAACAAGTCCGACATAAGTCTGAGGGAAAGATGCGTCCTCGCTCCTGGTCATCTGGATCCAGCGAGGCCGGCTCCAGTTCTAGTGGTAATCAAGGTGAATACAAGGCATCGATGAAATGTATTAAAGTGAGACACAAAACAAGAGAGGTTCGAAATAAAAAAGGGCGTAACGGGCAAAGCAGGCTCGCAGTGAAATGCGGTGAGAAGGCCGATAGAAAAGTCCACAGCGGAAGCAGTAGCAGCAGCAGCAGCGGGTCCATCAAACAGCTGTGCAAAAGAGGTAAAAGGCCATTGAAAGAAATTGGGAGAAAAGAAGCTGGCGGTAACGATGGAAAAGATTTGTACATAGACAGCAGAAATGAGAAGGAATATAAAGAAGAGCCCTTGTGGTATACTGAGCCGATTACAGAGTACTTCGTTCCTCTTAGCAGAAAAAGCAAGCTGGAGACTACGTACCGCAACAGAGAAGATATATGTGGCATAACATCGGAAGCTGTAGAAGAGTTGTCTGAATCAGTGCATGGTCTTTGTATTAGCAACAATAATATTCATAAAACATACCTCGCAGCAGGTACTTTCATCGATGGTCACTTTGTAGAAATGCCTGCAGTTCTAAATGAGGATATTGACCTCGCTGGGACCTCAGTTTGTTCTCAACCAGAGGACGACAAATATTTAGATGATGTTCATCTGTCAGAACTAACGCACTTCTATGAAGTGGATATTGATCAATCCATGTTGGATCCTGGTGCCTCAGATACGATGCAAGGGGAGAGTCGGATTTTAAATATGATTCGACAAAAGAGTAAAGAAAAAACTGATTTTGAGGCAGAATGTTGCATAGTGTTAGATGGAATGGAGTTGCAAGGGGAAAGTGCAATATGGACAGATTCAACCAGCTCTGTTGGTGCTGAAGGGTGGTTCTTGCAAGACCTTAGTAATTTAGCTCAATTCTGGGAGTGCTGTTCATCTTCTAGTTCTGGCGATGCAGATGGAGAAAGCTTTGGAGGAGATTCTCCTATCAGATTCTCCCCCATCTTAGACAGCACAATGCTTAATTCACATATGCTTGCTGGCAATCAAGAGCTCTTTTCAGATATTAATGAAGGGTCTGGTATAAACTCTTGTTTTTCAGTGTTTGAAGTGCAATGCAGTAACTCTGTTTTACCGTTTTCTTTTGAAACACTCAACTTGGGAAATGAAAATGCAGATTCTAGTAGCACTGCTAATATTCTTGGGAAAACACAGTCTAGATTGCTAATATGGACCAAAAATAGTGCCTTCGACGAAAATGAACACTGTTCCAATCTTTCAACAAGAAATTGTAGTCCATGGTCACACTCAGAAGAAACACGTTCAGACAACGAGACTTTAAATATTCCATATGAGGAATCCACGCAGTTTAATGCAGAAGATATCAATTATGTAGTTCCTAGAGTGTCTTCAGGTTATGTAGATGAAGAAATTCTAGACTTTTTGCCAGAAGAAACCTGCCAGCAACAAGCTAGAACTTTAGGAGAAATGCCCGCTTTGATTTTCAAAAAAAAATCTAAGCTAGAATCTGTCTGTGGTATTCAGCTAGAACAAAAAGCAGAAAGTAAAGACTATGAAACTACACAGGGGTGTAGTGCAAGCAGTCCACGTGGAGATGGCTACAGCTCAGGGGTTATTAAAGATATTTGGACAAATATGACAGACAGAAATTCTGCAGCAATGCTAGAAATAGAGGGAATAGAAGATGAATTGTTTTCGACTGATGTAAATAACTATTGCTGCTGTTTGGATACAGAAGCAAAAGTTGAAACCCTCCAGGAGCCCAATAAGGCAGTGCAGAGATCAGAGTACCACCTTTGGGAAGGTCAGAAAGAGAATTTAGAGAAGAGAGCCTTTGTCTCAAATGATTTATCAAAAGTAGATGGTGGTGACTATACTACACCGTCGAAACCTTGGGATGTTAACCAAGATAAAGAAAACTCATTTATACTTGGTGGTGTGTATGGGGAGCTGAAAACATTTAACAGTGATGGAGAATGGGCAGTGGTGCCACCTAGTCACTCAAAAGGGAGCTTACTGCAATGTGCAGCTTCTGATGTAGTGACAATTGCTGGGACGGATGTTTTTATGACTCCAGGTAATAGCTTTGCCCCTGGTCACAGGCAATTATGGAGGCCATTTGTATCATTTGAACAGAGTGATCAAACAAAGAGTGGAGATAATGGATTAAATAAGGGTTTTTCTTTTATCTTCCATGAAGACTTACTGGGAGCTTGTGGTAACTTTCAAGTTGAAGAACCAGGGCTTGAATACTCATTCTCTTCCTTTGACCTGAACAATCCATTTTCTCAAGTTCTTCACGTAGAGTGTTCGTTTGAACCAGAAGGAATTGCATCTTTCAGCCCTAGTTTTAAACCTAAGTCAATTCTGTGCTCTGATTCAGACAGTGAGGTTTTACACCCCAGGATATGTGGTGTTGATCGAACGCAGTACAGGGCTATAAGGATTTCTCCAAGGACTCACTTTCGCCCAATTTCTGCATCTGAACTTTCTCCAGGTGGTGGAAGTGAGTCAGAATTTGAGTCAGAAAAAGATGAGGGAAGTGTTGCTGTCCCTTCTCAAGTAGATGTGTTTGAGGATCCACAAGCAGATCTCAAACCTCTGGAAGAAGATGCAGAAAAAGAAGGGCATTATTATGGAAAATCAGAGCTCGAATCTGGAAAATTTCTTCCCAGATTAAAAAAGTCTGGAATGGAGAAGAGTGCACAAACGTCATTGGATTCCCAAGAAGAGTCTGTTGGGATGTTACCAGTGGGAAACCAAGATCCGTGTTTAGAATGCAGTATGAAAGAATCCCTAGATGGGAGGGTGATGGAGAGCTCTCAAGTAAACTGCAGAATAGTGGAGCCTCGAGAGGAGACTAGCAGGTTTTGCAGTTGTAAAGCAGGATCCCATTTCCCCACTTACGAAGATAATCCTGTTTCTTCAGGAGAGCTTGAAGAGGTATGTGGATGTGTAAAATTATGGAATTTGCTGCTAACAGCTGATAACCAGCAATCCGTCATGTGACAGTTGCATTTAAATGATTGTGATTGTATAGCTCTCTAGAAAATTATAGTTCTGTAGAGAACACGAGAGGTTCTAAACATCAGGAAGCATTTTCTGTTTTTTACTGTGAGGGTGACCAAACACAGGCACAAGTTGCCCTCAGAGGTTGCGGAGTTTCCTCCCTTAGAGGTACTTGGAAGCAGTCTGGACACAGTCCTGGTCAATCTCCTCTTGGTGACTTTGCTGGAGCAAGGAGGTTGGACATGATGACCTCCAGAGGTCCCTCTGAATGTTAATGGTTGTATGGTTCTGTGAAATACTAACCATTTTTCAGGCATTAGCGTCATCTTGAATTGTTTGGAAATACATGTGTGTGTACAGCCATGTGACTTTAGAATCTGCTTACGTTAAGTTTTTAGTTTATGATTTACATATGTTAAAGTGTGCATAAATTTTGAATAGTGAAATATCACTGATTTTGATTCATGCCTCTTTTAATATATGAAAAGGAAAATCTGAAGTCAGTCTTCTCAATACGAATATCAGCATGGTTTGTTACTATTTCCAACTAGAAGATTATGGAGTTGAATTATTGCATGTAAACGTAAGCAAGGAAACGCTTCTAGGAATGGGGTAATTGTCTGAAAAATAAAGCGTTCTCTTGTCAGTGGTAGACACAAAATGAAATAAAACATGGATGCAAAATGTTATGTTGCTACCACATCACTGTAAGCAGGCCTAAGTGTGAGTTAAGCTCAGAGTTTTCTTTCAGTTAGCTGTAGCCATAGGTTAAGTAAGGATTTAAAGCAGAATACCCTTCCAGTCAGAAATACCCGAGCTTTTCTTGCCGTTACCTTTTTTTTACCTTGAAAAAAATCCTTGACCTGCAATAGTTGACTCAGAGGAATTGTGTGGATACTCAGAAGTTGAATCTTAGGTCTTCTTTTCCTTTTTCTGCATACTTGGCAGTTGTAGTATCTCCTTTAGGAGGGAATTCTTTGCTTTGAACGTAACAATTGTCATCAGCTTGTGTTGTGCTGGTTGTATGCCCTTTAGTTACAGGTTCGAATCACATATGGGAAGGCTAAACATTTTCTTGCTAAAACTGAAGCAAACCTTTCTGTTGAATGAGAGAGTTCCTTATTTTTCTTCATTTGTTTCTCCTCTCATCCCCCCATGAATTAATTACTATTACTGCATCAGTAAGTTGTTGTTTGCTGCTTGTGCAACAGAATCAGATAATTGTGGCTTCCTGTTTTTCCAGAATCTGGGGATTTTCTGGTCGTACCAGACCTTGTGGTTAAAGTCACCAATAAAATGAACAAAGCTAGGCTGTAAGTCAGAAGAAATTCTGGAAATTACCTTTAACCAGGCATAACAGAGTCTGTTTAACTGTATCATGCAGTAGAACATAATAAATGGATAAATTGTGACAGTGAGAGAGGATTTCCTCTCAGCCTCTTTACAGTCTCCTTGCTTGAAGTTTAGTGCTCCATGAGGATGATTATTCTCTTCTCAGTGACTTACCCATGCAAGAAAATAGTATGTGTCTGGTATAAATTTATAGTGGTTACTAAGTTTATGTTAGCACAAGCCTTGAAAAAAGCATTGGTTACCAACTACTGCTCAGAAATTTCTAGTATCCTATTTTCCTTATATTCTCTCCTACAAGAGTAACATTCTCAGGTCATGTACTTTTGGCAGTCTAGACTCCGATTGGGTTTGAAATTAAGCTCATCCTAGAGGACTTGTGGAGCCTGATTACAACTTAAACTCAGAAAGACTGGGTTAGCTAGCCCTCCTATATATGGTGCCTCTCAAGAGGACGCACGCACACAGGCTTTTCTAAGAGCAGTGAATGAACATCTGAAGATAATTGGCTTTTTAGCTTGCAAACACATTTACGTTTATTGGAGATAAGTCTGTATGTAAAAGTTTTTAAGGCAACAGATTCTAAGGTATTGGTTATGAAGCAAGCTTTAGTAAAGATGATGACTATTTTGTGTGAAGAGCACTGGTGTCATACAATTAGATTGTGAACTTACGTTAAGAGTAGCAGTATTTTCATGAGTATTAATATAATAAATGTATAACTCAAGCATTCAGGAGCAGCATTCCTTCTTGACACCCCACAGGCATACAGGGAGCGTGTGATTAGTAGCTGTCAGTATTTTTATATATTTTTATATATTTTTATTTATTTTTAAATGAGACTTTCATGCTTTGTTTTGTTGATTTCTGATAACATTTAAATGTATTGTTTGAACCCATTATCTAATAATGTTTGAGTTGTGTTCTGAGATATGACTATCTCCAGTCATTTGTCTAAGAAATGAACTTGAAAATACTAACGTAGGCCACAGTGTAATTAATAGTGAATGAGTTGGATTTCCATCACATAACCTGTATTATGTACATGTGCAATCACATATCTTTCAGTACCTCCTACTTAGAAGAATGTAATAGAATCTGGCTGAATTTCCTCCCTCTGACCTTGTTTAGTGCAGCACTCCTTTCAGGACTGTAGCATGTTTTGCAGAAGGAATTTGCCAATACTTCATGCAGAAGCTCTTTAAAAATGAATTAAATATCTAAAGATTTAATTACTTAAAAAAAAAAAAAAAAAGACATTGAGGTATGTTCCTTTTTCTTCCATGTAAACACTCTTACCACTTAGCTGTGGAGTTATGGGTAAGTATGCACTGTGCCCCTGTGAATGGTGCCTGGCTTTAATAACACTGAAACTCTGATTGACAAGTGTTATATGGACTCTGATCTAGTAGGTGTACCCTAAGAATGCGCATCCTGCTGGCAATGAACTTCTGCTGGGATTGCTGCTATACTTCTGAGGTCTGAACGTGCCAGCAAGTGCCCATGGGGTGAGGGAATTTGACTGGCAGAAGCACATCATGGATCTTGTGACTTCATTGGCCTCTGAGATGTGCTGAAGTACTGTTTGATTGGAGTAATGGGATACTGGTATTTAACTTCCTTAGGAAGGTCTGGCAAAAGAGGAAAGGAGGAGGGGTGACATGTTAATTCTGAGGTTAACAGTGTATGGACCACCTGCAGTGAGCCTCTAGGTAGTTGTAAGAGAGATGAAATAGAGAGGGTCTGTTTTGTGCCTTAAAACCAGGAGAATTAAGTGGGAAAAAATCCCTTCAAAAACACATGGTCATCCATGTACAAAGCAAAGTAGTTTGTTTTAAAAGAGTTAGTCATGGTGAGGCTATCTGGGAAGGGTCGGTTCAGATAGTTCTTGATATGTGCTGATTGTGGCAGATTATGAGAACTCTAAACTCTAACTTTCTAATTAATAAGACCTGATTTGTTGAGATTTTGGAAGATGAAAACATATTTTAGGAGAGGGAAAAGGTGGAGCTGAAAGTGTCAGCTAGTTTGAAGATAGTCCAGAAGAGCAGAGAACACTGACAGAAAACACACAAAAGTCAAGCACGTTTCCATCTCTTAAAGGCTTTCTGTTACACTGAAGGTATCTCCCACTGGCAATGGAGATTGATAGTTTGTGGTCTGGCACGTAGAAAATGTGTTTATAATAATCTCCAATGGTATCGAACTAGAAGAGTTACTCTGGAGGATGAGATTAGAATCAAAAAGTTGTTGAATCAGAAAAATAAAATGCAATCCAGCACTAACAAGTACAAACTTCTGAAGAAAAAATAATTCTCTTTCCAAGCGCCAGCTGTGGGGTGACAAAGAAACGCTGCTAAACAGAAAAGCGCCCTGGCGTAGGTCTAAGCTGAGCATGGATCAGCAGTGCCGTGCCTTGCAACGTTTTATCTTTAAGTAGGAATGTCCTTCAGCAGGAGGAGGAGCGATTGCACCTCTGCAGCTGGAGCTGGCAAGCCCTCTGCTGGAGCACTGTGCCTGGTGTTAATCATCGTTTTTGAAAGAAGGTAACCTGAAAAGCACAGCACAAACATCACTGCTTTTGAAAATAAAGTGGCAGCACTGAGGAGGTTTCATCTCAAAAGAGAAACTTGAAGGAGAGCCCAGTCACAGAAGATAAGAACTGTGCTTGCTCTGTAAACTCTGCTGTACAGCAAGGACATGGATGTGACGGCATTAAGTCACAGCAAGGGAGTTGCAGGAGAGGAATTCTAACAAGTAAATGAGCTTTCTCTAAAGCTTAATTACTTTAGGGAACCAATAGAAATACTGTCTTGAAGAGACCTGGAGTGTAGGTAAAAATTTATTAAGAGCTGTGCGTTGCAGTTGATTCTGGCTTTGTGCAGAACTAGAGACAGTGATGTCATGAGTTCGCTTACAGGTGTGTTTTCAGTGAAATTCCAAAGCAGGATGGCTGACAGGCCTAAAAATCTGAACTTCACACCTGGCTGGCTTGGTGACTACTAGAGCCACACCAGAGTGTATGCTCCCAGAGTAGCCAGTGAAATATAATTTGGATCTGATCTTTTGGAATGGGACTCCATGGGTTCACTGCTGCTGTGACTTCTAAACTATTTGTGTTTGTCAGCTAACTTGTTTCGTGCTGTATGTATTCATACTTTCATATAACATACACATTTGTGTACATGAAATGTCTCAAGCACAAGGCATTTCGTGAGCTTGGACTTCACGGTTTGCAAATCCTTAGTGCCTGGAAGTCTTATAGAGAGAGACAGACAGAGTACTGTATAAATATAACTTAGGAGATAAATGCTCTGATAAATGCTAAGAAAATGCTTATGGAGTGTAGATGGATAAAACTGCTGGGAAGAAAGCAGAAATACTGCTCAAAGGCATGCAGCATTGGTGTTGATATTTTTAACAGCAGGTTACGTTGCATCTGTGTAATTTTCCATCTATATTCATAAAAAAAAAAATTAGCTAAAGGAAGTCTTAGCTACCTGTATTTTTCCTTCTTTTACAGTGACCTTACAGTGGCCTAGGAAAAAGAATTTCACTTTATTGGCAGTAATATTTCTGTACTTGGGCAAAACATTTTATTTACATGGAGTTGAACACTGTTCGATTTGAGGTTGAATCACTGTGCTACTAAATTCAATTACAACCTTTAACCAGAAATAGGGAAATAATTAACAAAATATACACAGTGCTTGGAAAGGTCAAAGATTTAACAGAGGAAAATCAAATGTGTTCCATCTCATCTTGGTCTCAGTCTTACTGTTTGATTTGGGAAGCTGCTATATATGCTGTTACTCACATCTGTAAATAGAAGAGATGGAGAAAGCAACTTCATGGGCAGAGTTGGCATCATAGGAGAGAAGTATCTGTTGAGGTAGAGTTTTGACAGTTGTTATGGTTGCATAAAACAAAAATAGAAGGGACTGAATATGTTTTCTTGTGTAGGGGAACAAAGAGAGTGGGAGGGGGGGAAAGAGGCAGTGTGATGGACAAAGCATTTAGCAAAGCTTTCCCTTTTGAAAAGCCCTAAGGGTTGAAGTACTGTTGAAGAGGCATGTTGACAGGGCAGCTTGCCTTTGTTTCAAGGGCTTGAGCCAGAAGGTCCTTTAAACTGTAAACCCCAGCTCTGAGAAAATGATTTCTTTTTGTTTGTTTGTTCATATATATATATATATATATATATGTGTGTGTGTGTGTGTGTGTGTGTATATATATGTATATACACACATACACACACACACACACAGACACACACACACACTTCTCTCTGCTCCCAGCCCCTCCTCCCCCCCCCAAAAAAAAACCAAAAAACAAACAAACAAAAAAACCACTGTGGAAGAGTGAAACAGAAAGAAGATTGACAGGAAGGCAGATGTGGCTGGGCAGAGGGGTTGTTTGATGCTTTGCATAAATTTTGCTTGGAGACTATGAAGTTCTGTCCATTCCAGCTTTTCCAGCTACTTGCAGGTGACACATACACCACCCTGTAACTCTAGGGAAGAGCTTTTGGTGGAAGCAAGGAAATCAACAAAAATTGTTGCCACCTGGTCAGCTGAAGAACAGTGCTAAGTATTGAAGGACTATTTCCCTGTATGCAGGCTATGATTTAAGTGGTTATAGATTTAATATTATAGATTTAAGTGGTTAAGTATCGTATCATACAGGAATTCCAGTTACCTTCCAGCTATGTCAGCAAACCAGCAGGGCCATGTAGATGTGCAGCTTACCAGGCTGCCCATTGCTCACAGCTGAAAAACTGGAGTTAGGTATGTTCCTTCGTGTAGTGAATATGGAACATCTTACGCAAGGGAAAGGAGAATAAAATGCTCCTCCTGAGCATCCATTCTGGCAGGACGGCTCCACGCTCAGAGGAGTTAGCCCTCACCTTTTAGCTCGTGGCCTTTTCACCAGCTCAATACAATGTGGTATGCTGCTGCATGCTTGCAATACAGCTTCATTGGCTGAGGACTGCCCATGGCAGTCCTGCAAAGAAAGCAGCCATACAATAAAGCTGTGTAGAACAGTAATCTGCCTTAGCTGCCTTATATCAAATACATATGTGAGTGGGAGAGGTGAGGAAAACCTCATCTGCTATAGGAAATGGCATCAATGGGGCAGGAAACAATCTTTCACTTTTTTCTTTTTCTCACATCCTCATCAGAACAGTAGATTACAACTATACTAGCTCTGTAAAGGGTCGTTGTCTTCTGAAATTTACAGAATCTTCCACGTTTGCTGCATTGGTTGAACTGCAGAGGTGTTTCACTGTAATTTGATCTTTGAAGCAGCACTAGAATTTTTAGTAGGAAAAAAAAGGAATACTTTTATTTCTATAGAAAGGATTTTTAGTGATGTTCCAGAAACCAGAGCTTTCAGCTGAAATCTTAGATGAAAGAGTTAAGTGCATAGCCCTGCTGCTGTATGGACTTCTGAGGAAATTTTATTTGAGTCAGGCATAAAGTGAGATTGGAAGGAGCAAATGTCAGCTAGTTGCCAATGAAAGGCATATAAATGTTAGTTAATTGATGCTAGTTAAAATTTTGAAGCTATTTTATTCTTCTTTCAAACGCAAACAGTAGCAAACATTAACGTAATTTTATTCTGGTGTTGTGTGGAGAAGTGAGTAAGGGACAGACAAATACAGACAACGACAGAAAGTAATCAAAGTTTAGTTATTCATGCTTAATGACAAACCGCAGTTGTATTAAACATCTAAGCACTGATAGGAAGAAATGATTTTCTTCAGTGGATGTATAGATAGACAGCAGCTCCTGCTGCACATCCCCTCCTGAACACAAACTCTGGCTGGATTTAGTATTGGTAGCAGATCTTTCTACAAACATCCCTTATTTTTTGACATCAGACCTCCCAGCTGGTTTAGAAGTAAGTCATTCCATGAGGATCGTTGCAGGGCCAGGAGTGCCGGGTTGGAGCTTCAACTGATGCTCTGCTGGGCTGCTTCTCCTCCCTGATCCCTCTGACACTGGCGATGCTGGGGTAGGGCTGGTGGGTTGAGGGATGGAGGAGGGTAGCAGCAGTCAATGAGCCGTCATCCTGGTGCAGACATGTCAGCTCTGATGGGGGCTCAGCCCAGGAAGCGAGGCGGCCGTAGCTCATTAAACCCTGCCAGACTCAAGCTGGCTTTGTTTGTAACCCGCTGTGCTTCCACCAGCACGTCACATGCAGATAGGAGTGCAGGTGTGACATCAGCAGCGTGAGCAGCTCTGAAGTTAATAATGCTCAGTGCTGGTGGAGTTTAGATACATCTGTCTGCAGTCGGCAGCAGAGTGATGAATATATGATTCAATTTATTTCTACCTGAGTGTATTTCCTGTTAAGTTCTGCTTCAAAAATGCTTTGGCTTTTTTTGGCTTTTTTTTTTATTTTTTATTTTTTACTATGGCATAATCTCCTGAGAAATCCTTTTTCTAGGGTTGGGGTTTGAGCTTTTGGAAGTTTATTCCAAAAGGGAATTGTTAAATAGGAAAAAAGTATAGATAATTTCAGTACCTGTTGCAGGAGAATTTCATGGGGAAATCAGTTTTGCTGGTTTTACTTTCTTCCATTGTATTTTACACTGAACTATATATCATGTTGACTAAGGTTCTATTTTTCATCTCTTGGATACCTGTGTGTTCTTACTAAGATTATAAAGTGTGAAGCTGGAATTCATGGTTTCATTCTGGGTTTGTACAGCTCCAAATCTGTGAAGTAGGAGCCCTGAGTGGGCTCGCGGTGGCTGTAGAAGTTCAGGTAATGGGTGTAGTTTCACAGTCCTTTCCCATCAGTGTTAGAGATGGAACAGTGTGACCTATGCGACCTAGCAAATTGGCTCACACCACTGTCCTCCTTTTCATGTAAGTACGTTATTTATGGCATAACAAAGCGTGATTATTGTCTAAACAGTTTCCTGTATTGAATACTGATCTGCAGAGAATGAGTGGCAGCCAGGAAAAGCAGTGCTGGTGGGAAAAGGCGCTCTATTCTCCCCTTTTTCCGGCGTCGCAGTGTGAAGGTAAGAAACTGTGCATGCTGCAAGTAACTCGCTGTTTTCACCTGTGTTAGAGTTAAGAGCTCTTTGTCACGGATTTGAATTTGAGCGGATGAGTTAAAACTACCACGTATAATTTAACGGAAACAAACAAGGTTTAAGTACATTTTAGTAATAAATCTTCTTATCTGAGAGAGAGCTGGGATTCTGAAGTTAGCTGTGCAATAAACCTCTGGCATGCTTCTAACTAGTTCTTAAGTGAAAGAGCTTTCAGAATCGCCTCACCACTTACGCAGTCGCTGCGTTCTGGAATTTGGCTTTACAGAGAACGTGTCGATGTCTGACTCTGAAAATATTCCATTGCATTTTTGAATGCTTCGATGTGTACAATGCATTTTAGGCAACTGATTTGACCAGTGTAAAAACATGCTGGCTGCCTTTTATAGGTTCACATAGCATGCTAGTTATTTGGTGAATGTGAGGAATTTCTCTCAAGCTGGGAAGCAGAGGGAAGTGCCTCATGGCCACCCTTCACAGTGGCAGTCTGGGGGATTTCAGTCCCACGCTGCACATTAAGTCAAGCCTTGGTGGGCAGGAGGCTCAGTGGCAAAAGCAGGTGTGCTTCCAGCTCTCTCTGTTGCCTCCGAAGTACTTGTAACATCTGACAGCTGGCCGAAGGCCAGGAGTTCTGTCAGCAGAATCCAGAGTTGTTTCTTCTGTTCTGGATTTTGCTGCGTGCCAGTTTATCTTTTCTGGGGAGAAGGTTAAATAAGAACATTCTATATACCAAATTGATTGGTATCTGGTGCTTTTAGGGGCTCAGTGCAAGAAAGCTCTGATCAGAGAACCTTGTTCTTTAATACTCTGAATTTACGATAGCCAGTAATTATTACTGAATTGCTGTTGGAGCGTGCCTTAAAGCCCAGCCAACTAAACCACGTTTAGATTACCTTCAGAAGCATCTTTGCTTAATGAGCTCCCAGCTGTAGAGATGTTTGTGCTGTGAAAAGGCTGCTGCCTACAGGGTTTACCTCCTGGGCCTCCCCATTGGAAAAAGAAGTGGTATTCAGAGAGGGAAGTTACTTAGTGTCCTCTTGTCAAGGTTTTTTTTCCACGGCAGTAACTGCAGGGATACTTTGTATGTAACAGTGACTCAGAACTGTGCGTGTGTTTTATACTGGGTAATCCCGTAATTCCTGGCAGAGTTGTGTCATCTTACTGCTGACATCTGCTGGTGAGCTCGCAGATCGTCTCGGTGTTTCGCTGCCTCATTGCATTGGAGGAAAGCAGTGCTTAAAAAGAAGTCCAGAAACTGCTTAATACAGTGGCAGAAATTTTGTGAAGCTGAATATTTCGAGGATTTTCTCGTTTAGACTAAGCTTAAGGGAACCAGAGCTTAATACAAAAATGGAATGTTATTCTTTCACAGATCTGGAGTGTTCTGTACGGATAGTTTTATACTCGGACACTGATGAGTGTAATCCGTATCTATTTATATATGCTGTTGTTATATATGGAGGGTTATGCTGGAAAAGAGAGGCTGAAGCCATACTCTTTCACAACTGTTTAGTTTCTGTCAGTATCAGAGTACTCTATATTTTGTGTGGGTTTAGAAATACAAATGACCTGAAACATCATGCAGTATCAGAATTGAGAAATGTATGCAACCATTTATAATAAAGCAAGTTTTGATCTTCATACTGTATTTTTTTAGATGCTTTCATTATCGTTAACGTTTATTTGGTTATCTGGGTAGGATTTGATGACGCCTCAGTAAGATATTATGTTCAGCTATTTATGGGTGTCAGCCTACAGTCCTTCACAGTTTAAGTGACTTAAGAGTGTGAATTTTAAAACTTCTGCTCAAGATGCTTTTATTTTGGCTCAATTTTTTTCCTTTTTTTCTCCTTCCTTTTTCCTCTGGACCACTCCCCACCTGCTCTAAGAGTGTTATACTAATGCCAAGGGAGAGAATGGTGTAGGAGAATTTGCAGATGTAAAGGAAGTATCCAATGATGATGAACATCTTTTAGATTTTAATATGGTAAGTTTGCCTTCGGATTAGGGGATGAGTTCCTTACTTCTTTAAGGGTGTGCCACTGTGTCTGTTCTTCAGTGTTTTCAGTCCAACCTCAAATGAAGTTCCCGTAAGAATCTTGGAAAGCTTTTCTTCCCTTTCTATGTTTTTTTTTTAAATCTCTTCTGTGTTTCAAGCATTCTTCTGAAAGCTCCGCAGAGCTCCGTGCTTTGAGTAGCTAAGGAAATGTAGTTTCCTTTGGGAATAATTGGCTTTCACCTGTTGTATGCATTAAACGTACAGACTTTCTTCCTCAGCTTCTAATTTCACTAACTGTGGGGTGGGCTGATGTGCACTATGAAGCCAGAAAGGACTGATTATTAAAGGAGTGAATAGAATGTATGCTCAGCTCTGTCCTCGTTACAGATAAAAGCTGATGGACTTTGTGGTAATTTTTGCTGTAAGGAAAATCTTCATGTTTACATGCACTTACTGATGTCCTGTTGGAAGCACTTAAATTTAGCACTGTGACATGCTTGGTGTAAACTTACTGATTCAGCTGAAAATATATATATTTTCCTTAAAATTCATCAGATTTGTGCTGTTTTCATGATATTTAACACTTGCTATCAGCATTTGGAGACAGCTTTTACAGCAGTTTTCTCTTAAACAATGCAGTGATAATGACACGTTCTGAGTTTACATTTGATTCTCTTGTGTTTTATGCAAGTCCTAATGGGCCCTAAAATTAATGAAAGCCATAAAATAAATTGAAAGTCTGCTTTTTTTCCTGCTCTTCTGTAGTTCTCAGTGCATCGTGGACTAAGACAGGAAAGAGGAGAATGTATCCTTAATAGTGATGTTTCTCTTGAACACATACAACATTACGTAGTTTACCAGCCCAGAAAAAAGCAAACGTTTTTATTGTTCCCCATCAACACTGTCAGTTTAAATCCTTAGGTTTCTTCTGTTTATGAAGCAAGATGTGCAGATGATATAAATGCTGAGGCAAAACCGAACGGCTTCAGGAAGAAGATCTACTCCAGTGATAGCTCCAGCTCTGAAGACTCAGCTTCAGAAGGTGGAAGTGAATGGGCTGATCCGTGTGAGGAGGAGCTTTTCTCTCGAACTCAACTATAAAAACTGCGGAGTAGGACGGATGATTTAAAAGTAACGTGAGGTGGAAAACTATCCTTCTTGAGGGTCTGTAGCTCTAAAACAACAACTTGAGTTTCCTCTTCAGTTAATGGATTCAGATGTGTATTTATCTTTCTCTTCTTGCTTATTTTATAGATGAGGACACAACTGTCCCGTTGAAGATTTTTTTTTTCACCCCCAAACTGTTGAATTCTTGGCTATTTGAACTAGACTAGATTGTGTTGTTAAATCAAGAATGGATGTGCATGTGCTTGTCTTAGTAGTACCACTGCTTTTTTGCATCTTAATTGCAGTTATTTTCATTCGTAACTGTAGCCCTACCACTACTGCTATCTTCTTAGCATCGCAGTGTCTACAAGTACTTCTGCTATTCAGAGACTTTAGCTTTCGGCACATTAGGCTTTGTTCTTTAAGAACTGGGAGATAAATACTTAACACTGTAATCTATCAGTGCCTTTCTGAATGCAGGAGAAAAGCATGAATGACTTGTCCAGTCTTCATTCAGTAAATCTCATAACTTTGAAGTAGGAACAACAGGGTTGTGCTTTAGAGACTTACAGAAACTGTGTTTTCTATCCTATGATTCCCTTTCTCCCCCCTCTCGCAAACCAACACTGAGGTTACCATGGTTTGTATTTTTGCTAACTGGAGTAGCCAAGGATTTTTTGTAGGTATGGAGGCAATGTGGTTTTTCTTTTTTCTTTTTTTTTTGTCCTTTTTAGCAACTTGCCGACGTGGGGCAGAAGGTTAAAAAGAAGTGACACCAAAAATAATAAACCACTGGGGTGATGTGTGGGTTGTTCTGAACTTTGTAACAAGTGATGAGAATGTTGTCTTGTTGCAAATGACGGCATTCTCGTGACCTGCAGAAGCACCCGAGACTGAATTTGAGCCTGAATGACTGAAACTAGCTAAGACGCTCCGTGTGTTCAGTGTTCTAAATGCAAAGGGTCAGTGCTTCACTCGAGAGAAATCCTGTGGCTGCTGCAGTTAGCTGCTGTTGTGGCTGTAATTAGTAAATCTCGTAGTTCATTTTGTGTTTCTGAGAGAATGTGTGGGGCGTTACGTGTGTGGTGGGTGGGGGCAGGGAAAGTGATGATTTACAACATACATGTGTGATTGCAGTAGTGACTGTTGCTTTATGTGACTTGCTTTTAAATTTTATTTTGTTAACTTAGAAAGTCAATACATTGTCAAGTTGCATCTGTACAAAACTATCGACTCCGTGTGCTTTTAACACATTATGCAAAATGTATAAGCCAGGAGGAGCAATATTTGCAAAACTAAACATTCTTAGTTTTCACCAACTCATAGTTTAAAAAAACCAACAGAACACCATCAGACAACTAATAGCTCAATAGCAGCATGTCTGTAACAGCAGGAAGTGCAGAAAGTCCAATACTGACTTGAAAAGCTTAACCCTTAATTTTGACAGGCAATAAACCTCACGAGAACTGCAGCTGTTTGAAACGTGAGCTGAACTGGCTTTGAAATATGTTCTGTGCTGGAAAGGTTTTCTGAATAAGCGTGTTTTGTTGCCTTTATTAAATGGATAGGGTATAAATTGAAAGGCGTGGTTAGAAAACCGTGCCGTGCTCTGAGCAACATTTTAGTTGAGTTCCTGACCTGAAATTGGTGCAGTTTGTCCTTACCCCAGACTTTCTTTTGGTCCTCCTATTGAGCTAAGTTTTAGGGTTTGCATTCATACAACCAATCTTTTGACACTTTACAGGTTTTTTTCTTAATTTATTTGCAGATTTTGGAGAGATTTTTATATGTTTTACTTTCTTCTGGAGCTTCCTTGAGAGCTTGTTTAGCACCTGCACTGAGAACTAGTTAACTGTAATGTGAAAGTACAAAAGAACTTCACATGTAAATTCTTCAGATCACTGCAGTGAAAATGGAATAGAACTTCGTTCAAGAACAAGAAGTGACCAAATGGACATATTTCAAACACAGACTTCAGCTCGGTTAATTTTGGCTGGAGCTGTTTCTTTAGTAAGAAAGGGCTCAAAAATCACAAAGGTGTTGCTTATAGTTACGTTGTGCTATGTAACAATTCCAGCACCTTTGGGGAAAATAAAACCGTACTTTGAGCGTGGGCAATAACAAATTGTCTTTACTTGTTTTCATAGTTTACTGGCTAAAGCTCTAAAGCTTTCAGTGAGAAGTGAAGTGTGGTTTTTAGTTTTTCTGTATGGATAGAAACACAAACAAAACAACAACAAAAAGCATTAAAGGTTGGCATACGCTGAACCGCACCGTGGTATGAAGCGCATTGCATATCCATAGCACTGAAGTATCAGTTTTCCATTCCTGGGCTGAAATTTGTTTCTACTTTTTGCTTCAAGTGGTTGTATTGTTCTGATTTCACGTACACCAGAGTAACTGATTTTGTTTTCTTGTGGAGTTACTTAACACCAAATAAAAGTATAAAAGGACAATTGGATGGTGTGTGTGCGTGCTCATTTTCTTTGGCTAATGGTGTGTGACTTAGCTAACGCAGCAGTCAGAAATTAAACATTACGAGGAGATGGTACGGTGTTTCTAATTTGGGAGTCCTCATTGCAGTATTTCCTCCTGTTTTTTACTGAAAAAAAAAAAAAGCATTAAATTAACAAGATGCTACTTGTGTTCTTAAAAACAGCAGAAAACACAAGACATGTTCAGTCCTCACTTCGATTACTTCTGTAGGAAATGTCGTGGTGCCAAAAAATGTAACGCATAACGGCATCTTCATGTTTACCGAGCACATCATCAGTCCTCTATTTTTATGTAGGATGGGATGTGAAACGTTTCCAACTTGTGCTCAGACATCATGGTCTGCACCTGACCTCTGCTTTTAGGAGAACTGTTTGTGACAAGGGAATGCACGCAGGAATCCATACGACCGTGTTGCCCTGCTGGCAAATCTGAACAATCGAGTGAATTCCATAGGTCCGTGCATCCTGTTTTCCATGCAGCAATGGCTTATATGCAGAAGGACTTCTGAATAGATAAAAGGGGGAAAATAGAGTAGATTGCCTGTGGAACAGGGAATCTTGTGCGGTATTTCCTTTATTCCTGTCAATAGCTTATGTCTGCAAGAAGTACAGCTTGCAGTGGTTGAAGCCCATCCTCCAGGGAGTTATTTGCCATGTAATTCAGTGGTGCTACAGTCATCCTGATCCCTTCTGAGTACAGAAGATGTTGCTGAATGTTTCCTCTATTGGTACTGCACGTTTCTTTTTTCTCCTGCTGCTAATCAGTAGGATTTTACTCTTTCTCTTAAATATTTTTATGTTTCAGAGCACCTAATTTTTGTGCTGATGTTTGGCTTTTATTTTAGTTCACTTGGAGATGGATTTGAGTCCAGCCTGTTGATTCTGGAACCCTTGTTTGACTTCAGTCCTGTTCAGGAAGAAGCAAGTCTTCCATGCTTTTTAAATGCTTTCCTCCATTTCTTCCTATCATGGTGGTGGATGCAGTAGGAAAGGCAGTGTAGATGGTGGCTGGGCTGGAAATGGACTGCCGTCTGTCACGGATTTGTATGAGACAGACAAATATACAGTTTTGCGAGAACAAAATTACTTTGATTGCTTTGAAGTAGAAGGGATAATTATTCTCTTATTTTGTCTAAACAATCACTTTGTCAGCTAATGTCGTAACATTTTTTTATCACATCATCTTGTTACAAGCCAGCAGTACGAGGCTGAGTTTATTCACTGTTCCATTTTCCCGTGCCACAAAGCAGGTGTTGTCCATCCATACAAGTAATTCTGTAAAGCAAGGAGGAGAAGGTCTTATCTCTGTCCTGACCCTTAACTTCAAGACTCAACTTCTCTGTCCCGTAGCACAACAGACTCTAACAGAGATTCTGTCATTAGTTTATACCCAGCATACACGTACTGTTGCTTACGTGGGCTAACACAACTTCAAATGACAGCGACGGGAAATCCAGGCAGGAGCTATCAGCTCAGGGACAGTGACGTCTGACTGTGGGATCTTTGCAGCACGCAAACCATTCGTTAACTGGAGAAGAAATCACTACGTCAGAATTTCTGCTAAACTCAGGACTAAATTGCAGCAGATTGAAGTGAAACTCAGCTTCAATCTCTGAAACCTGCTTGCACTATAGTTGGCAGGTTACTTGGCAAGCAAATGGAAATTCAATCTAGATATTTCCATTTAGTTCTTAAATAAATGTCTCAATTGCAAAATTGTTGGAGCTTCAAAACGGAACGCTTTCTCCATATCTGTAGGTGTAACAAATGTGAAAGGAGTTTGTGTTTCTGTTCCTCAGAATTCTGCCTGGTTTGAAAAGACATTACTTTGCAAGCTTCTTTCATAGGCATGTCCATTTGGGAGAAATCAGTGAGACCGATCAGAGCACACACATCCCTTTGTGCTTTCTTGAAGAATAGTCATGAAACTGGTTTATCTAATTCTGAGTGTGAGTCTGCATGACAGGGCTTTTGAAACAAATGTTTTCTAGAAATTAAGTTCTCTAGCCCTATTCTGTTATTAGACTGCTTATGTGTTTTTTGTCTCCTAGGTGAACATCAGTTCAAATTCCAGGCTGCTCTGTGCAGCGCTTCATTTCAACACAACAGCTGCAGGCAGCACATCCTTGCACAAAGCATCAGGATTTTGTCCCACAGATTTTTGCAGGCTTAAAGTGTTTACTGTACAAGTTTACTTGACTCTTAAGTCAATAGCAGAGCACTAATCCTCACCACCTTGAGTAGTTAGTGTCAGTGTTTGAGAACTCCTTTTGTCCACCGTGTTTTGCCAAGGTGCCAAATCATGGTGAAGGTTGAATGCTTCTGTGAGGATTTATTCTCCATTTGATGTTTTGCTGTGTCAAGGAGCATTCAGCAGGTTCCACATCTCAGGATCCACACTGCCTAATTAAAAAAAAAAAAAAAAAAAGTGATTTTTTTTTTCTTCCTGTAAATATCCTGAGGACGTTATGCTATGGGCTGTTTTCTTTCTCGAAGTAGTAAAACAGTCAAGCAGGTTTAAACATAAAAACCACGTGTTAGCAAGAAGCATAGCCCTGAATTTGACTTTTTATTATGCTTTTGAGGATTTACTTATGGCCCAGCTATTCAAACAGGAACATTTCTCAGCACGCCCTTCTGGATGAAGTCATTTAGATGTTGCACAAAGGATGTAAAGAACCCCTTTGCACTTAGTTATGCATTCTTTCTTCCTGAACCTGGCAGTACCTGCTCAGTTTCCTTTTAGTAATTAGGACATTCCACACTTCCACAGGACTAATGGCACGAAGCTGTATTTAGCTCCCTAATTTTTGTCCTTCGCCAATACAGAGTAATAATAATACACAATACTTGAAGGCAGAAATTGTGTTAATTCTGATAGAGGCAGCTTTAGCATTAGTTCTGTAAAGCATTGCTGGAAAAGTCAGCGCCTAAAAATGAACAGGTATTCATTTCAACAAATTATATGGTGATTCAGACGTAGGAAAGAGTGTATGTTTTATACTAACTATGATGTGATGTTCTGTAAACATTTGAAGGCTGACCACGGTATTTTTATGCTGCCTGGCACGGCAGGATCCTGGTTGTTCTTAACTATTTCTTCAATACAGAGAACAATACGAATTTTGTTGTGAGTAGCTATGAAAAAGCGCACCAACTGAAGAGTCATCTGTGGGTTGGAAATGGAAACATCCACTACATCACGTTAGAATGGGATGTTGAAGGCTTCAGGGCAGTTAGGCACAACGCTGTTCTTAAGTATTTACTCAAGAAAGCCTTTAAGTGCCTGACTCCCTTGCTTGATTTGAAACTTAGCTGTAATCTAAGCTCAGCTACTGCTGAAAGAGATCTGTAGCACATTTTTCTAATTGTTTCTTCATTCAAAATAAAGTTATAACGATAGAAGTGTAATTAGTTCCTTTGGAGATAGCCCTGCAGACAAGGAATCCATGACTGTATTTCCATTTGCTTTATTTGCCCTGGCTACCTAACGACTCTGGCCTCAGATAGGTGACACCATGGTGACAGTACACTTTCGTTGCTTCAGCAGAGGAGCTGATTCCCATTCTCAAAAAGGGAAGTCATAATACTGAAAAAGCAATTAGTGACAGCATATGTTACTAAATACTCTTTTGCATATAAACAAGTGCTGTTGTTGTCGTTGTTGTTTTAATTTTTGCCTTTTTAACAGAAAACATCCCATACTCCTCAACCGAACCCGCTCCGGACCCGCGGGGCGCGCTGAGGCGATTCAAAATGGCGGCGCAGCGGCCGCCTCCGCCGCGAGCCACCCCTCCCCCACCGCGCAGGCGTTTCCTCCCCGGCGGGAGGGGCCGAGCCGAGTCCCGGCAGGAGAGCGGCACCTGTCCCAGTGCCAGGCCCGCAGCCAGGTGCAACCCGCACCCGCCATGGGAGACCCCGTGCTGCACGGGGAGAGAATCCGGCGGGCGGGCTCCGCGCCTCTTCGCGGACCGGAGCGCGACGTGGACCCCTCGGCGCAGCCGTCCGCCGCCTGCTAGTCCCCGCGGCGGGGAGGGCTGGGCATGGCACGGCGCGAGCGGAGCGACGGAGCGCCGCGCTGCCCCGGTGAGGCGTCAAAGTTTGCGCGCGGCTCTTCCTGCTGCCGGGGGAGGGAGGGGGACCCGGAGAAGTTGCGGGGATTTAAAAAGAAAAACGGAACAAACCCAACTCTGTGCACCGCGTCCGGAATAGAGCTTTAGTTAAACACCGCAGCTCCGCACGCGGCCGCCTCAGCCCAAACCCCATTGCTGAGATGCAGAGGCTGTTTCTTACACTGCTGTGCTGCCCTCTGCTCGAGTTCCTTGCTGAAGTTGCGCTACGACTCAGTGCGAAATTAGAAGAACGTGGCTCGGTTTGACTTCTTTCTGAGCTTTGTTTTGTTCTAAGAGTTTGATTTTTAACCTTTTCTTTTAAATTCCCAATGAAGTGGCTCGAAAAGCCATTTTATTCTGTGTCTTTTTTAGAAATTATCTTCAAGTATGACTTTTTCCCTCAACATGGTTGGACGACGTGGAAAGTCAGTGTGCTTTAATGCTCAGGTGCTGTCAGAACGCTCCTTCTGACATGCTGTGACCACGGCTTCGGAATGCACGGCCCTGCGGACAGCCGTGCTGGGCCAGACCTAAACCCCACCCATGTGGCGGATGAATTTACCTGGGGAAAGCCTATGGGCAGGGCTGATGGTTGGTGTTTTCCTGAGCTTCTGGTGCTTGCAGTTTCCTCAGTTCCTTTGTGAATCTGTAGTGGCTTTTTTGTCCTCCTTAAACTTGCATGTGAACTCCTAGGGCCCAGCAGTGAGCCTGTGAGGAGTTCTGCAGCTCACGTACCTGTGTCATGAGTAGCTGTATCCTTATACTACTTTTGAGCCTGGGTACAACTCTGTCTTTATTTGGTGCCCCATTGCTCTTTTGCTGCCGTAAGTTAATGAGTAAGTGATCCCTGCCTTCCCTCTGCTTGCTCTGTGTGACCTCTGTTGTTTCCTTCTGACTCCCTTTCTCTGGTTATCTGTCTTCTGGGATATTAATGTTTATGAGATCACCATTCCCGTAAGGCGTGAGGTTTTAAAGACTTTACAAATATCAATTTTATGTAAACGTATTGCCATCTAAATTAATAAATCATGGGGATGTTGTGCAGACAGAAACACTTTTTCAGTAGTTTATTAAGCTAATAATACTTAATTGCCATGTTTACTGTGGTAATAATATTAAAAAGTAATTTATGGAGAGAAGTTTGTATTGCAGAAGCGATGCTTTGGGTCTTTGACATCAGTTATCAGTTTTTGCACTTAGCTGCAAAGCAGCTGAAATAAAGGATATAAATACCTTTATATCCTTAACGGGAATCCCCCGTCAGCCTAGTGCAGAATGAATTGAGGAGTCCTCATGTATGTATTCGACAGCAGATTTTATCTCAAGTTCTCACTCAGAGCCCTTGATGGTGTACTTCAAAGCTCCCCACAGTTTTGCTGAGCCGTGTGAAACCTCTGTAGCTTGTTATTGCACAATTTGCTCCAGCGAGCTGTGCCTCTTAAGTACTTCTGCATTTGCTGGTTGTCCCTTTTTAAGGATCTCTTCTGGTAAAATGTCCTCCTTAAAATCTTATCTACCCAAATCAATATAGCTGCACTTACCCTGCATGGAAATTTATTTTCCCTTCATTCTGACCTCTCTTTTATAGAACTGCTCTGCCTCTTGGGCCACTGTGTTTACTGGCTCTTCCCAGGGCTGCTGGGGTGCTTGCTGTTTGTGAGCTCAGTTGAGAAGCGCAATGTGGATGAAGTGGCTCGCTCTGCTTGGGAAAGTCACTGAGCAGAAGGGAAGGCAGTGGGGAAACTGATTATGGAAATGACATCAATGTTGTTTCTGGCTGATTGCATTTCTGAACCAATTAATAATATGAACTGCAGTAAAGCAAACACCTGCACCTTTGCTTTTAATGATCCAAGGGATCCTTTACAAGGACAGTCTGGGAGCTGGGGCTGCTCAGCCTGGGGAGACCTGAGAGCAGCCTTTAAGGGTCCCTTCCAACTCAAACAATTCTATCTAATGAAATCTAAGACTCTGTTCCATAGCTTGTGTATATGGCTTTGAGAAATGTTGGAGGTGGATGAGCTCTTGATATCAAGAGCAACATAATGTGTATGAAAGGGAGGGTGAGACTGAGGAGAAAACAGTCCAACTTAATTTAGAAAAATAAGTGAATCCAAGCAAAAAAGTCTAAGAGCAGGAGATTCAGGTGTGTGCAGTTGTAATTAGATGTAATACCTCAAATCAGTCATATTTGTGCACTTTGACTGTCACAGTTGAATTCAAGAGGTAGAATAGTTTGTCTGTATTCAGGAGATGTTATTTGGGGCTTTTATTTTTGTTTGCTGCCCTTTGCAATTTTAATTCTCTGAACAGAGAACAGTTCATAATTATGCAATTTGTATGCTAGCTATTTGAGGGCATCGCTTCTTAAAACTGGAGAGGATGTAAACTTTTCAAACCATGGTAATGAGGGGAAAAAAAAAGTTGCTATAGCAACTTCATAAAGAAAGTGTACATCTTCATAAGCTTTTCAATCCAAACAGTACATTTGAAATTTCACCTCTCCAAAGGATTAGGCAATTGATGCAGTGATTACTTTGAATGGGTAATGCAGAGGAAAGTTCTGGAAGCCTCTGAAGGATGGAATAACTGCAGTTGTTACTTGACTTTTCCTTACATGTGGAATTAGGTTGGAGAGATGGATCAAATAGCAAATAGCATTTCTGTAGTTGAGTTAAGGAGTTGGTATAACTATCAATTATATTTAGATTCGTGAACTGTTCACATGTCTAAAAGATTATGGGGGAAAAAAAAATCTTTACAGTTTGGAGAAACTGAATGTTTGAAATGTTCTCTGTCACTTACTGCCTGCCTGTATCTGATGGGCTCAGGTCTCACGGCAGCCACGCATCAACCCCTGGTGTTCTGCAGGGCTGGAGTGCTGCCAGCCCCTGCTTTGGAACTGCTTGGAGGAGCCACTTCTTCTAAAGGCTTTCTTGTTGGATGGGAGAGAGCCTCCTGGTAGGCAGCTGGCACCTTTTGTTAAGTGATATGCTGCAGAGAGAGCAGGAGACCCGGCTTCAGGAGCTGGAGAGATACCTATTTAGAAAGAACCATTTGCAAGATGGGAGGAGTATTCTTCACTGCTTCACACTTAGCACAGGAGGTGTTTGAGAGTGAAGAAACTGAAGCAATATGTGCATATTTCTTCTGCCAGCTGCTTTAATTACATTGCAGTTGAAGCACTGGCTGGTTTGCTGCCCTGCTGGCAGCCTCTGGGTGATGTGTATTGTAAATAGGAAGGCTGGTGGTCCCTGTGCACAGTAAATATGTTACGTGCCAGTGTTGGTTTTACTGTATGTGCACTGATGAAGTACATCATTTGTATCATCAACATGTTGATGATGTGAATATCTTCCTAGCTATTCATCTCTTGTTTAACGCAATGCTCATATATTATGGATTGGATTTGAGTGACAAATTTATTGTAAGTTTTATGGTTGCCAGAAGAAAGCCAAGAAATTCAATTTAAACTAACACTATAATTTTGATGGAAGTTGTAAAGTATGTGGAAACGATATTTATAGCTCCTTAACATCAGTAAATATGCATTTATGATGGTATAGAAATCAATCTGGAATCTTTGCATTAGTGTTAACGTGGAACATTAAATCGCCACAGTTTTTATAGCACATAACTCTCAGGAGGTGGGCATGAGGCAACCACTGGTTCGCTGCTTAGAAAAAGCTTTTCATGCTTGACATTTCTAGAAGCCTAAATTAAGTTGCCTTTGTCCTGCTTGTTCAAGCAGGGGGAAGGGGCATTAATTATCTGCAAGGGAAGATGAATAACTTTTTAATTACAGAGCCTAATTTATGACAGCACTGAGTGTAATTAAATACACAGATATATATATTCCTCCTTGCAAACTCATAATCTTTTCTTTCTTTTTAAGCAGATACCACGTGGCCCAATACACCTGATGGAAATTTGTCCAACTCCTTGAATGGTTTGAGCTTGATGGGTATTCTAAACACAAGAGCAGGTGGCAGCATCCAGGGTCTTCAGAACTTGCATTCGAAGTCCCCCAGATCTCTCTCATTGCCTGAGTATGGGCCTGGTCAGCACTCCGGTGCTTTAGAAGATTGTCATAGCCTTAAATCAGTGGATTCTGGTATTCCAACCCTAGAAGTAGGAAATCCAGAACCCATACACTGCAGTGTGCTGAATGTGAAGAGGAAACAGTCAGAACCTGAAATTGTGCCTGACAGAACTTTTCAGAGTGCGTGCACACTGCCGTCTTATGTGCCTCCACGTCCTCTGACTTCAGAGCACGATCATGCCGTGCGAAAATCCTCTACTTTTCCAAGAACTGGGTATGACACTGTCAAGCTTTACAGTCCAAGTTCAAAAACTCTGAATCGAAGTGATGATATCTCTGTCTGTAGTGTTTCTAGTCTTAGCACAGAACTGTCAACAACTTTATCAGTCAGCAACGAGGACATCTTGGACTTTGTGGTCACGAGCAGTTCAAGTGCAATTGTGACTCTGGAGACCGATGAAGCACACTTCTCAGATGTCACCCTGAGCTCCACTAAGGAGACTGGTGAACAAAGTCAGCAGGACTGCAGTCAAGACACAGATGCGGACAGTAAACGAAAAATATTGGGACCTTTTACCAACTTTCTTGCCAGGTAACATTTGTGTAAAGTAAATTTGTGACAGCGAGAGTAAGTGAGACCATGGGAGAACTTTCTGGTACGCTTTCTGATTGTACTTCAAGAGTGATATTAGTTTGCTGTTTTAAGTTTGTATTATGAATATAATTAGTCTCTTCTGAATAAGTAAGCCAATATTGCAAACTGAGGGTTTGAATCCTTCGTTATCTTTAGGATGCCTGAAAGCATCTTAAATCTCTCTAAAAGGTTCCTTCTGCGTTACAGAAAAAGGAGTTCTGAGCTAAGGTTTCCTTCCTATGAGGAAGGCTTTTTTCCAGGCTTCTCCAGTGATACTTCTTGTATTTTGACCAAGATCCTCAATCTCATGGCATATAAAACAATATGTTTTGGTGGGATATGTACTTGTATGGAAGTGTTTTGACAGCTGGGTGGTCTAGTAGTCACGGAGCATTTTATTGATCAGTATGAGCATGTGGAGTTTAAAATACAAAAGCTTGCAGAACACTTGCATGACTGCTGTGATTTTTCCCAGTCTCGATGATATTGTGTTAATGCTTTGTTTCCTTTAGTTTGCTGTGGAGTGGTAACACCTGATGTGGAAATCTGGCATTCAGTTGTTGAAATAGAATCATTTGCCACTCAGTGCAGTTAACTTCTATGCCTCTTCTAACTGTGGCTTTCATATGATAAAGTGTTCTAAATGCAGGTACTAATTTGGTAAATGAAAGTGATGAGTAAGGGAAAGGATTATTCAGAATTTTTTTTTTCATTTAAGGCCTCACTAATGCCTCTTATTTTTAGAATGTAACATCTGAGGTGCGTTGCAGTTTGAAGGAATGGTTCCAGAAGTAAGCTTCAGACTTAAAGCAGTGTTTGCTGAGTCTAATCTTTTTCCTCACATAAACTTTTTTTTTTCATGAGATGAATAGGCAATGAAGTGTTGAAAGACTTGGCAAATGTAATTCTTTAGCTGTTAATTGCAGAGCTCAAGAGAAGCAGTTCCTTCAGATTTGCTTAACTTGCTGAAGCTGTCTTAGGTTTTTATTCTTAGGTTGAAGTGATGGTAGAGTACCAAGTGTTGAACTCTCCTTATCAGCTCTATTCGAGGTGCTAAAGCTTTTGTGGATCTCTATTTGTTGCTATGGAGCCAGACTCAGTTCTGAATCGAGGGTTTTTAGCACTTCAGAGCCTGAACTTGTGTTACCCTTCTGGTAGCACAGCTGTTGGCTCAAACAAATGGTGTGCCTCAGCCGGAGGGCGCACATGGAATGACCTCATTTAGGCCTGTCTAGAAGGAGGATGTTTTACCGCTTCTTAACTTCTCCCATCCAACAAAAGAAAGCCATCTGTCCTGTTCTGGTGTAGTCTCTCATGGTTTTGCCAGTGTAACTGAAGCAGTGGTGCTAGACTGAGCCTTTTAATGTGAATGTTTTCAGGTACATTGGATTTCAGAGCACAAGGGGCAGCCTTAATTAATACCTTTCAAATGGGAAGCAGGTCAGCTTGTCCATCTGGTGATGTCACCAGGAGAATATGAAGATCCATTTGAAACTAAGTTACCAGCTTTGAAGTTCCAGCTGCTACATTTGTACCCTGACCTTTAATATCCTTCCCCTTAACACCTGCTTTCTGCTCTGTTTTGCAAACAAGAGGAGCTGCTGGCTGGCTGTGCTTGTACTTTGTGTACCTGTATTCTGTGCATCCGTTTACGCCGTGCGGACTGGCGGTGTTTCGCTGGTGTCGGACCATCATGGAGCTTCTGAGCATCCTTCTGTCCCACAGGGGATATGAAACTCAACACTGTTAACCTTGTTGAGGATTAGAACGCGTTGTTGCTGGTATGTACTGCTGTCCCTGTGGTTGTGCTTGCGTCCTCTAATGATCCCATGCAGTTGCTGTTTCCCTGGAGATCCCATGGCCTTGATTATGCTTCTTGCATTCCTGGGCTAAAGAAATGCTTTGGTAAATGAATTCAGCCCCGCGGTGTTTTGTCTGAAAGTAGCTGGCCACCAGCATGCTTCCCACAGCTGACCCTGAGCTGCGTGCCAGGCTTCCTGCAGTGCTGGAAGAGGAGGAGGCATTTGCAGTGATATCTTTAGAGAGCAGTTTGCGGAGAAAGGAGTTACGTAGAGCATTGGTAAAAAGTGCTTCAGTCACAGGTACAAAGTCCTACATTTTTAGCACTTTGTACTGAAGAGTTTTCCTTATGATTCAGGTCAGATGTGTAAAGCTTCCCTTTTAAAACAGTATCAGGAGAAAACCAGACTTCTTGGTCAGTCTGTACATACATGTAATGTGAAAGAACTGGCACAGGAGGTATGGGTATCACCCTTCTGCTTTCAGCAGCTGGATGGTGAGGCACAATGGAGGGGTTCCAGCCTTCCTCTGCTGGTTTAGGTCAATGAGAATCTTCTGGGTGGTGGGATGGAGGTCTGAACTGCAGTGAAGCTGTGATGAAGCTTAGTTTTTGCTCAAGTTGTTGACATTTGGTAAAATGAAGGATCTCGCTTCTTGAAGCAGCAGCAGTACTTGTATTGAACCCTGTCTGTTATCTGAAAATGTGTTACTTTTTGAGCTTGTCAAGAGTGAAATTGTGCTGGGTATGCCAGTTAAGATTTTCTACTGCCTATAGACATTACAGTAGCAAAAATTAGATGCCTCCAGTGCTTGGTCATATACACTGAAGGAGCTTAGATACCAAAGAAGGTTAAATCCTCTATAAGGAAAATGCTTAGAGAAACATCTGCTTCAGAATGCAAAATGATTTCTTAGCATTCTGAGGATTTTCCCCAGTGAAGAGATTACGTGTATGCACGTGTATAGGGTGGTGTTCCCTATTAGTTGTACTGTTATTTGTCCTCTTATGGAGTGTTGGTGTTTGCTTCAGGCTGCAGTTCAAAGTTAAATCATAGCAGAGATGGAAGACTGGCGAACCTGGCTGGCTGATGGCCTGTCCGACCTGGCACCTTCAAGGCATTTGGGAATGGAGTACCTCTGCTCTGCCTTTGTTAACACTGTGGTGAAGCCATTTCCTAGTCTTCTCCTGTGTCAATTGCTGTTTCTTCTGCAGTACCAGATTTTGAAAGGTCTGATTATTTCCTCAGGCTGTTATGTGCCTCCTTGGATCTTTTTGCCACGCCCAAGGTGAGAAAATAGAGGTAGCTTTCTGCTGTGTTACGTAGCTTTCTTCTTGAAAGAGCTTAAGGCATCACATGGACCAGCTGCATGTACTAGTAGTTGTCATTAGGCTCCAGGTTAGTGCATGAGAAGGGATTATTGCTTTGGAAAGCAGCTGAATTCTGACTACTGCAGAAGAAAATTGGCATCAGGTTGTTTTCAGGAGTTGTATGTATACAAACCAATTCTATAAGGCCTGGATCCTCTGCTTAAAGCGTAAGTTTGAATTCATTTCCTCAGTTTGAATGTATGTAAGAATTTGGTTTGAGAAATAGTGTTAAGAAATAATTGGCTGAGAGATTGAAGGGTCGGTGCCTCGGCTGTGCCTTTGCTCTGCTGACCCACAGTAGTGTTGGTTAATTAATTCCACCTTTGTACTTTGCTTCTGTACTGTACTGCTGAAACAGGCTGTTGAAAGGCTCATTTTTAAACCAGCTTTGGTCAGAACCATTGTGATTTTCCTGTACAAGTTATGCCTTCCTTTTCTCACTTTAGAGGGTGAGGCTTTTCATGGTTATGTGCGGAGGTTTTTCTAGGGCTGTGTTTGGTTAACTAATAATCTATCAGGTTCCCATCCTTTTTAAGGGAATATAGAAATCCTCACTCTTTACTTAATCCACTATGAATATTCTCTTTTGTTCCTGGAATCTGGATCCTGTTGTTTTGTTTTTTTTTCAGGCTGCTCATAGAGATTTTTGATTCCCATTTTCTAAGTAGCAAGATCTCAGGAAGCTCTTGCAGAGAACAGAGACCACACATAACAGTAAGGGCTTAAAGAGGGATATTAGGGTTCAGTGTTTTCAGAGACCATCTATTTCTGGGAGAGAAAATCTGAAGACGGTCTGACATCACTTCCCATACATAGAAACCCAAACCTGTGGCTTTGCTTGTAAGCTTTTTTCTGCTCAGACTACATTTCAAACCAGAATTTTGTGGTTTCAGTATTAAGCCTAAAACCATGTGAATTTTTTGTATCTTATATGCATGCACACGTGTGTTGTGAGGTTTCTGTGTGTTTCAGATATCTGAACCCAAGGAGCTGTGTCCATTGACGCCGTAGACAAGTTCACTGAATTGTTGAGTAGGATCTCTTCATAACGCCACGTCTTGTTTTTAATGAGAGCAGAGCATGCTGTACTTAGCTGATTTTGATGTAAAAAGGAAGATAAAATAGCAAGGATCTTTACAGTGCTGATGGATTCCTTTCATCTTTCCAAAAAGGGAATTCCTTGACCATAGAAGAAAAGAGAAAGTATGAAAATAATTATAATTGAATAGTTAAATTTTAAAAGTTCAGAAACTCCTTAACATATTTGATGCTAAATAAGGACTGTTCAATAGGCTGTAGATCTCCTGAGACACACTCATCTGCTGGAAGGAACAGGAGGAGTTGCTGGCAGCTTCATCCTACCCCACAGCTTTATCTGGGCACCTTTTGAACTAACTGCTGTCAGCAACGTGGATCTGAAAGGGCTGGGAAGGAGTTGTTGGGAAGGAAGAAGGCAAACAGGTGCTTCAGGCTTTGCAGCGTGGTTTTGGATGGCCCTTATTTGAAGGCCACTTTCTCTACTTGAAAATCCCCTCGTCTGTATTTACTGTAGCATCTCCAGAGAACAAAAGTTACAGAATTTTCCTGAAGGAAACGCTTCTAAAAGCAAATCTTTCATAGATTCAGAGTTGGAGTTCTATGACAAAAAATAGCCTTTTTCTTTGACAAAGAAAGCTGAAAACTGTTGAAAATGAGGTGATACAGGTTTCAGAATTCCTGTCTTCTGTTTCCCTGTATGAAGCTGGGAGCTTTGTCATGTGGCCTGTTCTCCACTAGGTGTTGAGCTTAAACTGTCCTCATAAATTTTAATCCATTTTTTCCCATTATGCATGGAATAACATAACTTTAGAGTTTCTGCTGTATGATTTCTAAGTTAAATTTTGCTTTAAAGCTGATAGGAGGTGCTGCTGTTCAGAATAAATGGAAGCTGCTATCGGAGAGAAAATCTTTATTTAAATTAATTCCTGTTTGTGAAAAAGTTTTCAGTTATTCAGCAGCAAAACTGAAGAGGCTTACTGAAACTGCTTCTTCCTTATGGATGTTAGAAAATCTGTGTGGCAGTTCTGTGATTGTTTTCTGTTTTCCCAACAGTGGTGCAGTAAGCAAGAACTTAATGCAATCCAGTTACCATTTACTATAATGATTTTTTTTAGTGTCTGGTGGGAAGAATTACCAAAGCCCTAGGCCAGCTGGCGAGCGTGCTTTGTTAGCATGGTGAGCACTGCATATTGCTTGTAACTTTCTGCTATAATGTGCTTTTTCTTCTCCCTCTTGTGAGGCTGCCTTTCTGAGAGCTTGCACTTGCTCAGTTCTGTACATCTGCTTTTGAATAGAAGAGAGAATTATGTAAGTTTTGATAATTGTGTGTAAAAATTCATGTCAGATGAGTGAAACAATTCTGCTTTTGTTCTGATTGATTTGGGGAGTGTTAAGTGAGTTAGTGGGTTAAATGGCATTCATATCTTCAGTTAATTTGCATGGAGATTTCTCACCTTTCTCTGTGTTAAAAGGAGCTGTGAGTTGTGGGGTTGAGGAGCTTTGGGAAAGAGGAAGACCACCAGTGCAGTCACTGCTGTGTGACACTATCTAATCAAACCAATGTTGAATTTTCAGCTGACTTTGTTTCCTCACTTCCTTATCAGGTAACGTCAGCTGTTATCGTAAGTTCAGAAATCATAATTTAGTAGTTGGGTAGAGATAGTGATAGGAGGATGGTTGGACTAGATGATCTTATAGGTCCTTTCCAACCTTATGAACTTATGAACTTATGAACTTATAAAACCAAATCACAAAAAAAAAAAAAAAAAAACACAAATCACAAAAAAACAAACACAAAAACCTGCTATGTTACTTTGACCTTTAGAAATTCCCTCAAAATGATAGTTATTATATTCTTTCTCCTTGATTGTTGAATACCATTACAAGTACAGCATGATCTGTCAGGAGATTGGATCCCACATAATATGTTTAAATACAGATGCTAAAAGGCTCCAACAACAAATGGTCTTTCAACAAAATTCTATATACAGATGAAGACTTGTTTGGTAGAAATAGTGTGTGGAGACTGTGGGGCAGGGATAGTTGTTTCTAGGTCTTGCTCTGGATAATCTGTGTCGTGTTAAATAAATGTTGAGTTTGCTGTCATGGCAAATGGAAAAAAAAAGATATCCCTGTACTGTTGATCTCCATATATGCATTAGCTACATTGTTGTTTTAAGCAGGTATCCGTTATGAGCATTGCTTTGTAGTCACTCGAGGAACTACTTAAAAAGTTTTTAAGCTGTACTGTAAGAAAAATAATTTAAAAATGGCACAGTAGATGTCTTAACCTGACACTGGACAGAACAAATGTAACGGCCATGAGTAAGGCTGCATCCATGTACTTAGTGCTTGGGCTTTCCATCCTGAGCAGTGGTGTTTATGAAGCAGAATGGCAGAGTAGTTGAGGTCAGAAGGGACTTCTGGAGCCATCTGGTGTAACTTTCAGTTCCCTGCAGGGCTGACTTCAGCACCAGCTTGTGTTGCCCAGGGCATTGTCTGGTCAGCTGTGGGCATAGCCGAGAGTGGAGATACCAGAGCCTTTAGGAGATGTTGGAGTGTCAGTGGCTCAGTCATGGACCACAACTTTTCCTTTTATCCAGTTGGAACATATCTTGCAGCAACTTGGTACAATGGCCACGTGCCTCTCTGAGAGTGATCATCCAGGCTGAACAGATCTGTCAGCATCTCCACTTGTATAGGCCTCTGCACCCAGCTGCTGTAGTGATCATCCAATGGACTTCCTCCAGATCTTGATCTTTGTTTTACTCCAGGGACCCCAAACCAGACACAGGTAGTCTTACAGTTAAGTAGGGCTTTTAATTGTTTCTCTCTTGACCTGATAACAGAATCCAGTCTACAGTCAGTCTTGATTGCTGGAAGGTTTTACTGCTGACTCAGGTTCAGCTTTTTGTTTAGAGGCATTTTGTATATTCATCTAGCCTGTGTTTTGTGTAGCAGTGGTACTTTTGATCAATGATGAAATGCTCTTCCAATCTCTGGGAATAGAAGTTTGGGTTATTCTGATAACATTAGAATAACTGGGAATTTTGCCAGCTAGTAAAGAACTGCTATTTATAGTTGATTGAATCTAATAGTATGAACTTAGACCCAGAATTTGCTTCTGGATGGGAGTCCTAACTGGCAGAAACTCCTGTTTCTGAGAAGTCCATAGAATTTGCATGCTAGATTAGTGCTGCATGTCATCCACATACAAAATATTTCTTTTTTTTTTTTTGCTACAGCCAATCTTTACTGCCAAACACGTGGGATTAGTCTCGCTTATCTTTTCGTGTCTTTACAGTTCCATAGAAGCAGCTCTGCTTTGTGTTCTGAAATGAGGGGTACCCTCTAAGAAAAAAAGATAAATGCAGAACACAGTAGTCCTCTTTATTTTTAGTTTATTTAATTTGGGTTTTCTTGGCTTTTTTTTTCTGGAACGTACTGAACATACCCAGTGATTTGGAGGGTCAGTGGTTGGAAATTTATATTATATTTAAAATTATAAAATTTGATACAGACTTAGAAAAGATGATTTGTCATCAGAGAAGTCTACTTCTAAACTGTCTGATTCTAATGCTGTTGGATTTTTTTAATTCACAAACCAAGTGTTCGTCGTTTACCTGGGCCTGTGGTGATCTGTGGGATAAAATTCTGCGAACATTGCTTTTATATCTGAGTTTGGACCCTTATCCAAAGCCTAGCTTTTAACTAGTTGTTGAAGGTTCTTTTCCGTGGCCAAAATACTTGGACGTTTCTTGATTATGCACTGTTCTGATACATGCTGTACAGAGCTCAAAATTCCTTGTTTCAGTGTAGGTTTCTGGGTGCATTGTGGAGTAACATCTGTGTAGAGACATCCATTCTACACAGTGCTTGTGGGCTGAACGTATGGGTTTGCCTAGCTCTTATGAGCATTATCTCCTTATACTTCAGAAAGAGTTTTGCATTCCAGTTTGACTGCCTTTGCATAGACTGAGGAGCTCAAGACCTGAGTGATCTCATCATACTTATTTTGGAGGTGCAGGAGATTTCAGGATCTTCCTCCAGAAGCAGCTGAAGGGAATGCAGTTTACCTCTTAAGAGTACACACAAGTTTGGTACTTATTTGAAATCACCTCTGAAGATAATTCTTTCCTGCAAAATCTGAACCTTCTGAACTTTCTTCACAGCCCTTATCTTTCATCTATTCTCTTCACAAGGCTGATAAGTTCTTCCAGTTGTTAATTCATATGACTGTTACAATTATTTTGTCTTCTGAAAATAACCATCTTAACTGGAAGACTAATCAAAATTTGAATGGAGCATGCATCTCGAGAGCAGGAAATGCTGGATGTGTTTTTAACACTTGTAACAAAGACGTACATGCTATTACAAAAGAATTTTGAGTAAACACGTTGCATCAGTCTGCATGTGGGTTGGATCAGTATCTGCCTCTGGTTAGATCTGTCATGCATGTTTCTGTACAGCAACTGTCTTTTTAATAGTAACCAACCTTTTAAACGATGACTTTGTTGGTTTTTTTTTTTTTTTTTAGATAAAGAGTGGAATTTCTGCTTTGGTCATGATGCTGAAGTTAGTTTAGAAATGAAAAATCCAGAAAGCTGTGATGTATGCTGTATGGATAGGTTTGGCTTGGCTACTGGTTGATTTGGTTCTGGTATTTTTTAATTATTTTTTATTTGTTTGAGGCTTCAGTGTGTCCATGACAGCATGGAAGGTGACAAAAATAATGTCAGTATGTGGATGTCATGTGTCTGTATGGCAGTTACTCAGTAACTTTACCTCAGCAGTGCTTATAGAACTGAAGTGGTTCTCAGGTTTTACTCAAGAGTAAGCTTTCCCTGTTGCTTCTGAACCTGGCTGCTAGTGTTCCCTTCCACTGCTCCCCAGGAAAAAGCAGTTGGGCAGGTCAGTGTACGATAGTGGTGCAGTATGTGTGTGTTTGTGGGGAAGAATTTTGAGCCTCTCTTTATCACAGAGCATTTTTTTGCATGTATGTAAACCTCTACTGTGGATATGTAATTCAGTTCTCTCCAGTCAGGTAACTTTTTCTTGTCTCCACAGCTCAATTGAAGCAGGAAGGTTAAACTTTTCTTCGGTGCCAAATGGTGTTTTTAAGGGATGGTGCAAAAAGTCATTTTGTATTTGAAATACTTAACTTCTGTGCTAAAATAAGCAGCTGCAGACATTCAGTGTAAAATAGTTCGTGTGTTCGATGGGAAATGGAGCTCATGACACCTTAATTGTTCCACGGTAATGATACCACAGACATATTGTATTGTGTCAGAGATTCCTGTTAATATCCCAGCTGTAAATCAGTGTGATGTGCTCTAATGATTGTGAAGAAGGCAGTGAGACTGAGATAATCGTCAGCATGTGATCTTTTCTTTCCAGGCATGCCAACCCTTTTTACACTTAAGATCCCAAATGAGCTTCTGTCTTAAAGCACTTGTAATTAAATTTTTGGATATTTTACCCCAGGATTTCTGTGCTTTTCTTTGGAGTGAAAAGTTCTGGTTTTTGCAAATAAAGATTTTTTGCTCCTTATTAATCTGCATTTTCCATTAACTGTAATCTCCTTAAACGTGTCACTTTTAGAGCTGAGGTATTTGGTGAATTGTATGACTCAGCAGTGGGGCTGTTCAGTAGTTTATTGGGGTTTTTTTTTTGTTTTGTTTATTTTTAATCTGATGGAGCTAAGTATGGGAGGAAAACCTTCTTGTGTTATGGTAGCAAACAAATGAAAGCTTTTGCTATGAGCTATTTGCTCGCATATATGTACGTATATATGCACATACATATAAACAATAGAAAAATTTATTTACATCTAAAACTGTATAAGAATCAAGACTTTTTGGTGATGCTCTGATTTATTATAAAAGAACTGGTTGTAGTTTAGTTAGTTCTACATTTGAGTGTGTCATTTTATGACTTCTGGTAATGCTGCGTCTTTTGGAGGTTTGGATACATCTTGGAGACAAGTGTGGATAGCAGCAAAGTAGCAGAATTTAGGCAGAGGATGGGGAAAAAGGCCAAAAGTCAGAGTGAGTTGCTCTGTACAGAGTTAGGAATTGTATGCTGACCATATCAGGTGCTTTCATTTCATTTTTTATTAAATAAAAAGGTTGAACTGGAAGTCAGTGCAGAGAGGAGTTGCCTGGTGCCCTAGAGCTTGCACCAGAAGTCACACAGATGGAGAAAACAGTGAGCTGAACAGCATCGTGCCATCTGCTAGATAAGCTGTAGTGCAGATTACACACTGTGGTGCTCCCTCTAAAAGGAAACAGAACTGCTGAATTGAATTCAAAGCAACTACTTGAGGTGGACTTTTCATTCTTAGTCTTACAGCAGCACTTCCAGCTGAGAGCTATTACACTTCATCATCTCAATTTGTCTTTATTTTGCTGTGAAAATAAAGATGTTTTGCAGCCTGCTGCCCTCTTTAAAATGCTTCAGAGAGATTGGGGGTATTGTAGCTTGCATAGACATTTGCTAGTAACCTCTAGTGTGAGTAGATAGAAGAGCTGGCAATTTTCTCTCCCTAATTTTTGTGTACTGCCATTCTAAAAACTGTGCTGAAAACTTTTATTTGCAAAAGATGATTTGAATATGCAGGGAAGCACCACGCAGGTGTGCCTCCCTCCCTGGGCAGCACTCAGCTGTGCCTGGTCTTTGGGTCTGCTGTGCAGCTGGATAGTAGTCATGAATTGAGTTTCTCACTTCCTAAGTAGTAACCTTATAGCAAGAACAACCTACTTATCTTGCACTGCGAATCATATTTTTCTGGAGTGATTCTGATGATGTTAAAGCTGTCATGTTTTCCTCCTTCCCTTTTTTAGATATATTTTAGAACTTTGCTTTTGTATTATTTATTAATTTTAAAGGAAAAACAATAACACAAATATCCCCAGAAAACTCACTCTGTCTCTTTTTAACTTTTATTTCTCTGGTAGTTGTCTCAATCAATCCTGTAAATTCATAATCTCTATCTTTCATATTTGAACTTGGGCTGGGTTAAGAGGATACACACCTAAGCTCTTCTAGGTACTAAACTCAAAGAAAATGGATTCTTACATTGTCAAGGTCAAGGAATTGCTGAGGAGAAGAAAGGAAATCCAATTGAGATATTTCTTTGAAGTTGTTTTTATGATTGTCTTATTGCAGCACTAGCAGTTGTAGTGGCACTGGTATTGCTGAACTTGCTGATTAATGCTCTGATGAGCTTATACATCTTTAAGTAGCACTATAGTTTTAATGATGATCTACTGGAGAGCTCCATAACTGAAATGGAGAATGTTAATGTAGAGACAGAGCAAGTCCATGCTGTTGACCCAGTAATTTACCTGTGGAATTAGGATTTTGTGCTCTGGGGGGTGAAAAGGGCAGGGGGGAGCAGGGATGGATGTCAGCAGGTTTCTCTTTTCCTTTCTGTCTCCCCTATGTCTTTATCCTATTTCTTTTTTTCTCACTGGAGTTAGAGGGAAAGCTATGTACTTGAAGCTTAATACTTATCTTTGACATCAGCTGTTACTGAATTGTGTGGTTTCTGTACCTAGCCACATTGGTCTTATCTTTTAATATGATAATCTGTTCCTTTACAGGAAGCTTTGGGCTTCAAGGTAACTGTATCCTTGTGATACAGAGGCATGTGATCATTAGTGTAAATAAAGACATATTTAAGGATAGCGGTGCATGTTATTAACTTTAAAATAGATTGCCATGCACCTTATGCTTGTGTCTCAATTGTTTTCCTTTTATTAAATATTTCTATTCCCAGCAGTTTGATCTCTATTGGTGTCTTTTTGATACTGTTTGTGTTAGCTGAGCCAAAGTGGCCTGAAAAAAATAACTTATTTTTGTGCATGCGTTTCCTATTGTGAACTTGTATGCAGCATATTTGGAATGTGTGATGCTCAGTATACTTCTTGTTTCCCAACCTGACAGACTTTATGAATAAGAAACAGTCTGTGCTTGCTAGGGTCTGCCCATTGAGTGTTAAAAGTAGTGACTGTAAGTGAGGAACAACAGTAGTGCTAGAGCAGAAGCAGCTGTGGTATGAAGGTGCTATGGCTGTGTGCTGTTTGAACAGGTGAAAAAGCTTTTGGCTCGGTGGAGTAGAGTTAATATGTTTTGGTAACTGCTTCTAAGGTTATTCGGGAAAACATTCTTTATAAAAACAGATCAAATACAGGAAAAGGCTGCTGTGCCTGCAAGCTTTTTGTGATCTTTTGCTAATTGTCTGTTGTAACAGGTAGGTAGAAAGCATTTCTGTAGCAAGATTTATTTCTTAGTCACGCTTTAGGAGACTTAAGATGAGAGTTGTAGGGAAAGTTGCAAAAAACCTTCTTTATCTGTTAAAATTGCCTAGTATGTTGGCAGTGCTGTGTAACAAATCTCCTGAGGGTGAGAATCAGTCCCTGCAACCACAACAGCAGCTAGAATGTGTGGTTGTGGATGAATGAGGTTGACAGATTATCTTTGTCTACTTAATTAATTCTCTCTTTTATTAATCAAACTTTTTTTTTTTGTAGGAATTTGTTTACCAGAAAGCAAAATGCAAGATTTGAAAAACAAAATGACGTGGGTTGGAAGTTGTTTGGAAAAGTACCCCTCAGAGAAATCTCACAGAAAGATCCCAAGAGAATACAAAAGGTATTTGCTTTAACTCTATACTGGGAGTAGCAGTGAGTGTAGAATGCAGTTATGTTTATGATCTGTGCATATGACTGTGAAACCTGTTTGTATGGGGAGTTGCACCCAATGTCTTCTGCAATATCACAGATGGCTTTTTCACTATTTGTTTGTTTTATTTCAATTGTAACAATGTCATTCAAATATTGTTATAAAATCAAGTATTCTATGGAAATGATATCATTTTGTTATGAAGCAATCAGTGTGAGGATTTGAAGTACAGGGAATGTATTTTGGTGTTTGGTTTTCTTTTTATTTTTAATCAAGCTTGGTAGGCAGTTTGAGCAACTTCTAGTTTTCATTGGCGTTTTCCAGTTTTCACTGGTGTTTGAAGGGAAACTGTGTTCTTTTGGGGCCTTGGCTTGATTGTGCCTGAAAAACAATTAAAAACGTATGAACTCAGATTACCATCAGTGTGGTAGAGTACCTTAAAGCATTTTTTCTCTGAAAGAGTGGTCAGGCACTGGAATGGCCTGCCTAGGGAGGTGGTTGAGGCACCATCCCTAGCGCTGTTCAAGAAGCGTTTAGATGAGGTGCTAAGGGATTTGATTTAGTAGTTGGGTAGGGATAGTGATAGGAGGATGGTTGGACTAGATGATCTTGTAGGTCCTTTCCAACCTAATGAACCTATGAACCTATAAAAGTTCCATCGGATTTCTGGTGTCATCCATTCCTTGTTTTCTGACGTGCCTGCTAATTGGGGTTGAAATTTTCTGTGTAAGGGTCTTGCTGAAAAGTCAGTTACTGACTTGAAATGTTGGAAAAATATAATACAGTTCAGGATGAGCAAGTGAAAGAATTTTTCTTTCGTTCTTAGAACAGGGTAGGTCAAAGGGGAGTGTGTACTGAAATTGTTTATTGAAGTGTTTCCCTGAATAGAAAAATCTCTCAAAGCTTTATAAACCCCTAAGTAGTAAGCTTTTTAGGTCCATGATTTGTCAGATTTTAGGTAGCTAGTTTTGAATGTGGGATTGTGGTGGGGAGTGAAGAAGCTATTAAAAAAAGTCATATTTTGAGGTCATCCCTAACTTGTCATAAGGGAATAGAGAAAAAGGGAAATCCTTTTTTCTTCTTTGTATATCACTTCCAAGCTATAGTCTTCCAGCGTTTCTTTAAATGTAACCACATGTGAGGATTGGTCTGACTGCAGATCAATCAATTTGCATAGCTAATGATTCAAATAACCTGCATTCCCTGTGAGGAAAATCTGCTGAAATCCATTTGTGTGGCCAATAATTCCTGAGCTGCTCACTCTTTAAGAAGAAAAAGAAAATATCTCTTTCCTATCTTTCTTGCTTGATCTGGGAGTTTTGGATTGCATGTCAGCTGATGCTGGAGGGTTTATTTTGTTTTTCTTTTAGAACCAGAAGTTTCATGTTCTCACTTCCTTGTTCAGACCGCCTGGGGGATGAAAAGTTGTATATAGGAAGAGACCACATAGCTAGAACTTCCAAGTGAGCTGTTGTGAAGCGAGAGTGTTTATTTGAAGGACTGTGCTTCTTAATTCAGGATGAAGTGTTCTGGAAATCTGAGCATCTCATGTGACTGTTGTTACCTGCACTTAGGCTGTCAGTTTCAGTGAAGCTGTAACACCTTTTTGAAGTCTTTGCAGTGATCAACCATTGATCCACTTGTCTGCAGTTCAGTTTTCAAGTGTTCATCATTCGTTTCTGTTGACACATTTGAGAGTCAGTACTCTGATGATAACTGCAGCACTCTGACACCTAAGCATGCATTAATTGTAGTAATCACCTTTTCTTTGAATACTTGGTAAATAATTTGTTATCATTTTGTGTTTTTTCCGTTAGATCCAAACTATCTTACACTGCACTCTTCTATGAATACTGAATACTCACTGCTTCTGTTATATTAAACGTTTACAAAAAAAGCTAAAGTCCCATGTGATATGGCAAACAACCATTAGTGACTTTCAGGCAAGACTGAAACAATTGCCATTCGATGACAATAACTAACCCTTCCTGATTTACTTACAGCTTTCCTGAAGCTGTTGGTGAAAAGTTCAACTTCTGAGACTTGGCTACTGCTGTAAATAACTGATCCAGCCTCACCAGCACCCAAATGCACAAGGCAGTGTGTTACCCCTGGCAGATTTTTTTGACAGTGACAAAACAGCACCTTTGTTACAGAGGTTTTAGCCCACTTAGAGGCAAGCTTTTAGCACTGTGTATTGTGCCCTAAGAACCTGAAGATGTGTGAAGGTAAGAGGTGACAGAAAGGCCATTGGAATGGTGCCTGTTGGCCAACAGCCATCTTTCTCCTTTGTGAATAAAAGGGTACTAGGCCAGAGGAACAGATGCTTTTGTCTCTGTTTCTGCCTTGAGGCATGTATTTTATTTCAAAGGAAGAAGGGTAGGTGCTTGAAAGATCTATACTGATGTATTTGGATGAATGTGATGAAATGGAGCGTTAGGGGAGAGAAGGTGACTGTGGTCAAGGTAAATGGTTAGTGTCCTAGTAAAAGATTTTGGTGCCTGCACTTTTTCCTATGGGACATGAAACAGAACATCAGGTCTGTATTTTTACAGGTGCCTGTTAATTGTCTGCACTTTGTGTATGCCTTCCTTGAAATTGGGCTCTTTTTTCTTTTTTTTTCTCCAGAAGTGCTGGTACCTTTCTTGAAGTGGAATCAGAGTCACACTTACAGTGTATGAAATTTGCTGTAAATGCTAGGTGCCTGATAATTCAATCCTTTGTGGATACACAATTGGCCGTATGTTGGAGCTTGACATTGTGTATCTTGATCACTTTTGTTTCGTGGCAACCATGTTGCCTTATGCAAAGTGATATTGTGGGAAACATTGTGGAACATTCTTACACAAACCTGTCATTAGGAGAGCTGGGCTCTGTGCGCTGTGCTGGGAGCTGTAATGCCCTGAGCAATGAAGGTAATGTAATCATTTTTCATTGAATTATGTCAGTTCTGCATATTGGGTGATGTATGTAGACTGTGCAGCCCATGTGAAAAGCACAACCTAAGCAGTAGGGACTAACTCAAAATATAAGTTTTCTTTAAATGTGAAATTGTTTGTAAGTTCCTATACACAACTGGATGGGGGAGGAGTGAGTGCCAGTGTTTCTGGCATTATGGGAAATCTGAAGGATTATTGGGCTAATGTAGTGATTTGTAGCTACAATTTTCTCTCTCTCCATGTCATGGAGTTTCTGATTATGTTACATAATTGGACATACACAAACTTGATGATAAACGGTCAGATGCTGACAATGTGCTGGTGGCTGCACGCTGACATTGGTATAGCTTCTTGCTCATGATAAACCTTATTAATTCTGATTTATGTGTGTGCTGTATTAGCCAGTTTCACAGTGCTCTGGCAGACTTATTTCTTAATGCGCTGCTGAGAAGATGTACAGAAGTGTGTGTATGTTGGCATGCACTTGTAACCAATAACTCTGCCTCTGGGAGGTGGTCTTAGCCTAGGGAGGTGGTTGAGGCACCATCCCTAGCGCTGTTCAAGAAGCATTTAGATGAGGTGCTAAGGGATTTGATTTAGTAGCTGGGTAGGGATAGTGATAGGAGGATGGTTGGACTAGATGATCTTGTAGGTCCTTTCCAACCTTATGAACCTATGGGGTATTCATCTGTATTTGTACTGGAGAGATGCTCAGTGCTATGTTAAAGAGACTCATACCAATTTATTAGTGGCAGAAAACTGTCATGGTTCTGCTACTTGAGATTCCTCAAGTTTGGGAAAGAGTGGAGGGGAAGAATGTGCTTTCCTCTCCAGACTGACCCTGTTCTTGCTGTTCCAGTTCTCTCCTGTATGGGTGCTGGACATTATCTAGGTGCCTGAAATACTTGTTTGCTGAGTAAAAGCTGTTCCAGTCTTTGGCTGCTCAGACTTGACTTATTGATTCTTTTCAAGGAAGCAAATACATATTCGTACCAAAGAGTCCTTGTCCTTGAAATTGTTTCTTTGGTGTTGTTGTCTATGTTGTGAAGTACTCAGAAGCCCATAGATTTAGGACTTTGGCTGTATGGCTACAGAGAGTACAGAGAATAGCATTCCTATTCACAAAATCTTGGTCTGAGTTAAAGGCAACATGCAGGAAAGAGGATAAATACTTCATAGTGTCTTTTTTTTTTTTAACTGTGATTTCCTGTTTGACAAAAAAAGAAAAGCCAAAAAAGAAAACAAAAAGAAAAATAACCAACCCACCACCAAAAAAGAACAACTCCAGTGGTTTGTAACTTGTTGAGACTATTGAAAGTCCTTTGGGTTATCTGAGATGCCACAAAATCACTGACTGTAGTAGTAACTGTGGTAATCAGTCCTCTGGTTTAACATATGTAGGGAGATCAATCTGATCATATTTGCTTGGTACGAAGCTCTTTGTGCGCAGGAACTGTGGTAACTGAGTCATCATGCAGCAGTTTCTCAAGTCAGCTTCTTTTGCTTCTGGACAGACATCAAAGAAATCCTTTGTGCCAGGTCAGCTAATTAGAGCCTCGTGACTTCTTTGGTATGTTCATGGTTCTATCTTTTGATAACTTCTTTATATGGATGAAGGATGATTTTTCCTTTTCCCAGGTTGAGATGAACAAAGTTAACTGCAGTCTCAGGTTGTCTTTTGAAAGATAAAGACTGTGTTTGTACATACAGTTTTTAGACATGTTTAAATGAAACAGCCTTTAAAAATATTCTTACTGTACACTGTTCTCATACTTCAGCCATAATAATTGTATGTGGGTTTGGAAGAAATGTGTAAGAAGGAAGCTGTAAGATTCATGTGTGTGTTTTAAGTACTGGAGGGGGGGGGAGGAGTTATTAAGCTATGAAGTGCTTAAACACCATTTGTAGAACTACCAGTTCTTACTGCCTTCTGCTTATGAAGTAAATAAACAATGAAGATGCCATACCCTCAAGTTGCAGTTCACAAGCTGAATGTTGTTATACTGCACGGCTGATCCAGGAACTGTCTGTAAGAAGTCACCTTTTCTTTTCCTCTGACTTATAGCCGAAAGAATGGTTGATTTTTGTGCACGGCAGCCTCTTCTCAAGTCTTACAAATACTTCTCTGAATGCACTCACTTATTTGACAAGTGAATGGGAGACACAGGCACATACTCCATTTTGATGATGTGGGAATTAAAATTGCTCCAGTGAAGTTGGTGTTAGGCCTGCGTGTGAATGCTCACTATATATGTGAATATTTCTGCTTTGATAAGGAATCAGCATTCTCTTAACAAAGGTTGAGCTGCTTTACATCGTGCTGAGAAGTTTTGTGTAGATTTTATCCAAGTAAGCATTTTAAAGCTTAAAAGCTGCCAGAACAAGTAATCTCATCTGTGAAATTGTAAGTGCATTTCCAATGGAGGCTTACATAATTAATTTTTTTGTCTATTATCTTCCAGAATCCTGTGTGAGTTGAACAGGTTAAGCCAGTTGCTTTTGTAATTGTTATGTCAAAATGCACTGAAAGTCAGATGACTGTACTTCACTATGCATAGTAATAAAAGTAAAATTATCTTCCCTTCTAAATAGACTACAGAGCTGAACTTTGTGGCCATTGCTTCTTTCAGGAGCAGTTCTCGAGGCTGGTGAAAATAGCTGATGTTAAATGAGTTTGCAGGTTTTGTTTTTATTTTAAGTGGTTTTCTTTGTCAAGAGAATTCACTAACAAACTCTTAAACATGAGATGGTTCAATCTCTGCATAACATTGTGTTGTCACGCGGTCAGCCCTCAGGAAGGTCACCTTTTAGCTGTGTGCTCAGACATGTTGCAGCTGTTACTCAAATGAGCAGTTTAAACAAAATTATTTATCTCAGTAGTGTATATCTCATTGTGTAATATGATTTTTGTCATCAGTGCATATTTCCTTCTCCAAATGTTCTGTGCCCCTGTGTAAACAGTTCAATTTCATTTTAACTATGGAAATTCTACTAAGAGCTCAGTGGAATTTTGTTCTTTTCTTTGCGTATCAGTACCAGTAAAATCCAGCATGTATATCACGTGAGGCCTTTCGAGTAACAGTCTTTACTCATACATTCAGTTTTAAATATTTTATGAACTCATTTGCTGCCTGGAGGCTTTAGTGGAAGTTCCATAAGTAGAAGTAGTAGCTATACTTCTTAACTTCTGTGTTGTGGTCTTTCCAAACTTAGAGTTTCTGTTTTGAAAGCCGTGATACTTTCTTTCACGGAAGAGGAAACTTTTTTTTCTTACCCCATATGGTTAAGGATTCAAAATCACTGGGGTATGAGTGAGACTGTCAGTGATGAAAACGAGTGCCTGCTTCCAGATGCAGTGGAAAACTACAGTGGTTTATGTTGTGTAACTGTGGATAACAAGTTTGTCAGTGAGGGCTCTGGGTGCAGGCTGCAGGCGTGCAGGAGGAGTGGCAGCACTGGGCCTTTGCAGCCTTCTCCATGCACTTCGTTTGTTTTGCCTTTACTGCTGCAGCAGCCATTTGAGTCAGCTTTCTTGGCCGTGATGGTCACATTAGTACAGCACTGTTTCTCTTACACAAGTTGGTAGCACTGTGTTCCATGCCCAAAATGTTTAGATTTTTTTTAGTTATTCATGTATTTATTATTTTTGTTTCTGAGAGGAAAAAAATAATTAAAATCCTGCTATTTTTTGGTACCAATCATAAAATGTTCCAACTGAGATACATTCAGCTGGAGACACGACAGACTTTCTTTTAGGAGTGATGTGCTAAAAGAAAATAAATCAGCAGGATTTACCAGCTGTGGTTTTCTATAGTAATCGAATTCTGACTACAAGGATCCAGTCTTTCTGTTAATCAAAATCAGTTGCACTTTAGCAGATCACTGTGCAGGATATGATGAAGTGAAAGCAAACTCTTGAAACAGGGCGGTGTTTGGGGTGTAGGTGATGTTTTTTTCTTTTTTTGTGGGGTCAGTCGTTAAGCTTGTAACAGTGCTGGAAGAAAAACTTGTATGAGCTGATTTGGGTGAGGTATCATTCAAGCTGTTCTCAATTTGACTTTTTTAAAGCTATAATCCTAACTGATTTATAAAGTCATTTTTCTCAAAATCAGTTTCTGGTTTTCGTCTATTAAGTGGAAAAGAATAATAGCACTTTGTAGGAATTACTGTAAGAAATTACTCCAACTCATGTCTTAGCCAGACAGCGACAGTGCTGAGAATGGTGTGTTTTATCTAGGGGAAAAGAAAAGTGCAGAGAGGATTGAGTTCTGCTGTGTGGAGGCTCTGTGCAGCTCCAGGTGCAGGAGCATTCCGGATGCGTGCTGTTTGCCACGTGCATGGCTGCCACCACCTGTCACGCTTCCTCTTGCTTTCTGCTGATGTGTGGCAGTTGTCTAAAAATACATGGCTCTTCTAAATGCTTATCTTACCCATTTTCTCTGTGCTCAGATAGTCCGTTCAGAGCCTTCTGAACAGGAAGTGAATGGTTCAAACCAGTTTCTGCAGGGGCTTGATCTGCTGCTTGGGGAACTGCACATCCTGAGTTTGTGTGCAGATAGATCACTGGAAGCATCATTGTGATGATGGCTAAAGCTGTTAAAGGTGCAGGGGATGCGGTTAGTTTTTATTCACACTTTAAAGTGTTCTAAGCTATAAACTGTCTGTACATTTTTTTTCTGTTGCACAGTAAAAGTCTGAGGGTGTAAGAGAATCATTTCCTGTCTTGTCTTCCTCTGGGCTCATTTCTGCATGTCATCCTGAAAAGCAGGATTTACATGTGTTGTGGTGTGGCTCCTTAAAAACAAGGAAACAGAACTGCAGTGCTGTCCTCGTTGATCTGAACCTAACTCATAGTAGCTGTTTGAGAGGTTGGAACTAGGTGATCTTTGAGGTTCCTCCCAACCCAATCTTTTCTGTGATTCTGTGCATACTCTTGTTGCTGTCTCTAGAAATAGAAGTGTAAATCCAGTTTTTCCACATAAGGGATTGTACCTGCTAAACTTGCAGGCTGCCTTAATGCATTGCTGTTTTCCTTTCTAATCCAACTCAAAACGTTTTGGTTTTATTGAAATTACGTGTAAAGACAATCTCGTTTTTGTGAAATTATAAGAAAGTAGGTAAACAAAGAGAACCTGTTTTGTCACTTATAAGGCTAACATTTTTTTTTTTTCAACAAGAAATGTAGAGAAATATACTGGAGAGATAATTTGGCAGTTCCAGTAGGCTGTGTTACTGTACAAAGAGCACATTGCTCTTGTCCTGACTTGAAAATTACCTGCCTCAAACAAATCTAATAATATATTTAAACAGATAAAGCAAGGGTAATAGCTTCTATCCATAGTAAATGAAAGGGTAATTTAATCCTACAGCAGAAGGATTGTTCCTGAGTATTTTAATAATAAAAGAATGTAATATGATCCACCCAAGTATCATAATCTAGCAAACAGTCCAGCTGCCTGAGTGCTTCTTTTGATGCCCCTGTAACCTCTTCCCTTGTGCTATGAAAACACATATTAGGAGCATGAAGCTAATAGAAAATAATAGGCTTTGAGTATCAGTTTAACAATTAAGGCAATTTGAAAAATGTTTTATTGAAAGGAAATGCAAGCTGGGTGGGTTTTCTTTTTTTCCTCTTCCTCTTTAGCTTTAAAGCCTTCATTTTAGTTTTAGCACTCTGAAATTCCTCATAAATCTTAGTCAAAACACTTGGAAGCTTGAGGGATCTTAAATAAGTGTAACATGAAGTTTGAGGACAAGTACTTGGCTTTCTGGAACAAAGATACTAGGTAGATAACAGTGTAAGCTTTGTTGGTTATTGCTGTTAAAACATCAACTTTCTATTCTCTATTAAAAGGTGCATTTTAATGCTAGTGCTGAGCTTTAGGGGAAATACAGCAAGTTTAAAATTGTCTAACGGGATCATAAAGTTTGTCTTAATTGAAATAGTTATTTCATAGCCTACTCTGATACTTAACATTAGATGGAATATGAACTCACAGAGCACAACAGGAGGCCACAAAGGAGTGGGAAAATACTTGCCTGTTGAAGATGAAGTACATAGCTCTTTTTACCCTCAAGTTCAAGGCCAGGGAGAGCAGCTTTTCAGAAGACCTGGTACCTAGGTGGAAGCTCATTCTCCTTAGTTGTTAAGTAAGAATCTAGCATGTAGCTGGCATTTCTGTCTCCAGTATTTGTGTAGCCAGTAAGTTTTGGGGTTGTTTTTTTTTTTTTCAGTGCTGTAACCTTGGAATGAAAACAGAATTATATAGAGAAAGAGCATAGAAATTGCAGTGCATACTTTTGAATGCTGCATCAGAGAAACACTTGGCAAAACATGACCGCATAGTAAAGCTGGACAGAAGTCCTTGAAAGCAGATATGTTAGCCTCTAAATATTATAAATACCTTAACAGGAGACTGGAACTTGTGTTGCTATAATGCGAAACTAATTGAGAAGGCTTTGCTAGACTTCACTATGTTATTTTTTTTATTAAACAGAACCAAGCTCCCAAGAAACCTAATCCAGAGGTTCTCTTTGTTTCTCCTCCAGTTTACACATTTCAAGCTTCATCTTAAATTAAAGAATGGGGTCAGGAGGGAGAGAATTAGGGTTGTGAAAGGCCAACTCTTTCCATGCTCACTAGCAATAACAAACAAAGCTAATGTTCTTTGGCTTTGCGGAGTGGAAGGAATTACTGTGCATGTCATTGGAACCCTGGAGGGAACAGTATGGATTTAAAATAAAATCACCACACCAAACTGGTACTCTTTCCTTAGGTGTCTTTCTGAAGAAAGATTAGGAAAATATTTCAAGCTTTTTAAGTCTCATTGTCCTCCTTTCTCTGAGGATACTTGACTTCCTTTATCTATGTGACTCTGTTACACGTTTTTAAGTAGTAATTTTCTTTTACTGTGTTGTGAAGCTGCCTGTCTGGCAAGACACATGTGTGAATAGTGTCATGAATGCTGAAGCCTGGAAATAGCCATCAATTTAAGCTAGTCTGTTGCCTCCCTGTATGTATGTGAGTGAGTGTGTGTGATGTGTGTGAGTGATTTTAGGAAGTCGCTATCTCTTCTCCTTAACAGCAAATATTAAGTTACAAAGATATTCACAAAAATTTGTATGTTGATACAGTTTTTTGTTTAAAAAAAAAATATATACACAGAGAATGCACAGGAGACTTCCAGATAGTGAAAGATGATGTGAAAAAGAAACTTGTATTAAACATGTAGGAAACTGTCACCAGTGACTGCTTAAAGAGTAATTTCTGAGATCAGACCAGCAAACATTAGTGTAGAAAATCACCTGAAGTTTTAGTGCAGTAGACTTACTCCCTTGGTTTTCTATCATTTCAAAGGATAGACAAGTATAAAACTTGAAAACATGAGAGATCCTTAGAAATGCACAAATCTTGTTGAGGAAGCAGTACAGAAATCAGTGAGAGGATTTTGAAGGGAAGGTGAAAGCGGAATATGCTTCAAATGAAGTGCCTTTTCTCACGCTGATTTGGTGCACATGCTCAGCTCATACACGTAGCTCATACAAGCCTGCACATACTTATCTATGTAGACAGCTGTTTGCAAACAGAGAAGTTGATGTATGCTCACCTGAGTATCTGAACAACATAATTAGAATTTACGTGCATTCCTGGGTCATTCTTACATTGTCCTTAAAAGTTTCAGTATTTGAGGTCTTATTTGCAACTGAATAGAGAACTTGCAAGATAAAACATGATATTCCCGTGACTTCTTTCCTATATCCTAAGATTAAGCTGGTGCTTTTCCATTTCAGAACTACCACCATGAAACTGATGTGGCTTAAGAATACCTTCTTTTTTTCCATGTCTCCCTCAGAATGAGGGAACAGTTCTTGCTAGTAGCCAGACTGAAGAGCGTGTAATTTGAAATGAGATAGGAAAGATAAATTTTCTTCTGCAACACCAACACATCAGCACTAATGTGAAATCCCAGAAGAAAAATTTGCTGAAAGTTGCTATGGAAGGGCACTGTGCTGAGGCTGTACAGAAAATTTAGTTGGAGTGATTAGTGAGTGGACATTTTCAGTGTGCCCCTATTTCCTAGGAGTAACGTTTCAGGTTCGTACTGAGAACAGGTGTTGATAGTATTTTATTTTGGTAGCACTTTTTGGTTATTTAAAAACAAAATAAAATAACCGTTTAGCACATGTTCTCTTGCTCAAGCACTTGTTTGGTGCTTGCTCTGCTGGAAGCTGTTGTAGATGTTTCCACTTGGTTGATGCTGCAGTGTATCAGATGGTATCAGTATATAGGGAAACTGCACGTTCATATGTGCAGATTAAATTGCATCCTTTCCAGTGTTCTAAAGTAGTTTGAGTTTTCTTGGTCACAGTGACTCATACTGGAGTCACTTGTAAGAGTTTGCTTCACAATCTGATTACAGATACCACACAACAATGAAAAGCTGTTGTTAAACCACATAGTGCATAGGTATGCTTTGTCTTTTTAAGTAGTCCTTCAAATATGGGGAAATACTCTGGATTCTTTCCTTCGTTGTTTTTTGGTTTTGGTTTTTTTTAAGCATGTAACTCTGTATAATTCAGAAAGTGCTTAAATTATTCACATATAACAGAAGTGAAACATGAACCCCGAGGGCAAAAGCCATCTGATACGTAGCATGTTGCATGATGGACTCTGTAAGAGCAAACTCATTCTTTCTTTCTTCCTAAATTGACTGTTTATATAGACTTAGATTTTAAATGTTCTTTAACTCAACGCTGCTCAAAATACACTGCTGGAGAAGTTTGCATATGTAAGAATGGCTAAATAGTCCAGTGGAAGAAGCACAGGTCTGCAGTGTAGTCTGTGGCTTCTGTGAGAGCTGCTCTGAAACTAATGCCTCCTGTTTTATGATGTCAGCCCCTGGCAGATGTTGGTGGTATGCCAGTAGAGGTTAAACCTTCCTGCCAATATCGTTACGTTTTGTTGCAGTGTGATGTGGCTGCAGAGGGACAATCGGACAGTGGTGTCTGACATGGAAGCACATATAAAGCAAAGGTGTGTCACTGAATTTCTCCGTGAGGAAAAAGTTACACTTATTGACATTGGTGGATGCTTGGTGAACATTGATGAAGTACCAAACAGTGGATATGAGCACAGTGTGACAGTGGGTGGTAAGTTTCAAGGATGGCAATAGCTACCTGAAAGACAAGCTGTGTTCTAGGCAGCCATGCAGATTTTTATGAATATGGCATGCAAATTCTTATTCATTGCTGGCAGAAATGAGCAGCTAATGGTGATGGCTATGTTGAAAAACAGTTTGGTAGCTGAGAATATTGAATAGTGTTATTGTGCTCTTTGTATCTGTTGTAGTTTCCATGGAAATAAATAGAAGGCATTACTTTTGGAGTGATCTCTGTATGGGCACTATTTTATTCATACAAATTCAGCATGATTGTGTGGGACCAAATCTCTCTATAGTCTATAATCAAAAGGGAGAAGCTTTTCAGGGACTAATGGGGCTAATTTCAGGCACTTGGAATGATGCCTGAAAGTAGGTGGTGTGAGGTTTTCCTTGTGTGAATTGGCCATAGTCTCTTGCCCTTACTTTGCAGAAGCATTCCTAATTTGTTAAGTATGGAAGAGGAAAATATGGTAGTACTAAAGGTGAGAAGGATAACCTGGTGTAAAATGCATATAATGTAATTGGAGTCAAGTTCTATCATCAAATGGCACTGTCTTCTGTTGTATTCTTATAACTTAAGAGGTTTAAAGATTGGGTAGTAAAGCAAGTAGAGCTGGTGGTTCTTGAACCATTACTGAGTCACAGAGCTGCCAAATCACTTTGGCAAAGTCTGCGGGTTATGGTGTGCAACTGATATTTCTCAGGTTGCCTGATCAGATCTCTAATAAACTAACTACATTTCAAAGCATGGTTTTCTGGTACTCTTTTTTGGACTTATATAAAAGACTCTCTAATCCTATTAATACTAACTTCCAAACAATTCCTTGAGCTCAGATACTTGTATGCTGTTAAATTTGAAGGATGTTCTCATCTTTGCCTGAGGTGTTAAGTCTCCTTGACTTCCCTTTGATTACTGTAATTGATTATATAAACAGAGCCACATCAAGAATCGAATCCTAGTTACCTGCCTCAAAGATGATTTCAAGTTTTGTGGTCTGGTGGTTTTAGTATATCTTCTGGAAGTCCTGCTCCTCATTCCATTTCCTGCGTAACATTTGTACACATACAGTTACATTGCCCTGTAGCAACACAGATCCAGCATTTTAACTAGAGTAACCAAACTGTTGCAGTAATACAAAAGATCCAATTGTAGCAGAGTTATTTCCGAATTAATGTATTGTGTGGTAGCACTTCTTAGAGCACGATGAAGAATGGGTGTGAGGTGTTGGAAGGGGGAGGAGGGCAGTGATGTTCTTTCTGGGTGTGCACCAGCTTAGGTCCTCTGGGCTAAAGCAATTCATAGTAAGAGGAAAGAGTCTGTTGATGGATGTAGTAGGAAGCTTTGAAGCAACAAAAAGGGAATGGTGAATGCAGTATTTTGGTAGCTGTCAGACTCAAAAGACAAGGAAAAAAAACAGTTGCTTGTGCAATCCAGGTCTGGTTCCTATCTTGTAAGCTGGAAGGAGCAGGAATTGCAGTGGAAAACACATCATGCAGTGCTTGTGTGTAACTTGTCTGAGTAGCCTCAGGTACTCTTAGAATTTTGGCAGCATAAGAACAGAGCTACCATACCTCCGTGTAATCTGTAATGAGGTGAGTTATGGAGCGTACTTGGTTTCAGTATCTCTCAGTTTCACCAGGTTGCACTTTCTCTCAGTATTTTTTTTGTGGAGGACACAGCTGATGGCTGTTTCCTTGGTCCTGGAGATTTGCAGCGTGTATGTGAAACCTGAAGGGTTTGCTGCAGAAATGCTGTCCACCTCACAGTCTAAGTTCTTTCTGTATTAGTAGTTGTACTTAAATATGTTTTTGATGTGTGATAATTGGCGATTTGAGGCTGTGGTGCTTTTTGTGAGCTCAGTTGATACCACTGTGGTGATTGTCCATGCTCTGATACCAAATATCTGTTGTTAATTGGTGGTGGTAAGAATGAGGCTGAGATAGTTTTAAACAAATGAACTGTCTCTCATTTGGTATATTATTGCTGCCTCAGGATTTGATGGCAAGCTGTAGGCTGAAAGCATTAAGCTGAATCCAGCAATTCAAGTCATCATAGAATTGTTTTGAGTTGGAACGGGCCCTTAAAGATCAATATTTATGACAGTATTTAGTTTGAAAAACATTCCATAGAATCACACAGGATTGCAGGGGTTGGAAGGGACCTCAAGAGATTGAGTCCATCCCCTGCTGATGCAGGTTCACTGTAGTAGGTTGCACAGGTTGGTGTCCAGAATCAGGTCTTGAATATCTCCACAGAAGGAGACTCCAGCCCTCTGTGGGCAGTCTGTGCCAGTGCTTTGTCACCCTTACCATAAAGAAGTTCTTCTGTGTGTTAGTACGGGACTTCCTATGTTCAATATGTAGGCCATTGCTTCTTGTCCCATTGCTGTACACCACTAAGAGCCCAGCCTCACACATTTGTCTCCCACCTCTTTAGATACAGGTAAACATTACTCAGATCCTCTGTCTTCTTTTCCCCAGGCTGAACAGATCCAGGTTACTCAGCATTTCCTTAAACGGCTCAAGGCCCTTAATCATCTGTGTGGTCCTCTACTGGACTCCTCCTAGATCCCTGTCTTTTTTAACTGGGGAGCCCACTTGTCCTGTCACAACAGCCCCTCCTAAAGGGTCTGTCCCCTTCCTTCTTACAGCCCCGTTAGTTTGTGCGAGGCCGCTCTCAGGGACCGGAGCTGTCTGTTCTCACAGAAGGAATTGTTCCACCCCTCTCACCATTTTTGTGGCCCAATGTAAGAGAAAATACGGAGGACTAGGAGAAATTCCCGCTCGCGTCTCACCGCGGCAGTAGCCTGCCGGCCGGGCAAACGGGCGCGGAAGCGGCGTACCCGGCCGGGCCCGCCCCGCCGCCACGCGTGCTCAGGCAGCGCTGGGCGAGAGGGAGAGAAGCGATCGGCAGCGGCGGCTCCGCGGCCGATTAGCGGGGCTGGCGGGGCGGGGCGGGGCGGGCGGCCCGCGAGGCCGTGCGGGGCCGGGCGGCGCCGCGGCGGAGAGCCAGGTCCCGGAGCCAGGTCCCGGAGCGGCCCGGGCATGGGTCTGCGGCGGCGCGGCCGGTGAGGCTCCGCGGCGTTCATGGTGAGCGGGGGAGGGCGTGGCGGTGGATGTGGCGGGGTGGGGTGCGGGGCGGCCGGCGGGGAGAGCCTGGGGGGAGAGCAGCCTGCGGCCGGTAACGCGCGGTAACGCGCCTCGGACGTTTCGGGCTCCGGCCGAGCCCGGGCGCTTGGTTTTGTGCTCTGTGAGGGCTGCGGGTTGGAAGTGAGTGCCCTCCCACCCCCAGCACAGCGTAGCGGTGGAGCGGTGTGGTTCTCGCAGCCCCATCACCTGGTAGCGTTTCGCGTTCCGCTCCCTTTAAACAAAGAGGACGCGGAGCCGGGTGACCTTGGCGGAGAGCTCCGCAGCCCGTGCTGCGTGGGGCCGGCTCGGCGCGGTCCCCCTCTGGTGCCGGCAGAGCCCTGGGTTCTGCTGCCGGGACCCGCGCCGTCACTGCTGCGGGGCTGTATCTATCTGCCAGCTGCCCTGGCTGTGGCAAACGTGCAGGAAAGCACGAGTGGTCGCAGTGTTATGGACCTATTTGAATTTATAAGCGATCGGATCGTCCTAATTCGATCCTGAAGTTAATTTTGTGTCCGTAGTAGGTAAGCCGGCCCTCGTTACAGGACAGGATTTACGTACGGTTTGCCACTGCCGGAGATTTGAGTCGGGTTTAAAAAAAAACAGCAAAACTTAAAGTGAGCCATTGTGTGTTCAGCCTATTGCAGTATGCTGTTATGTGCAAATGCTTCTGCTTGCTCCGTCAGCAAATGCTCTCAGTGTGAGTTTGTGGAGGCTTCCGTCTGTTCCATCTCCCTGTCATACATACACAATGCTCTCCTCAAAATCACATTCTCTTCCTACTGAAATAAAAGGTCATTATAAGGAGTGTTTGTGAGGCTTTTTAAACCTTGCCTAGTTCCTGTGCAGTCTTATCGTTTGTATGCAGTGGACATTTTTATTATTTTTGGCTGCTACTGGGAATACTACAAAGGACTTAACACTGCTAATCTGCTAAAATGTGCCACTCCTATTCTGTGTGCTGGTCAGGCTTCTTTGCTGTAGTCATGATGAGTAAAACATCAGTGGATGCTGGCTGAAATGCGGAATAGGCTTTTGCTTTATCCTTTCAGAGCTGTGAATCACTGTGCTGATATACCAGTGCTGTAACTAGCCACCCATAACTACAAACTATTCTAAAACAGAGCATCCTCAGTCAAAAAATTCCTGAAAAATGCTTTGCAGAGCATTAGTCTGGAAAAGTTTGTGCTTAAGTGATTAGATTTCCAAATAATGGGAATAAAATCCCCATTGCAACCTAGTCTGTACAGTTTTTTGTACCTTATGAAAGCTCTGTAGTTGTCTTTCAGTGAAAGGAGACCTTGAAAATTTCTTATGTGAATATCAAGCAGCTTTCTTGGAATTTCCCATGTCATAAGCTCTGAGTGCTTGTGTTTTCGTGTCAAGTTGTGTGATGTTTTAGGGAGATTGATATGTGATTTCAGCCTTGTTGCAGGTTGTAGTGATTGTTAGCTGGTTTCTCTTCTATTAGCAGTGAAGGAGTAAAACCAGAAGGTTTAGGGACGAGGTTCACGTTGTCTGGGGAAGCAGTAATGTAGGTTAGTATTTGGCCATATTAATTTGTGGAAAATAGCTAGATCCATCTAATAGAATCCAAAAAAAAAAAAAAAGATAAAATAAAAATAAGCTTTTCTATCATCCCTTAAGTGCAGTAGGTGTGCTCTGTAGCCAGTGGGGCAGCTGAGGTACCTACTGATGGGCACTAAGGTGTGCTGATGCACTTTGTCACTGGTCACTATCTGCTGCCTGCCAAGAGTTATTAATATAAGAGCAGTGTCTTAGCATTCTGAGTGGGTGTCAGTCACAGCACCTTTTCAACTAGGTTTATTTGCTTATTTTTGCAATAGACTTTTTTTTTTTTTAATGAGGAGCTTTGTCAGTATGACTGCTCTCACTCTAGTAGTCAAAGCTAAGTACTGTTCAGTAGTTTAAATACTTCTGTTTTGTTGGTGTTCTTTTCCTTGTGTTTGAACTGCTGCCATGCATAGCAGCATTTGCTGGTATTAATGAGGTAGACATTCCAAATTCATGACTGTGCTTCCCGTCACAGCGATGCAGGCATCACAGGATTGATTGTTGAGACACTACCCTGTTAATAAACAAGGAAAGTTCTGCATCCCAAGAGCTTCACAGAACTGGTCTGTGAGTCTCACAGAACTTGCTTGAACTAGAATTGAATTGGACAGCATAACAGAAAAGTTAATATGTCTCTGCATTCGAGTGTGTGTTTTTCATGTGTTTCTGCATTTAAGGAGGAAGAGAAGGGCTTTCTGTTAGAAGCAGACACCCAGTTCTGGTTTCTGAATGAGCCAGGCAGTTTTGGTTGTGTTTGAGGTGTTGGGTCTTTTGCCCAAAGAACTTTTTGTACATAAGTGGCATGTTAGGTTGATGAAAATCAGTTCCATTTGAAGGAGTTGTTTGTGCTAGCAGGAAAAAGGGGGAGAGAAAGATGGTTGGAGCACCTTTCACAGTGCTCGGTTATAATGCTTCATTTTTAGAGTACTGTGTGTGATTTTTATGGTGTTGTTGTTGTTGGGTTTTTTTTTTTTAATATAAATGGTATAAATATACTGGAAAAAAAAGTGTCTTTTGGAAATGGCAAAATTTGTGAAGTTTAACATTAAATGTCGGTAATATTCCAAGCACAAGTTAATGTTATGCTTTGTTACCATTTAGGATTGTCATACTTCAAGGCATCGTAAGAACTGATTTTAACCCCCCAAACAGTCCTCCCCAGCCCCTGATCTTTTGCATCTGGAAGTAGTTTGGGAAGGAGAGATCTCAGAATGAAATTTTAAGACAAGAAACCCATGGTAGCTTTTGGCTTTGATTTCAAAACCACGTAGATAGAAGTATTTTAGTAGATCTTTTTTATACTTCGGATAGTACGTGTTGTTTCAGAGCTTGTTCTTAGTGGTATTTTGTAAGATCAGGTATTTTGTAAGAGCCAGAGGAACTTAAAATTAGAAGGAATGAAAGAAGACATGGGAACTCACTCCTGAACTTAAATTTTAACATTGTTTTCAGTTCTGAGTTGGTTCAAGCTGAAAAGCTTAGAGGAGATTGCAGTTGGGCAGAGATTCAAGAGCATTATCTTGATGTCTTTTATTGACCTTGTTAAAGTTCTCCTGTGCATCATCTTAGTGCTCTCCACTTTTGTAACTTGTCCTAACTTTTTCTTCTCTAGGAATATGAAGAAAAAACTGGACGAGCTCACAGACCACTCTCTCCTAAGCAGAATGTGAGGAAGAATCTTGATTTTGAGCCACTCTCCACTACTGCACTTATTTTAGAGGACAGACCAGCGTAAGTTTTGGGAAGCATCACAGTGAGAGTCCCTTCAAAGCAGGGCTAGTGAAGCTTTTCTTACTGTGCATATTTGATTGCTCCAATTCAGGCAGATGGTTTTAAATTGAAATACTTTTTTTTCAGGCTAATGAATGTGCAGGTGTGATGGTTATGAGGAAAACTACTCAAACAAAAGTAATCTTACTTTATAGTAAAAACATTCTTTTTGAGCTTTAGTTTTGGGTAATTCTAAACACAAGGGATTTTTATTTTCCCTTTAGGAGCATAAAGGTAAGAATGAAGCTGATATTAGCTAAAGAAATGGAGAAGCAAGGATACGGTGTCTTTGTTTGCATAGAGAAAGACCAAACCCATATAAATAATGAAATGATACAATGATTGTTCTGCAGTGGAATCAGCATCACATGATAAAGGTTGTCAGGAATTCAAGAAGTTCTTTGATGCTTCTGTTTCACTAATGAGATTCTTGCATAGATGGGCTAATGCCAGAAGGATTTATTTGTAGCTGCTTTATCATAGATTTTTTTACTCCTGAATTTCACAAATTGAGTTGTATTTAGTCAATTTGTGGACAGTATCCAGTCTTGCAGACATGATGTCTGCATTTTTATTGTAACAGTGCATTGACACAAAGAGATGGCGTAACAGAGATATATGTTTTCATCAACAAATTTGCATGAGAAATCCTCCTATCAAACTAGTTTATTGGAAGGGTCATTTAAGACACTTTTTAATTGTCTGCTAGACTCCAAGATGAGACTTCTCAGTACACCAGAACAACTTGTGAGGGATTATTTGTAATAGTAAATTTTCTTGTGTACAGCTGGAAACAATGCATCCTAGCTTATTTGTTTTATTTAAAACCTGTTTGTTAAAATTATTCTTTTTGTGAAAAAATTCTCTGAGGCATGCAGTTTGCAGCTAGATTCAATTATGGTACATTACAGGATACCATTCAGATTTTACTTTTTTCTTAACGTTGATACACTGGGGAACTTCTAGCAAAAAAAGTGTTTTTTTTTTGTTTTTTTTTTTAATTTTATACAATGGAGTCATAATTTCTTCCTTCAAGTTGAGGAAACTGAGCAACAGTGCCATCCTTTAATGAATCTCTCTAAAAAATCTTTTTGTTTTTTGTTAGTTGGCTTTTTTTTCCCTACCTGTTGGGCTTTAAGTAATTTCTTGTTGACTTTCTGCAGTGAAAAAAAAATGGAGACTTCCAAAAAATGCGGTGAGATTTTATTTCCAAAGCAACTAGTCTTGGTTTTGGTCTCATTTATAGAGGTTAGGTAAAACTCCAGTTAATATTATGTAGTCTCTGTAGCTTTAAGTGGACAATGTTGAATCCTAATAGGTACATCATCTCACATGAATGATGTCACTAAGAAAGGGAACAAATAATTTAAGTTGCGAAGCTTAAATTGGTAGAATTTGAATTGTTTCTTCTGGTTTTCCATTCCAAAATTCCCTTAACTCACACTGTTCATAAAGACTTTGAATTTATGAAAAGGTGCTGGTCAGCTTGCTTCAGTGAAACTGGAAAAAATCATTCTTTATAGGTAAAAGTTACAGTAATTTGAGAAGCACTTTCTCATATTCTTGTTAGAGTCTTGAGTATTAAAAATACTCATAAGCGTGTAGCATGTGGCTCTGCTCTGCATGCTTTGCAGGTAGTGTGATTATGTAAATAGTGAAGCATACTGCTGCTGATGTTTGTGTGGACAGCTAGAAGCTGCTTTACGTATCAGACCTTACGGGAATGCACACATTAATTTTTGCATTTCTTTTTTATTAACTAAAGGTATAAAGTGGCCGAGTAACACAATGCAGTGATGAACAAAATACTTATTTCCTGTTCTGATGTTTTGGTGCATGAGTTACGTAGTGATTATGTTAATTATTAATGTGATTAATGTAAAGTTAATGTGATCTGATATAGGAGCATGTGTATTGTATGGTAGAGATTTTATTTTAATCACAAATAGAAAATGGCTGTGTTGATCTGGGTGAGTGGAAAATAAACAGAATGACTCTAGCATAGCTTGTTGCTGCAGAAGTGAGGGGAGGGAGTTAAGCATTCTTAAAGAGAAATGGGGTATCTGAGAACAGAGAGAAGGAGGAAGCTGGTGTAGTGAGACATTACTGCGTGAGTAAAGAAAGTTGTGGTTGGAGTCCTTAAGTGAGATACACAGTGAGTGAACAAGGTCTTGTACTTCATATGTAGTGCTCAGTTTAAAGTAAAACTACCAGCTTGTTATGTACCACTATATTCCCTTTATTTATGAAGATAAGTCTGCGGGTTCAGTTGGTTTAATAATAAAAATGCTGAAATTGCCAAGCAAAAGGAAATTGCTCAGCATATTTTGTGTATAAAAGTACTCATAGCTGTTCAAGTGTTCTTTCCTTCTCTTCCGCTGACTCCGGCAAAAAAAATCTTTCCAAGAATCTGTTGGACTACTCCTTAATCAAATATTTTGACATCAGGCAGCATTATGCTTTTCTTTTATAAGTGTCTAGAATTGTCTTTAGATGGGCATGGCAACTTGAAATACTGCTTTTTTTTTTTTAATTTAAGGAACCTCCCAGCAAAACCAGCAGAAGAAGCTCAGAAACACAGACAACAGTACGAAGAAATGGTGGTTCAAGCAAAAAAAAGAGGTAAAGAAAAACAGTAAAGTTAATGGCCATTTCTAAACCTGAACTATACTTATGTCCTTCAGTTTTTCTGTGTCATGAGGGATTTGTACTTCCCTTCAAAGAAGAATCAATCTAGAAAAGAGAGAAGGACAAAAGTAGTTTCATTAAAAAGCCCCAAGAGTTTAGTTTTAAATAACTAAAAATATGAGTTTCATACTAGGAACAATTTGTTACAACTGTCACACATAAGCACATGTATTTTCCATGCAGGAAGTGTAATTTATTTGATAATTGGTCTCCCACTTAAAATGTGCAGCTTTCCTCAGATTTTGCTTCTCTTTTCTTGTCTGGCTTCATAGCAGTGTCTCAGTAACACTGTACTACATATATCATGTGAAGCTGATAGTGATGGTTTCTTGCAGATTATTTTTTACTATTTTGGCCTTTCTAATAAAACTAAACATTGCAGGAATAGGAAATCTGGACACTTGGAAATTGTGTGTACAAGGAGAGCTTCTGGAAATACTGTTTTTCCATCTGGTCTGAGCCATATGAAACAGAGAGAAAGTGATATGAACTCAGGACTTCTCCTTGCTTTCTACAGCTGATGTTTCAGTTAAAATATTCCATTGCAGTTTTGGTGGGAAAATTCATCCTCCCCCTCTTTCTTGTAACCCCTCGTCAGTATGTCCACATAACAGTAATGGTCCGAGGAGATTCTCCATTCCTTCTTTGCACATCCAGTAGGTGGTCTGGGAGATATGGAGCAATGTTGAGGTTAGGCAGAGGGCCAAGTCTTTGTGCTGTCTTTGCTAGATGGGACTATGTCATTCTATCAGATGAAGTACCTCTGGAAAAAAAAACAAAAAACATTTTCCTATGACCTCTGCAGATGAACAGCTTGGCAGAGTAGCACATTGTGTAGAGTCAGGAAATCAAAGTGTGTAAGCGCTGTTTTTGTTAGAGAAAAATGCAGGGCTGTGGTTAAGACAGACTTACAAAGGGCTCGTATCAAAACTGGAAATACTCAGAGGCAGTTGGTGTGGTTCAGCTGTAGATTCTGCTGTGTATTAAAGTGAACCCAACTGGTGGTATGTGTTCATTCCAAAGAGCGTGGTACATGCCATCCTTCAATTAGTTTTCCTTGCCAAGTCAGTACTTGCCCATACTGTAGGCTGTGTTTGCTCACACACACACTCACACACACACACAGTTCTGTATTTCCACTGCTGACGTTTGTTAAATCACATCTAACAAATTTGTCTGTGGAACAAACAGTAGTAGATAGTGCAATAAAAGAAGTACTGAACAGTAATGCATAAATATGTAAAATACATTTAAACTGAACGTGAAAAATGTAGGTTTTTATTCTGGAAGTTTCCAGTTTGTAGATTTGTGATGTAGGACATTCAGATTAACCATGCACTAAAATTTTAGAATTTGAATAGTCTGCTGGAAATGTGTGTAAGGTGATTTTCCATGGCTATGTAGTCATGTATAGCTAACTGTCAATTTTTTTTCCCCTGGTATTATTAAACTAAAAAGAAAATTGCTTTCCTGCAGAGCTTAAAGAAGCCCAGAAGAGAAAGAAGCAACTGGAGGAACGTTGTAAGCTGGAAGATAGCATTGGCAATGCTGTTGTAACTTGGAACAATGAAATCTTGCCCAACTGGGAAACTATGTAAGACAGTATGTTATAATTAATAGTTTTAATTAAAACACTTTTGTATCCTGTAGAGAAGTTACAAGGTTAGCAAGTGTAATTTTAAATGGTGTTGGTAGCTTTTGTTTGAAAGTCATCTTTGCACAGTGACAAAGATAATGAGTGACATGAGCTTCATTAGTTTGATAATCAAAAGTGATGCAGTTCTAATTCTCCTTGCTTGTCTTCAGTGGAGTTTGGAGATACTTGGAAACCAAAAGAGAGAGAAGTGATCCATGAAAGAAAATGTAAAAGCAGAAAGCATCATGCTTAAATGCATTTATCAGAAATGAGCTTTTCTTAACTACTTCTTGAGCTTGATGTTTCAGTATCAAACATGGAGTGAAGTATGCACATGGTACTATTAAGCCACTTTAATTAGGGGTAGACCTGCTGAGATAATCAGGTGATGGAAAAGTAGGGAATAAGTTGTTTTAAAAATGTTGAAGTACTACAAGATTTTCTACAAAGACACAGCACATCAGTTGGTAAGCTGCCTTCACTCTCCAGTTTTTCATGGACTTTGCTCATCATCTTAACTACAACAAAAAAAACCAGCCCCTCCAATCTTAAGAGCATAAAAACAACACAACTATAACAAAAGCCACCACAGTTCTTATGCAGTTTGCTTAATGACATTCAGTTGCCCTGCTAGAAATATTGATGAGGTATGCTGGAAAATGCAACTGAACCAGAGAACCAAATGTGGAATAAAGTATGAATAAACTGTAGATTAAATGTCTGTCTTTAAAGATGCATGCTGTGTCTGCTGTAAATCTTAAGTATGCATTTTTCTGTCAGTGGCTTGCAAAACCAGATGTTCATGTGTGTATTTCATATTTTACTGAGAATCTGGTTTTAGGTCATTGGATTGCTGTAATTGTTGTCTTGCTCAGAAGCTGTAGCAATTTCCAAGTCTTTGTTCTGTTAAAATGTCTTTTGTGCTTCTACCTGAAAGTTGCTACTTGTTGCATCTTCGTGCATTTTGCTGGAGAGCTGAAACAGCAAAGCTGAGTGGGTAACTGCATGTCTTATCCGCATGAGAAAGCGATGAGAGATCTATGACTTGTATCTGTATTTAATTTCACTTAGAGATTTAAGTCTGTCCAGACTTTAGCATATGCAATGGCATAGATAACAGGTCTATTTTTCATTTCTTCATTATTGTTCCTGACAACAGCTCCTGCTGGTCACCTATGGTGGCACGTTAGAGTTATCGTATGCACTGCTCCTGTCAAAATAAACCATTAAATTTAAAAGGAAGGGAGCTTTCCTTTTGCAGTTCAAGACAAAGTAATAGTAAAGAATTGATATGTGTGAATTTTGTTTGACTTCTTGGCTGACTGATGTTCATTCTGCTCTGTATCCCTCTAGCTATGATAAGAGGACACATTTACAGTTCAGCTGTATACATATAAATGTACAATAAAACCTTTCTTAGGATACATTTTGTTTTAAACAGGTGTTGTTCCCGTAAAGTTCGAGAGTTATGGTGGCAGGGCATTCCTCCGAGCGTGAGAGGCAAAGTCTGGAGTTTGGCAATTGGCAACGAGTTAAACATCACCCACGGTGAGACTGTTGTTCTGTCTACGTTGTGTTATGAAGAGAAGTGAGTTTTGTATTTACTGCGTTGCATCAGAATCTGATTTGTGAGCATGAAGTGTTAATCTGCTTAAGTTTTATTTGTGGTGCTTTTACATGCTTTGTTCAAAAGTACTGTATCTTTTAATCTTGTAGCTGTTCTAGCACTGCTGCCATGAATTATTTCTGATTACTACTACCATTGTGTTTTGCTTTGATGTTATGTTGAAATGGTCAGAACTAGTCAAGCTTTTTTAAATTCTTTTTTTTTCTTTAATTAAAATTGCTGTTTATTCATATGGTAATGCCTGTGAGGATGCAGTCTCTCGATTTAGAGCAAGAAGTTAGGGCTGTATGAGGTTAAAAGACCTCCAGGAAAATTAGTCCATTTTCTTATATGTACGTTTATGAAAACAGAAGTAGTGTGCTACTTTGTGCAGCGGAAGAACAGTTTTGAAAGAGCAGTTAATTCCAGTATGGAAAGACAGTAGACTGCCTGTATTCTTGCTAGTACTGTGCTGCTTTTCTATGTGTGGTTCAGTTACCTCCAGTTTAGTTCCTGCCTTGAATGTGGTAAGGTTATTCCAGTCAGTTCAGACTGTAACGTTGAATGTCAGTGCCCTGTAAGAAAAAAAGAATTGCTTGAACGTAGAATGGAATTTGTACCCAAATTGCCTTTCCTTCTTTCTCAATCTTAAATTGTAGGTCAGTAGAACAGGTCCTTCAGAACCATAATCAAAAATGCAATTAGTGTGTTAGATGTACTGCTGTTTGTGTGCACAGAGAAGCATTGCTCATATGGCACATGGTTGGTACCTGACAGTGAGCATGTGTGCATTCAAATAATAGCTCCAATGTTCTCTGCTCTTGTTTTTCCAGAACTATATGATATTTGCCTGGCTCGTGCCAAAGAGAAATGGCGATCGCGTAGCATGGTAGGGGCTGAAGGAGAATGTGAAGGTATGCCTTTTTTTTTGTGAATAACTTACTCTGTGCTACAAAATAAAGGTTTTAGTTAAATTGTTCCTTAAGTTACAGTTAAACAACAACAACAAAAAAAATCAGCTATAAAGATGAGTTTGATTTTAAAGGACAAAAAAGCCTTTCTTTCTGTGGAGGATATAGCTGCATTCTTTCTTCTTAATGAATCTTTTGTCTCTTACATGCCATGCTAGTTCAGTTTTCTTTAAAATCTTTCTGTAGGTACAGATCTTAATTGATACCTAATTTGTAGGAATGGTAGGAACATTTGGGAGGTTCTAATTTGGATTGAAACACAAATATTTTGCTGTCTCTGCAGTTATGTAGTTGAAACTCAAAGCATAGCAGAAAGTTAAATTCTAGTTCCTTAATGCAGCTTTGGGTCCATTTCCTGGGCATGTTTCAGAGAGAAGCAATTAATTTTTGAATATGAAGTAATTTGAGATTTACTAATTGATAAGAGGAGTAGTATTTTTGAAAGTATTGAACTAGTGCTTGAAATTTCTCTTTGGTAAATAATTATACTGAGCAGAAAAAGGAGAACATACATACTGCTGGTGTTTATCCACAGAAAACCATGATTAGCTGGAAAGCCCCGACTTTATTTTCTGAAATATATATCTTCATACGGTTGTTATAAATTACTGCTGTTTGCTAGTGCCAAATCTTGTTTTTTTCATTACTCCAGTGCTGGCAATAGATAGTTCCCAACTATATTTAACCAGGATAAGTGAAAAAGAAATGAGGTTTTTGGGTCTCTGATGCTTTAGGAATTTACTTTCAGTGAGGACTGTTTCAGCTATGAAATGTATTGTATTGACCACGATCTTTAATGACACATACAAAGAGTAAATACTATTTTGGAATGAGAGGCAACAGTAGTAGAGCCTGGTGGCATCCATACTGTAGTTCTTTGGAACTTCTCTCACCAGAACCTCTCCACAGAAGTGACTACTTCAGGAACTGTTGGAAAGCTGGGGGTCACAGTCCAACAGGCTTTTGTGTGTCTGTTGATTTGTCAGAGGATACCAGTGAAAGGACTAGCTTGTTTTGCCTTGCCTTCCTCTTTCTCTCTAACAATTTCAGAACAGTTTGGGGGGGCGGAAAAGTCTACACTGATTCGTGTAATAAGTGCAGTTACTTTGGCTTTTGTAGATGCTGGATTTTCTGCAGCTGACAGAGAAGCAAGTTTGGAGTTAATAAAACTGGATATCTCGAGAACGTTTCCTAATCTCTGTATATTCCAACAGGTAAGCAACGTTAACATTTAACTTGACTTCTCAGAGAAAATAAGTTCACATAATCTTGTCTGTTCCCTGCTTGAAACGGTCCACTGTAAAAAAAGGAGTAGACATCTTGAGGGAAAAAGTTCTTAAAGATTTGGGAAATTTAGAAAAGATTAACCTGAAGGTACTGCGTGTTGGAAAGAGACAGCAAAACTGCTAGCTGACCATTGTGTTTGGATTCATAGAGCTCAGTTCATGGTGGCTTCTGTCCAAGTGATACAGGTTAGTGTTTCCAAGTCAGTGAATCAGCACTGCTGCATTGCAAATGCATGGAAAGTGAGAGAGCAAAGCTCAAAGAAGCAAGACTGGATTTTTTTCTTTTACTTATTTTTGATTCCATGAAAGACCAATGTAACTTGCATGCTTTTGGTGTGCCTTAGTGACTTGTTTTAAGCAAATACTTTGTCCTGTACAAAAATTTTGACATCCTTGTTTAAAAAAAAAAAAAAAAAAGTTGTGATGAACCAACGCTTTTGGGTAAAAAAAATTTCTCTTTGGAAATTCTGAGCCACTTACAATAAGTGGTGTAATCTCTGGCAGCTGTTAATAGGCAACAACATGAAATTCTTTTCAGCTGTAGACTCAATGATATGCTTGATATGCTGTGCATGCATGCTACAGCATACTGCTGTTCTGACTGTTCTCTTCACGACTGCATTCTGCCTCTAGTCTAATAGGCAATTATGTAGTTCTCATTAATGTTCTGCTTTCCTGGCACAGTAATCAAAATGCTTCTAAGCTATAATGAATCTCTCAAACTCACATTTGTCTTGTATAAGGACTTTGTATGTAACTGTTATAATTATGCATCCATGATACGTGTGTTATATGCAGTTGCTACAAGCATCTAAAGATTAAAATTGTTTTAAAGATTTGGGGATGTTCAGAGCTGCTTTGGGGAACATGAATAATAATAATAATAATATGAGTAATAATGAATTTAATCGGAAGTGATACAAACTGTCAGTAGCACTGAAGAGTTTTTAACGTGCTTGTGCTGTAGTTAGACGTGTTGTCTTGCTTTTGTTAAATTATAGGGTGGTCCTTACCATGACACGTTGCACAGTATTTTAGGAGCCTACACTTGTTACAGACCTGACGTAGGATATGTAAGTGAAGTTTTTCATCTGGGATGGGGAGGGAGAGTGAGGGGGAGGGAGAATTCATAGACCGGTGTTATTTTGTGACTAATTTGAATGTCTTTTGAAGTATGTGTTGTTCTTAGTGGCTGGGGTACTGAGATTGTTGGGTTGTGTTGTTTGTTACTCCTCTTTATATACATTTCTGTGCCTTAGCATAGTGAGCTATTAACAGTCTGTAACAGCTATGTAAAAGCCTGTAAAGCAACATCTATCCAGACAGTGTGAGCTCCCTAAAAGTATTGGAAGTGATTATGAAAGGACAGAGTGGATTCCACATCCTTTATTTAGTCTGGAGAAGGAAGAAAAAAAAAGGGCATAACAGCAGCAAAACCCAATACCAAAAGCAGAGCAAAGATGTAGATAGGAGCTTATTCTCTAATTGTGAGCAGTTGTTTCTATAGAAGGCTAATGTAGGTAGATCCCATTCCTGTTCTCTGAGTAGCAATGGCTTCTCAGCAGATAACTTCTAAGTGTGATTAGCATTAGGATGCTAGAAAAAGGGGAGATCAGGTGGTGTGCTTCACTTGGCATGGAAGCTGTTGTGTGTGTGGGGGGGGGCTTGTTCCTGTGGTTTGCAGGAAGGACTGTCACACCTTGGTCTCTGTAGCACAGTTCTGGCAGCACAACGCCCTTTGAGTGAGCAGTCTTTAACTAGATTCAGTGTCACCTCCAAAATATGCTTTGTGGAAAATGCAACAGTATCATGAGCTTGTGCTGATTGAATCACACATGATGGCAGCTCTCCATAACTGACCTGCTAATGACTGAGAAAGGAACAGGTTTAGTCTGTAGTGTTCAAGTGTAGACTAGATTTCCACGAGTCAGGATGCATTGATCTCATCAGTGGAAGAGGCATCAGAAAAAATGCTCATTCTGTTCTTCAGAAAAAAATCTCAGTTTGTTATATTTGAAATTGCAGTCATCTTGGCCTTCCTTAGGAGTTGTGCTTGGAGTCTTTGAAAGGAGGCAACGTGGGGATTGATAGCTTCCACGCTCTCAACATTCAATGCCAAATGATTACGTGGTTTTAAAATTCCTCTCTTTCTGGAAGTCTTGCAGAATTCAGCACTGCAGTGAATGCATTGAACACTAGTGATGGCAAGGGCAAAACGTGGCAGTGTTCTTGAAGGAGTACAGTTCTTGCTGAGTGGTAACACTTCTCCTTTCTTCAGGTACAGGGCATGTCTTTCATAGCAGCAGTGCTGATCTTGAACTTGGATACTGCAGATGCCTTCATTGCTTTTTCTAACCTTTTAAATAAACCCTGTCAGATGGCTTTTTTCCGTGTGGACCATGGCCTTGTAAGTATGCAGTGAAACTCTAGTCTACATATTGTAGCCTCTGTTGCCTGGAAAATGTCAGAATTAACTTCAGTGCAATGTGCTTGTTTAAAAAGAATCAAAAGCTGTCACAGGCACACATACACACTCCCTCAAAGAAAGAAAGAAAACCCAAAAAACAAACTGAAATAAGAAAACAACCTACCAAGGTTTGAAGAAGAGAGTGAAGTATCTTATGATTCTCAGGGAATAGTTATGAGAATATTACTGTAACTGTGTTTCAGTTTGAGCACTGTAGCTGAAAGCTGAAGACAGCATTCACAAGTGGTTTGAAGGTGCTTTTTATTCCAAGCTAATAGCTTGCTTAAAATAGTCTGTTGCAGGAAGAGCTGTTTCCCATCCCTTAGTCTCTAACAGTTTCTTTAAAGATAGCGTTGGGGAATCGGATGAGCAGACACTCCCCCCATCTCCCCCTCGACCATGTTCAGTGAAAGTTGGGTGACTTAATCTCTCTGTATTGTCTGAAATTCCTTGTTAGCACATACAGAGGGCTACTTGTATATCATAGCAAAATAAGACTCGTCTCCTAAAATACGTTTTAATTTATTCTTATTTTTCAAAAAATAAATGGCATTCTGTATTTCCTTCTCACTTAGTTACTTTCTGACACTATAAAAATAGGCCCTTGCTTCTCAACAGTTGAAATGGAGAAAATCAGGGGAGTGGCAGACGTCAGCAGTGACCACTTGTGTTGCTTAAACAGTAGCACACTAGGAATCCTATCAGCATTTTCTACTGGAAAAGCAATATGTAATTCCTTGTTGCAGCTTCTGAATCTCGTCACTTGTAAATGCCCATGGGGGAATCTTTTAACAGCAGCTCAAACAGCATTGCTACAAGCAGTGTCAGCCATCACCATTACTTGAAAAAGGAGGATGTGCTCACACGTTCAGCGTGTAAATGTCATTGTTCTGAAGATGGTTTCAGAGTTAGAGTTGCTGGAATTTGATACTTGTTAGCTGAAATAATGTTTCTTGGGAGCCTCTTGGGTAGTGCTCATAAGTTCAATTAACTTAGCCAAGTAGAGTGTGGCTGATAGAAGAAGGCTTAGAGAACAGTAGAGGTGGTGCTACATGAAATAATATTAGCAATAATATTAGCATTTTGTCCAGTGATTCACTCCACAAAGAAAACTTTGTCGTTTAGAGACAGAGTGAGACAGTTTTGTTGTTTTGATGTCTACCCTGAACTTTGTGTGTTTTGTAGCTCAGTGATGAAATGCTAATTTGTCTAAAATGAATAAGTTAGATAAGGAAGACCAATAAAGTAATTACTTGTGGAAATAGTTGTACTATAATCCATTCTGCTTGCTCTTGATTTCTTTTGTTGGTTACAGTTATATCACACTAGATTTTTTAATTACTGCTAAGTGAAGTAACTGCTTGTATATTGACTTGATAAATACCTGGACTGCTGTTGTGTTTCTAATAGCACTGCCTGTGTTGCCACCAACAGATATGATATAGCAGTTGTGTAAAATCCCTGCTATAAAGTACTTCAGAAATCCTTTAGTAGAACTCTTACTGTGGTGCTTGTGTGTAAACAGGTCATTTTGAAAGTATGACTGTCTGTTGCATTACCTGCTTCCTCTTTATACTGGGAGATCTCACGTGATGCTTGGTTTTCGTGCATTTAAAAATACATGTTGGGAAGTTGTTTCAGTTATACAGTTCACTAAAGTAGGTTTCTGGTTTCGTGTTTATCACGAAGCTCCTTCTCAGTAACTAGTAGTTCAGAGATTTTACATAACCTTGCATGGTTATTCTTTATTATGCTCTTCTCATATTGGCTTATAAGCCTTAATATTCATACTGATTCAGTTTCTTTGCTGCTATTAATGAAGGTAATCTGTCTGTCACTATATCAAATGAAACAGGAAGAAAAATTCTTTAAGGACATTGTAAGAAAGGGGAATCATCTGTCATTCTTGTAAGGATTTCACACAGAAGACTCCTCTTTTACTATTGTGATGTTCTGGGCAGAAGTGTGCTGATACAACTCATGCTTCAAAGAAATCACAACTACTCTTAACTGCTTTATTCAGGACATTGAATTAAAGTACTGAGTCATTCAAGGGCTTTGTTGAACTTCTCTTTCTCCACTCTTAAGAGAATTGAGGTAGAAAAGCTAAAAAGCCTTTTCTTTTTAACTCATTAGATAGGATTTTCCAAGCCCTCTGTTAGGAAATTTGAAGTAAACATTCAATTTTTAAAATACCATGGGAGTCTTCACATTAAAAGCTGTGCAGTAAAAGGGATAGGTTGGGGGTTGGAATTTGTTTTTCTCACCATAGGTGTTTTGTCCTGATCAGCTCTTCTGTGTGACCTTTCTCTTTCCCTTACTTACCTTGTTTTAAATCATGTTACACAGTAGAAGCTTCGGTATTATCATGTGATTTATGTTTGGAGCCAAATGAACTCTTCACTCTTGCTGTGGGCTATTAAATTGTTTTAGTTCCATATTTAATTTTTTAATCCATTGGGTCTTGAATTTTACTCAGTATAATATTAGATTATTGCCACAAACATAAAGCACCGTTCCATTATCATAATTATTTTGATTAATCAGCAAATAACTTCTCTCCTGCTGATATCTTTCTTTCCAAGGGAAGCTAGCCAAGACCTAAAACAATAATTATATTGTTTAATATGAAATCAGTATATACAATAGATCTTTAACTTGCAGATGCTGTTTATTATGCGAATGATTAACGCTATTGTGTCATGTAATTTATACGAACTTATTTTTGAAGAATGTTAATCCAACAAGAGGTAGTATATTTAAGCCTATTAATAATAGAACTAACTCCTTTTTCTCCCTGTTGTTTTCCCAGATGTTGACTTATTTTGCTGCATTTGAGGTATTCTTTGAAGAAAATCTGCCAAAGCTATTTGCTCACTTCAAAAAAAATAACTTAACTCCAGATATCTATCTTATTGATTGGTAAGACACTGAAAGCATAATTACTAATATGCATACTAGCTATTAGCTGCATGTCTATATTCTTAATGTAAGCTGGAGCTCTTTTAGTTTTAACATTTTTTTGAGGTAAAAGTTTTATCTTGTGTTCAGTAATTGAATTTATCAATCCCAATATTTCTTACAGACTTCTGTGATAAGCTTAATGTTTGCCAAGCCGTTTTGCTCTCATTCTGTTGAGTTTGAAGCTTATTTTGCCATAAATCTGGATAACAGTGTTTATCTGTATTTAGGACATATCTGTATTCTGAGGAAAAAAAGGGAGGATGCAGTGAAGACATAGATGTGAGCAGTGCCTTATTCCTGTGTTATGTGGTCTCTGGTCCCATGCACAGGATCCTAGCACAGGTTGTTTAAAAAACACATTTCAGTAGTGAAAAGGCTTTAACATGTTTTTAATCACTACAGCTATTGCACTTGGCAAGTCAGTTAATTACAATCCTTTTATTTTGTGAAATTGCCTTTCTTTTTAGCTCTGTGCAATTACAGTCTTAGAGATGAAAAAAAAAGGCACGGATCTTATTTGCAGACCTGTCAAATTTCAGCATATGAGGTATTCCAGAATGAGTATTTGCATTTGTGCCTATCAGGCTTTGGTTTGGAGGCAGCTAAAATTTCTCTCCTCAGCAAGCAAAGCTTCATTGTCAATTCTGGAATGACATGAACTCTTTTTTGGCTTGCCTTTAAATTGCTGAAACTTCTGTTATCAAACATTTACCCGGATAGTTCTAGGTAAAGATGAAACTCCAGCAGCAGCTTTGTGGGTTCTTTTTTTTTTCTTTTTGAAGATTCATAAGCTGTTATTTCAGAAAACAGGCTGTACTCTTAATCCAGTACTGTCAGAACTAAGCTCTCAGTACTGTCATGGTCTTTCAAAACTTACTGTGAGCACTGAGCACGTTGCTGATCTGTTGGACGAGAAAACCATTTCAGGTTTTTCTGTCCAGTGTAACAGCTAGAAGTTTCAATAGGTGAGCTTTCACTGGATGATACAGTGGCTGAGATATTCAGGATTTTACAGGAGACAGCGGTGAAGACTTTGCTAAAATCAACGTGAATCCACTGCTTTTTACTCTTCCACCAAGTCAGTCATGTCATCTTTAGAAGGCAGTCAGGTTGTTCAGACATTACTTTGCCATCAGAAATTCTTTCTGACTTCTCCCAGTTATCCTGAGAGGTGATTGTGAGTGGCCTCACAGTGATACCAGACAGTTTCATTGGCACTCTCTTGATTTGCATGTGCCTCTTGCACAGTGAATGCTGTTACATGGGTTTTGTTTGATTTTGCAGTTACCCTGGCATTTTATTTTGATGCAAGTTGAGTAGAGAAATGAAAATTGTGATAGATAGGTTTATTCTTGAATGCTGTTCAAGAAGCGTTTAGATGAGGTGCTAAGGGATTTGATTTAGTAGTTTAGTGGGTAGGGATGGTGATAGGGGGATGGTTGGACTAGATGATCTTGTAGGTCCTTTCCAACCTAATGTATCTATGAAGCTATGATTTCTCCCAACATTTGTAAGTGCTGCCAGTTTTTTATGACTGAAGGCTAAGTATTAAAATGAACTGGATCTCCTTTAATGCACAGAAGGAAAATGCCAGAATAATACTGGAATAGGATAGAAGAAAAGGAAGAGGGTAGGGGCTGGCACATCCAGCGATAAGGGGAAATATGTTGAAATGATATTGTCAGGAATGGGGACTACTTGTGTAGTCTTCACAAATCCTACGTTAAATTTCCTCACATTTATCTTCAGCTAGACAGCTTGCCCCATTACAGCTTTAGTTTTGTTAGGCAGTATTCAGCTGTGTGAGATTTTGGTATAATATTGCCCTCTCAGAGGCAGTAACCACATGGGAAAGTACTGAAACACTCTGGGAACCAAGAGCTGCAGTGCTCCCCCATACCCAGCTTTGACAGGTTACTGCATGATTTCATGATATGGAATAACCGTGGAAAACCATGACAGTTATTTAAATACATGTGTCTGTGCTTGTATATGTGGTTATGCATGTGTGTGTGTATCCATCTATCTGCAATACTTCTTTAAAAATCTTCTGATGCCATAGGAAACATTTAGATTTGTTTTTTTAACATCCACTTGAAACTTAAAGAGAATTGGAGTTTATATCTGCTGTCCTTCCATAGAAATTAATAGGGAACCAGGCAGAAAGTGCATAGAAAAGATAGGAAGGAAAATCATATGGATCTGTGCTCTTGCAAGTGAGGACTTTTGAAAATTTTGCCTTTGGCTCCTGGGTGACTGCCAGTTTGAGAGTGAATTTGCTGTAGTACTGATAGCACTGTGAAAAACAGAACTATTTCTGGAAAAACAAAGATGAGATTTCAATTATGTTTCACGTCAGAGAAGAATATGGTGAAGTGCTGCTTTTGCAACTCTGAACCCAATAATTTCCCTGTCTAAACAGACTCTTTGGTTGTAGGTAAAAATCTCTGTGAAACAACCTTGCTCTATCAACATTACTTTTATTTAAATGCACATTTGTTCTGAGCTCCAGAAGGACACCTGCTGCTATTCTGGTGGCTGGCATGGTTACTGAGCAGGAATGTATGCAGCACATCTCACTTGGTGCCAGCTCTGGGAAGACTCCAGTAGCCAGTGTCATGCAGACCAGTTGCTGGGAAACCTTTGTGCTCCTGCTGCAATTACAGTGGAATCAACATGTCTTTGTGCTGCTTCATGTTACCGGTGCTGCAGGAAGTGGCAATAAAATTGCTAGACTTACTTAAGTTTTGCTGAGGGCATACATTCCATGAAAAGCCAGTTCTGTGCATAAATGTGGGACCAGCTATGTAAGCAGTGTAGTTTTGTTTTGGGTTTTCTTGGGGCTGGTTGAGGGTTTAGGGGCTGGAACTCTGCCATGTGTCATAGGCAGACATCAAGGACCTAAGAACTTAATTAAAAAGTGCAGCAGAATTACTACCAATGGCTACCGAGTAAGGCTTCTCATTTACAGAGAACATGTGCTTCAGGCTCAAATTCCAACTGAAACGTACTAGTATAAATTAAGAAGTTAGGCAGGCTTTTAGTTTTTTGAAGAATGCAAAGGGAATCAAGTGTGTAAAGGCCATAAGGAGCCACGCGCACTCAGCTTCACAGGGAGCAGGGAGAAAACGGTGTGCCTGAATAGCCTGTTTTTGGCTGCTCTGTGCTGTCAGCTGATGGAGCACAGGCTCTTCTGAGCAGAGCAGAGTGTGGATTCACAAAGGACACACGCTGTCTATTTATGGCTTGCTGCTGCTGTACAAGTACCTCTTCATCCTTACTAAGAAAAATGATTTTGGCAATGATTACAGCCCAGGGCTTTGTTTGTACTGATGGATTGATCAGTGGTGCTTTAATACTGCATTGACTGTGATTGTGCTCTGTGAACTCTTACCTTTCTTTTGACACTGCGTATGATGACAAAGGGCCAGGCCAGCTTGTTTGTGCAAATGTTTGTCGTGGTCATTTCCAGTGAAATGTTTATAGGCTTTGCTGTCCGTGACATCAGAAAAAACATAGCTTGTGTCATGCCATTAACACCTCAGCCCTGAAACTCAAGTATTATGCTTTAAATGCATGTTTCCATTTCAACAAGAAAAGAAAAGGTCAGACACTCAGACAGTGATTCTGTCCAAAGATTACTCATGGCATCCTGTTTTTCCTAAGTTTGGAGTAGTTGTTACCAGACTGCAAAAAATAAATCTCTGCAGGTTAGAGTGAAATACTGCATTGCTACATAGTACTCCTGAGTGGGAGGACATGGCTGGTTGGGTGCTTCTGACCTGATGAAATTGCTCAGAGGCACCGCAGTATTTGTATTGACACATTTAAGAATGCGCTCAGATTTGCTAAGTTGCTCTGTTGCAGTCAGCATTGTATTGTACTTTTTTTTCCTCCCCTTGTTAGAAATAAAATAAATGCTTCTCCTTTCTTCAACTGTAATGATTTAAGGATTGTACCAAGTAAGCTGTTAACACCACTCTTATTGCAGTGACTCTAAAGGTACTGACAAGAACAGAGATGCCACTATGCAAGAGTATTCAAGAAGTAATGCAGCAGGCACTTAGAAACATGCAGTCTTTGTCTCAAAGCAGATAAAGAGGAATTGTTAGCAAATATACTATAAAGTAGTACCAGGATAAACTGAAAAGATCTTAGACTGAGTTCAAAAGCAGAATTAATTTATCAGTTTCCACAACTGAACTGAGAAGTTGTGGAGAGATTCTCATGTAAAAGAGAGACATGGCAAAAGAATGTGTGGCTCAAGAATATATAGACCTGAGTGGCATCATCATTGTTGTGCAGGAGTTGTTGGTCCAGAATCTGGCATACCTGCCTTTAGCACTGCTGCTAACAATGTGTTTATGAAGACGTTTATAAAAATAGAAGAGAAGGAAAACAAAACAGAGCCATGGCAATCATATCACAGTAACAGTGCTTTCTTGGTAAGATTCTGGTTGTAGGCTTTTCCTGTCTCAAACCAGTCAGGATTTTACACATCTGCTTCAAAGTACTTTCGTCCTAAGTGGGTCTGGAAGGAGCTGGAGTATGTATGTGTATATATGTAAGTATGAGCAGCCAGAAACCTTCATTTCTGTTTCTCTCACACTGGACATCTCTATGAACTGCTGTCTGCACCTGGCTGGGATTCATAGTGAGCTGAAAGAGAGCTGCAGGCAGAAAATCATCCTGCTCTCCAGTGCACACAGATCACGTGCAAGTCGTGTGCTGGTGCTGCTGAGAGCTGCTGCAGCTGCTTTATGGCTATCATAAATTTCTGCTGGGTTTCAGAGCAGTAGCTCTGATGCCTAATAAAAATGTCTCCCAGTAGGAAATGTTTTCAGAGAGCAAGTGCTGTATCAGTGCTTAGAAAAGATTCCTCCTGTTGTACCACTGCATATTTTAGGAGGCCCATTTCCAATTTGTAGGGCTTGATGCGTTTAATTTCATGCTGGTGTTAATGAAAGCTAATTGCCTAGTGAAATTCTTGCAAATTGCACTTCCTTGTGAATTATGAAGAGATCAGTGTCAGATCCCTCATTTGCAGTGACAGCTTCTTTATCCAAGTAAATCTTTTCCTACAGAAAGTAGTGTTCTCATAAATAGATGTGACTATTTTTTCTGACAGTTAATTTTCTGCATAGTTGCAGAGTTAAAACACGTGGGTAGTTCAGGTTAGGTCTGATTCATGACAGAATAATAGCTTCTGGGAATCAAATGGAGCAAAATTAGGCATTGTTGCTTATCTTTAAGCAGTGCCAATTCCTGGCTGAGAGTTTGCCTGCCCCTTGGTGACCAGGAAAGCACTCTGCTAAATTGCTTCCTATTACATTGCTCCTTTGAAATGGAAAACCCATTGCTGTTTCCTGTACACATGTGCTCATACAGACAAAAAGTCCTAACTCTGCTGTGTAAGTATTCTGTAAGGAGACGTCGTTCCTTGGCACTGTGACTGTGCAAAGATGTTGAAAGGATATACAATTTGTGCAGTTAAACAAATTGGTCAGTAATCCAAAGAAGGGTTTTTATCGTGCTACTCTGTATTTTTTTTATATATTATATATATAATATATACAATATATATAATACATTGTGTAATGTGACCAATAGTATTTTTCTCATTCCAGACTCTTACCACCTTTATATGTATGATGCTGAGAATGGAATTTTAATAGCTTCCCACTTTTTATTTAAAAAAAAAAAATCTGAATTTGTACAAATGACTTAATCTTGTCTTGCAGCTTGTAAAGTGAGTTATTTCCCAGTTTTCCCTAAGTGTGCTGGTTGAGAAAAACTTGCTGGTTACAACACATCGTTCCAATCACCTGAAGTAGAAAAGATACTGCAGGAAAGCTTTGATTATTAATCAAAAGAAGAATGTACCGGGAAATTTTATTAATTCATATTTTATACTTCTGCATATATCCATTCAGTTTCTTTTCTTTTTTTTTTTTTTAAACAAAAACTGGAATTTCTTAAATAAAAAAATTGGCAAGGCTGGGGAGTGGAGCAGTCTTAAATGTAAGAGAGCTACTGTTAGATTCAGCATCCTGAAATAGGAATTTTGTGTTCATACGGGAAGGTTTGATTTAAATCTGAGGCTTGGCTGACCTCTGCTGGAGAAGGAATTATTTGCAGTTTTACAGAGTGACAGAAAACGTTTTTTTACACAGTGCATCTGTGGAGAAATACCCTTCTTTTTACATTTTCAAGGGGAAGGGTTACTATGATTCTTATATAGTGTATTCCCTTATATAGTGTAATTTGATTTCAGTAGATGTAAATGTTGGCACTTTTGGGGTGATGATGTGGTACTGTTATGTCTTAGTTGGGGTCAGGGAGAAGAGAGTAGCTTTGGCTTCCTTGCTGCAAAGCCATCAGTGGTTTGATGAAGGAGGAAGTGTACTCTTGGCAGTTACCAAAATATGGTTTTAGCCACTAGGAGGAGATCCTTGCTTCTGCCTTTGCCTTTGCTCTTTGGAGATCACATATTATCACATATTATCAAGTGTATTATCACAGCTACCTGCTCTCTGGAAATCCTGCCTGTCTTTCTCAGCTCACTGGAGACCTGGCTGATCTTTCCTCCAAACTCACACTGTTATGACTTTGCCAGTGAGTCCAGTCTTGGACACTGAAGTAATTTTCAACTTCTCCCTCACTAATAAACAGAATTCCCTTTTTAGTATGTCTTTAAGATCCAGCTTTTTGTGTTCTCACAGCTAAAACTGCATGAATTCTCAGTTCTAAAATGATGGTTAATTTTTCTTCTATTACACTTGTGGCCAGGGCATGCCCATCATAAAATCATGTATATTTTTCTTAGTTTGTGATTAAAAAAAACCTGAGCCTGAAAATTCATACTGATGGCAGAGTGCTATAACTACTTTACCAGCACAGCACAGTTTTATATTACTTCACATTTCACTGAGCAGCAAATAATAGAAGTACTTCTGAAATGCAAAGGGAATATTCAAACAAACATATTTGAGAAACCTCAGTAACGAGCAGTGTGTGTGCTTCTCTGAGTATCAGTGCATTTTTCTCGTGCAGTAACTCAGAAAATGTTACTCTCTGTTTTATAGGATATTCACATTGTACAGCAAATCTTTGCCACTGGACTTGGCGTGTCGTGTCTGGGATGTGTTCTGCCGCGATGGAGAGGAGTTCTTATTTCGTACAGCCCTGGGAATATTAAAACTTTTTGAAGATATTTTGACCAAAATGGATTTCATTCATATAGCCCAGTTTTTAACAAAGCTACCAGAAGACCTGCCCTCAGAAGAGTTCTTTACATCTATTGCTGCCATTCAGATGCAAAGTAGAAACAAAAAGTGGGCTCAGGTAAAGAGAATGTTGATCTTTGATTAACAGGTGAATGTGCTGTACCCATGAAGAATGGTGTTTGGTGACATCTAGGAGAATGTTTTAGCAGACGTAGGGTGCATAGGGCTACTTAGCTCGCTTTGTGTGTTCAGTATGCAAGTATCCCCAAATAACAGGCTTTGTTAGCCTGTGGTTTTCAGTCTGCGGTAACTAAAGGCTCAGTGGTGATTATAACAAGACAAGGACTTCGAAGTAATTTACCCCTGGCAGTCTTTAGTCTCCCGGTCAGCTTCAATCTTGCTACATGTAACTTCTCTAGATTGTATTCAGCTGCTGTGGCAAACTGAAGAAAGAATGTTGCCAAACTGTAGAGCAAATAGATCTTAGATTTAACTCACTATAGTGTTGGTATTGGCTGACTTCTTACCTACCTTGTTGGCTTCTGCACCAGCTGCTTTTCTTCACCACTTATCTCCTTTACTGAATAAATTTCCACTAAGAAGGCCTCTTCCCTCTCTACTCTGTCATATTTTTCCAGGTCAGTAGTGGGTAGAGGCTATGAGTTAACTTGTACGTACTGAGACTGTTGAGGTGCCATTATTGGAACTGACGCAGAATCAGTACCAAGAGAAAGACAGTATGGGCTTTTGTTTCCTTTTGTTAAGGTGCTGACTATGATAGCCCCTACCTTTCTTCAGTCTTTAAAGTTCACTAGATGAGTTTGGACTCAAAATCCTGAACTGTGCTTTTTTGAGGAGCAGGCTTTTGGAGGTGTACAGGTAAAGTAAGAAGCACGGTATATTGGAAAAATCCTGCAGCAGCTGCAGTACTCTATAGCTAGATAATTCTTTTTGACTGAGACTATCACAGTAGAAATTAGATACTTTGCTGTAGTATCCATTCGTGTTTTGTAGGGAAATACCTTTTTAAATTAGCAAAGTGAATGTTAAGAGTGATGGAGGCACCACTTGAGGTAAATTCTAAGGTGGGTTTACCAGTTAAGGTGGATTTACCAATGGCACTACTTTCCCGAGAATGCCAGATGCTCTTCAGCTTAAAGTTGGTTTTGTCTCATCTTTAGCATTGACTTACTTGGTCACAGGAACTGTACTGCGTAAGTAAGCAGCATACTTTGAGCTACAGCTGCTTTGCAGGAGTGTATATGATTGTGTAGAACTAAGAAGTCAAATTCAGATTCACATTGCAGCAGTAGGTGTAATCAGTATGCAGAAAAACACACATTGAACCTTCTACCTTGCTGTACCACAGTAATTATGGGGTTGATATCCTGTGGGTCATGTTTTGGAATGATGTTGTCTGGAGATTGTGTGTAGGACCACATCTAGAATGTTCTGTGTTGCTGATTAGCCTGGTTCCCACAGTCCTAGTTCCCTCAGACATCAGACATGGTGGTGGTGTTTTCCATCTCACTCCATTTTCCCTTGGTCACTGACAGTGTGATCAGGAAGCTAAAGACTGAAAGATGCTTCACTAAATTATGGCCATGACACTTCTGGTAATGAGAAGCATGGTTAACAGAATGTTGTGGAGTCATAGAGTGGCTTGAGTTGTAAGGGACCCCAAGGATCATCAGGTTCCCACCCCCTGCCACAGGGGGTTTGGAGAACAGGCAGTGTCATGTGATTGCCCTTTGAGTGCTTTAGACCCACTTCTTGTTAATGCTGTTGGGCAGAACCTTGTTTAAAATTAGTCCAAGGTGCAGTTCTTTGAAAAGAAGTGTCCCTGAGGGCATTCAGTTCCTGGACACTTCTTGGGGGTTCTGCTGTACTACAGTGAAGAGTAACCAGAAGGCACAGAGTGCACACTGCTTGAGCAGCATGAGGAAGTGGGTATCAGTGTGCCCTCTGCTGAGCAAAATTTTCCGTCAGCTAGTAGAGGATGCACGTTTTCAACCTGAATGCAAATGCTTTTTTTGTATTATTGTTATTGCTTTAGATATGACTTAAAGAGATCTGAGGCAGCAATAGGTGCTAGGCAAGCACCAGTCAGTGCCATGGTAAAAATTCAGAGCAGGCTGCTCACTTGCCATGGTTGTAGACAGTTTATTTATCCTGAGAATCATGACATCCCCTTGGGAAGCTGCTTTTAATTGTACCAGATATGTCAAATCTGGGTAAAAATCTCACATTCAGGCTTCAAAGGTGTGTGTGTGAAGGTTAATTGAGCTTAAACCTTCATTAAATCCATTTGTAGTTATTGCACCATGAGGGCTTAAGGAGGGGGTCTCGTGCACTGGGAAAGGCTCTCAGTTTAGATAAAGTAACTGTATTTAATACTTAAATTAGTATTGCTCAGAGCTACTCATATAGGAAGATCTTCATACAACAGTTCATTGAGTCACTTTTTTAAATCTAATATCTTTTTCTCTGTTATTTCTTGAAATGTCCAGATACTGGCTGCTCTGCAGAAGGATAACCGGGAAATGGAGAAAGGAAGTCCTTCACTTAAGCATTAACTCTGGCTGCCTCCAGTGATGCACAGGAACAGATGTAAAGTGGCAAAAGTGTTTGATATGGATGAGCCTGCAAATCTAAGTGTTACTTCAGAGTTCTGTTCAGCAGTGAGATAGCCTTAAAGGGGAAAGAGGTGAGGAAACAAAAAGGGAAGGAAATTGGGAGATAGATAAAACCTTGATAAGTGAAACCAAGGCCTAGCCTTAAACTTCTAGTGGAGTGAGTGCTTGCTGTGGACAGCAATACACATTCATGTGTCTGTTGAGGGCAGTTAAAGCAAACAATATTAAGGTTTCTTTATTTTTTCTCACTGCTGTTTTAAAATACTGGGCATTCAGCAATGTCAGTTGCTTTGAAAGCCATTCCCTAGTTCTGTTCTTAGGCAGGATGCACATTTCCCATGCCCAGTCGCTGGATCTGGATTTTAAATAACTGGTGCTGGAATTTAAGTGATGTAGGACCATTTCTTCAGAAATGCTTCTTGTTTTATAGGCTGTGGGTCCCATTTACCAAAGAAATCATGTAGATATAGAACTATGTTCCATTCTTTTAGGAAAAAAAAAAAGAGTCAAGAAAGTACACTTGGAAGAGAAACCACACTAGGAGTGTAAAAGCAGTTATTCTTCAAGATGCCTTGAAAGTCCACATTCCTATCTGAGTACACATGGAAAAAGTTCCATTAATTTGGCTAGATTCCAAACTCAGCAGGAGCGGGTATGGTATCGAGCTGGCATTATTTCCCAGCTGTACTCTTTCCTCTGTTTAAACCCAGGGTCACGTAGCACTAAGCAGATACTTCACGTCTCTTCTGGGGCAGTGCCATGTCAGGGCATTCTTGCATCCCTGCTGCTTACCTCTGTGCCATCTGTGCAGTAGTGCTCATAAAACTGGGCTGAGCAGAAAACTTGAAAAGAGGTTAAAAGGAATTTTTGCAGCTGTTTTAAACCTGGCTCTGCTCACTGGCAAAACTGAGGAGGAAGGGTGTAGTGTACAAATGACACAAGCCATCATTGCTGCTGTGAAAAGAAAAGCCTGTGGGGAGCTCCTGTAGCTGCTGCTACCACAGTGGAAAAGCACATGGGGAGTTGAACTTGATGAAGTAATGATGGAAAGAAGTTTGCTGGGAAATAATGCCAGACAATTTCTGTCGGGACAAGTTCAGGCTGTCTCGTAGCATTATCTTGTCTCTGACACATGAGAGCAGGTTACAGGGAGCAGATGGCTGCTGCTCACTTGTTATAAGGGTTAGATTCCCTCTGCATTCAGATGAATATTGAACTGTAAAGCATAGGTGCCTCTGATTCACAACAGTGGTCATTGTAGAGCATAAAATCTGCATTATAAATAATTGTTGCCATTGAAAAGGGAAACTAACTGAAGCAATACTTGTTAACCTTAAGCAGGAATGAGTGAATCCTCCAGCTGTGTGGCCATAGGCTTCCCACTGCTTTTCGTTCTGGTTTGTGCTGAGTATTTCAGCACTGTCTGACTTAGGAAAAACAATAGTTGCACACTGCTCAACTCAGCTCGCAGTGTGAGGACCGTGGGATGTAATCAGACTGCTGTCCTCTCTTACCAACATTGTTTCTACAAGTGATACTTTGTAATATTGAAAAGAGGGAAAGGAAGATTTCTTGGTAAGTCTTTGAAGACTCATAATGACTTTGGAATACGTGTAATGCAAATGCAGCTTGCAAGTCTGTTACCTCACTGGCCTTTTTTCCTGTCCACTTTGTGTACCTGGCGTAATAGATGTGGGTTTTTTTGGTTGGCCATCTGAATTTCTGCAGAAGACTTCTTCAGGTCATCACTAACTGAAAGCAGACATGGGGATGCTGATGGAAAACATGGTAATTCTGCCAGGATCTGTGTATCTATAGGCTGGTACGCGTACACTGCATTGCTTGGAAGTGCAATAGAAAGCTGGAAGGTCAGTAAGTGCTTTTTGAGATAACTTCTATTACAACAGCAAATCTGCCTCTTCACAAAAGGCACCTGAGGCCTGACATCTGCAACATTTTAAACCAGGTTGTGGGTGTGGCTCACACCCCGTTGAAACCCTTGTTGAGCCACAAAGTGTTTGTCTTAGCCATGTGCAGCCTGTTTTCTTCTCAGAAACACGTTGAATGTAATGGTGAAAATAGGCACGGTTGTGAGAAAAGGCCTGCTGCAGCACTCGTGCACTGTTTGGTACTTGCAGATGTAATTATTTTGGTCTATGATTTGATCCTTCTGTTCTTAGGAGATGTATATATTTTCTAGATGATTTCTTTGTGTATATAAGGTATGTTCTTTAATGAAGAAAAGCAATGCAATAAGGAGGAGCTTTGCACAGTTTATTTTCAAACAAAATGCATTTGAAAAAAAAGAAAGAAAAAAAAGACCTGCCTAGAGATGCAACTTCTCAGTACCTTGACCTGGAGAGAAGACTTGAATTTTGATAAAAACAGAGATGAGTTGGGATGGCTTAGAATTACTTGCCACCCAGCTGCTCCAGTTTCCTGCAGCACACCAAATCTCTTAATTATTAAGGAAGGTTTCTGTAATCAATTCAGGGATTGCATACAAAATTCTGCCAGTTTTTTGTTCAGGTGCTCGAGGACATCTCTAACATCATGCTTGGGATTTTCTCTCATTGAATGAGTGTCCCCATCAGAGCAGACTTTTTTTTTTTCTTCATGGGTTTAAGGAAAAAAGAAAATGCTGCAATACACCAGACGTTTGCAGCTGTCACTGTACGTACAGCAGAGGAGAGAAAGCAGAACATTTCCACCAGGTTTGGCATTTTGTACAACCTGCACTTTATTGTAAAGCTGTTCTCAACTTCGTCAGCAATCAGTGCTCAGCATATCTCATTTAGTAAGGAACTTCCTTTGGAAAGGTACCTTACGTCGGCTCATTCCTGAACGTTTTAACTAGACACGTGGAGAACTGTTGATACATCCTCTGTCCATCCTGTTGAAGTCGTTTTTATGTAGCTGTCAGTTGGTTTTGTTTAGATACGTGTATCAAACTGGAACTTTTTTCAACTGTAAATATATGGTTTTATTAAATAAAGTCATGTAAAGTTACCTCACTCACCTGCTGTCACTGCAGCTGTGGAACAGAGTTCAGCTGTCTGCTTCCTCCACTGTTTGCTCTCCATAAACATCCAGTGCGTGTGGATGAACGTCAGCAGGTTCCATTTTTTCCACGCGGAGAAATTCAGTGGCACATTTGCTTCGTACACGCATCCACTTTGTCACACAGCCTCTGCTGTTCTTCGTGAGAGGCTGCTCAGCTCGTACAGAAGCCGCTCTTGGATCAAGGGAAAAGCCAACGTTTGGTAACGTGGCTCACAGTGGAAGGTCCTGACTTCCATCTGTTTGTGTGATCAGCACCAGTGCTTGGTACTGCGCTCCCTCTGCAGCCCAGCAGCAGCTGGTGGTACGGCACTGCTCCGTCATGAGAAGCAGCATTCGAAATCTCTTCGTGTGTACCAGCAGTGTGTCATTTAGAAGTCTTTTTCAGGAGTGCCTGTGTAATACCTCCCCCAAAAGAAGCCCATTAGCAAAGGATTACAGAAAGCTCCGTGCTTTATTTCTTTTCCGTGCTTCTTTTTCAACCTCAAGGTAGGAGTGAATTGGCTTCCCTGACTTTTTCCTGAACCGCCCTCTGTTGAAGGACCAGATCAGCGTGGTGACGTTTCAGCGCTTCCAGCTGCTGACTTAACGGCCCTATGGCGTTCACCTTCTCCTCCAAGTCCCGCAGCAGCATCTCCTCGCCCCGCAGCCCGCGCTGCTGCCGCAGTTGCAGGCAGTGTGCCCGCATCCTGTCCCTGTCCTTCCTGCTCGCGCTCAGTTCGCCTCTTTTCTGCAGCAGGGCGCTCTCGATGCCGGCCAGCTCGGCCTTCCTGCTGCGGTTCTCCGCTTCCACCAGCCGCAGTTTCTCCGTGACGCGGTCGAGGATCAGTTGCGCGTTCGCCACCTTCAGTTTGAGCTCCAGCACTTCGCCGCAGAGGCCGCGGAGCTTCTCCATGAGCTCCCCGTTCTCTTTCTTCATGTGACTGATCTCAGCGGCGTGGCGGCCTTCCGGCGCTTCTCCGCGTGCCCTCAGGGCGCTCTCGAGCTTTCGGATCTCCAGCTTCACCTTGATGTTTTCCAGCCGGGCCTGGAGGGGCAGAAGCACACGAGGAGCGGTTCCGCGGGCCCGAGCTGCGGCGGGGAAGGACCTCCGCTCACCGTGACGGCGGGCGGAGCATCGGGGGCCGCGCTCACCTCCCGCACGGAGCTCTCCTTGTCCCTCTCCCGGGCCTGGATGTCGCTCACGGCTCTGAGCGCCGCCTTCGCGCCGCCCTGCCGCCGCCCGAGCGTCCGCACGGCCACGGCTTTCTTCCGCGCCTGGAAGGCGGCCCACGCGGCTTCGGCCCTCTCTTCGCTCTCCGCGCGGTCCCTCCTCCGGGCATCCACCCGCTGCTGCCGTTCGGCGGCCTCGCTCTCCCGCCGCAGCCACAGCTCCCGCAGTTCCCGCAGCCGCTGCGCGAACCGCCGCTGCCCGCCCGCCCCGTCCTGCCGCCGCTCGGTGCTCCGCGTCCGCAGCGCCTCTCCCAGCGGCGGCTCCACGCGAACCTCGCGCTGCTGCAGCCGCCGCCACTCGGCCTCCAGCGCCCGGAACTCGGCCAGCAGTGCCGCGCGCTCCCGCCGCTCCTCCTCCGCTTCTTCGCCCAGGGCTGCGGGGTCCTCCGCGCCGCGCTCCCCCTCCCCCTCTCCCTCTCCCTTCCCCTCCTCCTCCTCCTCCTTCTCCTCCTCCTCCTTTTCCTCCTCTTCCTCCTCCTCCTCCTTCTCCTCCTCCTCCTCCTTCTCCTCCTTCTTCTCCTCCTCCTCCTCCTTCTCCTCCTCCTCCTCCTCCTCCTTCTTCTTCTCCTCCTCCTCCTCCTTTTCCTCCTCCTCCTTCTCCTTTTCCTCCTCCTCCTTCTCCTTTTCCTCCTCCTCCTTCTCCTTTTCCTCCTTCTCCTTTTCCTCCTTCTCCTTTTCCTCCTCCTCCTCCTCCTTCGCCTTTTCCTCCTTCTCCTTTCCCTCCTTCTCCTTTCCCTCCTTCTCCTTTCCCTCCTTCTCCTTTCCCTCCTTCTCCTTTTCCTCCTTCTCCTTTCCCTCCTTCTCCTTTTCCTCCTCCTCCTTCGCCTCCTCCTCCTTCGCCTTTTCCTCCTTCGCCTTTTCCTCCTTCTCCTTTCCCTCCTTCTCCTTTCCCTCCTTCTCCTTTTCCTCCTCCTCCTTCGCCTCCTCCTCCTTCGCCTCCTCCTCCTTCGCCTCCTCCTCCTTCGCCTTTTCCTCCTTCGCCTTTTCCTCCTTCTCCTTTTCCTCCTTCTCCTTTTCCTCCTTCTCCTTTTCCTCCTCCTCCTTCTCCTCCTTCTCCTTCTCCTGCTCCTTCTCCTCCCCCTGCTCCTCCCCGTCCCGCGGCGCGGCCCCCTCTGGCTCGGGGTGCTCGGCCGAGCCCCGGGGCTCGCTGCCGTGCTGCTCCGCCGCCTCCATGCCGCCGCCCGTCAGCTTCCCCCGTTGCCCGGGCGACGGTGCTCGACTCTGCCGGCCCCGCCCCTCCCCCCGCCCCCGAGGCCCCGCTCCCGTTCCCCGGCCGCCACTCAGCGGCGGGGTCGCCCTGGGTCGCGTCTCCGATTGGCCGCCGGAAAAGAAGCAGGATTCCGCTGGGCCAATCGCGGCCGTCCGTTTGTTTCAATCCCCCCCTCCCTCCCCTTTCTCCCCCCCGCGCACGGGCGTTTCGCCGCTATTGGCCGCGATCCGGAGGGGCCGCCCGAGCCCTGCCCGTCCATTGGCCGCCCGGCGCGAGGCTCCTCCCGGAAGGACATCCACCATTGGCCGCGTCGGAGCGGGGGCGGGGCCGCGCGTGCGCGCGGGGCGGCGGCGGGCGGGGTAAGATGGCGGAACTGGGGAAGAAGTACTGCGTGTACTGCCTGGCCGAGGTGAGCTCTCTGCGCTTCCGCTGCACCGAGTGCGCCGACATCGAGCTGTGCCCCGACTGCTTCTCGGCCGGCGCCGAGATCGGCCCGCACCGCCGATGGCACGGCTACCAGCTGGTGGACGGCGGCCGCTTCACGCTGTGGGGCGCCGAGGCGGAGGGCGGCTGGAGCAGCCGGGAGGAGCAGCTGCTGCTGGACGCCATCGAGCAGTTCGGCTTCGGCAACTGGGTAAGGTTAAAGGCGGGGACCGCGGGGCGGTCGCGTCCGCAGCGTCAGCGTCCCTTCTTTCAGCTTAGAGCCGTTCCCCGTTGCGTTCAGCTGTGAATGGTACTTTCCCTATTTCTGTATCGCTTCCCGCGCTCCCGGTGCTTTTCTCGTCGCTTTGGCGCTATGTGAGCGCTGACGTGGGCCGAACTGCGCGGCAGCGCTGTTGCTGGAGGAGCTCAGCTCCTGTGAGTCGGTTTCTGAGGTGCTGGGAAGGAGGAGTGTGTGTGTGCTCCGCTGGAGGCGTTATCGGAACCGTCTTATTGCCCCTCCTTGTTCTCCGTTTAGGAAGACATGGCTGCTCACGTGGGAGCATCCCGGACGCCGCAGGAGGTGATGGAGCACTACGTGAGCATGTACATCCACGGCAACCTGGGGAAGGCCTGCATCCCCGACACCATTCCCAACAGGGTGACGGACCACACGTGTCCCAGCGGGGGCCCGCTCTCTCCCAGCCTGACCACGCCGCTCCCGCCCCTGGACATATCGGTGGCTGAGCAGCAGCAGCTGGGCTACATGCCGCTCCGGGACGACTACGAGATCGAGTACGACCAGGATGCCGAGACCCTGATCAGCGGTCTGTCCGTGAACTACGACGACGACGACGTGGAGATAGAGCTGAAAAGAGCTCACGTGGACATGTACGTGAGAAAGCTCAAGGAGAGACAGCGGCGGAAGAACATTGCGCGAGACTATAACTTGGTGCCCGCCTTCCTGGGCAAGGACAAGAAGGACAAGGAGAAAACTCCCAAACGGAAGATCACGAAGGAAGAGAAGGAGCTGAGGCTGAAGCTGAGGCCTCTGTACCAGTTCATGTCCTGTAAGGAGTTTGAAGACTTCTTTGAGAACATGCACAAGGAGAGAGTACTTCGAGCAAAGATCCGGGAACTGCAGCGGTACCGTCGAAATGGAATCACCAAGATGGAGGAGTCGGCGGAATACGAGGCGGCCAGACACAAACGGGAGAAGAGGAAGGAGAACAAAAACATCGCGAGCTCCAAGAGAGGGAAGGAGGATGGCAAAGAAGGGGAATTTTCTGCCATTGAGAACCTGCCTGGTTTTGAACTCTTGTCAGACAGGGAAAAAGTGCTCTGCAGCTCTCTGAACTTGAGTCCTGCGCGTTACGTGACTGTAAAAACCATCATCATTAAAGACCACCTTCAGAAAAGACAAGGGATCCCTTCAAAGAGCCGCCTTCCCAGTTACTTGGATAAGGTACTGAAGAAAAGGATTTTAAACTTTCTAACAGAGAGTGGTTGGATATCCAGAGACGCGTCATGAAACGCACCGCCTCTCAGCCCCCCGCGTCCCAGGCCTGACAAGCTCCCTTCTTTTTTTTTCTCCTGCCCTCCTGAGATACAGAAATTATTCAAAACAGACGAACAAAACAACAACAAAAAAAGCAAAAACCGCTCAGTGTTCGTGGTCCGTGCTGCTCTGGGTCACGAAAAATACTGAGTTGTGAAACTTCTCCGTTAGATTTCATTACTCATTGAGAGTATGCTGTTTTTGTTATGTTCCTTGAAGAGATTTCTTTCCTGAGAACCTACTCAAGTCCAGTGGTTCTGGGGTGGTCACTTCACTCCTCCCTGTTGGATAAGTGAGTGTCAGTGTCACAGTGTCATCCATAATCCTTGCCTTTTTTTTTCCCTCTCCTTTTATTTTTCTGAAGGTGGGAGATGGTTTTCAGCAGATGAGTTTTTCTTCTCCCCGGCGCTGTCCTTGTCACAGTGCTGGCAGCCAGGCAGAGCTTGCAGGAATCTGTCAGGAGTGTGGTGCAGGGGTTGGCGTGGTGGGAGCACTGTCCTTAGCAGCACAGCGCGGTGTCAGAGCGGGCAGCCCAGGGACCTGCAGCTGGGAGGGACAGGGACAGGGAGCTCCGTTCTGGAGCTCGTAGCTTCAGGCCACTGAGGTTGGTTTATAAAGAAGAAGTAATTTTTAAAGGAGGTGGAAAAGCACAGCTGCTGTGCTCCCGAGTGCGGAGCGGTGGATGCGGCCGTCGCGGGTTTCTGACTGCACGTACCCTGAGATGCTCTGGGCCGTGGTTGGCAGGGTGGGTCTCAGCCCTCCGCTGCCGTCGCTTTGGTGTGAGCTCGTGTTGAGCTCTCAGGGCTGCGCTCCGTGTGCAGCTGTGGAGTTACAGTGCAATAGGGCACAGCAGAAGCACCTGATCCGCACCGCAGTCGCAGTAGCATGTACATGTTAAGGGAAAGATGTTCAAAGACTGGAAAAGGCTTTTCGTTTCTGTTTCATGGACTCCTGTGCTGGCGTCTAACCAAACGAATTTAAGAGACGAGTTGATGCTGTGTGAGAGACATTGGCTTTATTGCACCCGGGCCCTGTGCAGGGCAGCGGGCAGCAGCTCCACCGTGCGGCTGTGCCAGGAGGTGGAGCTGACGGAGCTGGGAACAGAGAACAGGAGCTGTGCTCTGGCTCTGACGGCTGTGGGCGCTGAGGAGCCCGTGGCGTCTTAGAAACAGTATTAATTCTGCAGCTTGGCGGGGGTACGCTGACCAGGGCCGGTTGGGGTCGGTACCTCCAGCATTCTCAGAACAGTGTTAGCGCTGAGTTGAGCGTACAAAGGGTACAGTTATAAAGCCAGCATTTCTAAGGAGAAGGGGAAAAAAACAACACACACAAAACAAACTCTAGTGCCTTTTTGTTTTGAGCTTGTGGTGTTACGTCCCTCTGGGCCATGTGCTCTCTGTGGTGCTTTGGCTTACCTGGAAGCAGCTGCTCGGGCACTTGAGACAGAGCAGTGTAACTCACTGCAGCGTGCCAGTAGCTTTAAGGGCCTCTTCTTCCCTGTGTGCACCTACAGAGAGCACGCAAGACAAGTTCAGGTGTAAAATGTTGATTATTTCCTCTGTCCTTCTCCCGTGGAAAGGAAGCTCGGCCTTCCCAGCCTTGGAGTTATGCAATTTGTTCTTCCTGGGAGCGGGTCTGGCTGCCGCGACGCCCCGTGGTGCTGTGCTGGAGCCTCAGCTCCTCCTGCAGCTCAGAGCTTCAACCACGCGTGGCTTTTCTGATTTAGTGCTATCTTCCTCAGATCTACGTTTTATATTTCTACAGTGCTTTGGCACACCTAAGCCTAACTGAAGCAATAGCCTAAAGCCCATCTGATCAATAATTAAAATAAAAATATCTAGGCACCAATGACTCATTTAAGTGTCGTAGAAGTGAATTCTGCCTTCACTCTTCGTAGTTTAATTCCTCAGCCCTTCCAAAATGTTTCTTTGGTGCTAGAAGTAACTTATTGAACATCAAGATGAATGTAAAATAAAGTATTTTTAATGTATGAAATATGGATATCAATATTTATTTTATACTTGCAAGCAAATTCAAGGTGGTAAATGTTTGCTGTGGCAAATGCTAATCCCTTGGAAAGGGCTTCCCTAGAAGCAGTGTCTCACTGTCAGCTATGCTTTTAATTTTAAAGGTGACTTGCACTAGAGGATGCTGCTGTCCCCTATTTTCAGATGGAACGATTTAGTCTGAGCATTCCTTTGTTACGAGCTGCTGTTTTGTTTTCTCACGCTGAGATGCAGATATCTTAATCCAGCAACTTAGCAGAGCTGTGCTGCTTCTCGTGTGGTGAAGGGGCTGAGAAAAACTGGCAAAAGCTCTTCAACCTTGTGTCTTGTGTTCAGCGGGAAGTGCTCTCCTGCACTGTACAGATACCCTGGGCTTCATGTCGCTAATTAAAAGGTGCTTGGTTTCTAACAAAAAATAATGCTCATGCTAGTGTCTGTCCTGAACAGCACTGATGTAAGCCTGTGAAAAGGCACCAGCCCATCAGCTGTTACACTCTGATACAATCTGATTGCAATGTGCTGCTGGTGGGCAGCAGTGCTGTAATGCTGTACAGGTACTTCCATCAGTCCCCACCCTGTGTTACAATACAACTTCTCAAGTAGCAAAGTAGCACTAACCTTGGTTCTGTGCGATCAGGAGGGCTGGTTGCAGCATGCTGCTCACAGCCCCTCCTGCCCCTCGCTCTGTTGCAGTCCCAGTGGGCACTGAGTGTCATTGCAGGGTTTATATTGCAGCCTTTGCCCAGAAACGGCCTCAGCTCCACACAGAACCCAAGCACTCTGCTGTTCTCTTGCACGGTGGCTGCACCAGCTTTCCTTGCAATTGTAACTGACTTGGTTGGCCTTTTGGTTTGCTTTTCTTTCTTGCAAGATGTTTTTGCATGTGCCCCGGGTGCTCTTAATGGATGATGAATTGAATACTGTGAAGGAAGGTACCTGGTGAGCAGCCCTGGTTCATCAGCTGCTTCCTTAAAGGGAATGTTGCACTCATTTGCATAGTGTACTGGTGTAGCTGTGCCAGACACACAAATGCCTGTGCTGAAATCATGTAAAACCTAACTGATGTTGTGCACACTCAGCATTTTGCTAGGTCTTTGCATTGTATATTGGTAAATAAACTTGTATTGAAGATTCTTTCCACTACTGATTTCGTGGTAATTTCCCTCCTTGTACGAGCCACAGCAGAGATGTTTTAGCCCAGAGATGTGTTCTAGCTCAGTGATGTGTGGAGGTGATGGTACAAAGCAGCCAGAGGTAGCAGTGGCAGCTTTATTAGCTACTCGTAAGCTTACACTTCAGAAGCACCTGCTGTTTCATTTCTTCAGTGTGTTCTGTTGTGTGTCAGCATACAGGTGGCTGGAGAGCTCACAGAAGGCATTCCCATAGGACAGCCCCTCTGAAGGGGCAGGCCAAGGGAAAGGAATTACTTATCTCAGATGTTCAGCATTCACTTGTTTTTAAGGAAACCAGCTTGAGCCTTGTGCTTAACGATGCCCTGAATGAAGTAATGTGGTCCAAAAAAGACACCACTAAGGAGCTGGTAAATTCATTAAAACATCTCGATCTGCTGAGGCAGAAACCAGCCCACGGTCCTACCTGTACTGGGAATCCCTTCTGAGTTCAGCAATTCTGCATCTGAATTTAAAAACAAAAACAACTGAACCAATACTCAAACTTCAGTAGGAAGCTCCTTAATCCAGACAAGCAGAAGTGAGGCTGTGCAATGCAAAGTCCTTACTGTTAGCTCAGCGGGTCCTACACAACGTGCATAACTCTGGTGTTTCAGTCCTGTGTTATAAACATCTGGGCTTTGAGGAGCTGAGGGAAGACACTCCAGTTGTGTTATCTGGCAGGTCCCATCCACCACAACCAGGGAGACCAGATGAGTGTAGAACACAGCACTCTGCCACTCACAGAACTGTATTTAAGCCTGACTCTGCAGAACCGGGTGCAGCAGGTGGAGCAATGCGTGACAAGAGCTGCACGTGGGAAAGTTCTGCTGCAGCCTAAGGCCCAAGCTGAGTAAAGTAAATGCAAGAAATGAAGTTGAGTTCACATTTTTGTTTGAGCCACTTACAGCGTGATTACTCGTGCAGTTCTAAATGTAGCAGATAGCAAACTCTGAGCTGCTCACTGACTTACATCCTGACTTTCAGTAGGGTTTTAACTACATCTTGTGTAACAAATGGATTGCAGAGCTTGAACGGTAGAAGGCTATCAAAATCATTTAAACCAATTTATATAATATTGAATTAAAAATCCAGAGAGAGGGTAAGTTGTATTGGTTCTTCAATGCCATGCAAGTATTAGATGGTTTCCTTGAGTCAGCCTTACAATTGATATAAAAGGGCTGAACAATTGCAAGGATGACTGCTCTCCTTTGCCTTTTATTTCCAGGTCAGAATTCACAAATGTTTCAGTTGTTGAGAGGGACTGGTTCTGAACAGACATCCTAAAGCTGCAGGGAACTGCTTATCTGCACAGCTTCACCCACTTTGTGGTACTCAGATCTACAAAGTGAAAGGAACCACCTGAACTACTGAATGCATTTTCAGTTTACATAGTGACAAGCACAGGATTGCAGAATTGTGAGTGTTTTGTTCATTTCATTTTAATGTACCTTCAGTAGCCATGGGCGTAACATACTGAAAGAAGAGAGCTGAAGGAACGCTGCTGAAGGCCACTAAGCAACAGATTTGCTTCATTTTCACTGGCAGACCTCAGCTGGTTCACTGAAACCTCACGGGGGACAGAAGGAATAAGGAAAGATGAGGTAAGAGAAAAACCATCCCTGTTTGATAATTGCATGGCATCCTGAATGCCGGGGCTCGGCAGCTAAGCGTCCTTCACAACTCCCACGAGGGCAGGCCGCAGCGTGCGCCCGTGCAGCTTATAGCCAATCTTGGATACCAACGCAATGGTGCCAGGCTCCTGCCCTTCCATGGGCGCGTGGAACAGTGCTTCGTGCTCGTAGGGGTCGAACTTGGCTCCGACCGGGTTCAGTCTGAGCAGGCCGTGCTTTCTGAACACTTTCTGGATCTGTACTTCCGTCATGACAAGGCCTTCGTATAAGCTCTTCAGGTGAGGATTGTCGTCCTTAATTTCTTCTTTTGGAACGCTTTCTGTCGCCTTCTCCAAAATGTCTGCGACTTCCAGCAAGTCCTTACAGAAGCTCTGAATGCCTGAAAAAAGAAAGAGAAGAGGAGGGAGCAGATGAGTGCAGTGAGGAAAGAGAGTATTAAAAACCACCACAAACCTCAGAATTTGAAGTAGCTAAAAACTACAGCCGTAACCAGTACTCCTCATTTGGGATAAACATTCAGGATAAAATATCCTCTCAGATTTTACTTGACCATACTCAACTATTACAGGTACCTTAAAACCTACTCCCCACCTCCAGTTATGTGTTAGAAGAAAGAAGCACCTCTCAACGTAATACTTAGAAGCCATATCCTCATGAGATGACATTAACAGTTAACTCTGAAGTCACCAAACCTTCAGACGCCTTCATCTCGTTTCCTGATATTAAGGAATGGATCTTTTCTCTCCCACACAGCAGGATTTGCCTGAAGCCAAAACCATTACAGTGCCCTATTCCTACCCTTTAATCTGAGGTATTGAGTGTCTGCAGGAGAAAAAGCATGCAGTCAGACTGACAAGGAATCTTAAGAGATGAACAGGATTCTTCCTCAAATGAACAGAAAACTCATAACTCTGTTTCCCACTCCAAACCACTTCTACAGAGTGAGCCAGAAGCTGTGCCTCATGCTGAGTAATTCCTAGACCAGCTGCAGCTGCGTGCTGAAGCTGAGCTCTGGTTCACCCTAGAAGAATCTGGACGCATCTCACTTATGGTAGACTACCTCAAGCAATTGTGAAAGACCAAAACAACTCAGTAGAATAACACATTTCTTCACAGGAGGAAGCCGATGACAAAGTGCACTGAATTGTGGTAACGCAGGCTTCATAATGCTACCCACTCATTTTCTGCTCACCAGGAAGAGATAGGAGCACATTACCCGAGGACAATGAACTGCAGAAGTATCTTGCAAGACGTATCAGGATGAACTAATTCCCAGGGAAAAAGGTCACTTTAACAACTGCACAGCTCTATTTGGAGACTTAAGATTTTTATAGAACTGTATCTGAAAGTGTCCAGTTAGCTCCCAAAATATTAGCAAATGAATCTAAACTTTTAATTCAACCTAAAACTACAGCTAGGGCTGAACTGTGCCAAACACCAATTGTCGAGTGCTCTGGATCAAAGCAGACAGCAACCTGTTCCAAAAAGATTTATTTGTTTACTTAAATTTTCTAGTGTTATTTCTATAATCAAACAATGCTTTTTGCATGTGAGTATTAGCACTCAAACATCCATGAAAACGGTACAGTACTATGGAACCAAGAGATGCCTTTTCATACCACACACATGAACTGCAGATTCTGCATGCAGGAATCAAAAGCTCTGCATCCAGAATAAAACCACACAGCTCTGTGTAGTACAGCAAAAGATTTTTGCTAACTTTTCAAGCCCGAGTGACAGTCAAGTACTAAAATGATGCAGTGCTCCTCTGCTACAGTGCTTACACACAAACCAGAAGTTTTGTCTGAATGTCAGAAAGCTGTGCCAGATGTCAGTGATGTGGCTACTGAAAACAGACGTGTTTCTAGCACTCCTCAAAGCCCATGGTTGTACATTCTCTACCATTGTACTGCCTCTGAAAGCTATGGCCCTCAGCAGAAGACGAATATTATTCAAATCCAAAACATGAAACAAACAAATGAAAACCTCCACAAAATAAGCCACCTCAGAATCCAAAGAGCAGTAACAACAAAACAAGCAACACAGACAGCAAGCTAGTATTCCTTGCTCTGCCTTGCTTTTTGCAGTCTGCTTTGGGACCGAGTGTGTAAAAAGGCAAAGTTCAGGATGCAAACCTTACCAGAAACATCTCCTAATGCTGTACGTTTAGGAAACTGGGTGCCAAATTCAAACCAAATTCAGAACTGTTGACTTAAATTGCTTAAGTTCTGCTCTATCTTAAGACAGATTATTATAATTCTGTTACAAAGCGAGGAACCATTTTTAAACCTCTTTCCCTCAAAGATGTTTTCTGAACTAAGTAGCCAGAACAACTATTAAGTACGACTTGTCAAAACTGTAGGCTCGTCAGCTCCATTTTCCAGGCTTTGCTTTTCATGTTGGTATTCATGGACCTTATGGTTAAAAACAGTCTCCACCAACCGTATAGCTTTGCCTCTTCTACTAGTTTCTGGCTTCTTTGCCTCACATTTTCTGCATCCGCCAAGGCACGCTTGTACTTGTCCTGAAGGAAAACAAGGCACAGAAGAGATTTCAATCCAAGTGGTTCAACAGTTGAAAATAATTCAAAAGCAAGTTCAGTACAAAACAGCATTCCTCTTCATGTTACTCTTAAATAGTGGATTTAGGCAATGCAAAGACATGACAATTATAACTGCATCTTTCTTACAAAGGCAATCGTTTGCTTCATTTCAGCACACTAGGAGATTGGAAGTAAGGATAGGCTTCCAGACTCGGTATCTGTCAACAGATAAGCTGTCAGGAATTTTTATCACTACAGACACATGAATTTTTCCAACCATTTCTGCTCTTTCTGGCAAGTGTTTACAGGAAGTCTTTAGCAGTCACTAAGTATTCTGACACCGCAGCGAACAAGATTCAACACAACCATTCCACCTACCTCTTCCCTCTCCATGTGTATCAAAACATCCCCCAAGAGTTTTCAGTTTTCAGCCCTTACAAATTACAAAGCCTAGGCTAAGTTTAGGTATGCTCCTAGCAAGAGGCCCTGCAGCAAGAGATGCATTAAGAACTAGATTCAACAAACTCTAGCACTTTACAGTGCTGCACCCCCTAACCCAGAACTCTGCTGTGCCTGCACACACAGTAAGGTTGACTTTCACATCAGTGTGCTGTCTGAAGAGATGCCTCAGGTAGCCAGGAGTATATGCTGACAACAGAGGTGTTAAACAATCACACTGTTTTGTCTTTTGGTTATTCCTTAAAGGCAGAAGAAAAGAATCTCAATCCACTTAAAATTTGTAGGTGCTACTACAGAAGGCTCTGGGCTATCTCTCAAAATCCCAAATGCTCCAGAAAGACATTTTTTATAGAGCATTGTATGGGATTGCTGAGTCATGGCCTGAACCACTGAGTACCTGAAGAAAAGACCTGGTCAGCCCTAGGAGCACAGGTGAAGGCAGATTACCAGTGCAACCAGAAGGGGTGGAGCCTGACCTCATTTAAGGGCTGAATGCCACTGAGGAAGGATCCCACATCTTAGAGTTGTTTTGCTGGGAGCCTAGATCGTCGGAGACAGGTGAGCATTCTTTTCCTTCCTTTTTGTAACATCTCATTTGCACTGGTCCCTTTGGCTTTACAAGTACTCATCTAGAAAAGCAATGATTTTGTTTAATCCACCTCTCAGGGTGCTATTTGCTCTCTGTGAAGTCTTGCAGGAGAGAATGCAAGGCTCGTTAGGCCAGACAGTGGGAGCACAACACGTCAGTCTCCTGTTTAAAGTCATCTCCAACAGCAGTGGGTTCAAACTCCTGCTGTGTAAGCATGTAATAAGTACAGCATTATATAAAAGCTAGGAATTGTTAACCCCAACCTTTGGAGAAGTTAGTGGCTGTTTTCACAACACATACTCTTAGCCCGTGTACATACATGATGCATTCTAAATCTTAAATGAACTTCAAATAATTATTTCCTCCACTGAACAAAAATCAAATTGAGCTGAAGTCAGTGAAACTAAGGAACAAGTTTCCAGGCTGTAGGTGAACCATCATGTCATGGCCTTGAACTGATAATTGAGCACCTGGTAAAGGGGGTGGCTGGCCCAGGAAGCACAGGTGCAGGTAATTACCTGCTCTTCCCATGTGACAGGAAGGGTTCATTTAAGGGTTAGAAGAGAGAGCACCTTCTGGATGAAGGCTGCTTCCTCAGAAGGAGTGTTCCATAGTGACAGACCCTATCACCAGTCAGGTGAGTTGACTTTTCTTATATGTGCTTATTGATATTTCTAATGCTGCTTTGCCCTAGTACTGCTGAGAACTTATCAGAAGCAATTTCCCTGCTTCCAAGGACCAAAACAGGTAAAACAAGATTACATCCAGAAATCAGAATGAAATGAATCAAAGTTTTTGTTTTGGAGCAGGACAGGATATGTTTCCGTTCTTGCGCTACATCCACTCTTTTAGATTTTGAGAAATTACCTGATTACAGCTTTTTATCCATCAACTAAACAGCAGTTAGATTAGTGTTCAGACTGTGCATTAAGAACCTATAATCAAGACTCTTTAGGCATGCAGCCTGGAAGGTATGTGCATAGACTGAGCAGAGGCCACTTACAGTAACTTCCTTGAGCTGCTCTTCCAGTTTGGCCTTTTCCTCAGTGAACATTCTTTCAGCAGCAGTGGGTTCAGCCTTCTGCTCATTGTGGCTCTGAGCCTGGTCATCTTCCAAGTTCTGGCCGGTGTTCTGCTGCTGTGTCGCCACGCAGAGCAGTCGCGGAGAGGTCCTATGGCAAAATGCACATGGATGGTATTAATCAACCACTCACTTTGTAAGATATTGGTGCTTCCTGGACGTATTGGATGCTTTCCACAACAACCGTGCATCAGAGTGCAAATTAACAATTTCAGAACCGTGCAATCCATTTGCAGAAACTTCCATCAGAGGAACTGAATTTAGCTCATCTTAATTGCTGCCAACAACAACTCGGCTGCGAGATACGGATCTCAGGGCAGCGGCTCGAGAGCGCCCTTCGCTCCAGCCTGTGCTACAGGGCACAGGAGCCCGCTTCCACCGCAGCACGCGGTCCGAGTGATGCAACCGTCCGCAAGAGCCGTCCGAGGCGCGGCGCGGCGGGGGAGCGGCGACCGCAGCGAGCCCAGGCCGGGCCCCAAGAGGGTCATGGACGTGCTTCTGAGGCCGAGCCGGCTCCCGGGGCTGCACGCCAGACCCCATAGAACGGCGGGACGGGATTGGTGGGGGGTTGGGCCCTCTCCCAAAGGCCCCGAGGGCGGCCCGGAGCACCGCGCTCACCTCAGCGCCAGGCCCAGCAGCGGAGACCGCGCGCGGAGCGCTCCCCACACGCGCTGCGCTACAGCCGCCATAGCGCCTTCCTGCCCAGCACGGCCTCCGCCCGCCCACTTACGCGCTAACCAATGAGCGAGAGGGAGGCGTAGGAGTGACGCGGCCGAAAGCCAATCCGCAAGAAGAATGAGCGCCGCGAGACAAGAGGGGTGGGTGGGATGTACTGCCCTTCCGGGCCGCGGCAGGGAGCTCTGCGCGGGGATTTGTACAGCGCCCCCCTGTGGCGGGAGGTGCCGCCCTCAGAGCCATTTTGTGCGCTGTTCCCTTCAGCCCTCGGGCTGGCAGTGGTATCCGTTAATTTGCCATTGTCGCGTCAAAAGTAAAGTAAAGAAAAACGTCATATTTATATTGCGCGGTCCCAGAACTCCGCTAGACATGTCACAGATGCGTATGCCACAGCTGTTTGCCTGGATTCTGCATGCGTTTCCAAAGTGTGCCCTGAGGATGGAGCTGTGTGTACCATGATGAAAATCCAGCCAATTATACGTTCAGGGCTACAATCCAGCCAATTATACGTTCAGGGCTACAATCCAGCCAATTATACGTTCAGGGCTACAATCCAGCCAATTATACGTTCAGGGCTACAATTAGTGTTACTAAAAGGAAGCCTGAGAATGCCCTCCAGCTTACCAGGCGGGAAGCCTGCAGTAGTCAGGGTGTTGCTCAGCCCTTGCAGGCTTGGACAGAGCCCCGTGCTGTAGGCTTTGCTCTTCTGTGCTGTGCTTTGCAGCCTCTGCAGAAGGATGCGTGACATTCTGGGCCTTTGGTTTCTGGTAGTCACCTAGATGTGCATTTCTGCTCTTGAGGGGCAATTTGGAAGAGTAGGAAGCACGCCAGTGGCACCCTTGGGTGACAGCATCCCTGCAATGAGAACAGAGCAAATGGTTTTGAATTCTGGTGATGATTAGTTTATGATGTGACATTGATGCAGCACAACAGCTTGCCTACGCAGGACTAAGCGAGGAGTGAGGTTGCATGCCATGTGCCAGTGTGGCTCTAGTCCAGTCAGTGGCTGCCTGCTGCTTTCTGGCAAGTAGACAAGCCACAAATCCCAAGCGTCATCCTCGTAATACTTACAGATGTAATTGAGGAAACCTGGTAGAGTTGCTGTGGAAGGATCTGAGGGAACAAAGAGGAAGATGGGGATAGCCATACAGGAAGAAAGCCCTGAAGAAATGAGACCAAAAAGGTAAAAGGTCTTTAAATCCAAGGCTTCTAAAATGTTGCCTTGAAGTATTACTTGTTCCTTTAAGCACTGAACAACCAGTCTGCCTGTCTCATTTCCCCTGTCTGCTGGGCTTTCCTGAAACCCTTAGCAGGTTGCTTCCTATTTAGCCTTTCTTCATTCTTTGCTGCCTACTGCTTCTGGAAGCTGTGCTCAATTAATGATTAGGAAATTAATAACGGAAGGTTGAGAAAAGCCTGTTGACAGTATATCCTAAGTTTACTCAGTGATCAATATGTTGTGTTCAAGACTTTTGAAATGAGTTAATTCCCATGTTAAGACTCATTTGCCCCAAGTGATTGTTCACAGGCCTTTTCTAAGCAAATTTACAAAATATTACTAAGTGAAAGTGAGTTTTGTTGTGATTTCCTCAACTTGAAGAGCTGTCGAGAAAAGCCCACAGGTAGTGCAGATTCTGATAGGACCAAACAGCATATGCAGTACTACAGATAAGCATGTAATTATCCAGAGCTTATTTGCGTTGTGACTGATGTTGGCTGTAAGTACTGTCCCACTTTGGAAGATGCTGTTACTGAAGAAATCACTTTTCCACGCTTTGCTCTCACACCATTGCGATGTGCTCTGTTTTAATTGTAGTGCCACCTTGTGGCTTGCTTTGTGTTTATTACTATTTTTGTTACTGAGGAGTATTCAGCACCTGCTGCTTGTCCTGGCCGGCAGCCATAGATGGGCAATCACAAGCACAGTGCTGTTCCTGTGTAATGCTCTCCATATCAAGTGGTCTTTTGCTTTTCATGTAACAGAATCGCAGAATAAATAAGTATATACATAAACACAGGGTTTGAATATTGTTCAATGATAAGCTATGCTTATTCTAAATTCTAAAACATTAACGTTAAGCTGCTTTTCAACTTGGTGTGGTTAAAAGTGCTTCTAACCTCTAATTAGTGCAGTCCAGTGATCGACTTGGGCAGTCTGGACTTAATTCCTGATTCCTATCATGATTCACTTTGTAGCTTCGTGCAGTTATTTGACCCCGTTTCCACACAGCTACAAATTAAGGATAGTAATCTCTCAATATGTTGCAAGAAAGTTGTTTAGAGTGCACAAGGGAATTTCTGTGATATTTTGAGAATTCAATATGTCAAAGGAATGATAAGGCTCTTTTTTTTTTTTATTGTTAACACTAAATGTATGGTAAAGAAGCTTGTCGTCTTTTGAGGTGAAAAATGGTGTAAATGCAAGATTTGTGCTTGAAAAGTTAAATGAAAAATTAAGGCATTTCTGTTTCTCTGAAGAAATACAGGTCCTTTCTCTGAATGCCAAGATATAATCTATTGATATTCAACCAGCAGGCAGAATGCCATTACGTTTGTGCTTCAAATATGAGCTGTATTATTAATGTTCTCAGGCTAAAAGTGAAAGGGTATCACATCTTCCCTGATCAGATATGTTATATGTCAGCCTGATCAGAAACAAATATTGAACTGTGGTGGGAGCAAGTGAAATGAGAAAAAAAAATCTTAGTAAATATTGTAGCAGTGACCTTTCAAGCCAGTTATCAGGAAATTACGAAATCAAATTAACATATGTTAATTTAGCTATAAGGATGTTACCGATCTTTCAGAGGTGAAATCAAACTTGTTTTTCAATCCTGAGCCCTTCAGGAAAGATTTCAAAAAAGAGATCTTACTTGAAGTGTTTTAGTGTAATGCTGGGGGACAGATCCTTTCATACTGAATGTTTTAGAAAGAAAAAAGATAGGGGTTTCTGAATCTGAGGATCGGCAATGCCTTGGAAATGTCTCAGACAGAAGAGGATGATAAAGATTAGACTGTTACTTGCATGCAGGGACATTAGATCCCACGTAGTGAGATGTAGTTGTGTGCATGGAGGGGGCATAGCCTTCCTTCCTTTTAATGAGAGCACTACTATGATGGTTAATATATGTCCCAAATTAAATGCTTGCTTTAAAAATTACTGAAGAAATCTCTCCTGAGGGAGAACGTACAGCAGCTACTCTCTGCCTAGTTTCTCCGTAGTCTGAAAGTAGGGAATCATACATCTTATTCTGGTTATAGAGTACCCTTTGAGTTCCCATAGCTTTTTGCTAACTAATTTGAAAGGTACATTTTGTAACTGTCTTGTTGCCTGGAGAAGGTTGTCGCTGTGCTGAAAATCTAATAGCGACAGCCACGGGCTCTGAGGAGAGCTAATTAGAGCAATTTAGAATAACAGAAGTTCTGTTCCTAGGAGGACACTGGAGAGATCCTACCCCAAAGCAGCACGCAACAATTTCAGAGCAAATTTATTGTCATATCCCTGCATAAGTCAGTTGGTATCCCAAGGATTTGCAAATTTGGCTGTCTATTCTGGTTTGTGCTTTCAGCTCTCGTTATCAGTGGCACAGCTCCTGGTGATAAAAGGTGGAGGAACTGTCAATCGAGCTTTACCTGTCTTCTTTCTGAAGAAAGCAACTAGTTAGCAGCTTGAACTAGGCTGGTTCTAATGCACAAAAGCAATCTTAGCATGCTGATGTAGCTTTACACCTTGAGACAAAATTATCGAGCTCTGGCAGAAGGGTTTTCAATCAATTGTTGTTCTCATAAACTCTTAGCATGGTGCCATTGATTTTTTTTTCTTAATATTTTTCTTAAAAATAAAATTGTTGTCTTTCAGCTTAAAGGAAACGTTGATGGGAAAGGCCAGCTGTGTTAGCTTGGTCTCTCTTTTAGTTACATTCAGGTTTTGCTGGGAGGACAGAAGCTGTTGGTGTCCATTTCTGCATGCAGTTTAACAGCAGAAACACCGTTCCTGGAACAGTATTTGGACATACAGACCTACATTTTTCTTTTTTCTTTTTTTCTTAATTTTACTTTGAGGTTTGATGAATTTGTTCCTGTGGGCCCATTTCTGCTGTGCTGTGTACAAATGATTTGCATTAGCTGAGGGGGTGTGGTGTGGTGCCGGGCTGCCAAGCCAGGTGCTAGGCACACAGGCTGCCAGCAAGGCTGTAAAAGCCTGAGCCCTGGCTGTTTATTGCTCAAGTAGGACTTGTGCAAATGTTTCTCTCTTGCTTTTTACATATTTTTTTTCAGATAACTGATAAGAGGTTAAACTGTGCGTGCCAGCGAAGGGAGCTCTGTTTAGACATAGTGTTTTAGTGCTGTAATTTAAGTCTCATTGGCGGGCTGTTCTTCCTTCATCAAACTGCTTGACAAAAGGGGACTGCTCGTTCTGCTGATGCTGTGCAAGTCTGTTGAAGAGCTATGAAGACAAGAAGCATAAAGCAGAATTTAAGGAGGCTGCCTCCTGCTTTTATCCATCTACTTTAGAAAGCAAGCAAGAACTTTTATGTGTTTCTATGAGTATTTAATGAGTGCATGAAAGCTCCTGTAGGCAATTACTATCCTCCATTCAGTCCTAATCTCGCAAGGTGGGTCTGGCAAGACAGGAGAGAAAGAGCCTAGTTAAAATAGCTGGAGGGGGAAGGAATAAAGGTTTGCCAAACCCTGGATATAAAATGCCCTCTTGGTGTTTGGTGTGGGTTTTTTTTTTTTTTTGCTTCTTTTTTTGTTTGTTTGTTTTGTAGAGGCCACAATTTCTGGACTTTATTTACTATATGTGGTATCTACAGTGTATTGAAATTTACTTGGATGTAAAAGCTGTGATGGGCAGGTACAGGCCGAGCTGAATGAAAGCACTTGTTTCACGTGCACAGTACTGGAAGCTTGGTGGCTGCTTTAAGTTCTGTGATAATCACGCAGAGGACTTTCACGGCTGCTTTAAAGGTCACCTCAGATTCATGAGTGACTGCGGGTTAATGTGTTATTAATCAGAGACCAGCTGAAAATTACTGGTTCAGCTCTTGTGCTAGATGTTTATAAAATAAAATACCAGGAAGAGAATCTCTACTTCTGCTCCAGGAGTTAAATAAGAGTTGTGCTGCTGTTGCTCAAACCACATTGTCTTTCTCCCTGACTCCATTACCAGCTCCCACTGCTGATCTCAGTGCTGCATTCTCTGAACCTGACTGGAGATGCTGCTTCTCATTGCCATAAAACCTGTTGCTGGTCTTTTAATTTTTGGTCTATCTCCTTTTTCCTTCCTCTCCACCTCCTGCTTTGCACTTGCCATCACCATGTCTGCTCAGTTTGGAGTAGAGAAGCCTCCTTACTACATTGCTTCCATCTCTGCTCACTCATTCTTGGGTTTTGCTTAGGCTGGCCTGACTGGATGTCTTCTGTTATCTGTGACTGAGAACACCTTCACCTTTCTGATATTAAACCTTGCTTCATCTGCATTGTGTTCATTTGTAGAGATTCATATGTTCACGGTATTAGTGTTGACTGATAATTATGCTTGTGCTGCAGTAAAGCATTAAGGTGGAGGACCCCTGTGACTTCTTTTAATTCATGTTTATTACTGAACAAAACAGACTCCTCCATTTCAAAGAGCTTATGGCTTTTTTCTGACTAACCTTGTAGTTTTCTGCTTGCCTAATTCGTATTTTTAGTCTATTTTAAAAATAGATATTTATATTGTCTTTTAAAATACATGTTTATTACTTCTCTACGACTCCCAAGTGTCTTGGCTGGCAAAGTCTTAATGAATAAAATTGCTGTCATGTTATAGCTATGAAAATCCACTCCTTCCTTGGAATGAGGCATGCAAGTTTGAAGAGCAGAGGAAAATAAGAAGTTATCCTTGAGTTATTTTAAGTAAAATGGGATAAAGAATTAGGTAAAATGTTTGTAAGGTTCTGTTGCCATTATGAACTATTAATGTGTTAATCTTCCCAATTCTTTGTTATGTATATAAAGCAAATGTATTTCTGCACAGTCATCACAGTGATGTCTGCTCTGTAGAACAGATCCACTAACTTTGTGGGAATTGAACCCTGACGTTAGTCCAAAAGTGCCAAATAATTCCATATTTACTATAAAACCTGCCTGTGTGCTATGGTCCAGTAAGTCATGCCAATGAGCTCTGAGCTGGTTGTACTGGATAGCAACTAGTATGTGAGGAAGTCTATGTCTCATAGAGCTGTACGCTGCTCTGCAGACATGTTAGTGACTGTCTACACATTGGCTCAACAGCTTTTCTTTTGTTTTGAGCAGAAGGAGATGTTTTGGACTGTTGGTTGTTGTCTTTCAGTTACAATTGTTAATATCTTGGTGCGATACCAAGTGAGTAAATATGTATAAACAACAGCTCGAGGCTTCAGAGATAGCAGAGCTGTAAAGTTGATGCTGTACTCTTCTGACAAAGACTATGTGACATACTCAGAGGCTCTGTTCTACTTGTCTGCATTGCTTATACTTTGTAAGTACCAACTTTTCCATAAACTCCAGCTATAATACGTAGATCATGCAAGCAATTGGCCAGCACGGCTCCAAGTGAGGCAAGAGCATAGTGCAGGAAATAGTTAGGCATTAATGGCAATATCCTTATTACTGGTCCTGTTTTGTAAGAGATACATTTTCAATTGGGAGCCATTCTAAAGCAGAAAACAGGTTTACCCAGCTTTATACTTTTCAGACTGCTTGCCTTTTTTAAGGGCTCTGTGGATCACAAAGTGCAGAGTGCTGATAGAAGTTAGGTGATGACTTAAGGCAGTGTCACCTCTCCAGGCAGAGTCACTAAACAGAGGAGGCAGCACACCTTTATCTTCCTCTGTTTGCACAATGTAGTGGGTGGGTTGACCCTGGCCAGCACCTATGTACCCACCATCTGCTTGCTTGCTTCCCCCCTGCAGTGGGATGGGGGAGAGAATCAGAAGGACAGGAACTGAGAAAAACTCATAGGTCGAGACAATTAAAGTGAAGGAGAAAATAAAACCACAAGTGGTGGAAAAGCAATTACCAGCTCTCATCAGCAGACTGATGCCCAGTTGATATCTGAAAAGAGAGTACCCTGGGAAGAACCTCCCCTCAGTTTTATTTCTAAACATGGAATTATGTGGCATGCCAGACAGACTGTTCAGTCAGGTCTTTTCCCATTCTCCTCCCTGTCCTCGGTCTACATGCTTGGGGAGCAGAGTGAAAAATGGAGACGGTCTTGATGCTGTGCAAGTACTGTTCAGTGATCGCTAATGCATTGGGTGTTATCAACTCTGTTTTAGTTATAAATCTAAAACACAGCAGCACGCAGGTTGCTGTGAAAAAATAACTCCATCCTGGCCAGACACAGTGTGCACAATAATAGATGGGCCTGAACCCAGAGCGGGGTAAACGCTGTACAAGCTGTAAATTCACTCTGACTGTATCTGCATCTTCTCTTACTCAGTGCTGATGTCATGTATCAAGTTGACATAATGGTATTTTAAGCTCCAAATAAATTTTATGTGAGTTATCAACACAAAAAAATTAAGAGTGGCGGAAGTTCTGCCTCTGATTGCTGTATGTGCACATACATATTTTAGCCCTCACATATGTTTTTCACTTCCAGTTTCAGAAAATCTGTAGCAGTTTGATTGCTTTAAGACCATGTTTTGCAGGAGTTGCATATCATTGTATTTTGTTCGCTGTTCATGATATATCTTCGTTGTATGTTTAGGTGAAATTGTGGATTAGAGAAATTTGTACCCCACATAAATACAAATCTCTGTTTAGAGAAACTAGTTCCGGTAGAATCATTTGATTTTTCTTCTGGAACATCTATGCTTTATGGTGAAATCTTAGTCTGCTTGGGGACTTTATGGATTGGCATTTTTAGCATTCCTCCATTTGCCCTGTAAGTGCCCTTTACTTGAACTCCTGTATTTCTGTAGAGTTTACTACATTTCTTTCTGGAAGAGTAGACCTCTTGGAGCAAAGAGGTTGAGATGACATGCAATATGTTAGCCTGGAAACAGTAATACCTTTATGAAACCTAGCAATGTTTTGACCTACAAAGAATCAAGGTATAAGTGAAGCGTCAGGCTTCATTTTGTTCCATCAGTGATGCTTGGATAAAGTTAAAAAGTAAAGTTATTTATACCCTTCCCATTTGCCTTCCAGACTGATCCTTAAGCCTCTGTTTGGCTCAGTCTTCTGGTGTTCAGTCTGTTCTCATTGGCTGTGCTCTCATCTGCCTTACTCATACAACTGTGATTCTTGTCTGTTGGTTTGTACACTTCTTTCAAGAGATATCCTTTCTTGTTTTGGGCTCTGACTGCTGAGCTGGTCAGAGATGTGAATCAGGTAACCTCAATTTGAGTTATTTGTGTTCATTCCTGTGTCTACTGTTGAATTCCTAACTATGAAACAGAATGTTCTTCCTTGCTTTGAACCCTAGGACAACCTCAGGACATAAACCTTAGACGAAATATTGATCCAAGAAAGCTTGGGATACTCCTTAGAGCCTGGAGGCAAACACCACAGATTGGTTTATACTGCACTTCTGAAAGTTATCTTGTCCAGCATCTGTTCTGAGGCGGGGCCACCTGAATCTGGTTGTCCAAGAGCACGCCCAGGTGGCTTCTGAATATCTGAAGAAGTGCGGCTGTACAGTCTCTTTGGGCAACCTGTCTCAGTGTTAAGTCGCGCTTTTAATGGAAAACTCTCATGATATTCAAGGACAGGTCTGGAGGAGGGCTGCTGAAATGATCAGAGGGCCAGAGCACCTCTCCTAAGAGGAAAGGTTGAGGGAACTGGGCTTGTTTAGCTTGGAGAAGAGAAGGCTCCGGGGAGACCTCATTGTGGCCTTCCAATACTTGAAGGGAGTGTATAAACAGGAGGGGGAATTACTGTTTACATGGGTTGCTAGTTGACAGTGACAAGGGGGCATGGTTTTAAACTAAGACAGGGAAGATTTAGGTTAGGTGTTAGGAGGAAGTTTTTCACTCAGGGGGTGGTGACTCACTGGAACAGGTTACCCAGGGAGGTTGTGGGTGCCCCATCCCTGAAGGCATTCAATGCCAGGCTGGATGTGGCTCTGGGCAGCCTGCTCTAGTGGTTGGTGACCTTGCCCATGGCAGGGGGCTTGAAGCTAGATGATCTTTGAGGTCCTTTTCAACCCAGGCCATTCTATGATTCTTTGATAAGAGAAAACATAACTATAGTACGTGCACAATATAATGGTTAGATTAACCTGGTGCTGGGATGTTAGCATGTCTGTTTGATGACATACTGATGTATATCTCAGAATGAATGGAACACTTGAAATGTATTCCCATATTTGGAAAACATGCAGAACTCGTAATGATATTACAATGATTCCATGTCCTACTTTTTATCTCTTCTTAGTCATGTCAGAGTTGATGTATTTGTTCCTCTTTATTAAAAGAAGATATGATTAAATCGTATAAATCAACCTTAAATGTTTACCTGCTACTTGGACCATATTGAAAATAAAACTCATTAGGTTTAATGAGAAAATGGACTGGTATCAAGAACGAAAATAAATAAATATAAGCCATGCTGAGAATTCATCCTCTTATATTTTATTCCCACTTAGAGAAGATAGGGTACAGACAATTTTTCAGCTGTGGTACGTTTTCTCATTTTCGTTATGCTAGGCTAAATTTATCCTTGCTGTAATTTCTCTGACATCAGTGGTGTTATTCTGCTAGATGTGAGAGTGACCTGCTCTGATGGTATTGCTTCTGTTCCAGGACATGCTACTCTCCAGCAGGTTTCTTCCCTTCAGCTGAATACAAACAGGCAGGTAAAAATGTGTTAACTTCTGCAATGGTTTATATGATTGTAGGCAGCACAGACAGAAGAGCACAGTAACTTAAATCTGTGGCTTTCAGCTGGATGGTAAGTTTTTTTGTTGCCTCAGAGCAGGATGCTGTTCTACATCCCGTAGCTTAGTTTGAAATTCTTCATTGCATCCGTGATTAGGCAGAAGCCTTTTGTAGAAACAAATCAGGATTGGAACCCATGTTGTGTTCAAGCTTGATATCTTCTATGCAGTATCTAGAAGTCATAGTGAAGAAGGTGGGGGAGAAGCTTTGACTTTTAAAAATAATTAAATTGTTACTGTTCATCAGAATATGTTGTGGTTATTTAGAAAGGAAAGGAAGAAAGAATGAAAACAAGATAACGGGAGTTTTTCCAGTGTTTCTCATTTCATGATATGTGTGTTAGAAACAAATAGAGGAGAATAAGATTTACATAGGAGTTAAGACTACACTGTGATTTAACATCCAGCCTTCATTTTCAGATTAGCATGATTCTACCTATTGGGCTGTACAGACTGCAATCGAACAACTTCTGTTAACAGAGGATTCATTTTCACTCTGAGCACTTCTTGCTCAAGTCTTCCTTATATTGATGTGAAAATCTGACTTTTTAGTAAAGCTGCTTCACTTTTGGCTCCTACTGCAGAAATATCATGCATCTAGAAATGTATATGGTTCCTTTTTTCTGTCTGCTTATTTTTATTTATGTTTAACGAATTCTCTTACCCTCATCAGTAGCACATGAATGATTGCTGGAAGTATGAATTTTTAATGAACACTGTAAATATTAATTTAAAACATGAGAATCCATTAACTGATATGTTAACACAGCTTTGGAGGTATTCCTGCTTCTGAGGTGATAAAAGTTATATATGGGGTTAAGAATGTGAAAAGCAATGTGCCTTGAGAAGGATGTGCTGTAGTGATATACAGCAGAGTTAGGATGTGGAAATGTAAGATATTTAGATGGTGAAACGAAGACTAATAGCCTCTTTCTTTCTTGGGAGATGAAGAATCATAGAATCACGTAGGTTAGAAAAGACCTTCACAGAAGTATTTTTGGGGAGGTGGAGGTTTTGTCCAGTGGAAGAAATTTATCTGCATAACTTGCCATTCCTGGTGTATTCTTATTCATCTGTAAAGTCACTGTTTTTGACAGATTGCTAACTGTCACTATGCACTCAGTTTTGTAGCAGGAAGTTAAGAGATTGCTCGTAGTTCTGCCCCAGGACTTTTACTCTTTTTTTATTTTTTGGTGCTCACTGAAGAGTGATTTTAGAAGATTGTGCATGATAAGAGCTACTGTCCTTCATGTGATATGTTAAATTGAGGTCACTTCTGCTGATGGCCCTCTTAAAAATCACCTCTGTGTCTTGTCAAACATTTCATTTCACAGTGAAATTAATTCTGAAAACCAAGGACTGTGTATGAAATATTACTGAACCCATGATGGTGGCTCTGTTTGCCCTATATTCATTGTGCTGCTGGTATTTCACTTACAATTTTTGTCAGGACTTACATTATAAAACTCAATTTTACTCCGTTCTATGTCACAAAGCAGCATATGTCATGCTAACTCCACTGGGCAGAGTAAGATTACTACATGAAATCTTATATCATCTTGTGATATATATACACAAAAGATTACTCAGAAAATAACTTGTCACCACTGTAGACACTTCATGGTTGCTGGAAAAGCCACTCCATCCTGAAGGTCACATGTACACACACACTGATTTAACAGCTCTATTCACCCTTTGCTAGAGCAGTGGTGCTGGGAGAATGACGGGGCACTATGAAAGCATCATACATTCAAGAACATCTGATCCCTTCTGTTTAAAGAACTGAAGTCTAGTATGTTAAAAGGAAATAAAATTTTGTAACTGCTTTATACTGCTAAAATTAAAGACACTCTCAACTCTTTTTGACCTCGAACTCTATTGACTCCAAAAGTGCCGCAAACCTTGCCACAGAGCACACCTTACTGATGGCAGCACTATTTTTAAGCACTGGAATAAGCTCCCCAGGGAGGTGGTTGAGTCACCATCCCTGAATGTGTTTAAAACCATCTGGGTGTGGTGGTCAGGGACATGGTTTAGTGGTAGGTTGTTAGAGCAATATGGTTTGGTTGAGGTTGGACTTAATGGTCTTCAAGGACTGTTCTGACCTGAGCGATTCTGTGATTCTGTGGCACTTTAAGATTGTGAATTCCTTAGGTCACACTGTTGTGTAATTTTTCTTTTTCGAATACAGATAAATATTTCAAGTAGTTTAATGCCTCTGGGTCTTTCAGTTGATGCTGTATAAAGCATAGTCCTCTCAGATTCTTTGTGTATGCTGAAATCATATAATCCTCTGACAAGAACAGGAGTTAGGACAGCTGCATCTGGGTACCTATCTCTTCTTCATGCTTCTTTCACTTTGCTGTGTTCTTTCCTCCTTGAAGTATTTCAGAAGACATTCTGAAGGCTTCTTGCCTTTCTGTTGTTCTCGTGAACATCTACTTAGATTTTGCTGATGTGCAGTCTACTGAAGTACAACCCCTTCCATTAGTGTCCTGTTCATTTGTAGGGCACAGGAAAAAGAAAGTGAAAAACCCAGTAACTTCCTTTTGTTTCTCTAGGATGCATTTGATAAGAATCCACAACATTCCACTTTTTTTAAATTATTTTTTATTTTTTATCAGCATGCTCAACCTGTGTCATCATTTACTGACTTGGTTTAGTGACTTTCCCTCATGAAATGCTCTGCATTGTGTCGATGCTCTTGAACCTTGTCTTGTTAGGGTCAACAGAGGCAGCTTGGTTTACATTCAAGGAAAGCAGAAATGTTAACTTGTTTCCTCTCTTAGCAAAGTTCTGAGAGCAGCAGTCCATGGCAAGGGTTGGTGACAAGCCACTGTAATTAATAACAGAGCTGCTAGCATGCTTTCTTGCAATGTGATTGTGAATCATGGCCTGAACTTTTATTTCACTTGTTCAAGGATGCTTCAATCTTGCTTTGTAATAGAGGAACAACTTCTAATGTTAAGAATATGCTCTTTTTTCTTTCTTTTTTTTTGTACATTTGCTATCTGGGTTGTAGTACAGATTGCCTACACTAGTGAAATGTAAATGATTTTTGTTATCAGTTATTAATAGTGAACACTTCTGCCTTATTTTAGATTTTTGAATTGCAGAGCTATGTGTTGTGGGCTTTGGAGTCTTTACAGTAGGTAAAGGGATTTATGCTAACCATATGATAACTGTCATGTAACAACCTAATTGTTATATGTTGTGTACACAGTGGGTTTTTGTTTTTAAATATACATCCTTCTGTTTGTTTTTAAAGCAGCACTTACAAGTAATCATCATAGCTCTTTCTCTGGTGCAAGCTTCTGCACAAGAACCTGCTTCATCAGTTTTGGTTTGTCTTAAAGAGACACCACTAAAACGGTGAATTTAAATCAGTGTTAGAATCTGTATAGATGCTGAAGAAATGTGGACAGACATGCTATCAATAGCGTGGCTAAAGTGATAAATACACTCTTCAGCAGGAGGCTAGCATACCTGCTGCCAGGTGTCACACTGGTGCAATGCAGTGCAAAGTCAGCCTGTTTAGCTCTGGCCACAGCTGTTGTAGTTAAAGGTGAACCTTGCTCCAGTGTTGAAGTAAATGAGGAGAACTCAAACATTCTAGCTTGATGGCTCTGATGCAGTGGGACTGTCTTTCAGCCAATTGATGGCAAGAAGCAACTTTTAGAGAAGTAACACCTTAAACTGCTTCCAAAAGCTGCTAAAAAGCCAATCTATATTTTTACGTTTTGTACCACAAAAAAGTACATATAAAGTCTCATAGACTTAAGGAAGCAGATGCAGAATACATAGGGTCTAAGCCAGATTAAAGTAATGCAAAATTGTCTACATATTAATGTGCATTATTTCAGTGTACCATTTGGTCAGTCAATGCAACGCACAGAGATCTGAAGAGAAGAAAGCACACTACATTACAAAAATCACCAAGCTCTGCTTTCTAAATCAAGTGAGGTATTAGGAAGAATAAATGTCATGGAAAGTCAATAAGCCTTGGCTCCTGGGTAACTCATGTTATTTTAAATGTCATGCTCTGTACTAAAAAGTGACTCATTTTGTACGTTACTGAATCTTCCTGGGAAGTGATCAAGGTTTAAGCTAATGTATGTGAAAGTAGAAGCTACTCCCAGGTCATCAATGTCTTTTTAGTTTGTTTGTTTTAGTCATTATTATTATTTAATTATTGGCACCCTAGAAAGGGGTCTAAAAGATAAAACAGCTGATAATCTAGGGGTGACCTAGTAAAGATACATGACAAATAAAACGGGGGTGCCAAATGCTGTTTGAACTCTGAGAAAGGAATGTTACATAGAGGCAGATACCCCTGCAGCTCCTAAGTGTAGTTCAGTTCAGATGTACTTAGGATTTTCCAAGAAATATTTCACTGAAGTTGTTTTTATGTTAAAATAAACATATTGTTTCATTTCGAGGGGCAAAATGCTGTAGTGTTTTCCAGTTTTTCTCTCCTCAGACTCTGCCTAAGTGTTTCTGAGTAATGCAGGTGGTTTTGTTTAACAAATATGAGTTGTTAACTTTGAGTTTCTGAATGTTTTCTACAGGCAAGTTGCTTTTCTGATTCTATCAGAACCAATAACATCAGATTGTAATGATAATTTTATATGCCCTGGTCTTGACTTCTTTCATGTTAGTGTTGTACTCAGCCTAACTCAATGAAAACCATAACACAGTAGGACAGGCTTTGTCAGCTAACAGGATTTGAACTTCTCAAAAACAAAAAACCAAACTAAAAGTCATCTGAGATCAGAATCTGGTGTTCAGTTTCCTTTCTTGACTTCTAAGTATCTTTACTAATTTTCTTTGTGAACATAAGAGATTTTTCAGAGAAACATCTTTCAGTCTACAGCAGGAGTTGTTTTTCTTGCTTCAATTCTAACCAGATAGGAGAGCACTATAATCAAGCAGCTGAATGACACCATGGAAAAGATCTGACAGTTAATAACTCTATTTTTCCTACGCCGTTTCCTACGCCGTGTACATTGGCTGTAGATAGCATTCCAGGGGGAAAATTGGCACAGCAGGTGTCAGCTCAGGATACTCAGAATACTTCCTCCTCCTGCTACCAACTAAAGCAGAGGAAACCTTGTAAGGATTTTGTGGTTTCATGTTCCACTAGTCTGCTTTTCATTCTTGTTACTCATAATTTCCTTCCCACCCAGCCTTCCACAAGTTTCCTGGCTGAATGAGGGTCTACAAGAATGTGAGGAGAAGGACTTGGGGTGCTGGTTGCTGGGCAGCATCACCTCAGTCCCTGAAGACCTCATGGAGCAAGTCCTGCTGGAAACCGCTTTCCAGGCATATAAAGAGCAAGAAGATAACTGAGAACAGCACAAACTCAACAGGATGAGTGATTCTGACCAATTAGTCACCTTCTAGAAAGAAATTACTTTTATGTGGATGAATTAATAGCAGTGGATGTTGATTTACATTGAAACAGCTTCTGACAATGGCCTCCAATGCTGTCTGTCTCCAAAGCTGCTTCATTTTTCTCTTGCATGGAAGGTCAAAACCAGACACACTGTTCTACATGAGGTCTTGTAAGTAATGAATTACTGCTTAGACATGGGGGAGACATGAACTGGAGAGTGAATGGAAATCTGGGCTGTTGATTCAAAGAGGAGTGATGAATGATTTGGAGTAAAACTGACAGGTAGCAGCAAGTGATCAGTGCTGTGACTGATACTGCTAAACATCTTCAGGAGGAGTGTGCTGGCAGAAACCTCAACGATGTTTATGAGGCAAATATTCACAAGGCAGAACTGTGATTCTGCCAAGACAAATTAGCACAGGCTGGAAGCCAAATGACTAGAAAGCAGCTCTGCAGAAAGACTTGAAAGTCCTGGTGGACAACAAGATGGTGGGTCAGCAGGAGCATGCTTAGAGCAGTTAAGGCACATTGCTTACCAGTCTGCCTCATCAAGACCGTAGCCAGCAGATCGAGTGGTTATTCTCCTCTGTTTGTTACTTACGAGACCCCATGTGGAGCAGCGTATCCACTTTTGGCCTTCTGTGCAAGAGAGGAATGAAGAAGCTGGAGCAAATCCAACAGGGAGTGAGTTAGGTGGTTAGGGACCTGCAGCATAGGAAAGCTGAAGAAAGTTAAGGAAGCACAAGGAGAAGTTGAGAAAACGGTTCTTGTTTATTCTGGACAAGTGAAAGCTAGGGAAGGATCTCAGAGGTGGTCTTCCACTACCACAAGGAGGGATATAGAGAGGATGGAACAAGAACTACAGAGCAAAAGGACAAGATGTAATGAATACGAGTTGCTATATGGAAAGTCCAAAGGCATTAGGAAAATTTCGTAGACGTTATGTCATTTTATTTTACCTTGAGTTTGCTTAAAAACTGTAACAAGTTGCTCAGAGAGACTGTAGAGTCTCCATCCTTGCAGGTGCTGTTGGTTAGTTACTTGAAGCTTGCCCTCTTTTGTGGAGAACGCTGGGCTCCATGACCTCCAGAAGTCTCTCCCAACCTAAGCTACAATCTATTTATCCCATTCTGTAACAAGCCTTCGCCTGCAGACGTAACGTTCTGCTGAGATGGAGGAAAGATGGGGAAATGTGGACTTTTGTAGAAGGTTCTTTTGATCTTACTCAGAGGTTGAGTTAGCTCTCCTGGTTTGCAGAGGTGTATCGGTCCTCTAGGAATATCACAGAGCTCTGTTAATGCCACAGCAGCAGCAGGGCCCAGTGTACCGGACACGAGTCTGACGCTCTGAGCTGGATTCCAGACTTGACCATGCATCTGTTATGCTACTCTACAGGTCTCTGAGGTTTGTTTAACCCTCCCATTCCTTCTGTATTTAGACTGCAAACTGTCACTAGTTGTTTTACATACAGTATGCCCTGGTTTCATATTGGGTATGGCTGTAAGTGCTATTATTATTTATTTATTTTTAAATGCCATCTGAGATTAACAGTGCACAAAACACCAAGTATTACAGGTGGAATTTCCCTCAGACTACATCAGTTGTACAATACTGAGAGAAATTAAAGTCTTTCATGCTGTACTGCTCCCTGTAAGAGGCTTAAATGAATTTGCACTGTGTCCTGAAACATTAGCAGTAGTGACTGGAGCCTGGGATTGAATTAGAATAATCTGTGAGGAGAGAGGCTGAAGAGCCTTGTTACAGTTAATGGAGCAAGATGAGGGAGATCTGTATTTTCTTGTTAGATTCTGCTTGTCCCCAAGTAAAAACAAAGCTTTGAGAATTTACATGGGGCTGAAACCCTTATGCAGCTTGATAGAAGGCTTTGTGTTCATTCTGTGGTGTTAATTCCTGCAGGGTAGTGTGAACCCAACTTCCAATTAACATCGATGTAAAGTGCTTACAGGATTTATGAGCTAGAATTAAGAAAAATAACCAATGTGGACTGCTGCCATAGCTCTGGAGACTCTTTTAGCCAACTGTACTGCCACTAAAATTGCTTCTGGCAAAGCACAGAGACTTGATTTCTTTCCTTTTCCAAAATGGAAGGAAATGCCAGCTCACGCTGTAGACATGTGTTTCTGGCAGCTTTTTACAAAGGCAACTGGAGGAGCTTGAAATGAAGAGTTCAGCAAATTATTCTCATCTCACTGACACCTGTGAGGCCACAGAAGAGCAACCATAATGCCCAGTCCACAGCTGGGGCAGATTCACTCTTCTGGAAGGGAATCTCCCACGGGTGACCCTGTGTTATTTCTTTCTCCTGGGTGATGTGACTGTGGATATGCCTGAGATGTGATGTGGGTGCTTTAGCAATATTAGGGGCTGAAATAATCCCTCACTGGGTTTGCTCCTGCACACAGTGGCTGCTGAGCTAGTTCTGTTGGTTGGCTGAAGGAACTGATTTCCTTGTCTTTCATGGAGTGCATAAAGCCCACAGATTTGAGATGGATCAGACTGGGGCTGAAGCTTTTAGAAATACGAGTATGTGTCAGAATCTCTTTATATTTTTCTTTTTTTGGACAGAAAGAGTCTCACCTACCGAGGGTATAGAGCTGTGATTTAAATTATTCTGGAAACAATACTTACAAATGCTAGCTGTAAGTTTATATTAACTTGTCATTTGCTCAGCTTGGTTCTGGTAGAGCTGGCTAATTATGAACATATTTCAAGTTACTCAGAAAGCTTTGAATTTTCTTCCTGCTCCAGCTTACCTAGTAATGAAGTTCCAAGATGTGATCTAGGAGTAATTTGTAATTATATGCACCTAGAAAGGTAGCTCTGGTCTTGAGGATAAATCACAGGACTTGATGTCAGAAGGTGTAAGTTCTTTCTGCTTTATTACCTTTGTGATCTCCAGCAGGTTGCTAGGTTCGGGGTCTCTTATTATGTGACAGAAGAAAATGAATAAAGGCAGGTCACAGTTGTGGTCTTCCTCTGGGCTTTTTTTCCCCACAGGAAGCACATTTCAGTGAAACATACTGAAGTAAATATGGAAGAGAATTCTGTGGAACCTTCTGTCCTTTTCTGCAAGTTCTCCTACAACAATAGTGATCTAGAATGCTAAAGTTCTTTCTGGCTTTTATTAATGTTTCCATAGATTAGTTGAGGTACAGTGATCTCAAGCTGGATAAGACTTTAAAATTTCTGTGTGCTTAAGGATTTGGTGGTTTTCCAAGAAGGGTACAGGACTGATTAATGGCTATGTAGCACAGAAAAAGCTGAGTCTTTTTTTTTTTTTCATATAGTTATAGTTCTGGTACTTTACAGCTCTTTCTAGGTCATTGATGTTTACATTGATAAAAGTTTGAATGTCTGTTTGAGAACAGGCACTAACCTTAGTGACTGACATATGCATGTTGTACAAGGATAACTCCCTGCTCCTGGTTTTTACAAATGGTCTAATTTCAGTAGGACTTATCACAAGGCAAAAGACTTTTTAGAAGCTTTTAGATTGATTCTGTAAACTAATGTCTCACTCCATATTTTAACTTGTGATTTCTGTGTCTCCTGCAATAGATTAACAAATAGGGATCACAGAATCCTTAGAGTTGGAAGGGTTCATTGAAGGTCAGCTATTCTGACTCCCCTGCAGTGAACAGCAGCGTGCACAGCTTGATTAAGTTGCCCAGGGTCTGATCCAGCCTCACCTTGACAGTTTCCAGCGGTGAGGCATCCAGCACATCTCTGGGCAGTCTGTTCCAGTGTCTCAATACCTTCACTGGAAAGGACTTTTTCTTTATATCTAACCTAAATCTATCCTCTTTAAGCTTGAAAACATTTCCCCTTGTTCTGTCACAACAGAGCTTGCTAAAGAGTCTGTCTCCTTCTTTCCTGCAGATCCCCTTTAGGTATTTAAAGGCTATTCTCAGGTCACCTCAGAGCTTTTTCTTCTCCAGGCTGCACAGCCCCAGCTCTCTCAGCCTGTTCTTGTAGCAGAGTTCTTCCATCCCTTGGATCATTTTTGTGGTCTTCCTCTGGACATGCTCCAACAGGATTTTACTGGTGTTTGTAAAATGCTTTTAAATCCATGTGTGAATGGTGTCATAAAAGTGAAAAGCTGTTCTTTGGCAATGCCAGGAAAAAATGACATGGCTTTGAACGTGAACTGTGGAGTTACCCTCAGTAGTTCCCTTATCATTACTTGGTTTTATGAAAAATTAACTAAAACAATGGAGTATGACTAGGCTTGTTAAAAACGTATTTTGTTATTAAGTGTCCTATAAAGAACAGACTGTAATATCAATTACTGGCTTCAGCAGTTTTGGGAAATGGGAGTGCCAAAGTACATATGGGAAAGCCAATACGCACCGATGGCATAGTCATTGATTTTCATAGGACAATGGGAGTCAAAGATGGAAATTGATATTGCAGTGATGTCCTGGGTAATTGACCGTTTAAGTGATTTGGTAGTATCCTGTAGATAAGGGAAGAGGTGCTCCTCTTCATGCCTGTTCCATAGTAATGAGTTTAGCACTTTGTCTTTTATGCTTGTTTCTTTTGTAGTAGAGCTATAAGTACTTGATCTTGACTTGAGAGTACTTGGCATCTTGCAGGATCAGGAATTGTGCCTGCTGAAGCTTACTGCTTTTAATTTAATTGTAGCATTTTATTCACTGTTACTGACTCCACGTATCCCATGAGGAACATACTGAAAGGAAGAGGGGAGGGCGTCAGTAAACCATAACAGCAGAAAGAAGGAACTAATTTTAAACTGCTTTGAAACATGCTTTCTATAAGCAGTGCTGTCTTCCCAAGTGGCCAAGAACTTCACTATTCCAGTGAACTGCAGTAAACTTTTCTTCTGGTGGCGTAACATAGTGTATTGAGAACTCGTAATTACAAACATTGACTAAAATGAGTTTTCTAATCAAGGGAAATTGTCAAGTGGATAGGACCAAAACCAGGAATACTTAACATGATGGGAATTTATAGTGAGGGTCATACGGAGGGTTAATAAAAGACTTAATAGATATTTGATTAAAAGGCAGATCAGCAATTCCAGTCCAAAAGGTTACTTATAACTGTTGCTTTTAACTGTCCCTTAAACCTAACGATACCATCAGTTGTAATACATAGATCTTATGCCATCTTTCTAACATATTGTCATTTAGCCTTTATAAATTCTGAACGGACTACTGCAAGTGTAGCCCATGTTTTGTGGTTTTGGTTTCTGCTCTGCAGCATGCACCTTATTTTGCCGATCAGTATTGTCTTTCTACTTCCTTGCACTCCCCCATCTGCCTGTATATAAGAGAATTTTTCTTAGATTAGTATCCTCATGCTACTGGGGAAATGTGAATATGCATTCAGTCTCACACACAAATATTCTGAATGCCTTCCAGAAAAATCTGCTTGGGAAATGCCAGAATGACTGCTACCTGCCCTGAATGAGGCACATGTACCACAGTGTTAAGGGCTTCCATCTCACAGCTTGTGAAATTGACACTGTGTGATGTCGCATATAAAGCAGTGTTCATCCTTCTGCTCCTGTGCTGTGACATCCTGCCATGGGCAGTACCCACGAGGTAGTGTGGGTGGGAGGAAGGCCCAGTGATGGGTCATTTGGTGGATTCACTGTTGGCCCTTTTTGAAGCAGGTGAGTATTTCTGAGGCAGATCTCTCAGCTATCACCACTTGCTGTGTATTTCTTTGCATCAAGCAGATGGAGTTTGAATGAACTAGACTGCTTTCAGAAGTAGCTGAACCAGAAAATCCACTGCAAGTACGTACCAAACTTGCCTCAGACCCTAATCCTGGGGACTGAAATAATAAATTATACTCAGCACCATGAAGTTCCCATGCATGAATCAGACATATGCCAAGAGAAGGCTTGTGACAGTTTGTGTAGCACCCAGAAAGTGTTTCCAGTGCTATATGAAGGCCAGCGTGGCATCTATGCCTGACATTTGCTGTTGCTGACTGCTCCTCAGCTCCTTGAAATTTGGGCCTTCTTCCTTTTCTGGGACAACTCACACCTCAAAATTACACATTTGTCAGCACTGAATGTGCTGCAATCTCTGCTGTACCTACTTCAGACAGTTCTACTGTCTCTCTTTTTTTCTCCTCTTGTTAATTTACACACAGCTCATTTCTTGCTTTCTGAATGGAGTATCTTCTGCTCTGCCTCCCAGAAGATCCAACAATGTACATGCTGCAGCCCCAAGAATATATTTATGTTTATTATTATCTTGTGCTTTGAGAAAGCTGAAAGTTCTCAGATGTCAGAATAACCCAGTGGCTGTCCCAGGAGCTTGCTGATGTCAGGATAGCTTCTAGGTGCAAGAGGGCTGGTGCTCCTTACTGCAAGTCAGTGTTGTGCAAAGTACAGGAAGAGGGAGGTTCTTTTGATAACAACTGCATTTTGGGAAAGCACAATGGATGCATTGTTCATTGTAGAGTCATAAAAAATCCCAAGTTGGAAGACCAATAAGGATGATTGAGTCCAACTCCTGGCGCCACACAAGACCACCCAAATATCAGACTGTATGTCTGAGCATTGTCCAGATGCTTCTTGAGCCCCTACCCTCTAACTGACCTCCATCCCTTAGAAGCAGTAAGGACAACAACAGGCTGGGGTTGTTTTGAAAATCAGATCAAGCCTTTATTGGGAGCTGCTGGTACATTTGAAAAATATAAACTCTCCACTGGGGCTTTACATTTAATTTGACTTAATTGGAACGAAGTTTAAATGATGAGAACAATATTGACCTTCATGTTAGTGCATAAACCTTCATGTGGATTTTACGCGACTAGTCATAATTAAGACTTTCTGTATTTCATAATTTAATTTCATAATTATTTCATAATTAAGGTTTTCTATATTTGTTTCTTTCTCTTCCTTGGCCCCTGTGGCAATGACAAATTATTCTGATGGTATATGTATTAAACTTAATTGTAATGATAAAGTAGAGTAAAAAGCAGGTGATTAAAAATTATTTTAAAAATTGGCATTAACCATTTTCTTATAAAAATACTTATTTTGAAAAAGCTTTACAATATGAGTATATCCTAAACCCTTAGTAAAAAATACTTTTAGTCATTTTCATACACTGAGAGTTCATTAATTTGTTGTCAATATTTTCAGGGATCAAGGCTCTGCATTAGCTTTGTTTGAAATGATAGGTTGCTGAGGCTCTAATCAAGGATTAGTCTTTTTCTGCAGTCAAAAATAAGGCTTCCTTACCTGGGCCTCTTCAAACAGTTCAGCTCAGTAGTTACTTAATTATAAGCTGAGAAATGATGTGTACTGAAAAGGCAGAAAATCTTGCTTTTCTCTCCAAAATTGCTGGTAGAAGAGGAGGAACAGATCTAATAATTAAATGTTAAATATAATAATTTTATTAATACTAATTAATTATAATAATTAAATAATAATTAAAACCTTGGAGACAACAGCTAAAAGAGACATATACATCTAATGAGTATTAATGAATTGATCAATTACAAAATGAAAGCAATGAGTACTTAAAGTTTTCTTCTTGGTAATTCACATTATCACTAAAATCCCTGGAGCTTCCAAAAGCTGAAAATGGGAGATCAGTGATTTAAAGCTGGTGGTTTAACATTCGTTAGTTTTTACAGTCTCAACATTCAAAGTAAAAACTTCTGTGATAAGTTGGGAAATAGAAATATTCTATAAAAGGAAACTGGTGATGTTTTCTTTAATTGCTCAGTGCCGAAACACTTATTCAGCAGTTGAAATACTGACTTACACTGCAGTTCATGTGTATTTCAATGTCTTGTTCAGCAGTGCAGCATTTTGTCAGTCTTTGACCAGGAATGGTCTTCAGCAGTTTCAGTTTCTTCATTCTTACAGCAGGAAAGAATGCTTAAACAGGTAAGGCTCTCCATATTTGTGGCTGTGAGTGAATAAAAATAAAATGACTGCTATGAGGAAATTGAGGCAACAAAAACAGTTTACCTTTGGATATGAACTTAACGCAGAGACAACAAAACCCCTCAGAAGCCCATTAATTGTGGCTGGAAAGGCTGAGCTCTTATTGTATCTGTTATTCTTTTAAATTCTGTGTTGTTTCCTCAGGTTGTTTCCCTATGGATTTGAATAGTTTGTGATGAATAAAATATTGATTGGTGGTTTCAGATGACAGATGCTTCTAAATCTGAACAAACATAACTAATATGAAATTCAAATTCTGATCAAACAAAAAATTAATATGAATTTCATATTTTGTTGCTTTTAATAAGCACAGATGTCTTGCCAGTGGCTCAGGCTGTCAAGCATCACTGCATTGTTTTTTTTCTGGGCTCAGACGCAAAGGTAGAGAGTTCCCTCTGTATTAGTGCTTTGCATACAGAATGAAAGTGATTAGTATTCAGGCAGAACTGATGTTAATTTGCTTGAATGGCAATTGTAGTTCTAATGTAAAAGTCTAGACATACTTCCCTTTTTCAGTACAATAGGTATTAAGTAACTGAGGACCAGAAGGGTCCTAGTTCACCATCAAATCTCGTCCCCTGCTCTTGTAGGTGGTTTAATCATATAATCCCTTTAAGAGATGGATGCAGTTCTGTACCTCCTCCTTCTGTACCTCCTACTGCTTAACAGTGGGTAAAAAGATAAAATTGCTGATACCGTATGTTATCTTCTGCCATGTAACTGAAGATGAATAATGCCCTAAGCAAAATGAAGTATCTGTTTAGTGAACAATGAAGCAAATGAACATAAGAATTGTGAGTTAGGACAAAATATTGCGTATCTTGCCCTGGATGCCAGGTTTGGCAATGTCCTGTTGCAGAGTAAGGTTCAAGGTTACTTTTCTCTGGGTCATCACACAGTGACCTTTCTCTGGGGGTGGCATTTTTGTAACTCTTTTGTCTGTGAGTATCCGACCCAAATGTGATGTTGAGTGTCTCATCTGAAGAAGATGTTTTTATTCCCAATATATGACTTGCTTGTTCTTCCCGTTTACATAAACATTTACATTTTGTTCTTAATACCTTATAGTGGTGCATTTCAGAGGTTAACTTGATAACTTTATTTCTTTAAATATTTCTGCCTCTCACCTTCACTACTTCACTAAGTATACCGGAACCATGGCTATTTGTGGCTACAGCACTGAGTATTTTATGTATCTTTATCATATGTCTCTTTGTTGGCATCTTAGTGAGGCACTTAGTTTCCTCCATTATCTCTGACAAGACGCACAGAACTAAATGCACTATTTCAGCTGAAGGCATACTAACAATTAGAAAAAAAATGGCATACTAACATATTTTTTATTCTTTTTTTTATAATTCCACTACAGAAAATAAGACTGAGAATCTCAAGATATCTTTTCCTCTCCTTTTCCTGTAATCCTAACGTATTGTTTGCCTCTTTATTTGCAGTTGTGTGTTGATCCAAAGCTTTTGTATTTCATCTGTTTACAGCAGTGCCCGTCTTTCTCACAAATTAATTTAGAATTTATCAGTGTATAAGCAATTCAGACTGGATTAATGTATAATGAGCTCTGTTTGGATTAAAATCCTCACGTGCTGAGGCTGCAGAGAGGATTGGTGAAAGCATGCAATGTCTTTCTGCTCTGGGACAGTTATTTGATACAGTGAGGACCAAAAATTGTCACTCCACTGTGAATGGAGTTTATGGTGATATCATCTTGGCTCTTATGTGAAAAGACACTCTTTTCACAATTGGCATGTTTGTAGGAAATCTTCACCAAGAAGTGAAGACACGAAGAGTCACTTGTGCTGGTGTCTCTGAGTGGTGGCAGAGTAAAAAAGCTGCTGCTGCTTGCTCTGTATTATTCATTCTAAATAAGTGATGGGGAAAGGCAGGGAAGAAATTTTGTTTTACATCTGCAAGGAATTCTCAGAAGTGATGTTCTGAGCACCTTTTGCTCCTTAGTTCTCAAACAACCATGTTATAGTATTCCTAACCAAGCTCAGTCAAAAGATGTGCTAGTGTCTTGTGTCATGGCCAAAGTATCCAAATTAATAATGCATTCTGATTAGAAGGCACCTATGCCTGAGGGTTATGGCTTCATCAACTGCAATTAGCTTGAATATACAGGCTGAAATGAAATGAAACAGCAAAGTAATACACTGTGCCTATAATTTTAAATTACATTAATTGCAGGCATGATACATTGATTTATCTAGCATATATGCATTTATATTAGATTCAGGAACAAGACAAAAATACATTTGCCTAGAATATATTTGTAATCCTATTAATTACTGTCATGGTTTTGTGATTTTTGGTACTGGTATTCCACATCATAACATCATGTAGTGCATTTGGAGTTGAAGAGTTAATGTTCCAGCTCCGTGGACCATCAGAAGAGAAGAAGAACTCCATTCCCCAGAGGACTTTGCGATGCTTTGCGTTCTTACGTGTTTACGCTCAGAGGGAAAGATAAAAACTGTCGGCAGTCACGGGACTCTCTCTTCCCTTCGGGACCGAGCTCGGCAGTGGGTGTTTGTTGCAGCCGTCCGCCTTCAGCGTTAGCGTAAGGCCTTCGGTTTATCGGACACTCTCTCTCTTGCTCATTTTATTTGATTCATTTGCCTCAATTCCAATTATATTATATTATATTGTGTTATTTTCCTTTCTGATATCTTATTTAGTAAATTAGCTTTCCTCCTCAGATCGTTGCCACTGTTTTGTTCCTGGGCCCATCTCCCTTCTCCTTTTTCCCTTTCCCCTTCCCCTTCCCCGGCGTGTGGGCCCGTGGGTCCCCTGCCTCAATTGTCACGGTACCGGGTCGAACTGTCCCGCAAACCGGTGACAATTACACTGATTTTTATCTAAACAGTGCTAAAAGTGTTTATTCCTCCAGAAATTTCAAGAGCAAGGCAATGACGAATTTACGAGTTTCCTACTTATTTTCTCTGATTATATAAAAAAAATCTTCACCTATGGCATGAGTCAACCTATTGTGACAATTCTTGCTAGAGATCATCAGATACTACAAGCTCAGCATTGATCTTTAAGGTAATCCGTCCATGCTAGACTCACTGTAGGCTTATGGCATTACATGGACATTACTCTGTCTTGGTCCTGGAACTGTTTGAAACTTGTCACTAATCACTGTTATTAACATCAACTTTCTTGTTTGGAGCACCTGAAGAGGACCAGGAATTTTGTGTTTAATGCTGCAAAACACAGGAAGGTTTCTACAGCCTAAGGCTGAAGTTGCAAGGAAGAAATGGAGAAGCATTTACGTTTCCAAAATAACATCCATCATATTTGTAGAATATGCACAAGCATGTATCAGAGCATGGTTTTGCCAGCGTAGGTGTAGAAATCTACCAGTTTAATATGAGCTCTGTTCTTCTAGATGTCATAGAACAGATGGATAATGATAAAAAAAATAAAATAACTGGATAAACTAGTTGCTACTGCTCCAGCATGGTTGGAGTTCAGTTCTGGAAGGGTCAGTTTCATTTCTTTGTTCCAGTCTTCTGCACTGAATGTATGAGGGACCTGGATTTATTGTCAGCCCTCATGCAGACTGAGATTTGCTCTTTGATTTTTTTCTTAACTTCATGTACTCCATCTTAATTATGCAAAGCTGAAGTGCCTGAACATACTAGATAAGCAAAATGCAGCTCCCTTTCAACATTTCTCTTATTCCTTGCATAGTTTATGCAGCTGGTGTAGTATCAGCCAGCTATTATGGTTTTGTTTGACTTGATAGTTATGAGTTCATCTTTAGATTAGCTTACCATGCTCTAAATGCTATAGCCAGAGTTTCTAGCAATGAACTTACTAATTCTAATTCAGTCTTGTTGCTGTTCAATGTGTCTGCATCCTGTCTCATTGATCACAGTGTTCTCATCACTCAGCAGATTTCCATGTAAGACCAACAAGTTGCTGCCCTTGAGTAGCTTTCCTCTTTCCAGACTACTTGCCTCTGCTTATGAATTCTATGTGGAACTCAGGATTTATCAGTATTTTTACAAGGAGAAAACAGAATCACACGAGGAAATTATTTCTGTCTAATAAGCCTTCTATTGTGATTATAAAATAGAGAATTTGCTCTTCCTATAATTGAAGAAGGATTTTAGAGTAATCTCCTTCTGAGCTTTATAGAAAAACTTCTAAATGTTTTTTTCCATTTAAAAGAATTTGCAGTCTTCCTGTGGGTTATGACTTATTTACTACTTTTTTCTTTTCTTTATCTTGGAGTGTGAGGCAAAGATTATCCTAATGTTTCCAAGGTGTTATAAAGCCATATTTCCACTTTCTTTCCTACATGGATCCAGTGTACCTCCAATAACTTCGCTTTTGATTTCAGTAGCTGCCCCTGAGACAACAATTGTCTTTCTGATTTTGAAACTGCTGAAAATAATTTGGTTTTATTCTATGATTTGAAAGAACAAGAGAATACTACAGATGTAAGAAGAAAGTCAGTATAAGATGCAACCTTAAAGTGGAAGAAGAGATGTTGATGAATGACTGCTTCTGTATCATCTGACAATTGTCACATGCTACTCCTATTGGGGTCACTGCTCTCTCTCATTACATACAGTAATGGATCTGCCTTTGTGAAGTGTAAAGAGAGAGGAGAATCAGGTGCCATATTCTGATGTCCCTTTCACAGCCAGTCTTTCAGTGACAAGAAGCTCCTTCCTTTAGGGTCAGATGTTGAGCTGTTAGGAATACCTTTTTCTTCCTGTTGTTCAACTTTTCTGCAGCTATATCTATTCTGTTTATCCAAACGGTGATGTGTTTTTTGCAGGTGCATGTACCAGTGGGCTTCAAGCTTTCTTTGATCTCAGAGCAACACAAAGAATTTTGTAGACTGACAATATAATAACAATAAATAATAACAACATGCTTTCTTATAGAAATGACACAATTACTTGAATTTGAAAGGCAGTTTTGCGAGAACAAGTTGGGTAGTGACGGAAGTGTAAGCTGTTAGTTTGGAATGGTTTTGCATTAATGTCAATCCATATTGAATATGAAGTTTATTTTATTTTAGTAATTGTATAACTTGGTTTTAAATAGAGGGACTCACTAAAAGGTAGTTTTCCACTGGAAAGCTGCGGGTTCTTTGTTACTCTTTGTCTTTTTTCCCTTAATTCCTTGGTGGAATTTTAAGAGGATTTTACTGGCCTTAAATCTTATGAAAATGAATTTTCTAATTAATGTATATACTTACGTATAAGTGCTTCTATTGCAGGAGCTCAAGGCCAATATTTCAGACTCCCTAGGAGTCATGTGCTTATCACCTCTCAGGTACTCTAAGAACACTAAGGTCCTTATGTTTGATCAGTTTTTCAGAAATCGGGTACATCAGGATGCTCACAGAATGTAAATATTTAAGATACAGCCTTCTTCCAGGATGTGGGCCCACACTGATGCTGTGTTCTTAATGTTTACATTCTTAGTCTTTGACTGAAATTTGACAGCTGTCCTTTGAGGATTTGGGGGTATTCTTTCTATTTAAGCTTAATGACCTGACTAAACTCCAGATGACCTGAACAAGAGTTCATGTAACTTGATTTCTTATCCTCTTTGTTTCTCTTTTTTGAAACAATGCGTGGTTTTCTGTGTTATTTAAATGCACTGCAGCCCGGAACTTACAAATCAGCCTTTCAACAGGTAAACTATGGGTACAAGTGTGAAGGAAGAGAAAAATCCTTAACTTCATACATAAACATTACAATTCAATCAACAAACCTGATATTTTTCACAACATTTATTAGTCTTTAGCAGAGTAAAATCAAAGCTTCCAGCACTTTTTCTGTGTTGAGGCTGTAATTTAAGCTAATAAAAATTCAGCAAAGAGAATCAATTAAATGAAGTCCTGGACAGAATATAAGCGACAGCATGTTTACTACCACTCCAATTAAAGTACACTTGATTTTAGTAGAATGTGCTTGCTTTCTATGAAATTAATTATACATGTTTTTCATGCATTTGATCTATATGATTGTTTAACAAGTATCAATTACATCTTGTATTTATATGAGTGTTGAGACCCAAATTTCTGATAGTGTCAGTTCATGACAAATCTTTGCCCAAATCAGTCTGGAACAGACACTGCACCTCATTATGAAGCGAAGGAAAAGGTACGGGCTGTATGATAATGAGGAACAATACACAAAGTATAGCGGATTGCTGCTTAGCAAGAACTCGTAGAATTGAAGCAGTCCTTCTGGTGAGCTTTACTAGAAGTTTGCCATCACTGAGCCCTAGGGAGAGCTCGATACATTTTTAGCCAAAATTGTTGCTGGAAGTACTGAGTAACTGACAGTAATGTATCCAACTGGGATAGACTTTCTTCAGCAGAACAGTTCGTGCTATGAAGTCTGTAGTGCTGTTTGTCCAGAGTACATGCTCGCGTCCATCCTCACTATTTCTTATTCACTAAATCATTTCATTTCCTTAATTCTGGAGTAGATGATTAATTCTTTCAACTCAGTAATCTTGCATTGTTTTCTTCACTGACATAACGTATCTGCTAGGGTGGAGGTTTAAACTAAGCTTAATACTTTGCATCAAGTTTTTGAGACCCAGATGTTTATGTGGCTGACTTGCTTAATGATCTGCAAAAGCAAATTCTGTTTTATGAAATTAATGGGAATAGGGCGTACTCCTGTTAGATGTCTGGCTAGTTTAATAGTGCCATCTGAAAGCAGTGGAAATGGCAATAATGGTAAATAATTGAATACCACATGCCTGTGTTGCTGTTTTGTCAATGTTGCACCCTGAGTATAGCTTCATAGAGACAGAAAGGTGTTCTTGATGTCTCCTTTTGTGGTTGAGCTACTTTGACCTGAAAAAGTTGAAATGGTTTTATAAACAGAGCAGGGAGATACAAATGAGTTGTCTTGCAATATCCAGTAGCAAATGTTTAGGGAAAAATAAAAGAAACAGGGAAAATACAGAGTAGTCTTTCCTTGGTACCATCCAACCTTCATATAAATGGCAACTTAGGGACTTTCAGACCTGGATATTTAATTCATGCCACAATGCCTAAAAGCCTTGATGCACCATTACCTCTCTCTAGTGTCTCTTTACAGTCTGACTTCCACAGCATCTCACGTGGAATTTAATTATGTGAAAAAGTGTTTCATTTTCTGAGTTTTAGACTATCTGCATCTGGAATTCATGAGCTACTTTGTCCCTACCACTTATTTCATATAAATATACTGTAGTACCCTTCAGTCTTCTCAAGCCCAAGTGTCTGACTAGCTGTTTCTCATGCAGAAGTTGTGCATTCCCTTCTGAGCTTCTCGCATCTTTTCTGAGCTGGGAAGCTTGTACTCCACATGGTACCTTAAGTGTAGGCACACCTTAGTTTTATACAATAATGAAAACTGTCTTGGCATCTGTTTTCGATTTCTGTAAATGAGATTTTGGGGGAAAGAGAATGTTTGGGTACCTTTTCATGCCATTTACAAGGCCAAAAGCCTTGCTGCAATGACTTCAATTGGTTGTGCAATTCATCCAGGAACATGGGACCTTACACGTTCATTGTTACCAACCTTTCTTGATATTAATGAGTTTCAGTGCTTCTAAAGAGCCAAATTCTCTCCAGTGGGTGATAGGATCTGTAACAGATAAACTCTTTACTAAGTGCGTCTTTTAGTCCCTTCACTCCATTGTCCCACAAACAGCTATTACTGTTGGCTTGCATGATGAAACTGCCGCTCCCTGCGTTTCATATGCAGAGATGCTTCCCTGCTTCTATAGGCCAAAAGACTCTTCTCCTCAGTTTTGTTTATCAAGCTCCTCCAACTGCTTTCACATTCCTAGAGCACAATACTCTTCTTTTAGTCCCTGTTCCTCGTTCAGGATCTTCCACTTCTACATTACTTTGATTTTATTTTTTTTCTCCATTTCTTTTTTTCTAGAAATCAACATTAAAGTGTTTAATGTGATAGGAGCTCATTTTGTCAAACAGCATACAAACATGGCAGAAAAGATAATCCCAGTTCCCAGGAGATTATTATATAAGTTAAAAGTAATGAGGGGCTCTGACAAGGGAAATGGAGCAGAGCAGTTTGCTGTGAAAACTGGAGGCAGTCCCAATGGCACTAAAATAAGACATAGATCTGAGTCTGTTCCTGAGACCTGTACTACTGATATGTGGTGTGGAAAGAGCAGTTCTTCTGTTTGTATTGGGCAGAACCAAACCTGTGATTTAGATCTCACCAAGTGCTGTGTAAGTGAGTGTTAAAAATATAGACATGTTGTTCTTGTGTTTCAGCCCCACGTTTATGTGAAGACTTAAAAAACAAAACAAACAAACAGAAAAGCCACCCCCCCAGTTGCATCTACAATAACAAAAATACCAACAAGAAGACTAAATTTGCTGTAAGGTTAATAACGAGTGCTCTTGATCATTGTGTTGTATTCATGGTTTTATGCAAGAGAAGTCTTCTCTACCTATGACATGAGAAAAAGTTATTATTGATATATCAATGAATTGCTTAAAAAAAAGCTACAAAGTATTCTACTGTTAACAAACTTATACCTGAGGTACAATTATGTCCTTTTTCCCTCTTATATGTATATATTTAAAGTATCTTAAGGTAAGGTCTTTTCTTAGTCCTTTAAGTACAACATGTAAGGGTTTTGGAGAATAATACATGAAAATGGCTATAGAAATAATACAGGAGTGCTTAAGAAGGAATTTTAAATGGTTCAGTGAAGTAGATACTGCAACAGCAATCTAAATTCTATCAGACAAGGTAATGGAGGGTAAAGAAGCTGGCAAACAGAGTGACTGGAAAACTAAGTGATAACATAAGCTTAAACCATAGAAGACCTCTGGAAAAAAAAATCTATGTAAATCGACCAGAAAACTAATGTATACATAAAGGATTTTAACTTGAAAGGAATAAAATGAATACCTGGTTAAAAGGGATCAAGGAAGAGCCAAGCCTAAGATTTGACTAAGTGTTTTGCTCTGGATGCATGGAATCTATGCAGCTGAGGGCTGAATGCCCATTTGTGGTGTTTTGATATGAAATAAGATCATACAAAGTATATCTGGTAACAGTCATCTGGTGAACCTCATGGCTCCAAATGAGAATCAACTGCTTCTAAACCATTCTCAACAGTGTTGCTTTACTGGTCCTTAAAATGTGCATGGGTGTCTGCAGTTACCAGAGGCATTCGTAAGTGTAGTCAGGTCAGCTTACGGGAATTTTCCTTATTCCTCACCCTAATAATTCTTTCTGCACTTTGGACCTTTACTTCCAGCCACATTCTCAGCTGACAAAAATGAGATCTTGCTGCAATATTAGCTTGAATTTTAAGGTTCCTTTCCCTTTTCCCAGAATCATCTCAATACCTGTGTGGCACTCTTAGGCTCCAGCCTATCACGACCTATTCACCTCTGTGATCAGGGAAGTGGTGACATGATATAGATGCCATATTTCTGTCTAGGGTTGTTTACATAAAAAATATTTGCACAGTGGTCTGTTAGCTACTAGTAGATACTGTTTTGGATGATGCCCTGGTTATCTAGGAGCTGCTCACAAATGTATGAATCCTCCATCTTAAGCACGGAAGAAAATCTTGGCTTGAAAAAGATAATGCATCTTGTCAAAATCATACAATACAACTTGGAGAATACAACTTGGAGGAGAATGTTTATTTTTTTTTAGCTGGTGAATTCTAGTCTGAATGTGTTTAGTCTAAAGTGTTTTGACAATGGCATGCTTACTGACAGTTATTTAAGAGATTCTTTATAAGGTAGCAGAGAGGCAATTTCAAGTTCTCTTATGGAGTCACTAAGAATGCTGTTCTTAGTGCTTTCCTAGAAGAACACAAGTGCTCACAGGTCTCTTTACTGATAAAAACATGCTCTAAAAAGAAAGCCTAGTTGAATGGTTGAGCCATATGACAAAGTACCCTGACTGAATCAGTATATCACGTGCATACCACAAGGGAATCCTTGCGGGGATTATGGGTTTTGTGTGTGGACGATCTGGCTGCTGTTGAATACAATAAAACAGCAGATGCTATGTTGAAATTTTGATTGAGGAGAAGACTGTTTTTAAGAATCTCTTCCAACGTGGTTCCTTGAGGATTTGGAAGGAAGGATGTTCAGACAGCACAGCAGATGAATGCCTTTTCTGTCCTGGTCAGCATACAGCTGTGCTTGGTCTGTGACCAAAGCCTAAGCTTCTCAACACATGTGGTATTTGGAACAGCTAACTCTGACTTCAAAAGGATAAAAAAATTGATGGAATTGGCTATATTTTTAGCTGTTTGGACAGTGCCACACATTATTCAGTTACGATTAGCTCAGTCAATGCACAGGGCTAGTAACTGTTAAAACATTAATATTAATTGTGCAGCAATGCCACTTTCAGGCTCTCGGCAATCTGGTCTGCAGCCAGAAGTGCAGGTGTGCAAATGAGAAATGGTTTGATATTAAGAACCAAACTTTTCTGCTTCTCACACCTGCACATATTTGGGAAATAAATATAGCCAACAAAAGCTATTTTGAAATATTATTGTCAAAGTACTCCCTGTACAAACACTGGTGAGACATGCATACATATATAAAAGAAGCAAATGCTGTTCCAAGTTTAAAACACATGTATTACACATGAGTTGATGTGATTTTCTCATGCTCATCAGGACTTTAGCTTGTAGGAGCCATTTGACTGCAAATTTTGGCCTTGTCTCAGCAGACCGGTATGGGATTATCTTCAAATCCTCATCTTGCTCCCACTGCAGTTAATGATAATATCCTCATCTCTTCTTTAATGGGTTGTCTGTTGGCAATATTTCTTTATGTTGTTGTTCACGTACATTAACTTCCATGCAAAATCTTTGCAAATATCCCCTTACCTGGAAGTTGCACAGACTGAAAGCTCTCCTGCCATGAGGCAAGGTCCTGTTGTAGCATGTGATGATACACAGACACTTAATACGTAACTTCATGAGGTCAAAGAGAAGAAGATCAGGAATGGACCATGACATCCATAACTGATAAACCCTGCATGGAGCAGAGTCAGATCCTAACTTGCACCACTCAGAGAGCTCCTTAAGGAAAAAGGAAATGCTGGTGTCCTGTGAAACGAGATTCAGGAAGAAGACAATGCTGTGTACGTTATAATGATCCCAGCACTGCAGAATCATAGCAGGAGAAGTCATGGCTGTACTTTTTCAAAGTTGATTTGGTTGTCTCATTTTAACAGTAGGACTGAATCTGGCTTAATATGTAAACTTTGGTTGAAGCCATAGCTACAAGATGATGGTATGGGCAGATAGGTGAAGTGGATGAATATCCTGAAGAGAAAGAATGAAACTAGTTGTAGTCTATTTGGATCTGGAAATAGTGGAATTGAAGAAAAAGTGAATTAGGAAATGCAGTTTTTTGCAGTGTGGCTCTGAGTCTTGTTTTCTTAGACTTAGACTCATTTAAAACATGCATCCACCTAAAAAGATAATTGCAGCCATGGTTTGTCTGCATGGTAGTAAGTGTAACTAAGGTTCAGAAACACAGTAGGAAAAGAAAGGAGTGAATGACAGTTGATGTTAAGACATGATTACGTTTGATGTATGTCAGAGGTGGTTAACTTCTGAATGGCCAGAGGCTACTTTTATTCTCTGGTAGCTGTTTGGTGACCAGAAGGAGCAGCTTTAGTTCTGTGGCACTGCATGACATGCCATAGATCCATGTACTCTGTATAGCCTCCCCAGCAGTGCCTTTTAATTTAGTTGATCTGTTGACCTGACTACATTCCTGGAATCCAGGTCTCTCCAAGGCTTCAGCCCTGCAAAACCTACAGATCAGAAAGTTTCAGTCATCAGTTTGCTAAGTGGCCATTCCATTTAACTGTGCTGGAAATTGGTTTCCAACCTAGGTTAGCAGTCAGAGCATGGATAAGCCTTTAGGGTAAGCTGGAAATAAGCAGTCCAAATGACAAATACGACAGCCTGTATTGGAACATCATTCATGTGGGAAATAATGCTATGGAGTCAATCCTTCTCTTTTGAAGTGCTAATACTTAGTGAGTGCGATGGACGTGAAGTCAGGATTTTTTCAATATTTAACTCTTTTTTAAAAATCCCCCAAATATTTTGTTTCAGGACATAGAGAAGAAGATTCCCAGTGGAGTCAGGGTCTCCACTGACATGATTTAAATTAAATGTCCGCATGTGATCTCTGCTGATTTGTGAGCCTTGGCTGAGGACCTTCCTTTATTACTCTTTGTCATTGCTAAGTCAGTAATGTATTCAACATATTTTCCATTATTTATAACCCCACAGAGATAAGCACAGTATCAAATGCTGCTCTAGTGACTACTGACTGATTGAACTAATGAAGTCCAGGGGCTGAGTGCAATATTGCAGAGATTCACAAAGAATTAGCATTTTGGAGATGGAGGGTGACTCAGTTAACCAGTATAAAAAAAGATGAAGTATGCACCCAGTTCATAATAATACTCGCATCCCTAGGAATAACCTCTCATACAGCTAAGGTGGAGGACCTAGAAAATGAAGATGCCTTGAGGACAGACTAATAGGAATAACTTAAGGATGAGAAAAATTTTGTATCAAGCCAGCCACAACTGAGCATCTTCACTACTATATTTTCTGCTGGCAACAGAGACCCCATGAGAAGTGTTTTATATATTTTTTTCTTCCCAAAACAGAAGATTTGTGTCCTGTAATGCAGTTCCATGCATGCTAGAGCTACAAGAGCACTGCTGGAAAATTGCAGGAGCAATGATTTATTCCTGGGTTGAAAGCTGAACAAGGGAAAACACATAAACACTGCGCTATAGGCACAAAGGGTGATTATTTTTGCCACATGAAACTGTTTTAAAATTCATGGGAAAAAGTAATTTTTGACAGTATGGTATAGGTGTTTTAGTGCTTATAAAAATAGCTATGGAAGGAATGTTTGTTTGTCAGGGACTGCCATCTTCGCTCTGCCATTCAGGTATTTTTAATGGCTTTTCTTGAATAAGACTTAGCATAGTTACATTTATTGATGGATGAATTTATATAATTACAGCAGACTAACACTGCAGAATCTCTACAATAACAGAACAAAATCTGTGGCCTTGCTATATTTTTCTTGAGAAAGTTTTCTTGGGAGAAAAAGGTCTGATCATTCTATTCACTTTTCCACAATTTTTTTTCCTGGTTGTATATATTTCAGTGGATAAATAAATGTAATGTTTTTCTTGGGGTTGGACTTAGAATCATACATGAAATTCATGAAGTGAAATATGGTAATTTAGGAGTAGATTCCCCCTTAAAATATGTATTTAAGTAATTGCCTGTTGTTTTGTTATTTTTTACTGCTTCTGTGATACAAATTCAGTTTTAGAATGCTTTCTTGTGACCCTGAAGAAGATTTGGATTTGTTAGATGCTTTAATGAAAAAACATAATATATATATATCCTAGTTAAGGTCTCTTTTCATTCTTAAAAATTATTTCCACAATATAATTTCAAAACTAGAAGTGAGCTTAGATTCTGTAGTGTAATAACTATCAAAAGCTTTCTGAAGTTCAGTCAGACAGGAGAGGGAAGTACATGGTGAGAAAAATGTGCAAGACCTTTCTGCCATGGCAGTGCCAGAGAGAAACTGAACGTAAACAATCATGAGATTGCCTTAAAGCTTTCAACACTGATGTGAAATTTTCGACCTTCTCTGTATTCTTCTTTCTTGATGCCAGAGGATTTCTTTCTTCTTTGTTTTCTTTCTTTGAATGCATGAAGGCTAGCAAACATCTAACAGCTCTTCCAGCTGTTGTGTGAGAAGCTTTATGTATTGCTTCTTACAGATAGACATTTGCTCTTCTTTACCTCTCACATAGTACTTATTCACAGCTTTTAGGTGAAGGATACAGCAGGATACAGTATCTTTGGGAAACATATATGTTTCTCAAACTTCCTTGCTCTTTGATAAACAAAAAGTAAAATAGCCTCTTCTGCTAGATTTCTACAGGCAAACTCGTTTTTGAAAACATTTGGGCTCTTAGCTGCCCATTGATTTTTGTGGAAGTTAGGAGCCAAGTACGTTGAAAATGTACTTACCTTTATAGACTTGAGCTGTTTCAAAATTCTGCATCAATGGGAATTTCAGGCTAGGATGCAATTGTTTGGGATTTGAGTTATTTTATTGGAAATAACTGCACTGGAAAGAAAGAAGTATAGGTGAATACTTTTTTATGGATTTTTTTTATTTTGTGTGGTTCTGAAAAGTATTGATAATGTAATTTGAATAGTGCTATTCAAAACGGCATGATCTTTGTGCACTGCTTTGTTTTCGTTGAGTTAGGTAAACATATTCATAGGACAATACTAAAAAGTACCTATCCTTTGGGAAAACAAGTGTGCTGCCTTGATATATGCTATCTTACTTGATGTGGAAAACAAGATTTTAAGGTGCTGTGAAATATTTTTTGTTAGTGGTGTTTTACCAGCTCAAAAGCAAAACAGGAATGATTTAAGGGAAAGCAATGTTTAAATACAGAAATGTAATTGGTAAGGGGAGTCTTGGAAAGCATGACATTCTTTGTACTTCTTCATCTTCTGATTCCAAAACTTTTTACTTATCCAAAACATCTGCCTTCAGCTGTTCTCTTTTTTTCAGGAAAAACAGCTTGTAGGAGAGGCACCAGTTATCTTTTATGTTTCTATTACTTTAATTTTTACTGTTACCCATATGGCTTTTTTGGAAAATGGTCTACTCTGTATTGTGTGATACTCAGGGTCTCTGGCATCTAATAATACAAATTTTTGCAGTGCTATAATACTTCCAGCAACTTGTTTCATGGAGAAGAAAGATTTATCTTTATCCATTCCTCTAAACCATCCAAATGTAGATCACAAACAAGGGGAAAAAAATCTCGCCTAAGCAAAATTCATGTTCTGTTCTGTTAATATTTAAAGTAGCTCCTCTTGAAGGTTGGTACTACTGCAAGTGAATCTGTTTCTCAGACTGGAAATAGTGGGATCTTCTATAATGTTCTAGTTGAGAAAACGTCTTACACAAAACCTCTCATTTGTGCTGGCTTGGCTTTGAACCAATCTCTGCTATAATTGAAAGACTTCAGACATGAGACAAAATTCAGCATGCTCCCATGAAACATACAGTGAAACCCTTCCTCCTCCCTTCAAACAGGCACACAGGCAGCACCCAGTCCTGCACCAGGTACAGCTTCATTGCTTGCAGTATGATGGATTGGCTCTGGTGATCAAAACCTGTTAAGTTGAGCCTACTCGTATTTGCATTCTTAGCTAAGCTCTTTCCATGAAGAGTTTGAGAGAACTGTGCTATGGCTGCAGGCACAACCCCCTGACTTTCCACTGAGCGTTTACCACATGAGTAGGTCTCCTATTAGAAAAATGGTGTCTGCGAGGACCCTTTGCAAAAGACCATGAGGCTGATTTAGAATGGTTTTAGTTGAGTTCAGTATTTCTTTTCCTTTTTATTTCTGATACTGTTTTCTCAGAAAAGCAACCATATTAGGGAACTGATTAATGACACTGGTAAAAATAGTGTAGGTTAGACAAGAAGGTGTTTGGTAAGATACATATTTCCAAGATAAGAGGAACTGCATACCTGTACATGTGCAAAGCTGAATGTAAACCTGAGAGTTACCTCCTTCAGCACATTTTATTTACCTAAATGCCCAAATCTTTTCCAGCTTTCCATATTTTCTCAAGTTAGTTTCAAGAAATTTTGAGATTGAAAGAGCACAATGATTGCAAAGCTATCCCATGAAAAGAATTCCCACAGTCTAGCTAGCCACATGAAAGGAAAAGCTCTGCTTGCTCTGTTGTGAGCTCTTAAGGTATAGACAATTAATCCAACTCTCTCATGTTTTCAGACCTCATTAACTGTCAGTGAGAAATTATGAAGGCTGCAGACTTGTGGTAGCTACCACAAAACAGTTTTCACCATGTTTTTATTTCAGGCTAAACCACCATCAGGATCCAGATACAGAGCAGATTTATACAGGTTTTTTTTTTTTTTTAACTAATAGAAGATAAAATGTTAGAGGTCCAAACAGCTTGTATTAATTGTCATCCTATTTTGTAAGTGACAGCTATTTGATGATTTTTTCTTTCAGTTTATGAGTTGTAGCTTGAGAAAACTGTAGTTACAATTGGTTAAATTTAACTGTAGTTACATTTACCTGCTCCCCGGGAAAAAATCCTGCAAGGTTCTGAGGTTTATAATAAGCACCAGCACTTTCACTGAGTTAATGGAGAGCTGAAGATGCTCAAAGGATCGTGCTTGTAGCCTACCTCAGCAACTTCTTGCTTAGGACTGCTAGCCTATCTGGAGATACTGACTGGTTGTTAGTTTTTCTGCATACATGCTGCTTAGTAGTTTAATAATGCTAAAATTATAAGCTATTTAGCTTTCTCCCAAATCACTTTCAGTTCTTCCATTTTTTTCTCATGTATGTGTCAGTATATTCATACTTGAACACAGCACTCAGTAATAATCAGAGATAATATCCTTGCTCATACTGTTCAGATTTGAATATGATAATTGAAAGTGTACTTTCTAGCTTTTGTAAAACAAATGCATCTACTCATGTTTTTATTTCTGATTTATTTTATTTTATTTTATTTTTCAGAAATGCCCATAGAAGTAAAACCTTGTTTTGCTGTCGACAAAGATTGCTTTCTACTAAGGTGGTTTTCTTCTGAGGGCATCTGAGATAGCAGCTGATAGTGACAAAGCTATGAATGAATGAGAAAAAATCAATCTGACACTGACTTGATTGTTTTCCATTCTGTCAAATGGAGTGCTTGTTTAGAAAAGCATTAAAAATGACACCCAGATTTTTTTACTATAGGAAGACTTTTTTTTTCCTGTAATTTTAGTAATACAAACAGAGATTATTTTGGACCTTGAGAGGCCTTGCTAAATAAAAAGTTTGCTGTTTGGCATAAAGGAAGCTAAGGCCTGGAATCATGTGTACTAATATACATTTAACAGAGAGGACAGCATTTATTTTTATTTTTATTTATTTTTTGTAATTGGGCAATTGGGTAACAAGGTAGTAAAGTTTGGGCATTTTTTAATTTGATAGCTTACAACATGGTCTAAGTGAGTCATAAGGCTGCACTGAAGTCGGGCATTTTGATAAGACATGTGAGATGAAGTTCTTTTCATGCACGAACATTTTGCTGAAAACCCTGCAGGTCACTGTAACAGGCAGTCATTTTCTATCTGATGTATAAGATAAAGTAATCTTAAATGAATTCTGATATATTAATTTAAATCAGCTTTTAGAATATGTAAATGATCTATAAAAGAGCATGCTTGCATAAGTAATTCTTCAGTGATTTTCTACCATGTTGTTCCTACATGGCCATCTTGCTCTACTGTGTTAAAAAGGCTGAATCAAATATACAACAAATTTATTGTTATTTTGATTTGCAAGAGTACTTCCTACATTCAGTAGTAAGGGAATATTAGCATGGTGTCTTGGTTTCTGCTCAAGCAGACTGATGACTTTTTGTAATACTTTTCAGTTTTTGATCACAAGTGAACTTGGCAAAAATAAAGTGGCTAGCTAAAGTCCTCTTAATCTTAATCTAATCTGACAGTCAATAAAAATGTGAGCAGACTTTATTAGCATAGCACTAATAATTCTGCCATTAACAGGAAGAAACTTGTCTTAGATTTACAAGGCACTAATTCTTTTTCAAGCTTTTTCTATTTCCATTCTGGGACTAGAGGAGCTCAGAGGTGTCTGATACAAGGCTATTTGTCTTTGTGTCTGCAGCCTATTTGCTGGGCCAGAGTTTATAGGAGAGAGAAAAGGTGGCAGGAATTTAGGAAAGATTTTTCTTTTAGGATTCATTAAACTTGGACAAAACAAATACATGTTCAGAGGTGATTTACCTACAGGACTTGCAATGAAGTGAATGGGATTTATATAATGAAGTTCCCTTTTCAGCTTTGCAGACCCCAGCCTTCTCTTCCATTCTGGTATTTTAAACTGTACTGTCATAAGCTATACAGTGATACAGGGCAACAGGTGTTGTTGCTGCCACATCCCTAGTCTAGGGTTACAACACTTTATCATTGTGAATTACTGGTGTATTAAATATGCATTATTTATTGGATTGATCTGTCTGATGTAAAAACAGCTTAAAAAAACGATTGAGGCCAGGTAAAAGCTCATTACCTAGTTGCTGAAGTTCTCTGTGTCCTGAGAGTGTCTGCTGCATAAACGCAGATGGTGCAAATATTGTCTTAACGTCACCCATACATCTGTCATGGATAAAATTCTCTAAAGCTCTGAAATAGGGAGGTTACCTTCATTTCTATTTAATCCCTGACCTCTGAAGAGCATGGTACAGAGGGATTCAGTTAGTGACAAGCTCTGTGGTAGGCTGGATGATTCATGCCCATGTACTCAAATCTCACAACTCATGCAGAGAGTTACATGTGTTTATCTCAGATTCTGCATCCTTTGGGTGAGGTTTTTAATTTATTTGCCAAGGAATAAAAGTCCTGTCTAGTTCTTTGTCAACAAGCAATCAGCTGGTCACCGTCCCTCTCTCTCTGCCTTGGTCAACGTGTTCTCAACCTGTAAGACAATTTCAGCTAAACTGGCAAATTAGGAGGTCACAGAAATAAATAAAATTGCAAGTGTGTTGCACAACCTTGTGACAGACAAGAGGATTTGTTAGGCCTCCTGAGATATATGGGAAAGACATTCTGATAGTGGGAAAACATTCAAGCAGACCTTGCATCCGTAGGATCCAAGGCTAGAAGAAACTGCGTTTCATTAGTTCTGGATTGACTGGTTGCTATTTGATTTCCTAGAGTGGAACTGAAAAACAAAATATCAGCAATGGACAGGTGTGAGGAACTTGACCTGTGGGAACATGGACATAAGCATCTCTGCTGCTCCCCACCTGTTGAGCACAGTGGTAAATGTGCTGTCTGACTGTAGTCATCAGATGAAGTATTAGTTCTTGTATGCAAGTTTATATCTATCATGATTTCCTTCTATTCTGAGCATTTTTAGATTATTATAAAAATGTTGATTAATCATGGTTTTGGGGGAGATGATGCCAGAACCCAAATTACTCACTTCCCAGTAACGTGCCAATCACCCTTCGTATCAGTTGATGTGACTGTGGTTTGCTGAGGCTTTCTGAAGAACTCAGCATTGCATTTTTCCCATGTTCCTTTTCATGCACAGTTGCAAAAGATGGAAGGTGACATACTTCATGTGCATATGGTACCCTGGCAGGAATGGCTTTCCACTCTGTGAGCTGTTGAGTCACTTTGGAATGAAGGGATTTGATTTAGTAGTTGGGTAGGGATAGTGATAGGAGGATGGTTGGACTAGATGATCTTGTAGGTCCTTTCCAACCTTATGAACCTATGAACTTCCTAACTTCTGCTCCCCTGAAGAACATGTCTGAGCACTTAGAAGGCAAATGAGCATTTTAGCACCATCTCAGTCTGATACCAGTTTGCAAGTCAAGGGGTTGTGTCTGGAAAATTCACTTTCTGCCCACTGGAGCCAGGTGTTTCACTACAAGAGTAGTGCTTTACAGAGAGAACATACTGTGAGGAATGCCAGGATCATTCTCACCTCACACTTGTGTTTCAATTGCTTTAGGTAGCTTTGTACAGCTATATAGGCCCTTAAAGCTGTCAATATTGTCTTCAGAAATCAATATATATATAAAAGAATCGACTTGCTTTATATACAAGACATAAAATGTTTCAGTAATTAGTTTAACATGCTGAGTGGTGCTGCCTGCCCTGCACCCTGATGGCAGGGCATCCAGGGCAGGGACACCTGAGCTGCTGCTGGGATTATTCACGGGTAGGTAGGCAGTTTGTATCTTTGCTCAGCATCTGTGGCAGAGGAAGGAGGGGAAGGCTGCTGTGAGGCTGTAGGGTTGTGCTTGGGTTGATGACATAATGGTAGGCATCCCAGGTCTGTAAATGGTGTAGGTAAAGCAGTAGATACTGGGCTTTTTTTCTGGCTTCCAGCTCCTAACACAGCTCCCTCCTGACTCTTCTGCTGCACCCCCTCAGGACTCACAGCCAAACCCTGCACTGGCTGAGTGTGGCTGCTTGCCAGGCAGCCCACAGTGACAGGCAGGTAGCTGAGGGGGCATGGGGATGGCTGGGAGTGCTGCAGTTCTGCCCAGTGGAAGTGATCACACACGGCCCTGTGACATGGCATGGGCTGCTGGTGCCTGCATGTTTGCAGCTGCAATACAGAGTATGGGCAGCATGGCTGTGGCCTGGTATACAGCTCCACGTGTGCCCCTGCCTGTGACCTGGTGTGTGGCAGCACGTGTAGCCTGGTAAGCAGCATGGTGGGTGACAGACTCAGAATCGTTTGAGTTGGAAGGGACCCTTGAAGATCATCTAGTCCAGCTCTCCTGCAACAAACAGGGACACCTTACATCTCCATCAGGCTGCTCATAGCCCCATCCAGTCTGACCTTGACTGTCTCCAGGGACAGGGCATCCACCGACTCCCTGGGCAACCTGTTCCAGTGCCTCACCACCTTATATGTTTTTTTCCTTATGTCCTGCCTAAATCTCTCCTCCTTAGTTTGAAACCATTTCCCCTTTGTCCTGTCACCACAAACCCCATTCTTTCTTACAGCCCCTCTTCAGACACTGAAAGGCTGCTCTCAGGTCTCCCGAGAGCCTTCTCCAGACTGAACAGCCCCAGCTCTCTCATTCTGTCCTCGCTGCTGAGATGTTTCATTCCATGGATCATTTCTGTGGCCCTCCTCTGGACCAGCAGGTCCACATCTCTCCTGTACTGAGGACTCCACATCTGGACGTGGTGCTCCAGGTGAGGTCTCAGCAGTGTAAGACGTGGCGTGGCCTCAAGTGTGACCCGGGATGAGACCTGGTGTGTGACAGTGTTTGGCCCAGTGCGCAACACGGTGTGTGACCTGGTGTGTAGCACTGTGTGACCGGTGTACAACACGGCACGCAGCATAGGACCCGGTGTGTGCCCTATTGCATGTCCCAGTGTGTGACATGATGTGTGACCCTCTGTGTGACCTGGTCAGTGGCAGTGTGAGCCCTGCTCCGTAACCTAATTAATAACACGACGTGTATCGTGGCATATAATACAGTCTGTGTCACGGCGTGCGACCTGGCTTACAGCACAGCCCGCTGCGGGGACCGCGTGCGTGTGCCGGTGTACGTCCGGGCGCCCGACCCGGTGTGTGACAGCGCGGCGTGTGATCCTCCTTACGAGCCGAGTACGCCGTGCGGTGACCCGCTGCACCACAGCGGCGTCCCGGTGCCGCGCCGCCCCGCTCCGAGGGATCCCCGCCGCGCGGCGTTTCGGCGCGGGCCAGCAGATGGCGGCGCCGCCCCGGCTGGGCGCGCAGCCCCGCACACGCCGCTGCCGCGCGAGCCCCGCTCCGGTTACAACCCTCCCCCGCCCCCGCCCTCCGCGGCGGTGTCTCCCTGCCCGCCACTTCCCCGCCTGTCACTGCCACGCCGGAGAGCCACCATGGCGCGCGGCGGGCCACGCGTGTCCCCCGCCGCCGCCCGCCTGCTGCCGCTGCTGCTGCTGCTGCCGCTGCTGGGCGCCGCCGCCGCGCCGCGCTGCGCCGAGCCCTGCGGCCGCTCGCGCCCCGGCGCCCTGACCCGCGGGGCGCGCAGCCCGCCCGAAGCGCGGCGGGGCGGCGGCGGCGGCGGGACGGCGGCGGCGGTGGGGGGCGGCCGCTCCCGGAGGGCATCCCCGGCGGCGGCGGGCCGGGAGCGGGTCACGCTCCTCAGCACCTCCTTCGTGCTCAAAGGGGACGCGTCTCACAACCAGGCGATGGTGCACTGGACGGGCGAGAACAGCAGCGTGAGTGCAAAGGGCGGAGCGAGCGGGTCGGGGGGCTGGGGGGGGGTTCCCCCGTTCCGGCCGGGGCTTCGTTCCCGCAACTTGCGGCGGCGTTCGGCAGCCGCGCCGGGCTCGCCGCTCCCGGTGCCCGGGGCTCCCGCGGGGCGGACCGGTGGCGAAGCGCCTCCGCCGCTCGCCCAGAAGTTTGCAAAGTTGGCGAGCGCGCGTCTCGCACAGGGTCGGTGTGCGGCGACAAGGAGGAGGGCTCGGCCCCGGCCCCCGCCCCGGAGCTCTGTCCGGCGGCGTGCCCCGGGCGAAGCAGGGGCTGAGGGGCTGAGAGCCCCACGTTCGGTTGCCGCGGCTCGGTCGCATCCCTCAGCCCCGCGCAGCCTTCCACTCGCCGCCGCGCCGCGCTCAAGCGCCGGCGAGCGAAACCGTAGCGGAGCAGAAATCCGTGGGAACCGTGCCCCGCGGCGGGGGACAGCGCTGGGGGCCGGGGGCTCCCGCGGGTCCCCGAGCGCCGGGGCGCGCCGAGGAGCTCCGCAGCCTCATGCGCGGCTCAGGACCGCGCGCCGGGAGCGGCTTCGCGGCACAGCGTCGGCTGCGGCCGCAACTTTTCGTGGTGGGAGCCGTGCGCCGCGCCCCGCTCATTCAGTTGCCGATTTTAGGCGGAAACTTTCACGGCGATCTGCTTTTAACTCGTTTTTGGTGTCAGCCGTCCTCGCTTCTTCACGTGGCGGCCCATAACGGTTGTGTGCTCGCACGGATCATCTCAGGGATTTGCGGCTTCCAATTTATCGGCACTGAAACGTTATATCCTAAATGTGTGCACCATAGGGAAGCACGGCACGGCACCTTGCGCTGTTTGTGCAACTTCACTGGCAGGAAAATATCGTTAGGGAGGCTCCAGTCCAACTTTCTCCTGGAGGATTTGGGCGTTTCTGGAAAACTCCTGACAGTTTTTACTGTAGTTCAGCTAAGATTGAACTTTGCGAGCTTAGCGTAAAGTTTGCTTAAACTTGGCTCGATTTGGAGCTCTTGCTGTATAGCTGGTGCGGGTGTGCGAGTTATCGTCCTCTCTGCAGGACGTCGAGTGCTGTGTTTCTCCTGCCCCGCTGCCACCCCAGGTGCGTGGCTGCTCGCGGCGCGGTGCGGGCTCCGCGTGCTGCTGTGTGTCGGGGTCGGAGTCAGCACAGTGCCCGACACTTTCAGAGGCAGTTTGCGATCCGCTCAGCAAGGCACTGTGCGATGATGGCTGTTTCCCTCTCGCAGAATGGGTTGCATATCGGCAGCGTCGCCCGCTCCCATTCTGTCCTTCCTCTGGATTCTGTCCTTCCTTCGTCTCTCCCCGCTGAGCTGCTGCCGTCTCCTCTTTGTGGACCACTACGGGCTGTCATGATCGCTGCTTTAAAGGAATCACTATTGAAAAGTTGGCATAAATTCATTTTATTTTTACATAAAAGGCAAGTAACAGCTTTCATACAAAGTGCCTGGAACTGTGAAATGAATGTAGCAGAACCTTGCTGATCCACAGCTACGACAGTGGTTTCCTCACCTCTCTGTAGAGATTTAATAACAGATGCTGCAGCGCAGGCTTCTATTGCTACAGTGGTATTATTTCTTCCCAGGATGCTACAGTTCACTCCCTAGTGCAGCCTGAAGTACTCTGTTCAAAAGCAAAGATAAATGGCAAGTGTCAGAATGAATGAAAGTAGATGCAACTTCTTAGTTCTGTCTGTTTGCTTGTTTACTATCTGCTAATTCAGTGCTGCCGAGTGGTGGTGTTATCCTGAGTGCACGGAGGCATTCTCCATGGCATTTACACATTGAATACAAAATACTTTCCTGCAGTTACTTATAAAGCGTGCTCTTACCTTACCTGCCACCAGGTGACTGTTGCCAAGTGAGCCTGGGTTTGAAGAAGTGTCTAGGTAATGAAAACCTTTGCTGTCCCAGCCCCGTTGGAGCAGCCTTTTTGCTGTGGATATCTTGAAGTATGGCTGTCAGCAGTTCTTTCTGCACTTTTTGTCTTGTTAACTTTGTTTTATTGCTCGTTTCCTGTGGAAGAGCTGATTTTAACAAAGGCTTCAAGGGAAAAGTAACTTGCAAAGAGGCTGTAGGATCTTTTTTTTTTTTTCCCTGGAAAGAAGGTGAAAGAAATGCATTGACCCCAGTGGAAGCAGGATGGGTTTGAAGGGTTTGGTAATAATTCCGTTGCCTCTGTGTACGTGAGATGAAAATGTTTGAAAATAAACACCTAATCCAAAACATACTAAGACTATCTTGAATGATTGCTTGCTTATTTCACTTTAGTTGAGAATTTGGATGTAGAAATGCTAACATCCAGTGTTCCCTGGACCTGGCACCGTGCTGTCACAGGCGTAGGGAAACATTCCTTGCCTCAGAAGTCCGGGTTTGTATGGTGAGTGCTGCTCTGCTCCAGCACTGCCACAAACAGGAGTGTTGCTCAGAGCCGAGATCACTGCCCCGTGTGCAGCCCTGCAGTGTCACCGCGGCATTTAGCACCTCATTGGAGGTACTCAGCACTTTGTAAACCAGGGAGCTAAACTAGCTCCTTTACCCTTAACAGCTACAGGGCTGAAAATTTGACAGTGATGAGCTCCAGATGACCGTATATCCACTTAAACACCACACCTAATAAAATAAATGAGGACGAAATTGTACTCTGTGCTGGGGAGACAAACACCCATAAAAGCTGAGGGGTGGCCTCGGAGGGACACTCACCTGCGGGGCTGCTTCACTGAGAGCACCTCCGGGAAGGATGTGTGTGTGGATTGAGGGAGGAAGACCAACTGACAGGGGCAGGTGTGCACATGGAACTTTAAAAAATGCATTTACATCTTGTAAATTCTTCTGTGCCTCCAGTAGTGGAGGATGTGATTTTCGGTTGCAAGGCAAGTCTTGAAGGAAACTAAGGAAGCTATAAGCTACGTTGTTCCTCTCTCCCCCTGCTTTTCTGCATGAGTCTGTTGTGTACTTCGTGCTCCCCTCATGATGCCGTTAGTTTTGTGAAGTAGGAAGATTCGTGGATTCGACAGCAGCATTGGTGGGTAAACAGATTGTAAGGTGAACTTGCATCACTGGGAGGATGACTGCGCTTCTCGTTTTGTCAACAGGGAGCTGTGCAGGGAGGTATGGAAATTGCTTCCTGCCCTGTGCCCTCATTGCTTTTATTTTATATTCGGAAGGTTGATTATTTGTGGATTCCACACACAGTAAGCCTCTCCCTGTCCTTACTTGGAAGTGGGATGCACAGTACTTTCAAATAAAAGTTTGTGCAAGTGCAACTCATTTGTTTTCCAGTCTTGAAATACCATAAACAGAAGCCCTGGCAGCTAGGTGTCATGGCACACTGATTGCTCTGGGCTGGTGGCTGAGGTTGAGGAACTGATAAATAACATGGAGTGGTGCATCCACAGGTACAGGGAGTGTGTGCCCAGAGCAGCCAGTTACTGTGCTCGGCTGCATATGGATGTCCCCAGCTTTACTGTACTACCTAAACGTTACCCATTCTGACTTAGGGAAAACAACTTTTGACAGATAACACTTTTTAAACTCCTATTTTTCTTCAAGAAACCTTATAGTCATCCCAGAAGCCTTTTTTTTTTTCCTTTTGTTTTGTTTTGTTTTGTTTTGTTTTGTACTAGGTAAACAACTTCCTTTGCAAAACTGTATTCTTCTTGACCCTCCCAGAGAATTCCCACAGTGCATTAATACTAGCTGATTTTAAAAAATATCAAAGCCAAAACGGACCTGCAGGAAGAATGAGGTTTGTATTCACAGTTGATTTTGGTTCCTAGGATGCTCATCGTGCTGAGTGCAGACTGCTAACGTGTTGCAAACAGGACTTCAACTCGTTCCAAGTCTGCAGTCTTGTGGTGCCACTGTTTCCTTTTTTTCTTTGTTGTCACATTGTAAGCCCCGTGTGCAGACACTTATTTGCTCCTTGCAGATACTTGTTTGTCCTGCACGTTCATATCGTGATCCCTCATAAATGTGTGACTCTTTCTTGTGGGAAATGAACATAAATGCACAGTCTTTCCAAGACGTAATATTTAAGCAGTGGCTTATCAGAAAGAAAGATCTGTACCTCCAGAGCAATTACAGCACTCAAACTTCCACTGATCCAGACTTTCTGATGTACAGATGTTTTGTTTAATTTAAAAACAGATTTACTCTGTAATACAGTTTCACAGTATATGATTTGTAGAGTTCAGTGATCACTAAATGCATTCTTCTGGCAGATATTTTATTTAGTTGCTTTTCTGTTTTGTTCAGTTGGCAATAACCTGTGCTGAGGGGATCTATAGAAACACTGACTTCATTATTACTGTAGCACGGTCTGACATGGTGAATGTAATTATCTATCCAAACTGGGCAAAAGCCCACCTGTGGTGAGGTTTTGGTGCTGTTTCTCAAGAGTAGCCAGAGTACTTTTGATGAAATTCTAAAGAGAATGAGGTCAGAAATCCTAATGGCTCAGACCTTTGATAAATGGCAGATGCATCATGAAGTGAAAGGCAGATTTCCTACAGTGAGGATCTTTAAGATGATACCGTGATAGAAAGCAAGCAGAAACCAAACCCAGTAATCATATTTGAATGGAACAACACAATCCCACACTGAAAGCAGACAGATTTTAAGCTCACTGAAGAGTTTGGCATCATCTTGGTTGTTTTTTGGTTTTATTTTTGTGTACTTTTTTAAAATTATAATGTGAACATTATGACATCACTTATTTATTTCTGCCAGCCTCTGCTTTCCCTTTCTCCCAACCCTACAGCATGCTACCCACATTGCTCCCTGTTGAGCTCACTTACATTTTAGCAAAGTCCACCTGATGAAAAGTGGGAGCACTTCTTGCTCCCTGTGCAGGCATTTAAAACTGATACATAATTTACTTATTAAGTATGTGTTTTAAATGTACCTTAAACTCCTCCTCCAATGTTCCCCTTCATGCCACCCCTCTGTGTCATATCTGTGTTTTCCTAGGTTAGCTGATTGGTGCTGCCTGCTTTGCGCTGGGACAAGCTACCAGCAGCATTAGCATGAGCAGGTGCTGGTGCTGGTGCTGGTGCTGGGAGGTGCTCAGAAAGAGCCCGTGTGGCACAGGAGTTTGAATGTAGGAAGAAAATTTAGCAGTAAAGGCACAAGATTGAAATCACCTGTCTGATACTGGTGATGTATTACAAGTGCATGATGAACCACACCTGGCTTAATAGCAATCATTAAACCTGCGTTTAGACTTTTGATGGCAGGATCACATATCACGGAGGGAATTTCATACTGCAGGTATGTACAGATTTATGAATTAAAAGCATGAAATTGCTCAGACTTTGGAAGTGTTTTTCTCCAAGCCCTTAATATGCCTACATGAAATATTTTGTGGTTGTGTCATTTAAGACCAAGGGATGTTAGCATGAGGTGAGACAGTCTGCAGTGCAGTGCAAGTGAGATCCTTCCTCTTCCTGGACCAGAAATTCATTTAAGCAAAAGCTTGAAAGTATAGGCTGGTGTTAGTGTGCAATGTATGGCTGCTTGCAGTAGCTCACGATGAAACTTGATGACCTGCAACATTCTTTTGGCATTTTTATTCCCACAGTCTCACATTCTTTGCCAAACATTCCCATCCCCAACCCTTATCCCCAGCAATGGTGATTTTAAACCCTAACAAATCACCAATGATGAAAGCACTGGAAAGTAGAAATAGATGGGATCTTTTGTCTTGCATAGCCTTAGCCTTCACCTGTAAGCTTGGACTTGTGCAGTGGGAAACAGGCAGAGCTGCTCCCATCTCTTCAGTGGTAATCTGAATATCCATACTTGAGAAAGCTGGGGTGAGTTGCTTCTGGGAACTTATAGGTTAATAGGTTCATAAGGTTGGAAAGGACCTACAAGATCATCTAGTCCAACCATAACTTGGGTCTCTTCTTATTTTAAAGGGGCCTGGGTGATTATCTGAGGTGAAACACAGAATTTAAATCCCTAACCCAAATGTCTGGGCTTTTTTGCTGCTGCATTTCCTTTCCTATGTACCAAGTTATGGACTAAGGCTGCGTTGCACAACCTCTGTGTGAAAATACAACCACAGCTCTAAGGTTTCTATAATTGCAGTTTTACCCATGTACATCCTTGACAAACAGAATTGTCTGCTTAGAGAGTTTGCACTGACAGAGATTACATGCAGATCTAAGTTTTAGGCCAAGGACTGCTCCAACAGCTCATTAAGTATTTCTTTTTTCCTAATGACTTGGAATATTCATACATAAATGCAGCTTTAAAGGGAGTTGTTCCTGTGAACTTCCCTGTGCACTGTAAAATGCTTAGTGTCATCTGCTAGGCTTGGATAAGTGGAGAAGTGCAACATATATGGATCCCATAGGATTTTGTCAGCCCTGGGCGAGGTGGCTGTGGTAAGAGAAGTGCTCTGGCACTGCTTTTGTAGGGCTGAGCCCCACTGATGCTGCTGTGAGCTCTAAAGCAGCTTTGTGAGGTTTGTGGGAAGCATCAGGGCAGGGTAAGGCTTGGCCAGAAGTACAACATGAGGTTCTGGGTGAAGGGATTTGGGGTTAAGTTGAACCTGAGTGGAATTATTGAGGAACTTCACCAATTGCTTCACAAGTTCCCTCTGAAATACCATTTGCAGTACACAGATTATTTTGTGCCTCAGTTTCCTATCTGTAATGTGAGGGTAGTGATAATTCTCTGTCACCGAGGGCTGCTTAGTGAGCTGGGCACTTTAATATTACAATAAGAGATTCTGCATGAACACCTAGAAAAGGCAAGACTACAGGAGATCAAGAGCTCACATCTATGGTTTCTTTGTTCCTTTGCCTGTTTGGCAGTACGGCCTAGGAGTCGGAGAAGAAAAGGCTCTCCTGGGTTGTGCTTGTGCTGATGTTTGTTTTGATCAAGGCGGCTTTTAATCTGTAATCCAGTTTAATTTAAACGCCTGGCCTCTGGCACTTCAGTTGTCAGACCAGTGAAAAGACTTAAGAATATGTGGCTAAAAACATTTGCATTGAAATTTAACCTGTATTTAACTTGTTTCCTGCCTCCTGCCTCATTTACTCATATACTTAAATGACTGTGCTTCTTTCGCACTGTGTGTACCTTGCCTGCTTTTGTAGACTAGTTATTATTTCTCTGAATAACTTCCATTTTAGCCTTTTGTACTTTCATTCTTTCTAACTCACTTTTGCTAGCACTTTAATTGCGCCATCTGAATAGGACAGTGCCTGCATTTAGCAGTATTTACCTTCAGTGTATTTGATGGGCACGTTTTTAGGAATTTAGGGGAACGTAGATTATTGTTCACTTTCTGGTTTCCCTCTAGTGCTCATAATAATCTGTGTTGTTGAAAAAGAACAGTAAGTAGATATCATTTCGAAATAATAAATAAATAAATAAATAAATGTCATAAATCCACTTAAACAATCAGGTCTCTGGGGAAAAAAATTCTAGTTTTTGTGGTTTCTGAGCAGTAACACTGTAATAGGTTTTATAGTACATGAAGTAGATGTAATTAATGTTTCATCTTTCCCATTCACTTCATGAAATTTGTCTCTTCCCTGTTCTTATTGGAGAGTGAAACTGTGTGAAGCGTGGAAGTGTAGTGGCAGTGCATTTCCAAAGCCCAACTACTGGGATGTGTCCTTACTCCTGCTGAGCAGGAGCCCCGTGTGTACTGGGCAGCACGTAACAGATGGCAAGCTGCAGTCTGTGAAAACACATTACTTATTACTGTTACCATCTCCTCTCTGCTCCCCAGACTGTGAGTGCCACAGGGAAGGAGCAGCTTTCCCCCTTCATGTGCTCGAGCAGGCTGTGCTGTACCACAGCTCTGCTCCAAGTTGGCAGCATTTGGGTGCTTCTGTAATAGCAACAGATAATGATGATGATGGCTGGGAATTGAGCTGTTCCACCTGTAAATTCTAGCAGTGCCTAGCTTAACTTCCTAAGTGAGCCACAACAAAGCTGCTTTTCTTAGGTATTGAAGAACAACCTGTGTGTGGCTAATGTGTTTCTATGCGGCCACAGCATGACAGGTGCTCACGGAGCTGGAGCTGGGGGTTGGAGGAGTGTGTTAGAGGCACTCCTGGAGCTTTGGGCAGTGTTTCACAATGTTAAATGTGACGGAATCTGAAGAAATAGTTGTTACTTCACTGAAAACACAGTTGTATCAGGGGATGGTAGGTTGACATTAAATCCTCCTGGGTCTAAGTTCAATAAGATATTTTTCCCGTGTTTGCTAGCAGAAAAAACCTTGTTACTTGCTTTTTTTTTTTTTTCAGAGGATTGGAGCTGACTGTGAGTCTAAGGCATCTAAATCTGCAGGACTCGTTAAATCTTGCCATTTATGGAAAACAGGATATTTTTTTCTTGATTCTTCCTCTTATGCTCTTTGGTGCTGTGTGGAGTTTTCAGCATAAGTAGGCATTACCGTTAGCACAAGCAGAGATAAGAAAACAGCCCTGAACTCCTGAACCCCTTTCATATGTTCCAATCAAGAATCTGTGAGCCAAATGTTTCATGGGTCTGTAGTGACAAACACCAGGGAATGTCCAGGGGCCTGGCTGTGATGCTGGAGACCTGTGGCCACATGCAGTTGGACACAACAGAACTGGTAATGCTCTTTCACTCATGTCACCTCCACCTGCAGTGAATTCTGCAGCTGAAGTCAGAAGTGAATGCTTGGGCTCCTGTGCAAGCAGGAGTGTATGTGTGTATACTGCAAGGTTCCAGTCTCAGTGACTCTTAACTAAACCCTGTTGTCCCAGTCCACAGCAGGTTGGTGCTAACCTACTTCCATGTCTAAGTTCCCAGCTGGTCTTTAGAGCGATCCTACTCTGTTCTCTCTGAGCACTTTATAGGGCATCGTTGAGACTGGTAGGGTTGGAATAAGATTTGGCTGCTACATGTTGGTTTGCGGATACACTACATGAGTATCATTCCTTCTGGCCTCTTTCATTCTAGCCTTGTAAACCACACAAGTTTAATAGATAAGTATATGAGTCTGGAGTCTTGGGTATTTTAGCAGTTAATGTGGTTAGTGCATGGACACAAGCACGCACATGAAATAAAAAGCTTTCCTTTCACAGACCCAGATGTCACCCCACAGGCACTAGGATTTCATTAGAGCTGCAGCTTTTGATTTAGAAGGAAATTTCTTATTTTGTTAATTTGTTTGTCCTTTAATCAGTGGCTTCCCATTTTTCCCTGCCTGTTTTCCAACCACATAATGGCAAGCATATTGAGGTCTCAGCTGTTTGGAAAGATGTCTTAAAACATGTTCCTTGCCCTTAATGGGATGTAAAATATGAGCAATGATTGGAGGCTATGCTGAACATCTATGCTGGGAGTGTAGGAGCTGTGTACTGAGCACAGCTGATGGAGCACAGAGGAGTAACACTGAGCTCCCTGACTGTAATGGGCTCTGATGGTGCTGGAGGTAGAGAACTGGGAAGCCATTATTGTTGCTGATCTTAAGCTTTGTTTCCTCCTGGATGAGGGAAGTCAGTATTGGCAGAGTCAGCTGAGACTCCATCTTTTCCTTCCTGAGGTTTTCCAGCCTTGTAGGAAAAACAAACATGACAGAATCCAGTTATTTTTAACTCTCTTGTATGTGACAGCCACTGAGGTGCTGCTGAACACGTGCAGGAGAGAGGAGGATGTGTAGATGGAGCAAAAGTGCCCATATTTTTGGAGCAAGCAGCCCACTACCAAAGCTTTAAACTTCTCTTGGGGCTCAGCTATTGTTAATAAACTAGTAGCAAGGGAGTAGCAAGGAAGTATGTTGTGTATCAAGTGTACAGCGTTTCTGCAGCTCTTTGAAGCCAAATTTGTAATTTGCTGTTGGCTTCTGCTAAGGAAGGCATAGAAGGAATGCTTTCCCTGCACCCCGCCTGAATCAAGAACCTCTGCTTCAAAATGGCATGATGTAGCTCAGTGAACACGTTTTCAGTGCCTGATGAAATATGTATGTTCTTCATACAGCATCTCTCAAGGGCTACTGTGCAGAGCACTGAGGGGCTATGGCAGGGTCTTCTTTGCCTTTCTTCCTCCTCAACTGCTGTAAAACAGGTGTATTTTTATAAAGCTAGGTTGTAGCTGCTAAATTATCAATACACAATTGGTTTTAGCTTGGCTTAGCTGACTTCAAAAATCCCACTTCTTAAACTAGTACAAAGAGGTGCAACTTAAGACCTGAATGACAGACAAGCATCTTCATCTGCTCATGGGTCTGGTTTGGTTAGTCTACGAACACAGGAATATTTGTGCTTATCTGGGTGTGCTGTTGAGGCAATGGATGCTTAATGAATGCTAGAGCTGCATGAGAAGAAGTTTGAATCAATGCATATATTATTGTGAAGGACTACATCTCAGCTCTAACATTTATGGCTGCAAAGAGACTGTTCCTGAAGATGGGAAAGTAGGGTTACAGAAGGAAATAATCTTTATCTTGTTTGCAGAAACTGCCGACAAGGCTTTTTGCAGCATGGCTGTGCTCTCTGGTGTGCTTGGAGGCTCCCTAAGGGAGCAGGGCTTACCCCGGCGTGGTGTTTCACAGGGGTCGGCAGCTCAGAAGTCAAGCCCAGTGAGATGAGAGCACTGAAATTCCCATCTAGGCATAGACTGTGTGCCAGGAAATAATATAAAGGGTTCATAGTCTTTGACTTACAGGCTGTTGTGTGTGGAGGGTTTGCACAAAATATGCAAGCTTTTCATTTTTTGCCATGACTAAATAGACTTGTATTTATTAACTGGACCTGAATGTCACAATCACTGTCACTCAGTGAGAAACTCCACTCCCTTTGGGCAAATTCTATGTCCGTCTTTTGTTTCTCTTACTTTTCCGTCTGCGTTTTGTATGGCTCTTATCCCTCCTCCCTCCTTTCCTTTTTCTGTCTCTGTGAGTCCCCTTTGTTATCCTCCCTTCATTTCTTCTCCGTATTAAATCACCTTTCTAACCCCTGAGGCTTAAATAGCATCATCTTCTCCGTTTCATCTAGAAAGAAAGATCTTCAGAGACGTGGTTGCTAATGACCCTGACGTGTCAGCACTTCGGGAGATGCCATTCCAGGAAGTATAGATGTTCACACTGGGTCACATACTGTCTGCAAGCTTGGACAGAGTGGCACTGCCGAAGGAAATCTTTTCTTCATGACAGTATCTGTACCTCTGGAGGATGGCAATAACAGATGTTTAAAAAAGAAGTCCCCCAACTCTAACCTGAACCGGGCCCTGGATATTTCCCCTCATGCCCTGAGCCTAAAGCTGCAAAGTGATCTCTTAAACTCATCTAGGGGTAGGCTGGGGACACGAAGGGAAATGCGCTGCTGCTGTGTCAGGCTTCTACTGAGTTTAAATGATCGTAATTAGAAATGAAAGACTCAAAATCCCATTTCCAGTCATCCAGTTCTGTAATCTGCACATACCATCTAATAAGAATGTATGTGTTACCCATCACTGGAATTACTCTTCTGCTCATCTGAGCTTAATTGAAAAATAATCATAATCTATTCAGTGTTACATTTAGAGCTTAAATGAGGTATTGAGAGGAAAAAAACTTCTGAAATTTGCCATGGATTTCATTGTTTGCGCTTAGTTCCAGTATTAGTGCTCATTATTCTGATATTTGGGTGATGTCACTCTGATACATTGCTTCACAAGTACATTTACAAGTTATTATTTCTTGCAACGTATCAGCAGTGAATTCTTTCTCCTTTAAATATAATATTTACAAGCTGTTACTTATTGCAGGAATATAAATGAATGAAGCTTCTTTTGAAAACAGATGCAAGCCGAGGAAAGCAGACAGCAACTGAGTGTGAAGGTGGCATAGGAAGGAAGCTGTGCAGCTCATGTAAGTAAGTGCTGCTGCTTTAGCTGAGCTGGGACTGAAAGGCAGGGAGTGCTGGGGGCTTGGTGCTGGCATAGCCCATTGCCGTGAGGCAGGTGCACCAGCTGAGCAGTCCCTGTAGTTCATGGACTGAGTGTGTTTGTCTAACATGCAGTTGATACTGTCCTATGGGAATGGTTTGTAAGAAGAGCGTGACAATGTCTGTGAGAGGCTAGACCCGTGGATATCTAGGGAGAGCCACAGAATCAGCTGGCTGCGCTGTGACCCTTCACCAGATAGCTTTTCTAGCAGGCAGCACTCTGTTGCTTGGGGGTGACTGCAGAGCTTTTTGGATGCAAGAAATACCCCTCATTTATAAACATGGAAGATGAGCGTAAATGGTTCAGTGTAGCACTTGGCCAAAATTGCTAGTGCAGAATTTCTATTAACCATGATCCTTCCTGCAGATGTGAATGAGCCCAGTTCTGGGGGTTCGATCTCCAAGTAACTGTAATTTTGTGTTTTGTAGTTACACTGTAGAATTTCAAACCCAATTCTTACTACATCGATTTAAATAATATTTTAATTCTAGAAAATTGTAAAAGTTATCAGGTGTATCTTTCATCTCATAATTGAGATGTATTCATACATGTACTCATAAGTATTTATAAGTTTTTCACAAGTTTGGGAAATTTAAGGGACGCTATTTCACTTAAGTGCATATTGTTTCTAGAAAGAAAGATGCACAGCAAAAGTAGTGTTTTTATGCCTTTTTGTTTTTCTAGATTTTATTGAAGCATCTTTTTAGCAGTGTTGCATGATGGCAGTGCTGTATGGAAAAAAAAAGTACAAGTATACTGAACTTTTTCTTCAGTTATTTAAAGTGGAATTAATATTCATTAAATGGGCAACCTCATCTGAGCCAGGATTAACTTCAACTTGAGGCTCTTATTCTCTTGCTACTTAAGCAATACAGTATATGTTCTTATCAACAATTGAGGCTCATTTTTAATTTATGAAAGTTTACCTGAGAGTATTCACGTCTCACCCTTTCCAAGTTTGAAAAAATGCCTTTAATGTCTTAGTGCTTGACTTTGAACAGCTAATCTTCTGTGCACTGTAAGAAGGCTGTTTTGATAGTACAAGGTTTGCTGCTTGTTTGTTCCAAGTTTACATAGCATAATCAAGCTAAGCTTTTTTTTTCAGTAAAAAATCTGTGATTTTGTTAAAACAGAAATCAATCCTTTTAGGTTACTTTAAGGCAATTATTAAAAGGTCATGATCCTGCTTCTTAGACTGTAAGAGGACTGAAGGTTAATTTTGAGATTTTTCTTGCTTATTTTTATTCACAAATATTTCACGATTTGTGCACTCTTTAAATTTTTAATGTTGGACTGGAGGATATCAGTAAAAACATTTACTTGCAGTGGACTGTCTGCAGGCTCCATGAGAACTCATCTGTGATTAGATTTCTAAGCCACTGTATGGGGCACTACTTGGTTGACTTAAATTTCACGCGTTCTTGGAGGATTTGTAGCTTTCATTTGCCTCACAGTTAATTAAGTCCTCCAACTAAAGGGAAGCAAGAGGGCCAGAAGCCTGCAACATGGCAAAACGTAAGCACAAAATGTGCTCAAGAACTATATGTTGAATACTGAATTCCACACCGTTCTTATTGTTTTTCCTCTTTTTCATTTCTCCTTAAATGTATTTTACTGAATTCATCTAGAAAAAGCAAGCCTGTTCCTCAAGTAGAGGTTTGTTTGTGGTTTTTGTCTTCTCACTCTCTCTTACACCTCTGCCTTACTTTCCATGGATTGGTTAATTTAATCTTTCTAGCTGCTGTGTTGGTTTGCTTGGCCTCACTAGAGTTAGTAGGAAGGCACATCAGTGGGATGAAACTAATATCCTATCAACTTACCATTGCTGCAGATAGAAAGAAACCAGCTGGCATGAGTGAATTGATCTTTGCATCAATCTCCCTGCACAGGCAACCAGTTTAACAGAGAGAAATGAGAATGGAGGCCTCACCACTACCCTGCTGAGGAAGGCTCCCTGTATTGCAGTGTCACCCTTCAGAATTCACTGATGCTCTCCACCATCACTTAGTTATGGGAGCAACGGTACCTGGCTTTTCAAATCTAATCATACAATATTCCTGAATGCAGAGCCTGTGAAAAGCAACAGCAAGCTTCACTGTTTAGTCAGTCACCATACTAGTTAAAAGGTATTTAAGTCACAAAGGCATTAGAAGGGATATGTCATAGCTAACAGCATGAGATTTATCCTGTTGACAAAGGAGGACCAATTTTATTCATAATTTTTTAGTATACTCAGCTGTATTGTGTAGTTTTTGTGCCTCATGCATACTAATAATTATGAGGAATGACATACTGTTTTAGTAGGGATCATAATTATGTTCAGCATGGGGAAGAAATGTGTTTTTGCTCTTCTCCATCACTTTTTTTTTGATGGAAGAACAGAAGTGCAGAGAAGCAGATCTCTTCTGTAATGAAAATTTTCAGGTCACTATACTGTATAACTTGGGTAATGGCTTAAATAGTCAAGTTAAAGAGGAAATAATTGGGAGGCTAATTTGGATTCACCCTTCCCTATTACTGCTTAAAGATGCCAAACACTGAGTTCCATTACTGCTTCATTTAGTTTGGCTGTTGCAGTGACCGAACTCCTCCTGCGTCAGTCTGCTCTCGTCTCAGTTTAACTTAGGGTTTTTGTGTTGCTGGATTGGAGCATGCTGTATCTTCGGCTTTTCTGATACCACAAGATTTAGAAGCAAATAAGCTGACATACTGGCTTACCTAAGGGAACAGACTAGCTCTGTGTTGGTCCCCAAGGTGTCATCGATTCTATTTGCATTACATGGTCAAATATGTATAAGTGGTATCATTGAAGCTAACAAAAGGTTGTCATAGGGCAGTGATTATGTCACAAATTGTGACATTTCCCTGTTGATGGGTAGTATAATGTCAGCATGCCATGGTGCAAATGTCATCATTTTGCAATGTGACAAATTGTCCCTAAGGACAGACTTCTAGAAGAACTTAACTGAAGTTTGAAAAATGAATTGGTTTAGGCAGATTTCATTTGCGTCATATTTAGGAACGATCAGAAGTTTAGGAAGCAAAGCTTGCAGCAATTTGTATTGCTTTTCATTCTTGAAGGGTCTTTGCCAATGCCACAAACTTTAGTCAATTATATACGTGATGCTTGGTTAGCAGACACATTTGTTGACTCACCATACTCAAAGGCAGCTCCGGAGCAGACAATTCTTCAGTAGCTAACATGTTTAATTGGGCTGTTCTCCATTTGTAGAATTGTGGGTTTTTCTATTTTAACCTCAAAACAGTAAGAGAATTTGGAAGATTTCCAGCTTGTCAAAACTTAAATGAAATGAGAAGTGAGATAATTTTGTTTGTATTTTTTTTTCTGTTCTCCATTCAAAGCTTGTTAGAGCATTTGTGAAGTACAGTGAGTACTGTTTCTTCCACCTTACCTGCAAGGCAAGTTCAGCTGGGAGGGCTGGGCTTAGTTAACATAACTGCTAACCAGGGATATATTTGGTATCACAGGGAAGCTCCCGAGACGTGCTCTAATAAATACACACAGAGGGTGTTCGATGGTTTCTGGATGACATTTCTAATAAAATTCAGGTGTAACTTGCAGTAAAAGTGGTTCCTTTGAGAATATTCACTAGATTTCTTTAAACTATAAAGAACATAAAGTCATGGAATGGAATGATTTAGGTTGGAAAAGATCCTTAAGATCACCAAATCCAACCATCACCTCACACTACCAAGCCGACCATTAAAGCACGTTCCTAAGTGCCACATCTGCACACTCCTTAAATCCCTCCAGGATGGCTTCCACCACTTCTTTGGTGAACTGGAGAACTGAAGGCTGCATCTATTGCTTTAGAAAGAGTAGATTTTTCTTTCTGTAGAAAGAGCAATGATGGAAAATGTGTTTGTCCAGTCATAGAATCATAAAAGCACAGATTTGCTCTTCAGGGAAGGTGTTTGTAGATTTCAAATTTGCTCTTAGATGCCTGGCCATTCTTCTTGGTGGCTGCATGCAGGTTTATTTAGTCCCATATTGGTCAGAAAATGGATGTGGAACAGCATTAGCCAGCAGCATCCTGCCTTCTGCTCCTGGAGCTCTGTATATTCATTGTAAACCAAGCTTTAGGTGGGTGATTCTGTACAGAGATACTTTCCATTAGATTTGAAAAGCGTTTTGATGAAGTCCATGTTTTCCAATTCTGTATTTTCTCAACTTTGTGTTTGCACAGAAATTCTTAAGCATTTTGAGTGTGGGGTGTACGTGAAACTATCTGCAAATGGTGTAAGTCCCTTATTCTGCACAGGGTATGACTAGATTTAATCCCGATTTTAAGAGCTGTTCTTTGAAAACAGAACCAACAGAAGCTACAGTCTTCAAATCCAGTGTGTTCTTTTGTAGCATTTTAGCATTTCCTAAGCAAGAAGCAGTGCTGGGTCGCCCACACAGCTCATTCAGGGTCTGATGGTGGCACAGCTCAGTGTGCTTGCACAGAGCTGTAACTCATTGCTAAGGAGACACTGAATAAGGAAAAATCATAGTGTTTCATGGAAATGAACAGCGTTGAGCAAACTTTGAACAGCTTTCTAGTCACGGTGTTTGAACATTGGGTATTTTTTTCAAACTGGTTTGTGATTGATCCAAAGCCAGTCCTTCTCCTGTGTGAATTCCTACTGTATGACATTTTGGCTCAAGTTTCCAAGAGCATAAGCCTCCATTTCTGTCAGTTGAAAGGCCAACTCCAGGTGAGCTCTGCTTCCTCTACAGAAATCATGCCAATGGTTGCAACACGAGGGCAGCTCCTGCAGAAAGAGCAGACAGAAGGGCCAGTTGTTGTTGCATTCATTTGGGCTTCAGGAAATCCACTTTGGGTTCTTTGGGCTGCCAGAGGCTTTCAGTTCAGCCCTGAGCAGGTAACTTGAATCTTTCTGTTTCTGAATTCCATGTACACAGGTCTTGTTCTGCGTCTTTGGTTATAAGGGCAACATCAAAGATCATGAAGTGTTTGGGGACTTTGGAAATTTATGTGATCATGTTACCATAGATAAACAGAACAGTACAGAGAGGCAAGCTACACAGGAAAGTGATTTTTCTGATGTTAATCAGGCAAAAGAGACTCTCATCTTACAGTTTCTTATCCATGCTTTCATGTGGCTTTACATCCTACACAATATTGCTTTTTAAATGCTGTCTTGCAAAAACAGTAGACCCATATGAATGATTTTTCATTTATGTGCATTTTTAATGCCTGATACATACATTGGCGAGATATGCTTTTTATTATGAAGAATATGATTTTCTTTAATAATAACATCTTTTTAAAAAATAATTAGGAAATTTTACCTTTAGAGAAGGCTGCATTTTTTTTTGTTTGTTTTTTACTCCACTATTTTTTTTTTTATTATTTTAATTTGGTAAGAGTTATAAATTTATTGGAAGACTCGGTGCATACACAATAATTTCAAATGTGTCTGGCATTAGTTCTGCAAAAACAATCTGGATGTTCTCTGATCTGGATCTACAGAGCCATAAAATATATATGGCACTGTATTAAGTTTTATAATGCTCATTACTTCAGTGTTGTACCTGTTGGGTAGAAAATCACTGAAGCGGATGAAGAGTATTGCTCTTTGAGCAGCAGAATTATTAGAAGTGCTTTTATATGGTCTCTTCTAGATATGAGTTTCACTGCAGGGTTCAGCAAAGAAATAATTAGTATTTAAACTGTTTGCTAAGGAATATGACTGTTCCTCCAGAGCAGAAGAATTACAAATCACTGAAGTGCTGCAGAGTTTTTCTTTGGGCTAAACTAATTGCTATATGAGGTCTTCAAGTCATAATGAGGGATATCTGTGGTTTAGTAAAGCAAGCTTAAAACTCAATATAGCAGGACCCTTTTGTAATTCCTGAATCTTTCACAGGAGTTTCTTAGTAATTTTGGGCAGTGCTCTCTGTTCCCGTTCCAGTCGTTAGAGCTGTATTAGCAGCTTAATCTGTGTGCCTTTAAAATTAACTGTGCATTTATATTTAGTTACTTTCAGGGTCAATTCTTAAGCTACTTAGACAACAAATTTAACCCACCTGCTTTGTAATCACTGTAATCAGTGCTCTGAAAGGCTTGGGATCAGCGTGCATATTGGACAGCAGTTTGACTGTAGCAGTGAGCTCTGAAAGGTTAAATGTTTGGATTGTTTATTGTTAGGTAACCTTCTGTTTATAATTATAGCCATAATGGACATCAGTATTTATCTTGGTATCTTTCTATTGTTGACAGGGATTTTTATTTAACAGGCACTGCATTAGCATTTCTAAGCCTTGTAATGTGTTTGGTTTCGTAGGGTGTTTATTCAGAAGTCCACTGCAGAATAGTGGAAGTGCCACCATTCACTTGGGAGTGCCTAGGAGAAAGCCATGCAGACATTTTGAGGTTAAAATATTTCATTACAGTGTTCAGTTTCCACCACTAAAGTTCTGTTTGTTTGGTTTCAGTAGCGATGTATGGGAAGCAAAGGATTTGCTCTGAAACAATCCTGTAAATATTGAAGTAAAAATCCATAGCAAAGTCTGTACAGTTTTGGTGGTTACATAATCCCCAGCTCCGTTTTCATGGTGGGATCTTGTCTGGATGTTGCATGTACACAACTTTTGAGTGTAAAAGCACGCATCTCCCACTTATGTGAGCGACTCAAGACACCTGTCCATTGTGTGGGTTTAGGATGCTTTGCAGTATGCTGATTTTGCATTCTCCCAGGTCATAACAAAATAAACAAATAATAATAAGGACAAAATAAAATAAACAAACATAAAACAAATAAAACAAAAAACAAACCTTCCAGCACCAGATTTATACTTAATCTGTCTCCTCTCACGTTGCTGCCTTACTGTGCAGCCCCATAGCTACTGCAGTAACACAGCTGGAAGGCACTGGGCCCTGGCAAAGGGCTGAGAACAAGTTCCCGGATCATTGGGAAACAGAGGCTTTGGAAAGTGCACTGCTGAATATACTTGTGTAATAGGCTCCTTAAACACAGCTTGTTACCTGTTTGTCTGGGTAATGCTGCTGTTTTAAGTGACTGTGGGATATTTCCAGCCATGTGCTAACCCCTTCATCTGCTGTCAGTGTGGATGTGAATAGAGTTGGATGAGAAATGAACTGGAGAACTAATTGTAGTAAGAAGAATGTGAATGACTAGGATAGACTATTTTCTTTACTGTCTGACTTTAATCTGCTTCAGTTTTCTTCTTTCCCTGTCCTCAATGAGTATGGAGAAAAGTTTATACTGTATCTCTTCTCATCAAGCTTTAATATATCTGAAAGCCTTTATTGTGCTTCTCCTGTGTCTTGCATTCTTTAGACTTAATGACCTTAGCTTCATCCTTTCCTTGCTGCTCAATTGGTGCTGCTTTTCTAGGCCTCATCATTTTTGCTGCATTCTTCTAGGCTCTCTCCAATTATTCCACAGTAGTCTGTGATGCTGTGGTGTGTACATTGGTTCACCCAAGCTCTTCAGGCCAGAGTGGAAGTTTACTTTGAGTCTTAGCATCTGCCTGCGTCTTGCAGCCTGTCCCTCCATTTCCTTATGATGCCATGCTGATACAAAGAAGACAGATGTGATTGTCTCATGATTCGTTAATACTCCCAGCTCTTTTGCTGAGCATACTTTGCTCTTGACAATTCTAATTATATGCACTATAGTATTTAATACACGTTGAGTGTCAAAATTCTTGCTGAACAGCACCCAGTCATTTTTGATCATTTTGTCAATTTGTGAAGATCACTTTGAATTCTTATCCTGTACCTCTGGTACATCTTTCAGCTTGGTGTCATACTCTCATTAAATATGCATAGCCCTTTCGTGTGGCTGTCCAATGATACCGGGCTGAGGACACATTTCCTTGCAAACCTGCTTGTTTGCCTTTCTGTTATTCCCAAGGCCTGTTACTCTTGTGTATGAGGGAATTAGATAATTTTGATAGTATTTGCTTTTGGACATGTAAAATCTGATTCCATGTATTGCTTGCATACAGCTTATTTGTGATAGTTTCTAGGATTTTTCTGGGACTTGGAGGTACACTGACTAGTTGGTAATTTCCATACTCTTTCTTACCCTTCTCCTCTTTTTATAAAAATAGGTTCAATATATCTATTCTTCTCTAGTCAGCTGGTATGAACCCCACTGTACACTGACTTTTTAAGAAGTGAAACAATCTCAAAACTTCTGACGGTTTGAAAACTTGCGGATGATGTTCATCTCCACCTATGTATGCTTCTGTTGTCTTGTTCTTTGTGCAAATACCACCCAAGTTCTTCTTTCCATCTCCTGTCACTTGTTGCTTTTCAACGCATTTCACTGGGTTTAGGCACCACTGCTGTTAATGTGGTCACATGGTAAAGTTGATCAGTGAAACAACTGAAAAAAATGAACATGTTTTCCAGTCTTCAACCTGCGTGAGCTTCATGATGTAATTCTGGATTATAGACATTTATATGTAAATCCTCCATGAATAAAATACATAGCTGATAAAAATAAGTTATATAAAAGTTAGTGAAGGATCAGAAGCTCTGCATGCATGTATATATACATATTTATGTCTCACTTGAAATACTTTTTAGGTTAATCTCTGTTTCTCTTATTTCGGAAGGTCATTGGAATGTTTACAAATAATGACCTCTGTTGGCTTGGCTGTAGGTTTCTGTCCCTTTGTCCATATAACCAATGCGAAATCTGTGCTTCAGCAATAGTATCTTATCCATCTTAGTGTGACTCAGATTTTGATCACGGAGGAGGGCATATAGGTGCTAGGGTAAAGCAGGTTATAGTAGCCAGCAGATGGTAATGCATTAAACACAGCGGAAGTTCAGAGGCAAGCTTTTCACTTTTATTGTTATTACCACACAGCTTTTAAACATCCCTTTGTCTTACCAGCCTGGTATCTGGAGATTCCTTCTGGGTGTTCACAGGAAGATGTGACAAACGTGAGCTGATAACATTGGCCCCTTTCCCACAGTGGATTCCAAATAGCTTTTGTGAGTAATATGAAATTAAGTTATGACTAAGGCCAGCCACTGTAAGTTAGTGAGACCAAACTTTTCTATAGACACTCTGAGCTGCTGAATTTTTTACAGAGACATTCAGGCAATGATGGAAAAAGTCAGAATGTCTAAAAGAACTAAAATTGCCTTTCAGAGAAGCAGAAATCCCTAGTTTGATGAGCGCAGTGAAGAGAAAGCATACAGCCAGTGTAGTTCTGTGCTGTTGAATCCGAAGAATCCATGTGCTGGTAAGTTACTGATGTTTAGGAGAGAGCAGAAGGAAGGCTTAGCATGCCAGAAGAGAGGGTTTGGGTCTTCAGAAGGAGAAGAGATTGTGCTGACGGGGGTTGCGACTATGGTTGTAAACTCCCTCCTCTCTGACAGCAAAGTAGCTGAAGTCTGAGATAAAGCCAAACGTGAGCGTCATGCTAGAGGTGTGAGCATATTTAGTGAGGCAGGGAGTTTTGTGTTGGGAAAGATGGTACTGTGGCTGTGTTTTTATTTATTTATTTATATTTTCTTTGACTTTACCAGAACTAGATTTGTTTTTTGAACAAGTTACATAATCAATTTCTTTCCTGAACTTGATAATCTGCTGTTTTCTTTTTGATCCTTTTCTGTCTATTTAGATGAAACCTCAGAAAAAAGGCAGTTTCTTACCATTATTTTTGTAGCGCAAAGCACAGAGATATCCTGAATTTGAACAGTTTTGAACTTCTCCTGTGCACAGAGTTCACCAGAAGTGGAATTTATGCAATTTATTGTACCTGTCAAGTTTTTGCAGCCCTTCTGAGAGAGGAGGAAGAATCTATTATAGTTTTTATTTGTAAATCCTCCTTTAATTTGTCTTCAAGTTAGTCTAGCTCTGAATTACTATGGACAAAGAAGCAGAAGTTGTGAGTAGGTTGCAAAGTGTAACTGTGCCCAAAAATGTTTGAGAGATCACACTTTGACTTTTAAACAATCGCTTAAACAAAAAGTTTGTTGATAGAAGGGCTTGAGTTTGAAAATAATATATGATTTGTAAAGTAATTGAAGTGGCAGCTGCTTCATCACACTTAAGTTTATTGATTCCATTAGTGCACTGACCTCCTTTCTGCTGAACCACCAGTCTAAATGTGTGTGCTGTGTGGGATAGATTAAAAGGAAAATAAGCCATTTTCCTAACTATGCAGGTTCCCACTTTTCTGCAATAAATAATGAAATGAAAGCAAACAAACTAGTGGAAAATGAAAAATCTCAGGAGAAATGCCGATTTGAATATCTTTAGATTTGATGGATTTTTCAAAGAACCTGTGAAAACAGGGAATGCCTTTTCTGTAGATCAGTGATGGATGCTGAGTTTGCTTGCTTAGTTAAGTGTCTGGCATCCATATTCGAGCAAGCAGAAATCCAGAAGAATATGAAAATTGTCACATGGATGGGAGAACAAGGCCAGCTGGAAAGTGAATTTGTACATTCTACATGTTAAATAATAGTTTCCACACTTTTATTTTCCCGCAGAAAGATGGCTTATAACTGGGCAATGTACATAGATGTCCAAAATAAAACATGGAATAATTGTCACCTGAACTCAGTGGGAGCTGAGAACTACTGCCTCGCAGGACAGGAATCTCTCATCGCTCATGGGCAGTTCTCTCTTCCTTTGGCTTCTTCAGGCATGCTGCCCTGTGCTGCAGGCTTGCCCAGTCTTATCTCTCCTCTGAAAAAGGAGATGGACTTTGCACCAAATAGTGTCTTTATTAAAGAGCAGGAGCTGGCAGCAAGTGCTCCTCCATCTCTCTCTGTTCCTAGCAACCCTTGGCTTGCAGCAGTCCCCCAGGACAGGGAGGTACAGAAGCTGGTGGTCTGCCATGGCATGGAGAGCTCTTTCAGGCTGAGCATGGCTCTAAGGAATGGATGTTTTGGCTTTTGCTGCCTGTCCCTCAGTTTTGATAGGCTTTCTGCTTCCTCCTTTTAATCATCAGTGAAAGTCAGCCAAACTGAAAGGACGTGTTTTGCTCTTTGTATCTGGGAAACAGAACAAAACAAAGAAAAGATGCGGCCCTCGGGATAACTGAAGTGAGGATAACCCGTTGCTCTGTGTCTGGTGGAAGGATAGTTGATATTTCTTGTGTTGATAGTATATGCTGGACTAATGGATGTAAGCTTAAAATGCACTTGTAGAATATTCTGACCATTCTACAATGAAATGACATAAATGACTTTGGTTACAACCAAGGCTCAATAACATTCAAGATCTCTTCATCGCACTTAGATGCTGGTAGAAGAGGTGTTTAGTAAAGTCATCCTAAGAGCACCATATTTTTAATAGCAAGATTTGTGCCTGGATTACCACTAAGTGAGTTTTGACACAGTTCCAAGAGCACCTTTTCATGGGATTTGGCCCAGGCATACTGTGCTTTCACTGAAGTGAGCCTGGAGCAGCTGAATGGGAGAAATAGAGATTGAGAACAGTCATGCTCTTTCTGAAAGGTTTTTCAAATGGATTTGTTTTCTTCCTGTTGCAAGATGGAAACTTTTGGATGCAGAGCCTGATTCGGAGTCCAACGGGATAGAATACTCTTGCATTTATTAAATTGTGATGTGAGTTGGGCCATATGGCACAGAAGCAGAACAGGGGTATTGTGAAGGTTTTTCTCCAGGGATCCAACTTGCTTTACTGTGAGTTCATTGGAGTTATTACAGTATTATTGCACAGACATGCTCAGATGCTCTGTTAAGAAGTGCAGTATAGCAATCTGAACTGGATGGAATTAATTGCAGTCTTCTAGATGACAACACATTCTCTGGCCGTACTACCAGGTTGGCCTCATCATCTTTTCTGATTGTGCTACTCTAAATTTGGACCATCTGCATGGGTTTGTATTAGTGTTGTTGCTCAGAATTTTACAGACTTTCTAGCAGCCAAGTGGAAAGGGCATTTCTCATTATTGTACCAGTGGCTGAGACACTAAGTGCTTGCTGTTATGTTCACAAATGAGTGTATGAGGTTTTGTCGAAACGAAGGAGCCGAGTTCACTCATGTAAATTAAGGTCTTATTACAGTATGTCCAAGGGGGCTGTATGCACCCAGCTCAAACCACTGGGTCTTTCATGTGAAAAGAGAGGTAGGTTTTAGGTGCATGGTAAAATTGACATAATGTTTTATCAGCACCGTTCTATTTTCTTTCCATTGAATTGGTTAGGGGAAAAAAAAACAGGATCTAATTTAATTTTCCCTTCCTCCTCTCTGTAAAAATCTGTTTTACTGGCAAATTAGAGTGATGAGAATTTCTGAAAATTTTGTCAAGCAAATACTTTCCATCTGACAAGGCTGAAACTCCAAAGTTGCCAGGAAACCAGAAAGCTGGTGTGATGTTAATTAGAGAAGATGGTCTGGCTCTTGCCACCTAGCTCCACATGATTTCACAGAGAAATTCCAATAACTATTCTAGGTTCAATAGCCAGCTGATTGTCTTGTCTTTTATATTGCATAACATGAATAAAAAAGGGTGTATTTACACAAGCACCACGAAATGTTTGTCTGTGCTATCTCTGAAAATGCAACAAATGTTTTAGACTTTCTGGGGCGTGAGCTTAAAGGGGAAAGGGAAATTGGGAAACAGAAGGGTAGCTGAGCTCAGAAGAGCTGCAAGCTACTTCCACGAGCTCATTGTTGTTATTTTAATAAATGTTGATTAGGGAATGGTAGGAATACTTCAAATACAGAAAAGGTTATGCTTCCTACCTCCTGATTTCAGGAGATATATTAAGATTAAATTAAGGTAAATATAGCTGTAATTTACTGTATTATTGTGAACATGGAGTGTACTTGCTCTTTGATAAATATCTAGTTCCTTTCAGTGCCAGTTACTTCCAAATCAGGTAGTAGATGAGTCTGGAAGGACTATGCTCAGCATCTCCTCCTTGAATGTTTGCTGCTGGATGAAGTGGGACCTAAGGCTTGAGGTGGCCAATTCAGAACAAGCATGAGAAGGCAGGATGCCATAGGAGCACGTCTGGAGCTGGTTCTGGTGCTTGCTGTAGGGATTGAAAGGAGAAGGGGAAATGTATTCAGATTAAAAGAAGGGACATTTAGACTGGATATATGGAAAAGTTTTTTTTACAGTGAAGGTGGTGAGGCATTGTTAAGGGTTGCCCAGAGATGTTTGTCCCTCGGGACAACAAAGTCAGGGGGTACCAGGGGGTACCGATCAAGCTGTAGGTATCCCTGTTCATTGCAGGGGAGTTGGGCTAGATGACCTTTGAAATTTAATGTTCTTGTCTTAATTCAAGGCTATCAGTTTGCTTGACTCTTCCTTTGAAACCTGCAAATTCCAGTTCTGGTCTGATTTAAAACAAAAGTGAAGTAATTTCTTTTGTTATTTCCCATCATGCATTGCACATGGGTTGGATACGTGCCTATGCCTTGATTATATTTTAAAGTGCATATGATGGCAATGGTCTGGTTCCTGTTAAGAACTCTGTGCTGCCATGTGCCAGCCACTTTCACTTGTCAGTGCCCTTGCTGTTGATCTGAGTGCTGAACATGTCCCATAGGGCTCTACAACCGTGCTGAAATATATTGCAGTGCTCAGGATTTATGTATTCATTATACTTTCTTTTCTTTTTCCCTCTCTCGCTGTTCTCTCTGTATGACTTTGTGCTCAGGTTTGTAACTGACTTTAGGTTGTTAATGAAGTTTTGTGCTGCCTGTCTACTCACTATTTCCTAAAGTGAATCCTCCTATGTAGGAGTAGAAACTTTCAATCTGTGAAGATCTGGTGGGCCAAGAAGACTTTTTGCAGCCAAATTATTTTTAACAACACATAGTTTCAGTGTCTTGAAGCCCTGTGTCTTACTCTTTGTTCTATCCCTAGCACCTTTTCCTTTAGCAGCTTCTGCTTATGCATCTCTTTATGATTTAGAACCATGAAATGTACTGCTGCAGCCTCACTAAGTTGTACTTATGAATTGGTGTATTGAGAAAGAGAAGACTGTGCCAATGAACACTGACAGATCAGTGAGCCTGCACACATCTATGGGTGCATCTCATGCTGGTGTTGCTGCCCTTCTGCCTGCTCACTTACTCCAAAGCAGAGGCAGTTCTGTTTTCCACATTTAGTGTGGAATAATGTGAACCTTTCTCTCAGTTAGTACATGGAGCCCAGAGCTCCCCAGCACTCCTGGGTTCTGTGCTTCAGGCAGATTTATCAGATGCTGGGAGTACAGGCTGTGGAATTCCAGTGCTGCCTGTCCTGTTGATGTGCTGTTGTTTCCAATTTGTGTTGCCACAGCATCTCAGCGTCCCAGTTAAGGAGCTTAACCTCACTGTTCTAAACGCTGTATGCACACAACACAAAAGAGAGGTCAAGGAACACTATATATATGTCATAATACATTTCTAGCTGTTATTTCTAACAGTCAAGGTTTTTGATATACATTTTGAGTTACTTTTTTAAAAGATCATTTGAAAGGTGCTTTCTGAAATTAGTAAAGGTTGCCTGAAATGGAGCTGAGTGTGAGTCAGCTCACTAGTCAACTTTGGGAACCTGCATTTGTCTGATGTTGTGGAGGTACCTGTTTGAAAACACCACTGCAGTTGTTTTTTCTAGCTTCTTTTGATCTCTGAACAGGGACCTGAAAGAGAAATACCTTATCATGTTGCTGTCAAAGTTAATATTTTTAAAGATTTTGAATACTTTAGAAATTATACCCCTAAAATATTAATTTATTTAATATTATGGCCTCTGATGGAGACATATTCTGCCTTTCTGTATCTGTATGTCTCTAAAATGAGCACAATTATTATTTGGAGTTTCTCTAGATTTCTCTTGTGGGGAAGGGAAACCAGTTGATGGAAGCAGAAAATTCTAACAATTCTACAACCTAATGTCAGTTTTGTAGCTGAAGATATCCCTCTGCAATATTGCTGTCCTATTAATCTGAAATTTGAAGCAGCTTCTATCCCTCATTTAGATGCCTGCTTTGTAAAACGTTCCTCTTCACGTCACATTTGCATCCTGCATTGTATCTGGTGCTGTTGTGTGTAGCTCAGAGGTGCAGGCATTTCAACCCAGACCGAATTTGTGACTTGTATTCATAGTCAAATTTTGGCATCATCTATCTATGAAATTATTCATCAGATTCATGTGTGAATGTTTTTAATGGTTTAATGCGTTCAGCTGATAACAGACTGCATGCTCAAATGTAATGTTGCTCTTTTTAGACTTGATTAGACTCTATCCTTGATTGTGATTTAATGGCTGTTCACAAGCTTGTTCGCTCTTGCTGTTGCATATTAAGTACCAAAGTATCCAGCCAGGTCTGCCAAAGTCTTTCAAGGGACTGTGGTTTCTCAAGGGAGATGAAAAGCCCTAAGTAGGCTAGTGTTTTGATTCAGGGCTGGGATTGTGTTTGATTGTTCTTGACCATCAAAGATTTTGTCTGTAAATCCCTCTGGAAATGTTCAAGTGCTCAAAGACCTGTCTTGGTGCTGGATTTTACTCTCCTAAAATGCTATCTGAACAGTCAAACAAAATCCTTTTTAAAGCAATTAGCACAAGGAATAGCAGTCAAAATAGTTCCAAATGTAAGTTTTATTCACCTTTTCATTTCCCAAATGTCTCTGTGATCTATGGTTCCATAAAAAGTGATGTATGATTGGAAATCTGTTTTTCACATGCTTTGTGTATAGTCTCTAACATTTCACATTCATGTATTGTGGGTATTACATAGCCCCAATTACCATAATTTCTGCTTTTTAACATGTGCTATCTTTTGGTGTGTTCTCACAGAAGTACTGAGAACCTGACCTCACATGCAGGAAGGTAAGGTGAGGTTATTGGGTCTGTTGAGGGTTTTTACAAGAAGTCTACAGAGCAAGGAATTTAAGTTCTAGGCTAATGCCATTACGATGCAGTCACTCTTTAAATCAATATCCAGTCTTCTCTGTTTAAATAATGTGGAGCTCAATAGAAATGTGATGGAGATACACTAATTAGGAAACTGTTTAAGCTCAACTTGATGTTACACCATAGACAGCGATGGATGAAATGTCCTTAGTAGTTTTCTGGACATAAGGTCTGAAGGGTGAAAATGAACACTGGGGAGTGGGAGCTCCTCACCATTGTGATGTGCTCCTCACCATTGGCTGCTGTGACTTTTATGATCTTAGTGAACTCGTGTTCTCCATTCAAATACCTAGCAGAGTAAACCAGCTTTCTGTGTTATCAGGTGATGTTGAGAATAAGGTGGCAGGAAGGGCATGGTAAAGATTTGTATCAGAGCTGATTTCCACGACATGCCATAACTGTTGCTTTTCAGTAGAAGTAAATAATGTAAAGATTTGTCAGTGCTTTTCCATACCAGTGAGTCTCTGTTAACTTTGAAATTAATTGTTGTTTTTTTAATTTTCCTTTTTTTTTCTTCTTTTTTTTCTGGTAACTGAGAGAAGGCTTTTGGCCAGAGTCGCCTTCTTTTCCTTTCTCATGCCCGGCTGTGGTTAATGCATGTGTCATGAGATTGCTGCAAAGTGATAGCTTTGTTTGAACTGACATATGAGCATCACCTGCATGCTTTTGAACTGCATTTTGTTCACTTATTAAGAAAATATGTCGATTACTCAAAAAGAAAAAAAAAGCAAAAAAGAAAATAAAAAGGCAGTAAGAGATCCTTATTGCCTGTGCTTGGGTAAGATACCAAACTCACTAACTTCTTATTAAGCACAATGAGAGATTAAATGCAGAAAGCTACACTTGAAGGAATGCTTTTGCTGTAATAAGTAGACTGGTCAATCTCAAGTATCGAGGAAAAGCCATAAAACAGATGGAGTTTTGACTCCTGGTGAGGTGCAACTAACTTGTTTTGAAGGTAGTCATCCAAGCAGACAGATTCTCATACTCTGCTTTAAAGCACACCTCCAATGTGCCTGTGCCAGGCCAAGGGGCTCTTTGTGCTTCTGTTCAACCCCACGCCTTTGTCTCTGCCTGCTAAAAGCCCTTCATTTTTCCACGGGGAAATAATCACCAGCTGAAGTGGAGCAAGAAATACTTTTATGTGGATCATATTCAGCAAGAAGTTTAATTAAAACTGAAGTAGCAAATATTCCCCTTGTGACACATCCTCTGTTTATTGGCATCAGAAGGAATGTTTAGCAGTGGAAGAACTCCAGACTTGCAGGAGAATATTCTGCTCTTCTACTACTCTAACCAGGTGACTCTTGTGTTGGCCCAGCTGCCCCTTTCATCTTCCTTTCAGGAGAGAAGGAATATATCTTAATGATTTAATGCATACCCAGCACAAAGGCTTTGCTTTTAAAAACAGTGAAATATTCTGCAAACTTAAATGGCATGATAGTATTTTATTAAGGCAGCAATCCTGGATTTTGTTAAGATTTAATGTAGACGTTTTTATTACTTATTAATCAACTCCCAGATACATCAGAAACATGATTTAATTTCTACTTAATAATCCTCTAAATGCAAATATTGGAACTTTTTAAAACAAGCTAAATATTTTTCACTTGAACTTGATGAAGCTGATTAAGAATTACCTGCAGTAAGGGCTTTCAGCTACAATGTAAACTATCTGTTTAATGAAATGAATCAACACCTCCTGGGAGTATGGAGAGAAACACTGCACGTTCCAGGTGAGATCTTCAGAAGCTCTTTTCAGGGCCTTAACTCTGCTCTTCATTGTGATTTTTAGCCTTCACTTAAAATGGAGCAAAGTGAAGGAAACACTCAGTGTCCGTTCTGGATAAACAGTGCCCAGAGAATGCAGAAATGTTTTTCCAGTATGCTCTCTACAAAATGTTTGTTCAGCGTTGCTGTGAAATCCTAGCTATCTTACTAAAATCAAAAGCCTTCTGCCAAAGGCAAGGACAGGTTAAACTAAGTGAGCTGAAAAACAGCTGTCGGACTCACTGGCAGTACTTCATTGTCTGTGTCTTGTTAGCTTTCTGTTGGGTTTGGCTCTGTTCCTTGAGAAACAATCCCATCTCTTGAAGAAATAAACCTCATCTAACCACCTTAACATAATATGAAAAGTCTTTGATTCCTTCTACCACATTCCTCCCATCTTCTTCTCTCATGAAGATGTGTTGTTTGGACATTGTTTTCTGTTGGCCTCTTTCTGTACTGAACCTGCAATATTTCTCATTGCCTTATCCCTTAAAAACTCAAATGCATCATGGTGCTCACCGGAAGTCATTCAAGCAAAACACTGCTAGTTTATGAAATATCTTTTATTAATATTCATCTGCTTTTAAGAAATAGGTGGTGTTAAAGATTGTTCAGCCAAAGTAAGCATTGTGCTGTTGTTCTTATTCACAGGTTTCCCCTCCTTCACTTGACCAAATCCCTGTTAAATCACAAAATGAAGCTATGGGTCCTTCGGGGGGGATATCCGTGTACTTTGCCAGGGGCTGGGACGTGATCAGTCATGCTGGGAAGACAGTGTAGATCCAATTGGAATTCAGGGATGCAAGGACGCTCTGCAGCATGTCGGAAATAGATGGCTTTTAACCCACTTTCTCATGCCTGGCTCTTGATGACACCCTTGAAAGCACGGTGATAGAATATAACATGAAACACATCCTGCATCAGCTGAGCACCACAGTGCATGGGCAGACACAATTCTAGCATTAAATTTGAATTTTCCATCATTCTGCAGCTGTCAGGACATAACTCTGTTGGTGTAAATGCATGAATGCATATTACATGCACTGGGAGGAAAGCACCAGGAAGACTTTCTCCATGTCCCATATAGCTCCTGCAGATTATTGCAGGACTTCAAGGCAGTGGCACTTGAAAGCTTATGCTCCAGTGGCTCTTCGCAGTCACCTCTTCTGCCCAGAGCACCCAGAGCACAGACCACAGAGTTGGTAATGCTTCTGGATGTTGATACAATAGAGTAAAAAATATATATTACATAATAAGTGTGGATTTTTTTTCTTTTGGATACTGAAGTTGAAGGTTGTGGGTGATCAGAGTGGTGTTCTCTGGAAGTTCATTCTGGAGAAACTGAATCTAATTGCTTTTGAGAAGAGAGATTTTCTCCAGGATCCTGCTTAATAAGCTTCCTTATTGAAGAAAGGAGAGTTTTCTATGCATGATAGAATCATAGAAAGGCTTAGATTGGAAAGAAACAGATCATCAAGCTCCAACCCCCCAGCCATGGGCAAGGTTGTCAACCACTAGATCAGGCTGCCCAAGATACATTTCATGTAGATTGAAAACCCTTTCTTACAGCTTTCTTTCTTTTCTAACAGCTCTTCTTGTGTGAGAAAGTTACAGGTAACTGCATTTGTACACTGAGATGGTCTTGGTTAGGCAGAGGCACCCTGAGAGAGGTTGTCTGGTTTCATGTCCACTGCTAATCTCTGACTGTATTTGCTGCCTTAGGTTAAGTTATGAGTACCTAAGCCAACAGTTTTGCGTGTAGATATCTGAAGTTAGGCATCCAAGTGTTTGGGTAAGCATCTAAGTAAGGCTCGCTGATTTTTATAGACACTGACTCCCACGGTGTCTTCATGTGCTATGTTGTGTGGGGGTTTGCAGCATTATTGAAAACTAAATGTGGATTGAGGATCGTAACGTAAGATTGAGAATGTCAGCCTTGACCTCCACAAGCTTAATTTTTTTGCTGTTCTGTGAAGTTAACATAATAACTCTTCCCTGGCTGAAGAAGAGTGATGGACTGTAGGTTTTCTGACTACCAGAGTGTTTTGATCAAGCAGTAGCTGCTATTTTCCCATTGATGAATAAATATGGTTATTGTTGTAATATAAAGAAGATGTCTTTGGACTCGTTTCCGAAACATAGTGCAATTGTCATGTGCAAATGTACCTATCTGTGGAGTCTCAGTTTCTTAACAGAGGTTAGATGGCTTCTGTGAGATGTGCAGTATCATACTGATGGGAGAAGGGCTCCTTTGTGGCTCTTAACAGTCATAAATAAGCTGGCTGCATGGGCTGGGTCAGTCTGTCTGAGCATTTTATTAATGAAAATAATTCACTGTTTTGGTAGAGCTTTGTGGCCACGTTCTGACCTCATTTTCATCATGTATCTCTAGCTTATGAGACAGAGGAGCTACGCTGAACCAAAGTTGGACTTTCTTTTCAACATACCAAAACCAAAATATAGAGCTCTCTATTTAAAATTCCTCTTGTCCAGTTTTACAGTGACAAGGGTACGTTATTTTTGCTTTGTACCATGCAGGGAGTGAGTTCTGTGGCATGTTTTGAGGGAGTAGATTTGTTGGTCGGAAGTGCAGTTGCAGCTTTCAGTGTGTTACAGAATTAAGCTCTGGAGCATGCATGTTTAGAAAGGTTCCCAGTCAATGTAGTGCTGTTTGCAGGCAGAAGCATGTCGAGTTTAGAATCCCTCTCTCTTCCGTTTGGTGACTGCTGCTGTGACATTTCTGTCCTTTCTGGGGACAAGCAAAGTCTGCTGAAGCTTTATATGGAGTATGTATCAAAGCATCCTTTTGTCTTGATGAGTTCAATGGGAATTTTGTCTTTAAATATAGCAGCAGCCCCTTTGGATTCCTTCTATTATAATTTATTCTTGGAGGGGTTTGTAGGTAGTGAAGTAATGACTGCCTCTTGCTTCCAGAGACTTTAACATGAGCTGACTGCTTATCACCCCCAGAAGATGGGTTTCTTTGCTGAAGAAGATTCCAGCTTAAACAGACAGATATAATTATTCAGAAACAATTTTTCCCCCAGCTCCTGATGAGCCTGCCTTAAGTCAGGCTTGGTTTGGTGTGCTTTGGTATAGAGGTGTGACAGTGCATTTTACGTAATTGGGTTAACACTGAAGGCATTGTCTATTTGGATTAACGTGCTGCAGTTTTTCTCTAACAAGCAGAGAACCAGGACAGGCACAGAATCATTTTGACTACCAGGAAAATGTTCTTCAAGCAAATGGGTTTATCACGTAGTTGATCAATCTTTCAAAATTCAGCTGTTGAATAGAATCAGGATAAACAGTTGTGCACTCTGTGTTTTTTAAATAATGTATCAGAAAGGATCTTGACTTTTTACAAATACTCTGCCTGAGTTGCTTTTTCATTCTTTGGCCTGGAAGCTGCTTTGCTCCAATTTGGTTTTGAGAGTCTTATGTGGCATAGGGCCGTGAGTGGTACACAACTGCTGGAATTGTTTCTTTTTTTAACAAGGAGATTGGCAGCCACTTGGATGAGTCACAATCAGGAGCCTAATTTTAGCTGGTATGCGTGTACTGGGAGAATCTACCAAGGACAGTTGCATCTCAAAGGTTCAGAGAGGTGAAGTGAATTTCTTTTTTGGTTTTCTTAGAAACTGGCTTTTGTGTCTGAATTCCGTTTCTCTTCCTGCAGTTTTGTACAGTCTGGCTAGAAACACAGCATTTATGACCTTTCTGTCAGAATTAACCTAACTCCTTCACCTTCAAAGAGTTTATGAGAAAGAGACAATCTAGAGCGACAACATCAATACTTTGATTGATGTTTGTTTGCCATGTGTTTGACTTGTGTTTGTCTCTGTTTTGAGCGAAATGAAGTCCGAAGTTTCAGCTGTCTGTAGTGTCCCAGTTCATTTGTTAATTTATCTGCATTGCAGCCTCTGCTGGTTTCCTCTGGCTGGCATGAGAATTAGCATGGGGAGGTAGGATAGAGTTTAAGAGGGATTTAGAATGTGGAGTCAGGGCCCTCCAGTCATACTGGCTACAAAATTTTGTTGTCATGCAACTTTATTTATTTAAAGCTAGTTCATAGGTTCATAGGTTCATAGTGAAGGTGTTCTGCTGAATACTACGTTTTGCTGCATTCGTTGACGTGTATCGAAGTAATGCAACCTCTGGCAGGAGCTGGCTCCTACTTCTGGCATCCTCTGAGGAAAGCAAACATGGATCAGTGGTGCCTGGTTTTAAAGGCTGTAGACTTGAGAAAGAAAAGCCATGAGCATTATAAGGCATCTGCTGCTCCCTAACGCACTGTATCTTTCCTGTGAAGCAAAGGTGTCAGACTGGATCATTCAAGGAGATAAAGGACGAGTTGTCGTTTAGTGCCCATGTTCAGAAAGTGGCTGTTTGTGTACCCAAGTCCTTCCTCTGCACTGTTGCATGATATTTCTGCTCAGCTTCTCCCTGCACCTAGGTAGTAAACTACCATATGTTGTTTATAGAGGATTCAAAGGCAGTGTATCATTTTCCACTTAATCAGGATGTTCCTAATTGGGGAAGTTGCCCAGAGAACTAATTAAAGCCAAATGCACTCAATAACTACTGTTTAAGAGACATTTTAATTCGACTTAGCAAGAACATCATTTGGTGATTTACAGATACCTGGTCCACATCCCATTTTCAAGCTGAGCATGTCCCTGTTCCTCCCAGGAGAGCTCTTTTGTTGGAGTTACAATGCAGGGAATGTCTATACAAGTGACTTTGTCTCTATCTGACCTGTATCAAAGCTGTACCTTTCCTACATCAGATGGGCAGAGACTTTGCCACGTCTTGGCTGCATGTTCTGCTCTGTGTCCAGAGCTGCTTTTTCCATCCCTTGAGGAGTCTCAGGCCGTGTACTGGTGCTGGTGACAGTTCTGCTTAAGGTTACCATAAACACCTCCAGGACCTGGACACATGTTCCTGATTTGTGCTGTTTCTTGTGTTGTCCTGGCAAGCTGTTTGTTCAGCTGTGCTGCAGCTAAGTCAGGATACTGATCTGGCTGAAAAATAACCCAGATAAAGGAGAAGAAAAAGGAAAAAGAAGAGAGCTGCTTCATCCAAATGGGTTTTCTAGCTTGGTTTGCCGTGTCGCTGTACAAACAGCTGTACAAGCACGAAGAAGGGAGTGGTGGGAATAAGTGGGTGAGGTCAAGGAGAAGGGAGGCTGTTTATGCTAGCCCTGCTGCCAAAATGTTACTTGCCAAATTTCTTAGCTTCTCTACTTTCTCCAACAATTCCTCACATCTGCTGTCACACTACACTTGTACGGATGTTACCACGTCTGCATAATAGCATTACATCTGTACTGGTACAGACATTGACTTCCTCTTAACCAAATACCCTGTCTCCAGTTGTGGCCATAATGAGCAGACCCATGGGGTATGAATGGGACAAGCACGTATGATAGTTCCATGGCTGTTCTTTCAAACTATTTTTAGCTCAGGAGACTTCTTGAACCTGATGATTTATGCAGTAACTCTCAATGAGTCTCTTAGGTACTTCAAACTGAATACTCCCCTGAAGACAATTCAAGTGCTTACAGCATCTTTTGTCAGGGAATCCGATGGTTTTTCAGCTTCAGATAATGAAGAAGTCCACAGACAGAACACTACCAACCTGAGCAGACCTGGGAGCACAATGGCACAGAATGAACATCCACCCCAGAGACTGTCACACCTCACCTCCAAACCAATCTCCACCATTGCTTCTCTTGAGAACAGCCCGTGGCTCCCTCTAGCTCTCAGGATCTGTCAAGGAGTGGTCAGCATCACTGACACATCAAATAAGAGTGGAGCCTTTCTACAGCTGGGAGCATGGTACGACAAGCTCCAGTAGTTGGGGCTGTTTCCTGGCGCTCTTAAATTCATGGAAGGAGATGGAGTCACGATGCCTTTGATTAATTCCAAAGGGACTGAGATCATTAAGATGTTCCTAAATCAGCATTTTTAACCTCTGAGGATTTCAGGAAAGTGATAATTTCCTAGAGGAGATTATAGTCATTATTTAGTATTCTTAAACTGATAATTCCATTGAGTCAGTTTTAGTGCCAGTTCAGTCATCTGTTGACTACTGTCGTTATCTTTATGAATACATATTTTCACATAATTTTATCTGTTACACAAGCTCGTTAACATTATTGAAGGAAAGGCTTCCTTAAAGGATTGGAAGTAGCATGAAACTGTAACACCTGCTAGCTACTGCTCAATGAGGGGGAAATGTTTGGATTGTCTCGGTCCGGTGCATCCACAAAAGAGGTCAAAGTACCATTTCCAGAAGCCAGTGAAGGGTAATGAATTTGGAGAGCTCAGCTGAAAAGCCCAAGAAGGAACAGTTGGGGGACACGTTATATGTTCTTCTCAAAGGTAGACAGGTTGAGTTCATCTGAAAGCATACAAGAAGTGGATATTCATATCTGAAAGCACACAAGAAGTGGATAAGCTTGCAGCCTGTATCGTTTCAGTGGCCACATGAAAGTATTTACATTCTAGTGCTCGTCTAATTCTGCTGTGATTTGTACGAGATTATGAACTGGTTAAATCTGGGTAGCATCACTTTCTTTGTACATCTGTGACCAAGACAGTGGGTTGTGGTGCTGTTCATGGGAAGTGCATCCACTGAGATTTGCTGTGTTGTCAAACTAGGGCAAAATTTAAATGTTTGTTTAAGAGTATGTTTGATGTAGATTATAATTGTTGCTACAATGTGTGTATCTGTTTGCTGTGATGAGGGGGAAAACTCTTGTCTCTTTTCACTTAATGTTCACCATGTTTCTCATGGTAATCTCTGCATAGGTTGCTGAAGCAGCCCTGCCCAGTGTGGCTGCCTGAGCCTCCAGAGGTGCTCTGGCAATGAGGGCACGTGCAGTCTCATGGCAGAGAACAAAATTGCCTGGTATTTATGTGCAAGTTAAAAGCTTTTTATGAATAGGTTGTACACTCCTTTCTCCCGCCCCCTTGGGATGCAATAACCCCTGTGTAAGATATTCACAATTTATGTAAATGATTGTGATTGCCACAACTAATCAAGGCAAGGACGAAAGCAATCACAAGCTCTCATCTAGCAGTCAGCTTCCTGGCTCCACATCAGCCCCCATATTAGCTGCTACTTCATTAAAATATATATGACCCAATTCAAGAGCTAATTTGGGTGAAACCATTAGGCTTCTGTCCTCATCACCAGTGGAAGTTTGCAGTTCATTTTCACACACGAGTGAGCAGTTGCAGCTTTAAGATGCGTGAAGGTTATTGCTGTGCGTGTGTGTTGGAGGGGTGAGAGAGAGAGGGAAGGTGGCAGGCAGTGGTCTACTAGGACGTGCTCATATTTCTAGAATAGCATTGTTTTATGAAGTCTTACTTGTCCTCCACCTGTGCTATGCAGGATATGGAAATATAAGGATCAGTTAAACACATCAAGAGGAAATTGAGCCTCTCTCTAGAGCGAAGAGTGCAGGATGCTCATGTTGCCTCCTGACTCAGTGGTGGTCTCAGTGGCGTCTCTGGTGGAAGGTGTCTGGTCAGATCTCCAAAGTTGTTTGGACCAAGCCCAGAAAATCTCTGCAAAACCTAACGAGTTTTTTTTTTTTTCTTAAATTGTTTTAATTCCTATCGGTTATTTCTTTTAAATGCCTTAACTTCATAAGAGCTTTTAACAGGTGGAGTTTGCAAAAATAATCAGAAGATCACAGATTCAGGATCTCAAGATGTTTCCTGATCCCATAAATCCAAGTAATTTCCCATCATTGGGAAGGATGCCACAACTAAGTCGCATCAATAATATCCACAGGCATGCACGGCTGGCAGGGGTTTCTTCCCTGGAGCCTCTATGTGGGATATCAAGTTGCTCTCTGTGCTGATGGATGAGTCACTGGAATCTCTGTTTTGTTTGTGCATTTTATCAGAGATCATCAGGCAGCCATCACTGTGATTGACTAACCCAGCACGAGGTGTCAGGCGAAAGGAACTGAAGTGAAGTAACGCAAGTGACAGCTAAAGAATAAGCAACAATCTGTCTTTTCAAATGAGTTGTTCTGCTGGCAATTTGATGAGCGGTACGGTGTAACTGGAAGTTCTGCTTAATGTGTTACATTGCTTTATTTCAAAATATTCCATTATGAATTGCTTACATTTAAATTCTGCGAGATGGAATGCTTAATGATAGCAGTACAAATACAATAAAATTGACATAAAAATGCTGAGACAGTGCGAGCCCTCTGAGATTTATTCCTAAATATACTTGCAAAGTTCTGGTTCAGCATTTTTAAAAATAATTTGGCATTTTTGTTTTGCACAAAATAGAATGTAATAGGAGAGTTCTCAATATAAATGGACAAGAGGGTGAGATTGGGAACAATTTGTTTGCCTGTTGAAAACCTCCTGCAAACTTCCACTCAGCAGATTTATCTGGGTGCTATACCAGTGAATTGGTTTAATTTGTCCACCTCACATGGGTAACTCAGGTTTTTCCTGTTGTAAGAAAATTTGACTTCTTTTTCTTTCATTGAATTTGATCAAAATTACTATGGTGCCATGCTATTACGGTGATATTTGGATGGGAAATATGCATAAGGATTATCTCCAGTAACTGGTTTTGTTGTGCCAATCTATGCCAGGAATTTGGGAAGAACTTTCCTCCAATCTTCTGTTTTTCCTGGCTGGCTGATGCCTTTGGAGAGTCTGCAGTCCCTGTGATTGTCAGTGTTTCCCCGTGTTTTTATAAAATTACTCTTATTCTATAAGAAAATGTGATTCATGGTTTCTTGAGGAATGGCTACACTAATTCATTGTGACTATATTTCAAGGTGTTATAATTTGTTTCTCACAGCCTGGGCTGTCAGGGTCTTGAACGTGGCAAGCTAATGATGCAGCCTGTAAGAAGCTGTACTGGAAAAATTAAAGTGTGATATTAAACAATTGCAGTTTTACTGGTGCATGTCCCTGTGGGGATATCCTTACTTTACAATAAGCACTTTTTTTTTTCTCTAGACTGAAAAATCAAATTTGTAACTAAATTGAAATATTCTGCTCTGATTCCAGAGTAAGTGTACCCAGATGAGGAGTTATTTGCAAGCAGTCAAGTGGCCACATTGTAAAAACTTGCTGTGAAGGTGAACTGTCCTTGTTTTATTTTGTATTGCAAAGGATGAGCTGTGTACATTGCCAGTTACCATGCTTGACTGAGAGTGCTAAGTCAATCACATGTGTTCATTAAAAATGACCACTGTCCCTTGAATTGCTAGTACTGTATCTTGGGTTAAGATTGTTCAGATGATTGCAGCTACTTACAGTATCTAGGTGCTTTAGATTTCCTTCCATGCTTGTTAGTCTGATACAGTGTGAAGAAAGCACTGTCTGTGCTGGCAGCTAGAGATTGTAGATTAAACACCACTTCCACAGCAGCACATCTTGTTTGTCTTCATCAGTGCTACTGCTTGTGCAATGGCGTAGATTTGTCCAGAAGTCTCTGTGAGATTGACAAGACAGCAGGATCAGATTTTCATAATAATCACTTCATTTAGGAGACCTTGTGAGCAGCAAAGGTACATTTTGTTTGCACACAACATTCTTCCAACTTGTATCTCCTCCCTTCTGATTACAACTGCATAGTTATTGGGATGAAGCACAGATTGCAATTATCATCATCACCTTGAGGCTTGGGGCCAGCACTGGAGGCAGGGGAAAGCTGCTTGCTCATTGTGTTGCCAAAGGGAAAGCAGAGCCATCTCAGTGTCATGTTGGCTGGGCTGCCAGTATTCTCCACTGTGTTTCAGACTGAATTAAGCCCCATTGGCACCAAGACTTGTGACTCTTTCCTAGTGCAGCTGCTGTGACTGAGTTGCTTCATCAAAGTAGGTTGATACTGGAGCTTCAGTGGGGGTAGGTGGCTACAGCCTAATGCAAACAGGAAGGAGAAGAGGCTGTTTCAATAGAAGATTACTAGCAAGCTGTGGCAGAGAATATAACCAGTGCTTGCCCTGCAGATATTTAGCTGTTCTTTAATAGCTGAATCTGCAATGACATCTCAGTGCCTGGGGCAAGTAGTGCCGTAAGAACTTTTTCTTTCTGATGCAAGCTCTGTGTCTGAACCTTTAAAAGGCCGTGCTACCTACAGAAGGTTGAATGTGTGTAAGAGAACCAGCAGGGCTGTGCTAAGCCACACAGACCTCTGGCCTGGCTCCCCTGGCTCTGCTATGGGGGAGGTGGTTTTGGAGGGGAAGGGATAGAAGGGACTCAAATTGTTCACCCTCCCATGCACTGACTCAGTTGAGTCCATTCCCATGCAGGATTCTCCACTGTTAAGAACCTAATGGTTTCTTGGAGGACATGCATGGGCTGACATCTTTCCAGAAAGCACCTGACATGTCAGTGCTGTTGATATGAGTGGTGCAGAGCAGTGGGTGGAATTTCTTGAATAGGAAATTAAATAGGCAAATGCAGTGACCTCATTTTCTTCTCCACACAGAATCACGGAATGGCTGAGGTTGGGAAGGACCTCTGGAGGTCATCTGGGCCAAATCCCCCTTTTAAAGTAACTTGGGTGTTTTCACCTTTCTTTCCATTTTCAGAAGGATGAACACTAATCTAGAGGTGATGATGATAACAGTTGTTCTGTTTACTTTCATTATGTAGCAAGTGATGTATTATCCTTTTATTCTGCTGTTTATGGTTAAAAATAAAACTGCTGACACTTCTGAGAATGCAGGAGAGACATTTCAAACAGACATGTTGAAACAAAAATAATTAGATGACAAAAATTTACATTCGTTATCAGTGAGGGTGTTTCTTTCAGGCTACTTTTTCTAAAGCAGATAGTAAAACTATGTTACCTAAATTCATTCACTTATGTTTAAAATGTTTGATCACTTTGTTGGCTACTCTCTATATTAGCATCTTTGTCTAGGTTTTTGAAACACAGAGATCAGGTACTTAAAGAATCCCATTGTGGTCTTAGATTGCAAATTAGCTCCTTGAAATATCAGCTGTACATATTTTGCATTTAATAAATTAATTTATTAAGGAAGCAAGAAATTGATTATTCAATTACAGGCACCAGACGCTCTAGTGTGTTAGATGAAGCATGAAGCTGATCAATAAAAATATATTTCATTGGCGTCTCCTATGAGTGAACTAGCTGGTGAGAAAGGAACAAAAGCACACTCTTGCAAACCACTCTCTGTGTTTTCACATGATGAGATTGAAACACAAAAGTCCTGTGCAATAAATTTGCGTATAGTTAGGGAATGTGTTATGTATGAAATGCAATTTGCATTTCACTCTGGAAAAATTTAATACATGTTTGCTTGTGTGAGTTGAATAAGATATATGGATCCCATGAGTAAGAGACACGTTCTAAAATCTACATGCAGAAAAATCTGTTGGGTCTTAACATTAAATCTGTGCTGAATGCTGGCAACCATCCAGAATCAAAACTGTCATGGTTTGTTTGTATCTCCCCGCTTCCTTCTTCTTAAAGATCCTTTATATCCTTGCTTCAATCAGGTTGTCCCAAATAGTTTATAATCAGTGCTGCCAAAGTTATCTCATACAGGGCATCTTAGAGGTGAGGCAAAACAAATAAGTGTTTTCACAGGGTATTTATGTGTGAAGTGATTCCTTTTTTGCCTACTCTTTTTTTATTATTATTTTTCTTCTTTTTTGAGAAAGAAAAGACTTCTTACTTTTTCAGATCTCAGAAATGTTCCTGTTGCAGTTGGTGGTCTTGGTGATGACTTACTGTGCATTGTGTAAAAATACAACTGTCCTGGGATGTGGGTAATAGAACATAATGACTCTGTCACCTTAACATTGACTTTCTTAATGTTTCTCTGTTTAGATCCTAAATATGCAAGCGTCAGGTTACTGCTTGCTGTTGTACCACCTACAAAATAATGGTTGTGCTGGGAAGGAGTGCAATTATTGCACTTTTGTTTCTATGCTTATCTAATAATCTCAAATTTGGATTTTGCAGGGTAATCAGTTTCTGTTCTTCCAGAAAAGTCTGAGACCTTCGATCTTTGGCAAATATTGACAGTTATTTGCATACTAAACTAGGAATAAGGAGATGACAATGCTTTGATTCTAGTGGCTTCGGCAGAGTTCTTTTCCATTTACACCTGAATAATTAAGATGAGAGGAGGGTCATGGTTTTTGGAGTCCTACTGTTCTTCAGTAGAATCCCTTTAATGATATTCAGCTGCCTGAAAAATTTCAAGAGATCCAAAGTAAGCATTGCTGGGTGGTTTGGGAGTCTTTCCTGCCTTTGAACAGTTTTGTTTCAAAAATAAAATCGTGCAAGCTAATTTTAATGCGTTTTGCAAAACTCTGCTTGTGATGTATGGTTTGTGTTACCAGTACACTCATTTCAGCCTCAGATCTCTCAGCCAGCCCTGGGAGATGTAGCAGTAGAGGAATCTTTATCCCTCTGCCTATAAACCTATAAAAACTGCTACCACAAATCTACACAGATGAAGGAAGCAAAACAAATTAAACTCCAGGTAGATTTACGGCCATCATCAGCCAAACACTTCAACATGCATTCAACTGCAGGCATGGGTTTAATCCATTTTTAGTCACTTAAGCTGTGACTAAGTGCCCTGCATAACCATGAGGAGTGGGTGTGGGCCTACCTGTGCCACTGCCTTGCAGCCTGCTCCCCCAGAAGTGCAATAACCTCCTTGCGTCACTTGTGTGACATTTCTGCCACGGCAGCTGCACACTAATGGTGAATCATCTGAATCACCACAGCAACAGATTTCTTCTTAATACCTTTGTCTCTGGGGAGACAGAATCTCTCTTGTGCCAGTGGTAGGTTTTTTAAATGTCGGAGTGAATGCACAGGGATCTTGCACTTGTTGAAGATCAACCTGCATCCCTTTGCTTTTCATTGCATGAGAGATCTCAGCGTGGTCTTTGAGTCCTGTACATGTCTCCTTGATCTGCCCTGGAGCTCTTGTGCACCTTTTTTTAGGGCTGTGGCAGATACATGTGAGAGGAGATGGGCACCAAGGCTTCTGCTGCTTACCAACACCCATCTGCAATCCAGAAAGGAACAGATCTTATTAAACCCACGAATGTTTGTGCATCAGCAACAGCTACATCTAAATGCATCAGGTAGGGCCAGCCATGAAATTAAATGATTTGATATACCAGATTCTTAATTGGCGAGATTCAGCACCTGAATTAATTACAATGATGTAAATCAGCCAAAGGGAGGACCTGTTGTCGTGTTGGTGTTTTCCATTCAGAGTTTGCTCACTGAAGCAGACATCTGAAGTACTCAATTTTATGCAACATAATTATTTAGAGAGAATGCAAGTGTTCAGAATGGACCATTTTTTTTCTGATTTGCTCCAGAGACAGGCTGGTATCTCTTCCATTCTTCAGCAGGGCAAGGAACTTTCCAGAATGAATTTTGTGTTGTCCTGTTCTCCTCATTAGCACAGTTGCAGGTATTTCTGTGAAAACTTTAAAGACACATTCTGAATCTTTGCATAGTGATTTCCAGTCAGACTGAGACTCCTTATGGAATATAGCTCGTCAAACATCTGTCAGTCAGTTAGTGTTCTCAGCTTTGTTGAATTCTCAGAAAAGGCATAGGCGTCTGGTTTCAACTTGATTCTTTAAAACAATTTAACCACGATAAGTCATTTTTTTTTAAATGAGGGCTTTTTTTGGCTTGTGTATGCTCTTCTTGATATGGATGAAGGTGCTTGAAGCTGAACCTAGAGCAGGGGTCAGCAGAGGGGTTATGTTGAGATGACCATCATGGGAGTCCTTCCACTTTCCTTAGTATTTATTTAGATAATGGCAGAGAAGAGATTCAGGGCTGCTTGTGGGCAGGAGGGCCTCACAAACCCAGCAAGGTCAGATGCCCGTATGGAATGGTTGGCCAGTATTCTTGCAGTTGTTATGATGATTATTATGGTTTGAGGTTTTTCCTATTTCTGAAAAACAGCAGGAGGGCGATAAACCCAATATTATAAACTGCAGTAAGAAGATATTGCTATGACTGCTCTTACAGCCATATGCAGTGTTTTTTACCACCAAAATATTTGTTTTGATGAAGTAGAAACATTTATATGTGAAAAAAAATACTGAAAGAATTTGTTGTTGAACTGGGACAGAGAGAAGACAAATGTCTGGCCAGCTCATCTTTGACTTTGCTTAATGACACTCTTTGTCCTGGCAGTTATCTTGTGGATCTGACTGGGCTCATTTCCCAAAATTTATATCTATCTATAATAGGAAATTAATGTGGTAGAGTAATTCCAGTTCTGATTCTGTGCTTTCTCCCTCTTAATTAACTTTAGACAGTTTGTGGTGAATAGAGGCAGTGTTATGCAGAAGTTGTAACCTTCTGTCCATCTTGAAGAAATAAGTGCAATTTCATGTGTTCCTCCATTAAGAATAAGCTCCCTTCCCTGATGAGTATCATTCAGTTTAATGGTTTATGTTTATATCCATTTAAAACATACAGATGTGTTAAACTTGCAGTATGTGCCAGAAAAATACCAGCTGAAGCTGAGAAGCCTTCCAAATGCTCTACCCAACAGAGTTTTTAATGCATTATGTAAGGTTTACTGACTTAGTGGGCTCATCTAGCTTTGGCCTGACAGTACTTCAGCAACACAAGTGTTTAGCACATGTCAACCCGGTGTTTTAGTTCCAAGAAAGACATTTTGTCCAACTTGAAAATTCTTACTATGTGCTTACTGATGATATTTGGAATGTATAACTCCTGAGAACTTTCTTTTGTTTTGATGGATGTGAAATAAAAAGAGGGAAAATCTGTACAGTGCAGATCTGATAAAACAAAAAAGCAGAGGAGAATTAAAGAACATATTAGAGGACATTTTCCTCAGGTAGTACGGTCTGTACCTTTTTACTCTGCAAAGCAGATGATGCATTAACCTTTCAGCTCAAGAGAAACAATTTCAGGTTTTGCTCATTGAACCCTCCGAGATCCCTGTGACTGCTAGCTCTGGAGCAAATACATGACTTTTTTTGTTTTGTTTTGTTTTGAATTGGCCATTACATTTGTCATTCAGCAATATTTATCTCCTGCATCAACTCTCAGAGCTTTAATTCCACCTTCGATGAACGCATTAGAGTCATTTTTAGAAACAGAGTAGTCCTTTCCAGTCACAATATAAGGGCTGCTGAGGAGTTCACATCTAATTCCTGAAATGTACGTGTCTAGGTATACTCCTAGAGATGAGGCAAATGTAATGTAACATTATGATTTTCTTTTCAGTTTGCATGATTAATTTTTGCTCATGATATGGATACAGCCTAAGATTTATCAGTTTCAATTTATCAGGTCAATAATGGCCTTCTCTCCAGATGTAATATATTAAGCTCAACAGACAGCAACCTTTTAACATTTCTGTCTTCTAAATTGCTATTTATGTGGAGAAGATGAGTCAGTGGAATCAGCTGGATTCACATTTTCCCAGCTCTTCAGAATGGAAGACACTGGAGTAAAATAAACTTCTAAGTGCCTTCTGGGTCTAACCAGCTGAGATGGGTTATTCTCTGTCTGCTCTAATATATCATAAGATTCCTTGCTGTCCAGAAGCTAATAAATTGTACTGTGTGCTATCAGGAGAGTATAAAATGTGACCTCAAGAATTTGATATCCTTTTATATTGAGGGATAGATGAGGCATGGGTTCTTTATTTATTGTGAGGATTCAGAAGTAGTTTCATATGTAATGGCAGTTATTGATTTACTAGTTTTTTTTTATTATGTATTGGAGGGTTGGAAAGAGGAGTGCTTTTGCTCATGCGTGAAGTAAGAGCAGACAGAATTTTTTAATCCAGGATATATCTGAAAGTACATCGCTGTAATGGAATTGGTAGTCATTGGGCTACTACCACTGCCTGCATTCTGTATTCCCTAAGAGGAGCAGAAGAGATGGGGATGAGCCTTGCAGTAGCTCTGTGCTGTTCTGCATCTGCCCCCATCTACAGGTGATGCCCTTCTAGTTTGAGTAATGGTAATTCTTAAGCTTGATTTTATGCTGTTGCTCCTTACCATGTGTGTGGCTTGTGTTAGTAATAGTACTTTTGGTACTGTGCAGAGTTCTGTTTGCAAGGACAGATCTTCCCACAGACAACCTCTGTGGCTTGGTCCTCTAAGGAGTGGAACTTAATTATTAACATGAAGTTTTCGTATGTAGTTTTCCTAATGCAGCATTGTTGTTGTAAAAATAATAAAGCAGGACTAGCCTGACCTATTGAAGTAACAGGTTTCCTGTGGTTTTTGTATGTGCTAATGCTACATGGGGCTACTTTATCTATTGATATGTGGATTTGCAAGATGACGAAGTGGAAAAAATTAATTTCATATAACATGGTAATTGTCTGAGAAAATAATGCTCATTTACAAAAAATAACAAAATTCACAAAATAAACTTTATTTCTATGAATTTTGGTGTTTTTCTCTAGCCTCTCTTAATCCATTTTATTATTCTGCTTTGTAATATACCTGAACATTGGGTGCCTGAATTTACCCAAGCCTCACTGTGAATTTGGTCCATCCATGGGAGACAGTTAAAATTTATTAAGCAGCCTGCCTTGCTCTTAGAAAGAAAACTTAACTTCAGTTATGTCTGTGGAGGATTTTATATATATTAAATTCATAAGTGACTTGCATAGTGCAGAAACTGCTTTATCTTGTGATCTTTTGCCTATGTAAAGAATTGCAGTATGTTAACGAGATTGGGATATTGTTGCTAGTATGTACTGAAGGAAAGCCAAGATCTGTGCTTATTTGGCTTCAATTCTGATAAGTCATTTTTGATTATTTTAATTTAATTATTTGTTTTAGGTGATTCCATAATGCCTTGGTAGTACAGCTCTTGTGCTGCACACCTCTAATGTCAACTTCATGTAATAGTTATTGCTTAGGAGGAACGTAAAAAGAGAAAAAAATAGTAAGATATAAAGTTCCCCATTTCATCTGTTGGTTACATCAGGAGTTTTACAGTGTGTTTGCTCTCTAATACATCCTGTTTCGTGCATTTGAGATGGCACTGCTTTCCCATAAACATGTTAACATTTTGGATGAATAAATGACAAATTTATACCCAAATAGCTCTCTGGAATATCTCATAATGCTTGATCTCATAATGAGAGGACTGGCTTTACTTCAGGAAACTGTGAAGCTGTTCTCCACACCATTTCAGGTCTGTGGATTGCCACACTTGAGATCTGGTACCATACAAACACAGAAGCATGAGGCCCAGGATGGAGCAACGGTGAAGATACCGATTTCAGAGCATGAGACACTGTGATCTCTGTGCTTTTTCTTCAGTAACATTGAGATCTCTCAGTGCTGCTTGCTCTTTGAAAATAACCCTTTTCTTCTTCAAGGAATAGAACTGTGCAGTTGCCATAATGCTCCTGCTGGGTTTGCTAACAGGACACTGCTGTAACTGCAGTTACGGGTTGTCACTGGAAATGCTTGTCTGTCTTAGGCAGAGAAGAAAGAAATTATTATTTTTGGTGGAGATACTGCATAGCAAGTCAGAATAGATTGTTTTTTTAAGGAGGGAATTTTCTAGTGAGACATAGGCTTTAATATAGACACTGATTTTTTTTTTTCTGTCTCTCTCTACTAGATATCTAATAGGGCAGCTGGAAGGTTAGTCTGTTACTTTCTAAGCGTATGATACTTTTGTTGTTGGAATCTAAATATAAAGCTGCAGTCCAGAGGATGATCAGTTTACTGCGAGCAAAGGGAGCGTGGTGTGTGCAGTAATTGCTCAGTGCATTCTGTAGCTTGTTGAAGTCATTAGAAGAATGATGACATCAGTCCTTCTATTACAGCAGTTGGATTAGTTAGGGCTTTGGCAGTTTTTCCTCAGAGCTAGCAGATAAAGCAGCTGGTAGGGGTGCCTTGAGTGCTCTCATTTGCAGGGAGCTCGCACCTGTACTTGTTTATTTTTCGGTAGGTGCGGAAGAGACTCAGAGAGCAAAGCCGCAAAGTGGCCAGAAACGATGCCAATCCATCACAGTTTTCATGGCTCATATATTTTTACTGTGCTATAAATAGTTACTCTGAGCCACCCATGGAAACACACATAAAACATGTGCCTCCTGTGCTGTAGTGGATGATGCTGTTTGTCTTCATCTTTCCTGAGTGATATATTGGTCCTGAGCTCACTGCCTTCTCTCATACTGAACAGGACTTGCATGCAGCCCAGTCTCAACTCAAGCTGTTCTGGAAGCAAGGCTTTGTGTGAACCTGGAGAATTGGACTGGGATTTAATTTTTAAATTCCAAGGTGCAAGGATTTTTACTGCTTATTGATCAAAAGCAGAAGAAATTAAATATACCTTTAATTTAATACATGCATTTAATTTAATTTAACTTTAATTAAATACATACATTTAATAAATATACCTATAATTTAATGCATGCCAGGATTAAAACATACAGACACTATACAGCTCTTACTTTCTTTGGATATATATGATTTGATGGGTAGATTTTCGAGGTATTATTTTATTTTTATTTTTAACTTACCTTCCCAAATTCTCTCTGGGCCCTGAAATATGTAGTTTCATTTTCAAAGGCACTGAATAGCAGTCTCCTGACATCAGACGCTTAGTACTTTCAAAGATTTATAGGTAGATATTTAGAAATCCAGTTTTGTTTCCAACAAGTTGTATCCAACTCAGATGTTCATTAAACTTTATTTAAAAAAGATAAGAATGCCAGTATGTGCTCCTGTCAAGGTTTTATTTCTTTGCATTCACAAGCACGTGAATGAAAAGTTCCTTTTCCCAATTGTGGTAATGATTTTTTGTGAACATTTCACCTAGGAAATGTTCTCCCCAAAATGTAGCTTGTGTTTAGAGTCAAACAGCAGGCTTTGGCAAATTGCTTTTGACAAGGATTTTTATTTTTGGCATCCAGCCATTGAAAATAGCACAGTCCTTTCAAAGCTGCATTGTTCCTGGAGAGCAAAGCTATCTTGCAAGATCATGGAAAAAGAGGGGATCGTAAAGACAGCTTGGTTAAAGGCCTTGCGAATTTAGAATAAGACAATGAAATACTTTTGAAATTAAAAAGCAGCACTTGTGCTGATGAGATGTGTTTGTGTAGACTCTTGCTGGCTGTGCATGTCTTCACAGTTCTGTACCTCATGCTAGGGGTAGACAGACAGGGCTGTATCGCATCAGAAGAGGAATATTAGTCCACTGTCATATTTGCTTCAACATGTTCAATGTATGACGTTATTAATTAAAATTAGGAATTTTCTCTGAACAGTTATGGTACTTTGAGGAGGAAAGGTTATCTTAAAAATAACTTGGACATAACCCATATAAAGATTTTCATAGTTTGGCATCAGCATCTTGAGCTGCATTAGGGTTAGCAGGACGGTCATGTGGCCTCTGAAAAATGATGATGTGTTCCTTCTGGACAGCTGCTTTCTCCTCTTACTTGCAACTCTTAACAGTGTTCCTCAGCTCCACTGTATAAGAATGAATACTGTAATCCAGTCCGGATGTCCTAAGGTGTAGCAAGCATGGCAATTATGCCTCAACAGTAGACTTCTAGGGTGTGAGGCATGGCTTCATTACAGCGAGTAACTTAAAACATGCTGCCAGTTTTCTGAGGCTTATCCAATCTGAGCTGAGCTAGACTGGACATCTTAAATCAAGGCAGCTGTTCGCAGTGCAAACAATTGGGTCTTAATGGTGGCAGCTAGCATGGTAATGAAAATGTGACACCTACTGCTCGATGTGGCAGAGCTTCCGATGCCACAAAAGGCCGCTTTCAGACTACTACTAGGATTAGGATTAGTGTAAGGAGTATAGTGCAGATGGTTAAAGAAAATTAGCTGCTCTGTATTTCAGGTCAACAAAGGTTCCAGATTAATTTGTGCTGCCTTTGTTGCTTTTTTTTATTGTGCACATTTGCAAAGATTACTGTGGACGTGTGGATACCAATACAGAAAATTGTAGCTTATACACTCAGGGAATTTAGGTTGCACATATATCCTAGATGAGGAAGATATTTAAGCCATTAAAGGGATGAAAACATAATGGTAGATATAAGCCCATATAGATTCAGCATTATTAGATTTGGTCTTCTGCCAGATGTAATGTTTTGCTGTAACATTTGCAGTGTGGCCAGTGAGACACTTGGTCAGAGCTGCAAGTTGTTAGAATCAGAATGCAGTATTGCCTGCTGAGACTTACAGTCTTGGGGAACTTCAGCTTCACTGTGCAGAGACGGATGGCTGTGCCATGGTATGTCTGGTCTTGCTGAGTCACATGCAAGTGGGAAGGGATTGAGCAAAGTTTTGGCCAGAACCTTGCTGCCTCGCCCCTAAAAAATTTAAGATATGGGAATGTGTTCTTGTCTGAAGATTAAAAAAAATGTTTTTAGCTGCCAGTATTATGTGCATAGCAGGCCTTGTCTGTTCTAAGTTAGCTTTGGATTTACATGGCAATGAAAAAGGTCAGCCTCTTGCAAAGCAACTGCCAACAGGTTGAAAAGTTGCTCAAACAGACAGCCCTCCTTCTCTGAAGTGTGATCATTCAGTCATTTCTCAGCTTCTCTCTTTGTTGTCATGAGATGATAGCAAATTAATTGCAGATCTGTACATCAAGGAATTAAGTACCTGTGTGTACGCTGCAAAAAAAAAAAAAAAGCTTGGAAATAACTTTCCTTTTACACTTCTGTCTTTATAAAGTAAAGAACAAGAATTATATGTGGTTTTAAACACTGGCAATTGGTAGCAGAGAATGCTGGCTGCAAGAAATGCTGATCTCTTCGTTGACCACATTTCTGTAGCAAGCTCTTACTGCCAAAGGGAAGAAAGCCTCTTTGGAAGTGATTCACTCAGCAATGGAGTGGAGTATCCAGACCAAGTAAAAATGCTGTATTGCTTGCATTTCTGACAAGGCAATGGCTGATCTTGTGATTGTATTTTGGTGTAGCTCTTGCAGCAGCAAATGGGGATCTTGGCTGCCTGCTGTAGAATTGACATGCAGAGCCCCATAAAAGATCAGGGTCATAGTTTTACAGCAAAGTGAGCCTTAAAAATCCCATTCTTTATTACTTAAATTGATTAGAAGTCCAGCACCTTTTGTAGAGCTTTCTGTAAATCCAGTTCTGTAAAGATAAGTATCTAGGTCAGAACCTAATGTTGGTGTCGCTGTTTTTTTTTAAGCTGTGGTATGTTTGGAAAGGCTTTGATATAGTTGGATTGCCTTGAGGAATCCAGTTGATTTCTGAAGTGAGCGCTTCAGAAATTTAACCTGTCAAACTTTCAGCAGTTTAACTGAAGCTTGTCAGCTGATGCCTTACTCTTCATTTTAGACCAATGTGAATATTTTGAGAAAAAAGCAAAGAAAAAAATTCTGTGTTCTCTTTATCCTATTCACAACCTTTGGCGTCCTCAGTGCGGTGGCTTCGCCTGAGGTTATGCATAAAGAAAAAGTGCACATTGGTTAGGACAGAAATCCTATTTCCCTAAGAGGAGCATCTTTAGTGAGAGGACTCTTTGGAAGCATAGGTACTTTGTTGGTGACAATAAGTTTTCTTCTCCTGGCATGAAGTGATAGTCGTTGCTGTGGAGATCGGTTTAATAAATGAGGTGTCCACATGACTCCTCAAAACATGCATCATGCTGATGTTGAAACACGTGCGTTTGGGTTCTCATTTAAATGTTTTTTCTCTGACTTCAAAAAAAGAGAGCTTTAAAGGGTATGTAAGCAATTAAAAATAGAGGTAGAGATGGTGCGAAATTTTGAAGAAGGATCTTTTCTTAGCCTGCAGTGTCTACAATACCTCAACAACTTTAAAATCTGTCCAATGTCATCTCTACTCAAGATCTTCTTTCAGTAAAATGAAAAGAGAGTCAGGATTAATTTCCTGATAGAAAATGTGTCAATTGGATGAGAGTGTCCTGAGGACAAAAGTATTTTCTATTCCAAATCCAAGAAACATGAAATTTTCAAAGGGCCAATAGAAACTCCATTGGTCTGATACGGTGGAGGCAGCAACTGGAAAGGGCTGTTCTGTGCACCCTACAAAGAAAGCCCCAGAACTAACAGAATTCCGGGCCCATTATTTGCAGAAAACAGACTAACAGCATTTGTAGGTTAAATGAAATGAATTAGCAAACAAGTAATTATATTTACATGTAACCTTGTTAAGATAATATCCTGCCCATCTTAAACCTGTCATATTAGACATATTTAATCTTTGTGACGCATGGAGCGGTATATTATGTTTGACAGCCTCTAAAGGAAGAAGGATGAGGGGCTGTAATTGGAATGCTGGTGTTGGATAATAATGATGAGCACTTCTCATCTTCAAAGGGTTTTCAGCCTCTCTAGCTAATCCACACATCCGCTGAGTGGGGAAGGTAAGTTTTATCCCTGTTTCGCTGATGGGGTAACTGGGATGGAAGAAGAATGGCTGGATTAGAACTTGAAGTGCCTAGATGCCAGTAGTGCTGCGTAGAAACAAAAATTTACTTTGCTCATTCTAGTCAAAGTAACTGACTGGTTTAGATTCAAATTATATACATTAAATCAATCACCCTGCTATTTGACCCTTCAAATATAAAGTCAGTTTCATGGCATTACCAGTATAACAAGTGTTCTCCAGTAATCGTATTACTTTTGTGTTCAATAATCTTTGCAAGTAAAATGTGAAGAGTTTCTGAGTGCACTCAGAAGAGAAGATGTGATTCTGAAAGCCTTCAGGGTATAGATTGTGTTTTGCAATTAGTGGAGGTTCAGACTCAGACAGCTGGAAGAGCATCAGTCAGTAAAGCTGGACAGTTTTACTTGCTGGGTTGACATGCTAAGGCAATTTTAGTTTACTGGTAATTAAAATAATAAAACTAAATCAGTCGCTGAAACAGAATTTTTCCCTCTCTCTTCACCGCCCATTTTATTAGAAGTGATTGCTTTGGGTGTTAGACAAAAGGTGGTTTGAGAATAACATTTTCATTTCATTTTAAGCCTCTAACTTACATTATTGGAAAATGATTAAAAAAAAAGTTTACCTTCTTCTGATTGTACTTTAGACTGGAATTTCTTTCATACCAACAGCAAAAGGTGAGCCAAGTATTGATACTTGTCCCCCTGTGTCATTCTCTGTCCCAGTGCAAGCGGACTGCAAATACGTATTAGAGATTTTTACCAATAGTCTGTTTTCATGAACAAATAAATACTACGTTATTTTCTCCTCGTCCTATACTCTGGAAAGCTTCCTCAGAATCTTCACCAAATTTTAATATACAGAGAAGCCACAACCTTAACTATACTCTAGTGCCCCACTGGAACCCAATATATGAGCATTACACAGCTTGTGAACAGAGAGGAAAATACTCTGACTGGTGACATTTTAATTACTCTCTGGAGAATGCCTCCTTTATATAAAAACTGCAACATTTAAAAACCTTGCTAATTAAAAAAAAAAGATATTTTTCATTGACCATCTTCACGTTTATTTTTCTTTGAGCAATGCCTGGTGATTTTGTGAGTTGGCACCTTTTGTTTTTTTTCCTTTTATATTTTCTGGGGAGATTCCCCTATGTGTTTTTTAGTCCCCCAATAAAAGGAAAGTTTTCACTTAGTCTTGCCTGACTTTTATTGGCTGAAATGACAATGCTGTTAAAAATCAATGTGCTGAAAGACAGATCAATACTGAGGTTTTCCCCTGAACAGTTCATATAGACAGCACGCTCAGGAAAACAGCCTGAGTAAACTGCATCATGATTGATTTCAAGTACTCTGATGGAGTATAGTTCTCCACCCATTCATTTCTTTTCATTCTCCTCTCTACACACTTCCTCTTTTGAGATCAAATAATCAGTAGCAATAATCACAAGCAGCAAGAATAAAATAAATAAGTAAATAAATGATCCCTGTCCATTTTGCTTTCAAAACCAAATAGCAAAAACTTTAAATTTCGTTTATGAATTCCCGAATTCCACTATAATATCAGCAGATTCTTTGGGAAAGCCCTGACAGCACTTGATACAAACTTAATAAAATATATACTTCGGTTTATATTGATGGTTTTGTTATTAGCGGTGTTGAAACTGGATTTTCATCTGTCTCGACATCGTTTCCAATATCTTCTCCGACTTAATTTCTTTTAAAATGTGGCGAAAGAATCAATGCTGTGAGATGTTAGGATCGTAGTGTTTCTGTTGGTTTTTATGTGCTAGTTTTTTAATTGACATTTATGGAACTTGAAATGGAGACTCTGCAGTTTAAAATATAACTCTAAATGGCGTTTTGGGAAAAGATATCAGCATTAAGTGGCTGATATCTTGATATATATCCGGACTATTTAATTGTTATTAATAAACTTCATTGTAGGGATCCCAATTAAAATAAATCCAGATTTTACTCACATTCCTTACCTTATAAATTTACATCAGTGCAAACTCCTCCAAACTCTGTGATTATCTGCCACAGGCCATAAATCTGTTTTAAAAAATCATTAATCCCTTAAAATATTATTCTAAAATTTGTTTGCTAAATTAACATTTATGGTCTCAGGCACAAACTTGTATCTTAGCACAACCTGAGCAAATAGTTTTGGAATATTTATGTTTTTTCTTTTTTTCCTGCTAACACTGCCATCTTTCCTGTGTATAGCTGTGGCTTGCTGGTGAATTGCTCTTATAGAGTGCTGAAAAAAGCTGAGTTATGAGTGAGGATTTTTTTGCTAATCTCTTGTGCTCCTGCTTTAATTACTTTCATACTGTTGATGATGTGATGGGTAGATTTCTGGTGAATGTTGGCTCTAACGTGATGGGTCACTTTTAGGTTTTGTGTAGTTCTCAAGTCCTCTTTCAAATAACATTTGTCAGTGCATCCTGGCATTCCATATCTGTAACTTCTCAAATTCAGTTTTCAATAACTGGCTTTTATTTTTTTTCTCCAACCTCATAAACTCAGTGTGAAATGTGAGAATTAAACTATATTCCTCCTTTTTTTTGGTGTGTGTGAATAAATGCATCTCCAAGAAGGAATAATCTTCAGGTGATGTTCATTGACTGTCACCAGAAGATTGTGCCTTTTGTGACTTTATCCACTGAAGGTAATAGGACTGTGATGTAAGGCTATGAGGAATGAAAGCAGAAATACTTCAGTTTTTTAAGATATGTCTCTGCAAGGATTCCATATGCCATGGAATGAAGGTGTAATTTAATGTTGAATGTCTTCAGAACAGAACAATACTTCTGCATGTCTAAGAAGTCCTGTCTGCTGTCATTGATATGGGAAAATCATTATATGCTTTTTAGCTATTCAAACTGTTTCTTCTTTTACTCTCAATTTCAGAGGTACTAAATTGTTCCCTTCTTTCCCTTCTACTTTTCACATAGTTAATCACCAACTACATTCATGTTTCCTTCTTTCATTCACCTCAGCCCTCTGAGATTTTGTCCTTGCAGCCCTGCTTATGGCTTTTTATCCCTTGTGAGCAATCTGCAGTTTATCTACGTCTTTCAAATAATGATGTGCAATCAAGTATTGGTTTGACAACTAGATCCATGCAAATACAGGCAAGAAAAGTGATACAAATGTTAGCAGTTGTGTTAATGTATTGATCTAGGTAAATCTGATTAACAGTGTATTGGAAAATATGTTTGTGTATTACACAAAATTTTGAATATATTCTCCTACTTCAGCTTTGTTTTTAAGAGAGTGCTATTTACTTCTGTCTTTCTGGATGAATTCTTACATTTATTTCTAAAAACATTGGATTATTTAAGGTAGAGAAGGCCCTATTCTGCATTTTCTAATTCATTGGAAATCTTGCCATAGTCTTGAATGGAATAAGTACCAAATACGTGATTTCTTCACCAGGTACTATATAGAAATATGTGTTGCTTTATTTTTTTTTAACAAACAGCAAAGTTTTATATAAGAAGAATTGGCAATCACTTCTTAAGAAGTGCTGCAGATAAAAATATTATTCTTTTTTTTTTTCTTTTGAATAGCAGTATCACTTTAAAATGAGAGATATCTGAGACCTGAGAGAACTATTTTTTTACCATTATTTTTCCTGTTAGCTTTAATGAAACAACTGATCTGAATGAGGTGAGCGGGCGAGTCAGATAAAGATGCACCGTCTCCACATTGCAAACTTTGCAGGTAGTGAAGTTTTTCCAGGAACTAATTTATTGTTTCCCATAAGAATTATAGTTGCTTTAATCACTTAATTCTTGAATACAACCTGATACTATGGGTCTTTTGATTGTCTTAAAGCATGTTTTTAATAGTTAAAAAAGGCAGTGTGAAGCACAACTCATTCGCAACTTAATGTGAAGGAAAACATTTGAGTCTAATCAGCAGATCTGAGCCTGATGGCTCATATATATATATAAGGACATATATATATATATATAAGGACATATATACTTCTTATATTCCCTCTTGTCTTACAGGGAAGTTCAAATGTTTGGTATAGAACAGGAAACTGTAAAGCAAAGAAAAACTGTGGAATGTGACCCTGAATCCAAGATAAAATTCCAGATGCAAATATATCCTTAATGCACATAAATGTACATGCAGGCTATCATTTTTGTCTTACATTTTAGTCATTATTACTAAAATATTTCGGCAAGGAAGTTTCCTGAGATTAACGTTTTTTTCAAGCTGTCAGTATGTCAGATATTTGCCTTCTGGACATGGAGAAGAGGAGGCTTGTAGGTGTGGTTTTAAAGGTTTTGTACCATGATAAATCCCTTTTATTCATATATCCATAATGAAATATCCAATTAAATTCCTGGGAGAAAGACCCTCAGAGTGTAACAGCTGCTGCTGCCCTATATGTGACTAACTCACAGGTCTGCTCCAATTGCACATTAAGGCACAGGAGCACATATTTGTGATTTTATCTGCTTTCAAGCACAAAATTACATGTTGTCCCTCATTAATAATTTATTTTAAGATAGTACAAGGATGAAGAGAAAGCCTGGCCAGCCTCACGTAATGATACCCTGGAGCAATAAAGTTTTTACAAGCTTCTGATCTTGGTGTGAAAATAGTGTGCAAATGGAAAATGTCTGTTTTCCAAAAAGACAGTGAGGTCTTTCTGGATGTTTTCTTGAACCCTCTTTAGTTTTGGTAGATTTGAGGCTATCCCACTGTGTTTCAGTGGCTATCCATCATACATTTGCTTCTAATTATGCTACTCCACAAAACACTGTAGATCTGCAGGCTATTTGGGAGATGATAGCTTAATGTATTAATACAGAATAGCAATTGCTGTAGGTTTTCTTTTTGCTGCTGAGAATACAGAATCTGTGCTGTTTATAGAATGAACTTGGGAGAGTTCTAAGAAACCTGAGAGCGTGAGACTCAAGTTTTTTTCTTTTCCACAGGTTTTCCTTGCCACTCTGCAAGTCCTTCAGAGTCATAAGAGGATTTGTGTCCTACTTCCTTCTCATGCTGTTTACTTTCCCCTCTCCTCTCCTTTAATGTTTTTTTTTTTTATTGTAAATAACCCGAGTGGTCCTTTACATTGGCACTAAAAGTTAGCGTTGTTATTGATCCAGTGGTTAGAGGACCATCTACCAAAGCAAGAGGTGCAGGTTTGACTACAGGACCAGTGATTACAGAGTTGGTATTTTCTTCTATGTATTACTACATAGAACTGTGAATAATGGAGAGTAAGAAATAACAGTAAAAAAAACCAAACACCGAGAATAATGAACATAACTACCTAGTGAAATGCAGAATTAAATCTCTGCCAGGAAGCTTTGCATTTTTAATTTAAATTTTTAATTTACCAAGTGGAACTCTTTTACTTGTTCTGTACAGCTAATAGTGAAAAGAGGAAGCGAAGCTGGTTTGAATCTGAGCCTTTGCCATTGTGATGGAGCACTCGTCTTAGAGTCCTTGGGAAAATACTTTTGGGAAATCTGCCTATTGATAGAGCCAAAAAGAAACCACAGAGGGGTCATAATGACAGCAGGGATGTTAAAAGCAAACAGAAAGACATTATTGGAAGGTAATGCAGGAAGACTAAAGTGTAAGATGCTCAAGCAACCTGTCAGAAGAATTGTTCTCTTGCTGCCATGATAGTTGTGCATACCAGACAAAGAGATGAAAGGCTAAAAGTGACAGATCTGCAACAAAGACACAAAGGTATAACTCTGGCAGAGACATCATCGTTGGTATTTCTAAATTTAGATTCTAAGGCAGTGTTGTAGCAATAATAAGGTGAGAAGAGGCTCAGTATATGTGGCAGTTGGAGACGTACTGCTTTGTAGTGACAGAACAGAGATGTCTCTGGGTGGAAGGGAAACCTTACTGTTTCCCCTCCATCCAGGGTGGAGAAGCAGAATCTTCAGATTTTCCCTTAATTCTCCTCTGCAATCAAGGTGCAGTTTAGGAGTACCTTTCCCAGCTACCTGGTGTGCGTGCACCTGAGCCTCTTGGGTGTCAGCTCTGAATAGCTTGGAGCTGTCAGAGAGTCTGGGTGTGAGCAGGATGACAGATCTTGGTAGAGGAAATCTGCATGCTCTTTATGCTTGGGGAAACACTGCTTTGAAGGCTGTCTTCAAAGAAGAGGCATCCCTGTTAGAGTGCTACAGTTTTCACCAGTTTTAAAAACTTTGCCCATAACTCCCAGATTTCCTCTTACATTGCCTTTTAAGTGCTTTGTTGTTTTCCCATTCAGTTGTTTACATTTCATTGCTGTACCTTGCTTGTAGGCAATTTAGTCTCAATAAAGGACCAGTAGCAGAAGGTCTAATAATGTGAGATGCTCAGTTCTTGTTACTGCACTTGACATCAGTAGGAAGGGAATTCTGCATGGGTAGCTGTAGGTGTGAATTGAAAAAAACAAGGAGAGGATGAAGGAATCGAAGGTGCTGTGAATGTGAAGAGAGAAACTGATTTGTTGAACATTTCCTGCCCTGCATCATAGAATAATTACTGATAACATTTTTTTTTCTGCAGAAAGTCTGTTTTGAAGTCAGTGCACTGGAGCTTTTGGGTTTAGCATGCAGATTTAAATAATGAGGGGCAATGCAGTGTCTTTAGAAAGTAGCCACTGGTGGTAATGGCGCCAATGGAGTTTGTTTTGCTTTTCTGTGAGCTTGGTAGGGCAGGTTAGAAAAGCACTGAACATTCTTTGAAATTCTCATGATGAAGAGGACTTAACTTCTACACTGTACTTTGGATTCCTCAGACTCCACAGGATAGATTATGTGTTGCTTTTTCAGGAAGAAGTTACAATAATTGTATTGATTGTCTTTCATTTGACTCTTGACTGAGAGGAATAAAAAGCTTCAGAATTATTGATTTAGTTCCGCTGTCAAGTATTTTACTTTTGTTTTCACTTCCCTTAGGACCTAATCCCAAGACCATTTAGGCAGTTGTGTAAGGCCTTAATGCAGTAGAGATAATGCAGTTGTACTCTTCAGAAGCCTGAATCAGCAGAGAGCATATGTGTCTATTTTCCCACTGAGGTATTTATAACTCTATCATCTGAGAATAATCCTAAAATGCATTAAGAGAGATTTAAGCAAATGAATTTTTCTTCTGCCTCCTTAGAGGCATCTTGTTCTGCATCAGAAACAGTGGAAGCGATTGTCCCCTTGTATGTGGCACTGGTGAGACTGCAGCTCAAGTGTTGTGTTCAGTTGTGGGCCCCTCACTACAAGGACATTGAGTTGCTCAAGCATGTGCAGGGAAGAGCAATGAAGTAAGTGAAGGGAACAGAAAACAAGACTTATGAGGAGTGACTGAGGGAACCAGGGTAGTTTGGTTGGGTGAAAAGGTAGATGAGTGAGTACCCCATTGCTCCATATAACTACCTGAAGGGCTGTAGTGAGGAGCCTTTTCACAGGTGAGGATGTGATCAAATGGCATCCAGTTGCACTAAGGAGGTTTAGACTAGACTTCTGAAAAAAGTTCTTCATGGATAGGTTAGTCAAGCATTGAGATTGGCCACTGATGGTGGTGGTAGAGTCCTTATCCCTGAAGATATCTGAGAGACATGTGGATGTGACACTAAGGGACATATACATGGTTTGGCAATGGAACTCTGTAAGTCAACCAGATCATTGGACTTGATGATCATAAAATCTTTTCCACCCTAGATGACTCTAGGATGACATCAAGTTGATAGGAACTGTCAATCTTCCTGGGAGTAGGAAGGCCTTGCAGAGGTAGGGTTATGGTTGGTCCTTTTGGACACCAGGCACCTACGGACTCATACTCAACTTTCTGTCAGCCAAAACCCCACATCTCTTTCTGTGGGGCTGCTTACCAGTCTGTACATATATCCAGGGTTATATCCTAGGTGCAGAATCAGGCATTGCTCTTGTTTGACTTCTTACTGTTGGAAGCTAATATGAGTCTGGTGCTCTAGTGTTAGTTTTAACTTAATGGATGAGCTGGGAAATCTTATATGTGGCTTGTTGTTCCCATTTGTAAGATAAAGATAAGCAGGCGGAGACCCATCGCCCAAAACCATGACATCTCTTGATGGAAAATGCTGTGCCATTTTCACATATTTGTTATAATCCATGATGTGTGGTCATTATGTTGTTTCCTTGAGACCATTAAGCCCTTCTTTGATCTCTTTTTCTGGTTTTTTTTTTTTTTTTTTTTTTTTTTCTTTAAAATTTTTTATATACTTACCTTACATCTGGGAGCCTACTAGTGCTTGATAAAGACCAGGGGATAGCATTGCCTCTGTATTACAGATGTAGTAACTGAGAATCTGTACTAAGATCTCTCTTGAAGGTTATACATCTTGCCCAGTGTTCCAGGTTCCTGTCTCCCTGCAGCTTTCAGCATGAGACACTTTGCTGCCCTTTGTGAGAGAGAGGGGCTGATGAAAAAGCCATCTGCTGCGGTGGTTGCCAGGGAGTTGCATGGTGCCCTCAGGTTAGGCTGATCCACTTTCTCTCCCATTTATACTTGTTTGTGACACTGCCCTACTTAGTTTTTCCTCCCCCTCCTGGCAGTATGGCAACTGGACAATTCAGGGTGGACTGGATGTATGCAACCTCGTCACGGGTACATGCAGGAAAGGAGAGTAAATGTAGGTTTTGAAAAGCATTGTCTTGCTACTTGTTAGTTCTCTAAATCTTGCAACATGGATGAGGAAGAAATCTGCTTTTAGTGAACACCCAACAGAATATGTACATTCTTATAAATTCGTTCTTTGTGGCTTTGTGAGGAGTTTCCAAATGTATTAGCATTTTTAGGTCCTCTTATCAGCATTTCAGAGATAAAGTGGTGTGAGATGAATGCTTCTCCCTTGGCACGCCGGGTTTTATATACACAACTGTTCACCCAAAATAGGAAAGTCTAAAGAGGGATTTACAAGCAGTTTAAAAATGTGATGAATTATTTTTAATATACTTTTTAATTACAATTTTTCAGGTGGTTTCTCATAGGAAAGTAAAAGCAAACCTGATAATCACGGATAGTTTATTTAAAGAGAAAAGAAGGAAGGCACGCGGGGTAGTGTTTGTGCAAGGTGCTGCTTGTGGGGGCTCTGTGTCTGCATTGAGCTTATCTCTGCTCGCTGTCGTCATGGAAGCTCACAGCCAACTGGGAGACCCCACTCTGCACGGAACTGGATTACTGACCCTAATGCATGGGAAATTGAATGTATTAAGCAGCAGACGCATTTTCAACCCTGAGGACTTCACAAGGAATTTGAAACAAAAGGCGGAGCCCTCTGAGGAGATTTTCATCACAGGGGGGAGTCTCGTTTTGAAAAAAACAAATTAGCATCACCATAGAGAAGCAACTTCCAATGACCAAAAATTAGATTACAAAATGGAAGATTTTTTTGTTTGTCTCAGCGCTGCCTTCCTTTTTTTTTTTTTTTTTTTTGCCAATCAAAGAAGCACTCTTCTCTTAGATGTAGCTGAGGTGAGCTAAGCTCTGACCTCAATGCAGTCGGTTGCACTCGTGTTGGAAATGGGAAAACTGGAGACATCTGAATGTTGTGCCAATCCATGGGTGAAAGATAAAAGAGGCTCGTTCTTTTGTAGAGAGTTAACAACAGGGGTCTCTTGATTTATATGTATATAAATTCTGTAGTGGTCCATGAAAAAAGAAATCTACACAAGTTAATCTAGCAGAGACAGAAGAGGGTTTTTTTTTCTTGATGGCAAAGACAGTATTTCATGGACTTCTATTAAAATATAGTCAGAATTACAAAAAAGAACTGTGAAAGGAGCCTCAAGAGCTGCAAAAACCTGTGTTGAATGTATATGCGTGTGAAAAACATGCATGTCATGTCCCTCAGGAGATATCTGGTAGCTGCATGGAGAATGGGCTACAATGCTTGTGTTTGGAAATCGATAACAGATGTAATTACAAGAGGTGAGAGCACAGTCCGCTTCAGCAGACCACCTGCACATCCCTGCTGAGTTCTGGTCTGCTGCTGCATCCCGCAGAGCTGTGCAGCAGCAGCTGGGTGTTGGTGAGCCCAGGCTCAGGTCACTGGCAGGAGTGTGAGAGAGGGTGAGGGTTAGGATCAGGGGGCTTGGAGCCATGGTGCTGCAGAGCCCTGTGCTGAACATGCACAGTGGTGGAAGAGCTGTTTGCTCCAACTCCTGAGGGAAAAGCTGTTGATGCAGTTTACCTAGACTTCAGCAAAGCCTTCAACACAGTATTCTGGAAAAGCTGGCAGATTGTGGCTTGGACAGGTACACTCTTTGCTGGGTAAAGAACTGGCTGGATGGTCAGGCTTTGAGTGCTGGTTCATGGAGTCATGTTCAGCTGGTGACCGGTCATGAGTGGTATTCCTCAGAGATTAGTAATGGGGCCTGTTCTGTTCAGTATCTTTTTTGATGACCTGGATGATTGGTTACAACCTCAGTGAGTTTGTAGATGACACCAAGTTGGGAGGAAGTGTCAACCTGCACCCATCCAGGCCCTACAGAGGGGTCTGGACAGGCTGGATTGCTGGACTGAGGCAATGGGATGAGGTTCAATAAGACCAAGTACTGGGTCCTGCACTTTGATCGCAACAACCCCAGGCAATTCTGCAGACTTGGGCAGAGTGCCTGGAAGATGCTGTTGAGGAAACAGATCGGGGGTGCTGATAGGCACTCAGCTGAGCATGAGCCAACAGTGTGCACTAGTGCCTAAGAAGGCCAATGGCATCCTGGCTTGTATCAGAAATACTGTTGCCAGCATGAGCAAGAAAGATGGTCATCCCTCTGTACTCAGCCCTTGTGAGGTCACACCTCAAGAACTGTTTCTAGTTTTGGGCCTCTCAGTATAAGGAAGACATTGAGTCCCTGGAGTGTGTTCAGAGAAGGGAACAAAGCAGTGAGGGGTCTGGAGTACATGTCTTCAGAGGAGCAGCTAGGGAGCTGGGATTGTTCAGTCTGGAGAAGGGAAGGATCAGGGGAGACATCATTGCTCTCTACATCTCCCTGAAAGGAGGCTGTGCTGAGGTGGGGGTCAGCCTCTTCTTCCGTATAGCTAGAAATAGAACCTAGGGAATGGCCTCACGTTATGCCCTGAGAGATTCACATTGGATGTTAGGAAATACTGTTTCTCTGGAAGAGTGGTCAGGCGCTGGAACAGGCTGCCCAGGGAGGTACTGGGGTCACAATCTCTGGAGGTGTTCAGTGTTTAGATGCTGTACTGAGGGACTGTGGTTTACTGGGAAATAGTCGTGATAGGTGGATGGTTGGACTGGATTATCTTTGAGGTCTTTTCCAAGCTTGGTGATAAAGCTTATAGGGCTGTATCCTGACTTTATGCAAAGTAAGTCTCACTTTCATTTCCCTGCAGTGGATGCTGACCTCTAAATTCACCGTGTCCTTTGAACTCCTTGTTTCAATTTCCTAGCAAACACTCACAGTTTTATAAGATAACAAGCTTATATTGATGAGTGTTTTCTCCTTAAGCCTGGTTATCCAAATGTAATAATACTCTACAGTGCCTGAAGGGTGCCTGTGTAGCCTGTCACTTTGGAGGATATGTGCTAAGATGGAAACAACACTTCATTATAAAGAATAAGCAGATTTTAATGATAGCAGTTGGTGTATGAGATTTTGCGAGTGATGTGTACATTTTTCATACAACCAAACCAAGAGCAGACCTGGCAGTGCTGTCACTGCTTTTTGGCTCTCTGCTGTTTTGGTGGTAAAATACCTGAAATTTGTAGTATAGAAATGAATGAGGTAACTAAATTTATTTTAAAAGATTACAGTGCCCTGTGGTGTGTTTGCATCTAAGACTGTACGTGGGAAAGTGTCTCTGTTTAATTAATACTACTGAGCCAGCAGTTTCACCCCATAAAGCTCTATGTTTTCGGACAGTCCATAGTAGGAATCTTTCATTGAATGGGTGGTGGCAAAATAACCTTTTTTCTGCAGTGCATTGAGCACTTAAAGGTCATGCTTGTTGGTAACAGCAACTTTATTTTTGCAGCACAAGTGAGGTGTTTTGTCCTGGTTTAAGCATTTTACTCCGAGGCATGAGCCGTGGTGCTTGTGATGTGACTTGACACCGTTTCAAATGGGTGAACGTTGTGTGACATACACTACAGGAAACACGCTCAGGCAGAGAGGCACAGAATGCCCTGCCAGCATTTGGATAAAGAAAGATGCTGAATCACTGTCTGCCCTGAAGAAATCTCCTCCAGCAAAACAGTACGATTAAAAGACAGTAACTTCTCAACTGTTCGTTTTTTTTGTCTCCTAACATAAGCATACAAAAATAGTGAAAAGTGGGATAGCTGGAACACTGCACAGAGTAGGATAACAGTGGTAAATCGTGACAGGAGTGAGCATGAAAGAGAGATCTTTTCTCTGGTGCCAAAGCTGTAAAGAAACATGAGGGGAAAAAACAAAATAAAACACCCCAACCCCCAAGCAATGAGGGAAACTCTGTGGTTAACATGGTAGAGAGGCAGAGATGTATGAACTGCTGTATGTAAATTGGGGAGAAGACAGTAATGATAAAGGGAAGCATGACAGCCCCCAGACTTTTGCCACTGATTAGAAGTGCCCCAGACAAGCAGCTGCCATGCCAATGAAATATTATGGAATTGAAATGAACTTAGAGCAGGTGCGGGTACCACCCCTCACCCTTCACTTTATCAGGGCCACTCAGGCTCCCGCTCTTTACCTAGTCAGTGAGCCTCTATCTCTCTGTAAGCATCCCAATTAATTAGCTTCACATCAAAATGGGGCCTTGCTTCTGCAAGCTGTGCTCTATAAGGTAGGGGGGTCAAAAACAGTGCCAAACTGTTCTCCCCAAGCTGAGGCTGGGGAGGTTATCACTGGCACAGATGAGATCCTGAGCAGCTATGAAAGTTGGGATGTCACAACCTTTCACAGCATTCTGCTATCTGTTTTCTGCTCTTCACTTGTCTCATCATTCTTTCCTGTGCTGTTTTTCCTCTGGTCCCTTATACAAGGCTTGCTAATATTTTGTTTGTCTACCAGCTAACAGAATAAGGCTGCAAACAAGAGAAATACTTCTCCTGCAGAAGCAAAACACTTAAATTATATACCTGTATGCTTAAAATGCCTCATCTTAGTATGACACGCGTAAAATATGTTTGCAGATCATTTGGCTCACGCCATGGTGTGAAAGGTAATTCTAGTTGACTGCTGGGAAATAGGAAGTGTAGCCTCTCATTTTCTGCTTTCAGTGCTGAGCTATTCACGGCATCTGCAATTTTTTTCCTTTTTTTTTCTTCTTTTTTTTCTTTTTTCTGGGTCTCTATTATTTTCCATTATTCTCTAGATTTAGCTGCTTCTAAATCCACAGAAATGCTCGGGATTTAAAATATTGCCTCCAGGAGCAGCAAGGCTGTTTTCCTGCAGGATGGATGTTTTGCTCTTGAGTCTATTAATTATGGCCTTTTCTTTCAGCGGGAATAATTGTGTTATTAATAGTCTTTTCATGAACAGAAGAAAGGCCTCTTTGGAAGGAGAATGCTCTTGCTTCACAAAAGGTTTCTGATAGCCTTAAGGTGGATTTATCTGGTGAAGCCTTGGCTAACCTTCGTATTAAACAGACAGAGCAGTTTAGGGAATTTGGGGATGAGAAGCAAATTAGAAAATAAATTAAAAGCATTATAGCTCAATAGTATAAATTAATGCAGCTGCTGTAAGCTTCATCCTGAGAGAGTTGTCAATATCTGCAAAGCTCATGCTATGGGGAAGAAAATTAATGTGTACTTTAACATTTGTGTTTTGCCCCACAAGAAGCAATTTGAAAAGAGTCCCCTGTAGCTTTGATGGTTTTCCTTATCGTAACTCCTTCCACACCACTGCCCTGGGTGCTCTCTGGGGACCGCAGAAAGCAGTAGCTAAAACCCATCCCAGGCAAAGCACCTGGTGAGCAAAAGCTGTGCAAAGCAGATGCAGATGACAGCAGTGATGGCCAGGCTTCCCTCTGCAGCTGGTTCTCAGTGCTGCTGGCTGTGCACGCTGTGGCAGGCTTTGTCCTGCAGTTTTTCCGTCGTGCAGAAGAGGATGACTCAGATTGGGTAGAGACATCAGCTGAATGTGTCTGCAGAACAAAAGTCTCTTCTGTCCTGTTAGAATTCTGTTAGTATTGGTGGCAGAAGAGCACTTCCATGTGCCTCCAGGAGCCCAGCCCTGCTGTGGTGCTGTTCCCTCTGCTGCAGCTCTTTGTGTCAGCTCTTGCCAGCCAATATTTTAACGGTGTCTCTTCCCTCCCTGTCACCCGGGTACAGGCTGTACCAAGAGATCAGAGAGAGCAGTGGTGTGTCCCTTTTTGCTTTTGGAGCAAAGAAAGAAGTGTTGCTCTTCCTAAACAGACACATAACACCAACCTCTGAGTGCCAAATAGACTAAGATAACAAGAATTCTGTCTTCAGTATAGCTTGAGTCATTCAGGGCGGCTCCATTATGAAAATAGAAAATACCTGATAATTTTCTGATTAAGAAGAAGACTCAGTATAACATTTGGGCTTCTCTGGTAGTTTTAGTATAAACAGGAATGGAAACTCTTGTTGTTGTTGTTGCTGTATTTATATTCTGGTTGCACCGAGCACTCTTGGTTCATGATGTTCTGAAAAAGGTGCAAACGCATAAGAAATGAGAAATTACATCCCAGTGAGTTTGTGATCTTGATTAAAATGAGATGCTTGGAAGCATGTGAAATAAAGTGGAAAAGGCAACCATGGTATTGCCCATCTCTGTATCTCTATAAGCAGAAGGAGGTAGTATCTGGCCAAGGTTATTGTCAGTATCCGAGATGACTAGATTTTAGGTAGGAATATTTTCAGCTTGCACTGAGTGAGCATTCTTAGGTTTAAATGTGTCAGAGAGGTTGTGATATTAGAGGACAAATGGCTAATTGAGGCTGCCCTTACTGGTATGTTGGAGCAAACTGGAGTGAGGAAAGTAGTGATAACATAAGTTGTGCATTTGCTTAATGCAGGGAGCAAGGAACGTATCCTTGAATGAGAGCTAATAGAGAGACTTAATTGGTAAGAACTGTGTGACAGGACATTATGATGTTCCTCATGGACATAAGCTGGGAGTTATAAAAATGGTGAGTATATACTGGGTAGTACCATGAGGAAGAAGGTGATCGCTGTGGCAAAAGATCTGGAGAAAATTTAACTGGTTTGCCGACATCTATGAAGAATTATCCTAGAGGTGTCACCCTGTGGTTCTAGATAAGGTTCTAAATTCCACCTTGCTGACTGTTTTAGAAGCTTATATCTCTCTAATTTTTAATAAAAAGAACTACTTGCTTTCATTAATACTTATTTTTAAACATGAACAATAATTTCTGTGAAATGGAAAATAGCATGCTTCTGGCAGAACATGACTTGCCTCCAGAACAAACAAGAAAACTCATAATCTTGAAAATCTGACCTTTGCTTAACTTATTCTTACTTGTTCTCATCGTGTTCCTCCCATAGATTCCCCCTTATTTAAATCATCAGAGAGCAGAAATGTTACATTCATCCTTCTGTCTTTTTAAAGGTACTGTGTGATCTTTAGGTGTCTTAGAATTCTCTGCAAAGGGGATGGACAAGAAAGATGAGGAATTCTTGTATGTGGAGAAGGATGGAGCATATGACAGCAGGTGCCAATATCTCTATTCTGCTGCACCTGAGGCCCTGACATTCCCCTTCTACTGTTGCTGAAAATGCAGGTCAGTTAATAGGGGCAGAGTTCTCATTCTTGATCCTGTATTTAATTCCCTGAAGCTATTATTACCTTGACAGAGTGGGGGAAAAGTGGAGAAGATAATTAGACTTGACCTTGTGTTATGGACTAGTGCAAAGTGTTGGATTAGCAATGAACACTGTCTAAGCTAGGTTAGAAAGTGGCATGGAAGGAGAATTGTAAAGCATATTTCTGAAGATACCAGAGAATAAAAATTGAAATGAGATGGACAAGGGAAGCTGCAAACAAACACTGAAGCCAGCTCTGTAAGTGTGATGCTGTCAGAAGTTAATGCCTTTTTTTTGTTGTTGTCAGAATATCAGTGATAGTCGGGCAAAATGGTACTCACTGCAGAGAAACAATTAAGTTGAGCCTTCACAACCTAAGTGATTAAAAATGAGGAAAAAAAATGGATTTATGCTATGGGAACATGTTCTAATGAAACCTGTGATGTCTAAGCAGCAGTTGTGCATCAAATAGATGGAACAGAGCAACTGATTCTGATCAGCTTTGCTTTCTCTTCCCCATTTCTCCCCCTGAACGCTATCTCACACTATTCAGCTATTAGCATTAGGAGCTTCCACTTTGGTGTGGATTACAATGGCTTGAATAAGTCTTTCTTGGATACCATCTGGCCATAGACATCAAAGAACAGCTGTAGATAGAACTGGCTTTTAATGTAGCTCAAGTTCACATCCCTGTGAAAATAAAATGGAGCGGTAAATGTCTCAATGCTGACGTTGTGACACTTGGCCTGTGGAATTCATTTTCTCATATTCAGATTTGTTGGTTTTGGTCTCTGCCCCCATTGGGGATTCTGGGCCAAATCCTGTTCTTCTGACTCATGGAAAATAGTTGTTGATGTCAGTTGTTCTCTAGCATCCTTAGAACACGCAGCCTGCATCCTAAATACAGACATCATTCAGCAAGTAGGGGTGAAAGGAGGGGAGGGCAACATGAAACCTGAGATAATTCAAAATTTGGTCATGATTTGAATTTTGATAAAGGCTGCTTTCGGTCATCTGAGTCCTCAGGGCACTGGAAACCCCGAATCAGAAACACAACAGAAAATTTCGAAGGGTGAAAGTGCAGGAGTGGGTTCTGCTCTCATTTCTAGCGGTGTAAATCTGGAGCATTGTGGACGGCTTCCAGACACATGTAGCTGCCACAAACAACTGCCCTGAGCCTACAGAATGAAACTGCTCGTTGCGTTCATGACAGTCTGAGTGCAAGTGGGACAACTTGAAAAGGTGATGTCATTTATGAAAATGCATTAACTTGCTGAATTCTTAGGACCTAGTGGTGGCATTACAGCTTAACTGGAGCTGTAATGTGGAGTTAGGAAATTTCAAAGGCAGTGTAAACAGGTACGCTGACTCCAAAAAGTGGCGTGAAGTTGTTGCATTCCCTGTGTTGGTCTCCAAAACAGAGAGAAACCTCTGCTCTCCCTCTCCTCTCTCCACCTCCAGTACAGGCTGGGGTTACCTGGCGAAGCAACTGTCCTGTTCTGCTTCAGTTTCTGTCAGTAGAAGTACCGTGTCTGGTGAAGCAAAGAGGAGTGTGTGTTAGTAACAGGCTCCCCTGTCAAAACAGAGCCAGCGGGGAGTGAGCAGTGCGAGGGGAAGCTAATCCTGTGTTTATACCGAATCATCTTGCATAGCTCTCTTTGAGCGGGACAAAGAGAGAAGTGAAGGCAGGGGAAAAGGCTGCTGTAAGGACTGGCTTCAATTACTTTATGAAGAAGTAACTGTGAACGTTCCTCTTTAAAATTTGCTAAGCTTCATTGATTTAACATTGCACTCAACGTGGGAATTTTCCTCCTGAGCAGCTAGGTTACGCTGCGCCTCACCTCTTTCCTGCTCCTTCTTTTCTTTTCTGAGAATGGCTTTTTAATAATGGTTGGCAAAACAAAATTAGATTTGCTTTTATAGGCACTCTCTCTACTTGCCTGTACTTTTGGTCACTGGAAGTAATTTGTAGGAGACAAACATGCTAATGCTGTGAAAAAAATCCATAAATACACTGTATCTAAATACTTGTCCTTATTCTAAGCAGATTTATTTTTGCCCTTGCACACAGCCTCATGTTTAACAAAATCTCATGACCTGTAAATATTCCAGCGAACATTAAATGAAATAGGTATTGGGCTGGATGCGTTCTAATCTCTGAAAATTAAACCAAAGCTTGCTTCCCTTGGGCTGCCAAGGAGATGGGGAGTGGAAGGAAAAGGGAAAAAAAAATCCCCACTAAACTGCAGGGTAGCAGATTACATAGGAGGGAATGAATACCAAAAAGAGAAGTTAAGATCACCAACCCAGCTACGCTGCAGGACTGTACTGGGATTGTCCGAGGAAAGCTGAAGGAGGGAAGTATATATATGATGTATATGTGCAATGCAGATGTAAATTACATGATGATATATGATTCTATAAGTAGACAGCAGTTCTTTAGGTACATTAACTAAACCTTTTATACAAGATGTTTGATGCCACGAGCAACACACAGATGACTTATGTGCATCCTTCCTGCACTTAATGGGAGCTTATAAACAGGAGGGACGGTGACTGACATTGTACATGGGCAGATAGTGATAGGACAAGGGAGAATGGCTTTAAAGTAGAAAAGGGGAGATTTAGGTTTGATCTTAGGTGAAAATTCTTTACTCAGAGGGCAGTGATGCTCTGGCACAGGCTGCCCAGAGAGCTGTGGGAGCACCTGGAGGTGCTCAAGGCCAGGTTGGATGGGGCCCTGAGCAGCCTGAGCTGGTGGCGGCAGCCCTGTTTGCAGCAGAGGGATTGGAACTGGTTTGGCTTTGAGGTCCTTTCCAACCCAAGCCATTCTGTGATCACAGGGAGGCTGCATGGCATGCCATGGCTGCTGGGCCGCTTGCCCCACTGGGAACGGCTTTCAGTGAGCTCAGGAAGTGGAGCAGCAGTATTGTGGCTGTGCTGAGCAGCAGAGCTGGGAGTGGGGGGGTCCATGCACACAGCGTTTGCCTGGATAACATTACAGATCGCATACTATGTTCTGGTCAATTAAGATTGAAAATAGCCTTCTGATTACAGAATATTTCTTTTTAGTCTTTTCTGTTTGCATTCTTCTGGCATGTTATTTGAAGAGGGGTGGTGGTGCTCGGAGGGCTGGCTTTCTCTGGGCTCCTGCCTGTGAGTGACACTGGCACTGGGACCTCTGCACTTTGCCATCTGTGGCCCTGTGCTAAGATGGCAGCCATCAAATGGTATTAAAAGGGTATTAATGATCTCACTTGGTCCTGAGGTGCCAGATTTCAGAGCTGTCCACCTCTTTTGAAAATAAACAGGCTCAGATTCTGAATTACTTTCTGGAGGCTTCATTTCCCTTTTTCTGGAGCCCAAGCTGCCTGTTGATGTGTGCAGCACCAACATGTCTGCTCAACACATCAACCAACAGCGAAGTCTCCAGAAGACTTTGTGAATGTCTCCCCAGAGCCTTGCTGCTGAAAGTAAGGAATGATGGGCTCCTGCTCTGGTTGCTCAGGGCTCTCCTGCTGACACTTAACTGACACCTTTCCAAATTTGGGCTTAGTGGGATCTCATTTTTCCTCACATTGTAGTCTTTCAGAGCACTTTGCACTCAGACTCACTGTAGGTACTGTTGCTTAGCCAGTTCCTGTAAATCAGCTGGGTCGTGGTAACTTTCTGCGAGTCCTTGATCACGAGTTCAGTCCTTAAGTACATCCTAATTGCTTTACAGAGATCTTGAGTCTGATCTGCGTGATTTACCTGACTGCACAATCCGGCTATCTACTCGCTTTGTTTTTCAATGATGTATCAGCATTCCAAAGTCAGAGAGATGCTTGAACCTTTAAATCAGTTGCTAGTTCTGGAAAAAGCTGATTTTTTGTTCCTCTTCAGATTCAGTATACTGGCTTTATTATTATTTTTGAAAAATCAGGATGTATATTGCTCAATAATTTGATCAGCACAGCAGCAACAAAGGCCAGCCAGTGCCTCATTGCCTGTTGTGCCCTCTGGTTTGAATAATAACAGCACATTTTCATGCTGAGTTTAGATGAATTGGCTCCTGCCTGTGTGTGCCCGGTAATGTCCTTTCATATTCTTGGCATTGGGAATGAATAGGATTTTGTACACAGCTTGCAGATGTTAAGGCTTATCTTAGGAAAAACCCTCACAAAAACTTTTAAGCTTCTAGTATGTGCCTAAAAGCCTAAGAGAGTATTGGAATTATGGCACAAATTCAGTTGCTGTTGGGTGTTTGCTGGATTTCTAATTGCCTGTGCATGCCCTGAAATGCATTTGGTGCTAGGTGACTTAATTTCATTGTTCCCAGATTTTTATCTGTCCTTTTTAACGCCATAAGACAAATTTGGCAACCTGATTGCTCTTAGACCTACATTTGACTGTAAGATCTCAAATACTTTCTTTGATGTTAGTGGTGCTCTTGCATCTTAATTGAGATCCATGTCTGACCTGTTTTTTCCCCCAAAGAATGAAAATAGCTCCATTATCGATATCACAGATTACTATAGGTAGTGTTAGGAAAAAAAAAAAAAAGAAAACATGAAAAAAACAAAAAGACCCAATATTCCACTAAAATGTCTGTTATCTGCAGACAGTATGTTTCCCACCTTATGATTTATTATTTGCTTGAAAACCAGAAATGGAAAAATCCTCTGCAGTGTCAAAACTGTCAACTTTTTACTTTGGCAGGGTGTTTTTCTGAATAGGAACAGAAGTCATAAACAAGTAACAAATAACAAATCTTTTTTGATGAATTACTGCGATTTGCAGATCCTATTTGATTTTACAGTAGAGGGTAATGCTATTGAAAAGCTGGATTTAACACAGATAGTTAAGAGGGATTCTGTAGTGGTGGTTTTTTTTTGTTTTTTTTTGCTTTTTTTTCTTCTTGTAAGGGAGATATTTATTTCAGCTGTGGATTTAATCCTTCCTTCAAAGAGAACTGGAGTATAAAGTGATTGCCAGTGCACCACTGCAGGATTCTTCTGTACTTCTGCTTTTTGTTGCTGCCGTGCTGAAGTTGCTGTTAATGTGGTTGTGCAGGTGAAAATGCTGGGACTTCATTAACAGTCTTGGTGATGATGTGTGAACCAGAATAAAATCCGGCTCCTCCTCTGTTAGCTGAGTTAAATTTGCAGGACCGGTAGAGGTAGCATGGCTTGCTTGTGTTATTCCACTGAATAGATTCCACTCAGACTCCACGTGGGCAGTGGAATAAAAAGAAAATAGCAGTAAAAATGTGAAATCTTTATGCGGCCACATTTCTGAGTAAAACCAAACATCTGAGACCTTCAAAGTGAGGCTTCGCAGGCAAATTACAATGGGTCATCTGTGCTGTAGCCAAAACTTACTGAGGAAAAATAACCTGAGAGTGACACATTAACAAGGAAAAAGTAAGGAAATGAACACATTGTTTTACCTTGCAGCCCGGGTAATTGAGCACAGTGTTAGAGAAAGTAGTCAGACTTCTACAGGGCTGTGTGTGGTTGAAATGGTGCCTGCTTTAATGGATGGTTGTGTGGCCAAAGACATAGCCGAGGTCTTATGAGTAAATCTGAATAAATAAAAATGATTTTTCCAAATTCTTGATGTAACCTGAGTTAAAAATATCAGGGGCTACATTAAATGTTTTCAACTAGGTTAAAGTCATTTGGTTTTTTTCTTTCCCCTCGGCCCATACTACTATGTGAGATAAATTCAGTGATGTTTGAGTGCTGTTGAAATTGTATGAACTGGCAAGATATTCCCATTTGATTAAGAAGTAGCCAGCTCACTGAAAAATTGCTTTGTTGCTAAAGAAGACGCTGGTTTTGTTCTGACTTTCATAATCTCTGTTAGAACTCCCTTCTAAACAGTGTTTTGCATAAAATAATTTAACTCATGCTGAAAAGAGTGCTTCAGTATGTTGTCTAAAAAAGATGAAGAGATGAAGCCCTTTTCAGCAATGGGAAGTGCATCTAAACTTCACTCTTAAGCATCGCAGCACACAGGAACATTAACAAGAATTAGAAGAAAAATCACAGTCAGATGAAGATGGTAACAACAGGAGATTTTTTTAAAAGCCAGTGTTTCTTGTCTCTGGGAGAAGCAATCAATATATTCTCTAAAAAGCTTTATGAGTTTCCTTAAATAGTGTTGTAGCTTTGAAATTCCCTTTCATACCTAGGTAGAGCAACATTGAGACAAGAGACTGCACCATCAAACTTGCTTTGACTGGCGAACAGAAAGGGCTGGTTGTCTGAGGCCAATCTTTCTTTCCTCTAAGTGATCCTCGCCAGATGCAAATCACTAGACAAAAGTCAGGTTCTGCATACGTATTGCTTTCCTAGAGAACTCTTTGCACACACTGACCAGCACTTTCCCTAGGAGTCACCAAAGTCCCTATTATTTTTTTTACTCCATCTACTACACTGGACGTTTTTCCTGTTTTAGGGGCATTTCACAGTCTTTGGATGAAACTTGAAACATAGGTCATGAGCACTTGTGGTAATTAAAGATCCGTAGTATGTATGTTCTAGGTCGTTAACTTGGGTATGTTGTCAATATTCCAGCTGGGGTAATTATGTGCTGTCTACCTGAATTCTGTCAGCAGCTTCAGCCGGGTAAGGCATTGTATTCAAGCCTTATCCTACTTTAGTACATAATTTTAGCTGCTCTGCCTCCTGGGCCTGTGATTCAAGGAGCTGTTCACGGATTTATCTTTTGAAAAGTCACTAATGATCTTGGTGCTCCATAAAAAGGTGCAGTTCTGAGAGAGCAGATCCTCAACAAATCATGAAAATCAAATTCTTTCAGTATTTCTTGTTTCATGAGGTGTGTGAAATCAACAGTTATTTTGGGAAATTTAAGCTTTTGCCAGAAGTTCAACAGTTCTGGGGTGGGTATATTTTACTGGTAAATGCCTGGTGTAAGGATAATTCTCCACTGGAGCTTCTATTTACAAATAGAAATGATTCTCTTTCAGAAGGAACGAAACAACAACCCCTTCTCCCCAGCAATTCTGAATTTGCCTGAGGAGATACGTATCCCTCTGTCAGAGAAGAATCAAGCTAGGACAGATCACGAAGGGAACTACAGTCATGCTAGGTGTTTATTGGAAAGGAATTGATTATTAACAGAGAATTCTTGTTGCTATTATCTTAATGTATTCATATATTTATAAATATTGATGCTATATTCCACAGTGTCACCTGAGAGGTAGTCATAAGCTCTTGAATATATAAGTCATCATTCATACAGCACAATCTAGACTGAAGAAGATGTAGCTGTACCTCTCATACCACCAGATGCTTGGTGAGAACAATTTCTGGCCATATGTGGGCTCTTCTGTGTGCTACTGCTGAGTCCCATATTCCTGCAGCCATTACAGTAGCTGTTCCAGTGTCGCCTCAGAACACAGGACTAAATTTAGCTCTGGTCATTTTTGTTGTAAAAAATGGAAATATACAGTAAAAAGACATTCCAGTAAAGTATCCCAGGGGACTACTATGATGAAGTTAATATAGCAGAGATTTTATGTCTTACAGCATCACCTGCAGCAAACTGTGTAGCCACAAAGCCTGTGCTGTCAGTTTGGAAATAACTTCCTCAGGCATAATATCTATGTTTCCCAAATAACAGGAATAGTACCTTAGAATGAAAATTACTAAGCCCATAAATGTACATAGGCTTGATATTAATGCAACTAGATATTATGCCTCTAAGAAGAGGACACTTAGAAGCTACCTCACCATCTGTAAGTCTGATGCTGCTATTGTTGATGACTGCTTACACAGGTTTTGCTTTCTGGTGTTGGGAAGAATCACAGCAATTAATGTCATGGATTCTGAGACGCCAAACAAGCAGATTTCTTACTCTTCTCCAGTTGTGTTTTTATTTTATTATTTTATCTATTTTATAATTTTATTTTATTTTATTTTATTTTATTTTATTTTATTTTATTTTATTTTATTTTATTTTATTTTATTTTATTTTATTTTATTTTATTTTATTTTATTTTATTTTATTTTATTTATTTGTGTGTGTGTCAAAGATGGGAAAGAAAAAGAGCAGAGGATGTCATTAGATCTGATTGGGAAGCCTCTGTGCTATCTGGATGGGAATGGCAACAGTTCAGGGATTTTCTTAATCCTTTGCTGCTAACAAGAACATAAAAATGCAATACAAGATCATGTCAATGGTTTGTTTACTCCTGTGCTTTGCCTCCCCCAGTGCTTTGCCTCACACAGTGGCAGCAGGAGATACTATTTGGCACTCACCATTTCTTTCACTGTTTCTCATGTATTCTAACATGTACAATGATTAAATGAAGGGTTCTGGAGGATGCGCCCCTTTCTACTCCTTCTGATAATTATAGGCCTGTTGCTGATAAATTTGTCTAATTTCTTTGTGAACTTCCTGATTCAATCAGTTTCCACAACCTAACTTCTGTATGGAGAAAGACTTCCTCCTCTGTGTTTTAAAACCTGTCTCCAGTTCATTTTCTTGAGTGTGCCTCTGCCTTTCCAAAGGAACCAGAGTTGATGAGCAGCACTCACCTATCCAACTGCTTCAGCACTGACAATAACAGCCTTCTCCCTTCCAAATGGAAGATTCCCAGATTTTTATCCTTTCTCGGTGAGGCAGAGGGATCTTTTCCAACATTTGCTAGTCCATCTTGGACTTCAATTAGACACAAGTTGCCGTGAGCACAAATCCCATCAGATATTAGGAGAAACTTTTTCACCATGAAAACCATTTGTGGTTAAGTATAACAAGTGCCCAGATGAGCTGTACAGTGTTCACCCTTGGAAATGCTAGAAGTTTGATAGGATACAGCCCTCAGCAGCCAGCCTTACCTTGGAAACTGGTCGTGCTCTGGGCTTGGCATTAAACCGGATTATATCCAGAGATCCTTACCATCTTACTTCATGATTCTAAATACCCATCCAGATATTTGGAGATGAATTTACCACTTGTGTTATTGCATAAAATCTTTTCTCATGCTATTACAGCAAATGGAGGTGTTCATTTTGGCTTCAGTTGGAATTAGAACAACTTCTTAGTAGTCCTGTTCCAGTGTCCATTAAGTCGGGCATTTTATGACTGTAATTTATTTCTCTAATTTCTCTAATCCATTTATACATGTGACATCTGTAACAGTGTGTGGGAGTCAGTTTCACAGTATCTCTTTTTATATAAAAAAAGCTTTCTACAGCCTAAAATTTTATCTACTTTTTTGTTTGCATTCCTTCTCATTGCCTTCGTCTGTGGTTTGGTATGAGTTTGTCAGACCATTCATATGAAGCAGATTAGTGAGGGAAAACAGTAAAAAAAGAACGTTGAATAAAAGAGCTAAATATGTAATTCTGTCCTGGGAACTGTCAACCGTGACAGAAGATGAAAGTGCTGAAATTTAAATAAGTGCACTGGGCAGTGTATTTCACAGAATCACAGAACTGCAGATTTGTAGGGGTTGGAAGGGACCTCTAGAGATCCCTCGACCTGCTGAATACACTCTTTTTAAAGCACCCCAGAATGCCATTGGTCTTCTTGGCCACCAGAGCACACTGCTGGCTCATGGCCAGCCTGTCATCCACCAGGACCCCCTGAGAGGTCCCTCTCCTCAGAGCTCCTCTCCAGCAGGTTATCCTCCAACCTGTTCTGGTGCATGTGTTTATTCCTCCCTAGGTGCAAGACTCTACACTTGTTAAACCTCATCTGGTTCCTTTCTGCCCAACTGTCCAAGACTCACTGAATGGCAGCACAGCGTTCTGGTGTGTCAGCCATTCCTCCCAGCTCTGTACCATCAGCAACCTTGCTGGGGGTGGACACAGTCCCCTCATTAAAGTCATTGATGAAGATGTTGAACAAGACTGGACCCAGTACCGACCCCTGAAGAACACTGCTAAGTACAGGCATCCAGCTGGACTCTGCACTGCCAGTCACAACCCTCTGAGCTCTGCCAGTCAGCCTGTTCTCAATCCACGTCCTGTCCTCTGATCTGTTCCACAGTTCCTCAGCTTCGTTGTAAGGATGCTGTGGGAGACAGTGTCAAATGCCTTCCTTTTCTGCCTCATCTTCAACATTATTATGCCTTAGTTGTGAAAACAAGACATCCTGCCTGCAAAAGTTGCAGCCCCTTGTAACAGCAATATTTGAGTGAGATGGATTATTTCTCCAAAATTGATGACTGGCAGCACATCATCAGCCGGTGTAAGAGCACTCTTTACCCCAGCTGAGGATCCTGCTGGTGGTGTCAAGCTCCTGAGAGGCGCCAGATCTGAGCTAGTGACCTGAGGGTGAAAAGCCCTGTATCGTGTTAGCTGCTGTCTGGGGAATTTTGGTCTTTCCAGTTTTAACCATTTAAGAATTCATGCATTTTCTGTGATGGCTGCTCTCAGCAGAAGCAAACTGCTGATGAGAACTGGGATCAGGCCATTCCCCTGAGGTTTCCTCCCTCGCCCTCTCCACTTGCAGCTTGACAGTTTGGATAGGAAACAAATCAGTTCTTTACTAACATTTCACAGTAGTTGAGCAGAAAAATGTCACAACATCTCTGTAATACAGTCTTTAGCTCCAAATTGTGCGGGACTGCTTTAAAATGGTTGGAAATATGCATGACTGCAGCAAGCAGAAAACTTGTCGCAATAACTTTGCAGCCAAGTCACAGTGCTACAGATGTACTGTGTCTGAATATCTCTTGAAATTTGCACCTCATCTTTGCTGCTTTTAGGCCAGATTCTTCTTTGTTTTGGGGGAGGGAGGGGGGGAGTGGGGTGGTGCGAGGAAGAAACTTTGTCTGCTTGTAGTCTGTCTTTTGCAGTTCTTGCTATTTTTTAGTCTCTAGTTCTGTAATACTTTCTATTAGTAATGCCTCCTATTTTATGGCAGTACGGCAGTAGAGGTTGAACCTTCCCAACAATATTCCATTAGATTTTGTTGCTGTGTGACAGATGGCAGCGGAGGGGCAGTCTGGCAAAATGGCATCTGACATGGAGGGGTATATGAAGCAAAGGTGTGTCAGTGAATTCCTCTGTTTGGAAAAAATGGCATCCACTGACATTCACTGATACTTGCTGAACGTTTGTGGAGACCAGACAGTGAATGTGAGCACAGTGAGGTGGCGAGTGGTGCGTTTCAGCAGTGCGCTACTTCCACTGGTGCAGATTTTTAGAGCAAGAGTGTTCAGGCTCTTGTTATCACTGGTGAAGATGCACAGCTAATGGTTGTGAGTATGCTGAAAAATAGTGTTTTTTAGCTGAGAATTTGCTCTATCGACAAGTATTATTGTACTGTTTGTATCTGTTGTAGTTTCAGCGGGAATAAATAGGAGGCATTACTTTTGGAGTAACTCGCATACCAAAACGTGCTGCTGAGTTTGTAGGTGCAGAGTTTAGTTGGACTAACTTCTGAGCTGGCTGCAACAGCTAGAAATCTGATCAGTTATAAAAAGTGCAATGATTCTCCTTACCTCAGTGCTTTGTCCTCTGAGGCAGTGGTTCTGCTTTCGGTGCAGACGCTTCAGGCTTCCTAGAGGCCGCCGTTAAAAACAGACCTGTGGGCAGTACCAGCATCAGGACGCCATGTGGAAGTCTGGGGCTCATCTGGGGGCATCCCCGTCAGCCTGCCAGGCTCTACAACCTGCACTGACTCTCCTACAAGGCAGTTTGCAAGTGAGGATAGGGTGTGTCTGCTCTGAAGCTGCTTCACACACTGCTCTCAGGAGCAACAAAGACAGAGATGAACGTGAAGTCCCCGGGAGATGGGAGCATGCAGCATCCAGTGAGTCTATGTGGGAGAATATTTGTTTCAGTAAAAGTAATGATGGCTGTAATAAGTAAACAGGAAATTTTCCCATGAGCCTTTTTCTTTTTCCCTAGAGGCCATGTAGTATAGGAAATTACTTTTATTCCAGTCGTTTCTGACTTGAATGATGTGTAAGAATGAGCGATTACTGTCAAAGGAGCATAAGACAAAAAATGAACAGTGATATCGCTAATTTTTTTACTTTTAACAAATCAGCTGAATTAATTCCCTTTGGGTGCTTCTCAGCGTGGCCATTTTCAGCAGCCCTGTAGAAGGAAACTGAGCAAGACATCTCTCACTATGTATGGAAAATCGATTTGAACCGATGGGCTGGAATGTGGGAGTCTGCCACCGCAGCCGTGATGCCACCAGCGGAGCCCGACGGCATTCCGTGCGGAGCCTGACGGGATGCTTCTGTGCGCTGTGGCTCTGCCAGCTGTCTTCTTCCATGGAGTGCAGCACAGTCCATTTAGATTCAATTTTGTTTTTATTCTTTGATGAGTGTTTAATAACCATTTCCAAATCTCTGCACAGTTGGAAAGTGACATTGTCAAGAGCAGGTGCAGCCAGCTGAAATTATGTGGTAATGCAAGTTGTAACAGCACTGGGAAGAAGTAAAGCGGAAAAGTTTTATTTCCTTGAGGGCAGAGTTGGCTAGATGGAATTGAGATATCCTGGGATAAAATAATTATCCTGTTGTTTTTGGTTCACTTTCCATTGCTGGAGAGACAAAACAACATTTTAGGCTGGGAATGAAAAGCCATATATTCTAATCCCAACCTTGATACCAAAGTGCTGCATGACATCTGAAAAATCACATGGACAAAATCTTCAATTTACTTGGCTTCCAGTTATATGCTTACGTAAGACACCTGGTTTCTTAAGTCACCCCACAACTCTGTTCATCATGCTGGATGCCCAGCATACCCAGCACTTGCTGTTTGGGTCATTAACAGTATACTCCTACTCAGGACCGAACGTTTCAGCTTTATTTTTGCTGTAGGAAAACTCCATGTTGCAAGAAAAATTAGTGGAACCTAGAGGCGTGAAGCATCTTCTGAAATCATTTCTTCTATTTCTTAGCTTCTTCCTGGCTAAACTGTAGGCAATAATTCATACCTTGTCAAGTTGTTTTGAGGCTTTTAATCAATTGGAGTTTGGTGCTGCAAGTTATTGAACATTGTGAGCTCTGATGGATATTAATAGATGAGCATGCAGAACACCTGGTGCAGGGATATTAATGTTTGCAATTGCTTTCAGATCTCTGCTTTGAGATGCTGTTGAAGTGTTAAGGCTTATTAAGCTCTTTCTTAATGATAGCAACCTACTGCACTGTCAGTGGGTACTGGCTGTTTGTGACAGTGCTCTTTTATTCATGATAGGTTTTGCTACTTATTCTCTGCTATTTTCTACTGACTGCTTCATATAAATACTTTGATGAACTCTGTGAGGGCTCCAAAGCCTCCCATCTCCTTGCAAATTTCCTCTAGCCTTTCCTCTGTTTTCTTTTTTCTGATATTTCACCTTTTCCCTTTGCTTCTTCGTTGTGGCAAAACAGCAGATGCAGCAATCTCTGTCCTTCAGAGCAGAGGGATTATGGGGGTTAGATAGTGTAAAAGTACACATTGAATGAATAATTCCCATTAGAAAATCAGTTTGTTGACCGAGCGAAAGCAGCTGGGGAGGAAGGGAAGGGAAGAAAAGGCTTCCTTTTAAACTGCTCCTCTCGTGGTTCCCTGTTGAATCCTTGTTAGCATGAACAGCTGATATCTGTGGAAGCTCTCTGACCTCCGTTCTTTAACTATTAACCTCTTGATTGTTTTAGCGCCGTTTTGGCTAATAGAGGGGTTAACTCAGTAGATGGCAGTCTCTTTCCTCCGAGTCAGCACAGAGGCAGAGCCAAAGCCATTCTGCAGATGCCCTCTTTTGGGGGAGATGTGAAGCCCTGGCATCCCCAAGATCACTGCACAGGTTTCATGAAAGTGGGTGCGTTCCACCTGAGAAGGCTGCACCTCTTGTAACTGTGTCTCATTTTTCCTAGTCAACAATTGCTATTGTTACTGTATCATAAAGTTTGCAGGAAGCAATGCACACAGTAGGCTTATCGTGCTGTAGCTAACTATAGAAGACTGTTGAGCACTGGAACTGATCCTAATTCATGCATGGGAAGGGGAATCAATCCTGACATCTTATGTTTAGTATGGTTTTTCTTCAAAAATATGAGAAAAAGACTGTGGTGATAAGTAACACGAGTAAAACCTTAGCGATGAATAAAAGTAGTGAGTGTGCAACTTTGCACACAGAGGCTGAGTTCCTCATGGAACAGCGGTTCATTTTTTTTTTTTTTTTATTTTGCAGTGATTGTTGCTGCAAAAACCTGCAATGATTATTGTAATACTAAAAATAATTTATCTTTTTTTACCAAGTAATATTTTCTTTATTGTTTAATATTTTACTAATGTCACAAAGCAATGAAAATTGCTGTGTGTTATTATATTTTTACAGTTAGGAAACTTTTCAGTCTCAGATCCATGAATCAGGCTTGAAAATCAAGCATGCCACTTAAAGAGGATCCAAAACACCCATCAGAGTTGGGTTGTTTTTTGGTTGTTTCTGGGTGAGGTTCTTCATGGTTTTACTCACTCCAAGAGAAACCAGTAGGTTGTATGCTTTGGATTGTTTACGTGTTAACAAGGGAAGGTTAAGTCAACTTGTAGCCCTGGACAACATCATGGGGCTGCGGAGACTCAGTACTGCAGTTTCTAGCTGAGGACAACTGCTAAATAGTAGGCTAGTCTTGGAGATCAGAACTTGGCTTTAAAAAAATATCTGAGCGACTGTTGTTTCTTTCCCATTAAGATGGAAGAACATATGGGTCTGAATGGATTAGTTCTAGAATTCACACTAACATGTCCTTGTCTGTTATAATTTTTTGTGACCTTCTGTTTTTTTTTTGTTTGTTTTTTTTTTTTAAAGGATTCAGCTGTTAACACCTCCATGGCTGGAGACTCAATGTATTTTTAAGTATTTTGCGTGATGGATTTTGACATACTGTACACTGCCACGGTATTACTATAGCACCTGCTTCAAATTCTTCTCTCCTACCTGTCAGTGCATCATTTCATGCTCCACTAAGTGGTGCAAATAGCAAAACCATCTGCTCATTACTCATGTAGCCATTGTGTGAAATATGAAGAAAACATCTCATGTCTGAAAGAGTCATTGTCAAATGACTCCAGCTGGTAGTGCTGCATTGTGCCCGGAATCCAAAGTCCAGTTGCTTCCTTGGGTTGTCATGCTTAGACTCAGTGCAGTACTTGTTCAAGCAAATGTTCAATCCGTGACGCAGAATCTTCTGTTTACACACCTGTTCTCCCCGTTTAAACATACTTTGGGATTGAGATCCTTGCTAGGACACTAACAGTAGTGTGAGATCACCCTTCAGCTTTGTGTTTGTAGGCACAGATAAGTGAATAATGTAGGCACATATACCTACAAATGAGGGAAAGAGATAAATTTGTTCTGTATGACAGGAAGGTAGTGGATGCTTTAAGGAACTCAACTTATTTTCCACACTGCCTTTAATGAAATAACTTCCATCAAAAGTTTTCTCTGGCAGGTCTTGAGTTCCATCTCCATCAAAGCTATTTGTATATTCTTTCTGCCAAGAGAAAAGAATTGTTCCTTTGGAAGCCATCATTGTCACTGTTCCACAGATCAGATGGCAATGGCTTCTAAAATAGCAGGTTAATATCCCTGTCTGACAGGATTAAAATGCTTAACAGTGATTCTTACTTTTACAGCTATCAGGATAAGTGATGCCATATGCAATGATAAAGATGTGACATTGTTCAGCGTGCCTTTTGGAGAATGATTAAATGACATGCTTAAATCCTTTGTGGCCTCACAAATGTGATGATACTGAGTGACACAGTGGAACAGAGTAGCTATACCATAAGTGAAGAATAATGTCATAAGTTAGCATATCTGAAATTTAGTTTGTACAAGTTTTGGACAGAAGGACCTGCATATACTTTTTTAATGAACAAATTGAAACATTATAAAATGTGTAAGCTTTCCCACATTTCTCATGAAGGCTCTTATCCCTTTGGAGCGGGAAAGACAGGTTGATAAAAATGTTCAGTAAAACCTGTACCTACATCATCACTTTAGAATTTGGGTAAGATTCCATTTGTGAATATAAATATCTGCGTAGAGCTGTCTACATGTGCAGCAGGAGTCTAAGCTTCCATTATAAAGTCAGTGAAGATCTCATTATAGGAGTGTAAAGCTGTTTAGCTTCTGAAGCAAGGCAGTCTAGAGCTGCTCAGCTAACCAGATCTAAGTGCCTGCTTTGGGATGAACTGAGCAGCTCATTTGGACTCCACTGAGTGCGCAGGTGAGTTCTTCACATGTGAACATCTGCGTGTGGCACCTATATTTAGGTACCCATCTGCAAGCTAAATCCAAGCCTCCCTTTTTGCAGTTTACAGCAAGATGAATATGCCAGCTCGTAATTCATAGAATGAACTGGACCATTGCAGCACAACAGATGAGGGGATCTGGCTTGGTGGACCTGTGAGCATCAGCCCAGTGTCAGAGTTATCTGCATGCGGGCTTGTGCTGGCTCTAACATCTGTACACCTGAGGGACAGAAGGAGCAGCTGAGCTGGGGGATTTTTGAGGCCATTAGCAATAAATGTAGGTACTAAAACAGTGGTTGGTGTCTAAATAGCGAGGATTTGGGCTTTGGCATATGCATTGGTTGCCGACCCCATATATAAAAGCAACATTTGGTCCATTTCCATATTATTTTTATTGCTAGCCATATGATTAAATAGTTGTGTTGTACTGTATTAATCAGGGTACTCAGAAGACAGCCTGGTGACAGATCCCAAGTGCTCAGGGGGCTGTCTTGTCTCTAAAGCCAGCGTCAGGTGTCACAGCAGATTTGGCGAAGGTCTTGGAAAGGTGCAGCTGGACTGCTGGGTGCTTGGGAGCCCTGCTTGCTGTCAGGCTGACAGTCCCATCAATCTGAGTCCTGTCAGCTGCTTCAGGAGCTTCTATTCATGCATATGTTTTTCTCCAGTGTGGAGGTGGGAAAATAGTGCTTACTTTGGTGTTCACAGTCTTTCGGTAGTCCTTTTTTTTTTGCCTCCCGCATGTAGTTTCATATATGGAATGTCATTTCACATATGGAAATGACATCATTAACCAACATAAGAATTTTTGGAGTAGATATTAATATGGAAGTATATATTTCTTTTAAAATGAGAAACTGTAGCCATCTGGCATAAACATTTTGCCACCGAGAGCAAAAAAAAATTGCTTCCTTAGTGTCTGTGTTGCACAGCTTTAAGACACCCCCGTGAGGAGAAATTAACCCTTCTACATTCAGGTGCTCACCATTTTACAGAAGGATAAAATATAACCTGCAGGCTTGTATTATGTGCAGTTTGTAGGGTGTGAGCAGGTTTGGGTCAGCCCTAATGCTACAGTATGACTCAAAGTTCAAAAGTCTGGAAAGCTGCCGATGTTTGCTTTGCTTAATAAGCAAACTGTAAGTCAAACATTTAATCACAGCATTCTGGTAACGGGAGGGCTGTTTTAATACAGCTCTTTTATTGGCCTCTTTGTAGTGCAGAAATAATATAGGCGATCCTAGTGGATAAGGTGTTTTCAATGCAAGTCTCCCGTGGAACCTTTATTTTCAGATGCAGGCCCTGTATAACAATATGAATCACTGGCACGAGAGCTGTTCTGATCTGTGGTGGTTTTTCCAGTAGGGATATAACCTGCTGAGTTTATTAATGTTTGTCTAATTTACATCAGTAGGGTCATTTTAAAAATAGCTTTGACTGTTCATTTTATTGCTGAAGAAAGTGCTGGGAGGAGTGATGCCAGAGCTCTGCATTGCTTCCTGGGTGCAGAGCTGGGCTGTGTGGGGATGGAGAGAAGGCTCCGAGGCTTTGAGCTCTCGGGATTTATGTCTGCATATGTTTTTTAGTGTATGTTTTCTAGTTATTTAGAAGGGCTTTGTGACAGCAGGGCGAGAGGTGGAAGAAAGGCACTCTGGTGTTCAGCAGGGAGAAAGCACAAGGCCTAGTTTGAGATTTTAAGGGGAAGTGCATCTGAATTCCTCATTTTATGGGTCTTGTATGTATCTTTTAGTGAAGGGGCCTTTTCCATCTCTTTGTCCATGTGTTGACCACTGGGCAGTGCCGGCACAATTTCGTGGGGACGTCTTTACGTTGTTTGTCATTGAGAGGAACACAGCATGGCAGTGGGGAGCACTACAGGGTGCTGTCACAGCATGGCATATTGCTGAAAGACCTGTCCATCTCCCCGGAACACCCCCTTATCTGAGGTCTGCAAAGTGTTTGTTTTAGATCAGATTGAAGGGTTTTTTTTTTTTTCCTTCTTGCTCATTCTCAAAGGGAAACAAATGAAAGGATAAGTAAAATTGCATTTCATGTCCTGTGGACCAAGTTTTGATCTTTGTCTCTCAGTGAAAACCTGGCATATCTTGTTGAATTGGTCATTACCCTACTATGTTACAATGAGATAAGAATCTGGTTAAGTAGCTGTAATTTCTTATGAAATGTATTTAATTGATATCAGTCTATCTGCACATGTATAGATGATATGGAATCAGTTGTCTGTAAATTGCATGGACTAAACTTACACGTAATTGTTAAAGTGGCAGAACTACTTTGCTTCCACAGTTTCCACAATTAAATCCTTTTCACCTGGGTGAGAAACCTTGAAGGAATTACTCAGTCTGAGCCACTGTGCCTATGGAGTTTGGCAGCAAGAGGTATTGAAGTACGCTTTCCCAGAGTGCAACCAGCCAGGCATGTAGAGCAGAGATCTTTTGGAAAAATATTCCCAATTTCTGAGTTTAGAACATGTAAATTTAACTCTCTCACTAGTAGAGCATTTGCATTCTTCATGTGTGAATGTGTTGCGGATTTTTAGTTTGAGAGCTCTGACAGAGCTCTTTGCTGTGTTACCACTGGCTGTGATTCCATATTAAACTGTAAGGAAGCAGTTACTTTTTTTTTTTTCTTTTTCCTGAGTAGGATTTTTTTTGTCTCTTTGTGTGGACAGCTGCTCAGCTTCAGGTAAAAAAATGTTATAATTCATGGGACTGCCAGCTGGAGCCAATTAAAATCTAATGGACCAGAGTTGGCACTAAAATTTTTCTTTTTCTGCCCTAGCAAAGTTGAGTTTTTGTTCTGCTGCTTATGTGTGATTTAAGAGGTTCACAGTGTTGTTAAGAAACAAGTTTACTTACCATTTTTCAAATGAAGGCATTTTTGAATTTTAAGTCTGATAAAGAATGCAATTTGTACTCTAATGAAGCTGTTGTTTTTCTGAAAGTGAAGAGTTGTGACTATATGTCTTAGGATGATCTTCCCTAAATGGATGAGACAGAAGCAGGGAGCTAAATGGCTTTCTCTGGTCACGCTAAGGATGTGCTATATCCCTAGGAAAAAAAATACAGGTCTTCAGTGATCTGTCTATTAGTTCTTCCTGCCTCAAGTGAAAGAAACTTAGGGCAAGACAAAGAGCCTGAATTACAGCATTTGTAAAGTGAAAATCATTATTATTGAGAGTTGCACGGGCAAGGGGAGGCTTGGCTGAGGTGTGCTAGATGGATAGAGCAGAGAGTAAAAGCTCAGCAAAAAGAATTGATTTTTGAAAAAAAAAAAGAATTCAGTTCATTGGAAGTGAAATGAGTTGTTTGTTCTTGAGAGTGATCATTCAAAGTAGTCTTCTGTGCAAACTTCAGGCTAAAGTGGCATTTTTGGCATTTAAACAATGATGTAATTTCAAAGGTTGAACTGAAACTTTCTGACATAGTTAACAAGGCGGGGAGAAAATCTGTTTCTGAAATACGAATTTCACTAACACTGTATAAACATGGTTGGTATGGGCACTCTTTATCTAGGAAACCTTTCTGTTTCTTTACTTAGTGGTAGTTTATGTGCATCTTGCTTCGTGTTTACAGTGAGGATACTTGATTAACTACTGATGAAGATTTACCCGATAAACAGGAACTCAATTGCTTGTGGTTGTTTCTCCACATTCTTAGAGATTGCTCAGGGCAAGATACCCTGATAACAGGTAGAAAAATAATTCTATGGATGTGTGCACCTGGAGCGTATTGTTCTGGGATTTCCACAAACACGTAGGCTGTGCTTTTGAAAGGGTGAGAAATGGAAAGGCTCTGAATAGTGGGCATTTCAAAGCATGGTAAAGTTAGGCTGAATTTCTCTATTTTGCTGTTCTAAAAACAGATCAGATCTACTTTTAAGCATCTGTCATTTATGCAAAAATTCATGTAATCAAAGATTGGACAACATGGTTGATTTTAATCCTGAGCTGACCAGTTTTAACCCAGAGAAGAGTTAATGTTATTCCGTGTTCATGATGCTCAGTGTGGTTAAGTTGTTGCAGAAAGCAGGAGGAAAAGTGGATTGGAAGGACAATAAAAATTTACTAAAAATAATTTAGTTTAGAAGTACTTGTATGGAGAAGAATGTACTGAGCCTAAAAAACTTGTGTATTTTGATGAGGAATTTTGTAATTTCAAAGAAGGGTGAAAAACCCTTGGTGGTGTCTAATATAATGGTAACTGCCAACAATCGACATGGGTCCTGCTTCGACTTGTCACAGTATTTTTCTGGTTCTGGACAGTCAGGCTCATGGATGCAGTGCAATCCACTGCTGTTGGAATGCGCACATTCACGTGCTGTTCTGACTGACCTCCAGCCCCTGGTCTGTTTGTTCTGAGGAGCATTTACTGTGAGCTGAAATGCAGAGCTCAGACGACTGTCCTCAGAGGATTGGGAATGAGGCCAGGCCTCTTAAAACTGTTTTTACTGTAATATTATTATTATTATTTTTTCCATATTTTTCCTTTTCTAAAGCCTTCAGCAACCATTTCTGTCTGGTTATGAAAATAAATTAATGGAATTACCAGTAGTTTCAGAGCTTTGCACAGTTGAAATTATATAGTTCTCCTTATGATATATTCAGCTCCCCTCAACACGAGAAGCAGAGATTCAAACAGGAGCGGAGATCATACGTCCTCAGGGTGTTCCTAGGGTGCAGGACTGAGCTGTATTCTCAGAGAGCTGTTGGGAACACTGCATAGGTGTTGCTGCACCTGTATCACAGCCAGAGGACTTCCTGCTCCGAACTTGTCAGCGTGTCACTTGTAATAGGTATTAAATTTAATATTTGGAGTGACACACAACTTCTTTATATTAATAACATCTTCATAACGTTGAAGAGAAAGATACAACCTAAGTGGAGATTGAATGTGGACTCTTTTTGGTGACTGTTCAGGTAGGAGATTTATTAGAAGCACTGTGGTGCTCGAATTCATCTCTTCTCCCCCAGTTTTCTTCTACTTTACAGCTGCTTCATTTGCCTTTCTCCCTAAGGAGTACTCCTCAAATGACTTTTTTAATGTACCTGTTTATTAGAAAACATCATGGAGGAAAAGGAAAAAGAAGCCAATCCTAAGCAGAATGTGGATGATTCATAGTTAAAACTACTGAGGTTGTAAAAAACGCTGGTAGGGATTCTGATGAATTGGCATATCTCCTTTCACATCTATAAATTTGTCACTGGTGAAAATGTTTATTTCATCACAGTTGTATGATTTGTATTGGAATGTTTTTATTGCCTATGTGGATCTCTAGCTCATCCTCAAACAGAAGATGAACTCTAAGAGATCTCAGTGGCAATCCCACAGGTTGTGCAGGATTAGTATTTAAAAGAGTAGTGTGCTTGAATTAAGTAGGAATTGAACATATAGCCATGGTTTGTCCTTTGCTGTCAGCAAAGCCATCCTAAGTTCATTTCTTTAAAGAAGCTCCGGGCCAAATGTCAGGAAAAATTAAATCAAGCAGTGATGTAGACCCATAGGGAAAATGTATTTCAATTGTGAGGTATTCATGGGTATAATATGTCATCCTGTAGTCTGTGACTGTTGGGTGCACTTACAGGCAACGTGGATTGGTAATTGCTACTTGTTAAGAAATTTGGCTATGATATAAAATGACCTGCTAGGGAGAGAGGCAGTATAGCTAATTTTACTTATGAGACTTTCATCAAAGTTGGAACGGTATGTATATGTGGCAGCAAATCCTCCATGACACAGCATCTTTAGGAGAACATTGTTTTTGTCTTCCAGAAAGGAGATACCATAATCATTTAGAGCTTTGGCTTCTGAGTGTGAGAAACAAGTTAGACACAATCCCTTATTTTTGCTCAGCCACCAACATTGTGCTACCAAATTCTGGCTTTTTGGGGGCAAGTCTAAGTAAATTTTCCATCTTTCTTTTCCAGCAGTTGTGGGACAGAGGTTTGCCTGGATCCAAACCTGGAAAGAATTAACTCCACCTTCTGAAGTTTTGTTTTCATGAAGGGTTTCTTTTTCTGGCATAGCCTAAATAAATCAGTCCAGACCCTTACAGTTCAGGTTATTCCTTAGTCTGGATACCTGACCCATGTGTGTCTCTCAGTTGTAACTGAGACCTAGCAAGTCTAGATGGAGCCACAAACTGCCTTTCCAGGAGATATCTCCCTGTTATTATTTGTTATTATTCTCTAAGCATTTCTGGGTGTATGGGCATAGGGTCTTGCAGTGTTTTTAATTATTATTTTAAATGATACTTCTTAATCACAGATATGTTAGCCTTGTGGTACTGATGTCACATGAGCATCAGTACCATTCAAATGTCCATGTCATTCTTAGCCTTGTATTTGTTTATTCCAAAGTGTTACACACATTTAACTTAGGAAGGACATCTCTTCAGATCCAATTAGGTGTTTAAATCCTCATAAGAAACCTTTGCTCCTTTGATAGCAACATCTTTTTGGAATGAAAGGATTTATCACCTATTGAATCATTATAGAACAATAGACCTGCTCCCTGAGCTGGTCAAAGTCATTGTAGTGCTTTGAATGTCAGTGACCCTGTGACATGAATGATCTAACCCAGAACTGTTCCTCTATCTGAGGAAGAGAGTAATGAAGCCACAGATATAGGTTGTAGAAGGGGCAGATTCTGCTTCAGCTTGTGCCACTTTGAGTCCAGACAAAAGGAATTAAAAACTGAATAATTCCTATGGTTGTGATGATCCCCACGTGTCCCTTCCAGCTCAGGATATTCTATGATTTTGTGTTTTTTAAGTGGAATACTTGTGTTACTCCACAATTGCATTTCTTGAACTATTGCACTATTGAACTATTGCACAATTGCAACTCTTGAAACTATTGGAAGAAAATGATGAAATTGTAAGAGTTGCTGAGTAGCGTCATTGTGTGATAGAGTAATGCGTGAGATGTTCTGTGCAGGGAAATAGGTTGCACAGAGCTTTGAATAGGCAAAACCCACATACAGTTAATCCTTTGGAGTCTGCAGGCACAGCAGCCATAGGTAGGGAAATCAAGGGTGAGCTGTTATCAGACAGGTCCATCTGGCCCAAACGACTTAGGATATGCTGGGACTAACATACTGTGGGGGACAATTCAACAGTGTCTCTTAATTGGAATGGAGGCAGGTTGGCAGATCAAAGGGTGGCAGATTCTGTAATACTGAACATAAGATTTTAGTGACCTGCCCATATGACCTAGAAGACTTTTATCATCTTTTTTTTGAGGAATCAGTGTTGAATCTGAATTCATTTAATCTTTCAAAAGTGCATTTAATTACCAGGGATTTCTTGTTGTATTCTCCTGAAATGCTTAGTTTTGGTTGGTTTTAGAGTTACCCCCGCTTCGTTCCAGTGTCCAAGTTAAACCTATCATCACAGACACCTGTTGTAACTGTTTGTATTTCTAATGAGGATGTTACATAAAATCAGAGTTATAAGAGCATGGAAACATCTCTATTGATTCAATTCTTATATAAATGCAATTAACTTTTCTAAGCATGAATACAGTCAGTGTGATCAATTAGTACCAATTGTTCACAGCTCCTGGGTGAGTAAGCATTCATTCACTGTGACTTACCATGGGTTTAATTCATTATTTTCCTCCTGCATAGAAACTTCAGTCCCTTGCATGCCTCATCCTTTGTATCTGCAGAGACAACAGGAGTGTCCTGATTTCTTTGCCCTTTTCCTATGGTGAGAAATGAAAGCAAGATGTTGCAAACTGTTGGAATCACTGAAAGCAATCATCGCCAAGAACATTTCCCACAGAATAACCTTTTCCTTGCTCTGGGGATATCACAGAAAGACAGAAACAATCTGGTTCTAGGCTATGTGTCTGCTCATCTTGCCTCTTTTCTTTCCCAAGTTCTCTTTCATCTCATTTCCTACCCATTGCTGCAATATGTTTTTCATTCATTTTGTATCTCTTTCTTCATTGGAAGCAGTACTTACTGAGATTTTAATTTCTTCAGCTTTTTTTCCTAGTCCATTTTGTTTACTGCAAGGTTTCTTCTTGCATCCCGGTTATATCTTATACAGGTAGTTCAGAGTTCAGACTTCTACCTTGGTTGTCTTGACACGAGATGCTTCTGGTTTAAGCTGTTACCTGTATAGTTGTTCAGAAGTTATCTCCTTCCTTTTTAGGGACTCATTCGGAGCCTTCTGGCTCTGGCCCAGACTCTGATAGATGGGAACTCTCACTGCAGCTATTTAAAAAGACTTGTTAAGTGAAGAAAAGAGTATTCTGCAAACAGCAAATGAAGCAATCTTTGCTGAAAAAAAATGCTGAAGACAGCGCAGTTGTTGGCTTTTGTGATTCATGACCACTCTTCTTTGGCAAAGTAATTAATGTAGATATTATTAAATGGCAGCCTTTGTGAGTCGTGGAGTTCTCCCATGCAGGCAGTGTCCTCCTGGCCTGGGTTTGTTTTTTGAAGGCAATGAGAGCACAGCAAAGTGAAGTGCTGCCAGTGGCAGCGGGGCCCAAACCAGCTTCTGTCGAGTCAAGGTGATCTACCTGACCATGTCTGCAGCTTTATGTTTCTTGCATTGATCCTTTGAAAGATGAGACTTAAACTTGCAGATTCATTACTGCAATTTGATGCATCATGATAAATTAGGAGCAAATACGTATTTCTATGGAAGCATAATGGTAATATTGCACTTTTATTTCTGAATACCTCAGGGATACTTTCCAGGCCATATGACTCACAACTTTGAAGTCTCTGAGCAAAGGGTCAAGCCCTTCTTCACTCAATCGATGCTTTCAGCTCCAAGTGCTACTGATACATTCAGGGCTAAAATCTTGTCTATTGAAAACAGCTGTAGCTTCAAAATGTCGTGAAGCTGCATTAACGCTTCATTTCCTGCAGTGAATCATTTTGCTTATGAAAGTATAAGAGCTAGGGCCATTTGCAAAAAAAAAAAAAAAAAAAGAGAGAGAGAAATAGAAAGAAATAAACCCTCTGTGCTCTGAAATGGGTCTCTCTCTCTTTTTTTTCTTTTCTATGGGATATCTTTATCCTATCACAGCAGTAAAAGGCAATGATATGGAATAATTATGTGTTCCTAAGCCTTTCCAATTGGTACACTGTTGTGAAAATATATTCAGTAAATTCACCTGAGTGACTTTGGAGAGCAAAGCACAAGGACATTATGAATAAAAGAAACACTTAATCGACAGATACAATAGAGTGTTGTGACCACATTGACATCATTGTCAACCTCTATTCTAGATTAGAGTTGGTTTGTTGTCAGAAAATGGGCGTGTGGTTAGGAAGGTGACTGCAAAATTGACTTGTGGGGGCTTCACATTTATTGTCTCCCTCTGCTTTCTGGTCTTAAATGTAATTCTGGATTGGAAATTCAAGTTATTTTCTTCCTATTACTGTTAGCAGGAAGGTGATTTTTCTGCGAAACCAAATGTCAATTTTGCCAAGTGAATAAACAAGAAAAATATAGCCCAGCCATCTCCTCGTGATTGGCTTTCTGATCCATATTAAAAGTATAATTTAGTTTTAAAAATATTCATATTTAAGGGAGCAGATACTTGGCAAGAGAAGATTTAATTAACAATTTTCTTCCGTTACTATGTGCATTTTGACCCAGCACTATCTTCTCCTGGCTGTACTAGTACTGTGAACAACAGAAACAGGAAAATGCAATGTCACAGATAAAAAAGTACAGCTATTATAATTTCCCTACAAGTATTCATCTTCTGCATTTGTCAGCCATACTTTAAAATACGAGGTAAAAATTGTTTACATTTTTGTCATATGGGGATGTAGGAGTTAGGAAATCCTATAATGAGAGGTTATTTCAATGCATGTGATAATATATATTCAGTGTAACACACATAGTTTAATGTTATGAAGACATTATTGCAGAATTAGCAGATTTCAAAAAAGCAGATACATAAAAGCCAGCTAATATGAAATATTGCAAATAAGGTCATCCAGTTGTACAGCTAGAAGTAATACATTTATTCTGCTTCTGATTGTTATACATTTATCCCTCTGTGGCATTTGAAGTTTTCTCTTTGCATCTTATAACGACAAAAGAACTCATTATAAAGGCTCAGAAACAACAAAAATAGAAGAAAAACTGTAAGAAAAACAGAAGAGGCAAAAGAGGATGAGTAGCAGATGAGAATGTCCCTTCAAAATTGAATTTTTAATTTCAAGAATATAATTTTAATCAGAATACCCTAAGTTGGATGGGGACCAAAAGGATCATTGAGTCCTACTCCTGCCTCCACTCAGGAACACCCAAAAATCAGACTATATTTCTGAGTGTCACTCACGTTTATTGAACTCTTGAAGAGCTTTCCAAGTCTTTGTTATGGCACATATTTTGACATAAAAAGGCTATCTTTTTGTTAATGGGAGACTGTAACCTACCAAGATACAAAGTTGCTTAAACAAGACAAAAGGAAATGCTTTCTGCTTTCAGTTTTTGAACTGTTTTGTATTGAAATTTTTAAACTTCAAGTTCTAAACCTTGAGAGTTTATAATTGAATGTGGAAAATGTGAGACCTATACATTTTGTCAGAGCAGTTCATCCAAATCACTAAACTTCTCATCTGGTGTGGCTTTTTTTCGTATTTTTAATTACGGGGAAGTCCACTTTGGCTTACTAACTTTTCCTTTGAAATAAATTAACTAGTTTTACTTGTGAAATTACTATGGTAGAATTCAGAATGTCTGGTTTGAATGGTGAGACAACTATAATTACCCACACAGGGAATGATTTTTTGAGAGTAGAGGAATCGTCATGTATCCAGGTGTCCAGGTATCTGAGACATCAAGGTCAAGTGGTTGGAAACTGAAAGCACACATTTTATCTGGGGTGTAGAGGGCTGTTATTCATAGGAATGCCTCTGCAGGGAATGAGGCTGTCTCCATCGCCTGATGTTTCACACTGACAGGATGGCTTTCTAAAAGGTATACTGGAAGGTACTGAAAGATTTCAGGATTTATATGCTTCATCCTGTCAGAGGAGAAGTCAGATGGGATATAGCAGCAATCCTTCTGGTCTTAAAGATAGAATCTGAAATATTCTGGGGAAGCTTTGTGAGTCTCCTGTCTGTGGCTGTGGGATTCATCCTCCATGCTGAGCTTTGAGGAGCCAGTCAGCACTGCAGAGAAAGCCTTATCTACCCATTTTAAGGAAGGGCTCGGAAGACCTGCATAATCCAATACAGCATGTGGGGCAGGCTCAGTGCTCTTCTGCATGCACTTCTCTCTTACAGTTCCCACCTGATCCCCAGCCCGCCAGCATGTCCACAGCACTGCCCTGGTGACGTGCTGGCACTTAAAGATTGTTTAGCTGCAGACCACTTTTGGAAGAAACTTTTATTTGGGAAAAAAGAATGTCTGAGCGCAACAGTACCTTCTTTCTTGTGTAGACTTCAACAAGGATGCTAATTGCACATCCAGGGAGAAGGGTCACGTCTCCAGGTGGACAGCTCTTTGCTGAGGAGTGAAAGCTGTCCTGCTGGGAGATGAGGTCAGATGCTGGAGGAGGAACATTTTTAGTCTGTTTTTAATGTTTTGTGGAGCTAGGTGTGGTGTTGCTGGCACTTCTGTCCCTACCCAACTGTGCAGCTCACATCTTGTAACTTCAGACAGAAAGAGATAATTTGAGTACAGGAGGCTGGTACACACAAGTAGAAAGGTTATATCATATTCACGGGAAGGTGGCTGAAGAGTTGAAATGGTTGTTTAAAGCTGTATTCCTAGTAGCTGGAGTGCAACTAGGAGAAGAATTGTTAGCACTTTTGTTTCTTTCATTTAAAGCATTTTGAATGCAGTGACAAAACCAGGGTAATGTTACTGATTTGTCAGCATATGCAGTTTCCATTTGTTAAGATGATTTTCTACTTGTTCAGTGGATGAAGAAAAGTAATGTTATGTTCACATTGTAAAGGGAGGAGATTAAAACTGCTGAAATGTTGTTTTTTCTCAGTACCTAATTTGACTGGGAGAGGAGCCTGTCTTATTCCAGGGTAAAGTGCAGGTTGCTGTGGGCTCTGCTTTGCTTGAATGTGTGAGCCCAAGTGACAAAGCAGCCAAGTGACAGGCTGTCTGTCAGACTCTGCCTGTGGGCAGGGGAAGAGGAGCACTCTGAGGTGATGAATTCATGCCTGCCCAGTCTCCCTCTTTGACAGGAGACCCTTTAGTGGCTGAATTTTTGCTGTCCCAGTGCGCATAAGAAGAGTCAATTAAATTCAGTGAAATAATTCCTTATTTAAATCTTGATATATCAGAGGGTTTGAGTGGGATTAACCAGCATTGCTACTGGGCCACTAGGAGTTAATTTATTTTTCCAGAGTCTCTGAAAGCAGTGGAATCAGAGCCAGAATTGGAAGCCAGGTCCTGTGGCTGGACAATGAGACTAAGTTCACTTTTCATGGGGTGCAGAGCAGCTGGAGAGAAATGCCTATTATTTGCAATATACATATTCGGAATATCTGCACAGTTGAATTGTAAAATTGATCTTTCAGCATTTGCATTTGAAACCTCTGTTGACGGGAGGATTCAGACTTTAGTAGATTTAATGTTTCCCAAATTGATTTTGTAATTATGTTTCCAATATTTCCATTTTTTTCTCCTGAAATACAGGCATTTGATATACTTTCTCCATCTGTCTCTGTCCAGACTCAAATGGTTTGTGAGGTAAATTTAAACTCTCCATCGCATCATTAGATTCAACAGCTTGTGTCGTATTCTCATTCTGAGCCATGTTATGGAGGACTCTGAAACTCATCTGTATACTAGGCAAATTTGGGCTTAAATGACTAAGATGTGAACATTTCCCCCCTGCTGCTTATGGGTAATTAAAATAAATTGGTATGGAATGTATTTTTAAGTTTGAGGAAGACCAAATGTTTAGACAGGGAATAGCTTTGGAGGTTGTTTGTTGCTGCTTACGCTTAGAGAAAGCCTGCATCATTAGTACAGTTTGCAGTTATTTTTAATTAGCCCATGCGAACAAAGCAGGCAAATTGTTTCCCTAATTCTCTTCTAAATCTCACCTTTTTTAAAGTGGAGCTCTTCCAGCATTGCTAATAGATTTACTGTAGATTTACACCTAATGACTACCACAACATTCTGAATTATGTTTTCCTAGTTGAATGTGTTTCTTGCTTGGTAAAGTCTGAGCTCTGCTATCTTCAGACAGTATTGAATAGTGTCTGCAGTCAAACAGTGGGAGGGCTCAGTCTGTCTCAGTACATCTTCACCTCTGTTTTGTTCCAGGTATTACAGCTGTAAGCACTGTATGCCTGGAGAATGCGGATTTACAGCTGTGTCCCCTCTTCCATGCAATTCATTTAAGCTATTAGCTGTGTCAACATGTATGCAGCTAATGACAGTGAGACAGAGTTGACATGGCTTGTGGCAGCATGAGGCCTGAACTTTCCACTCACACCTAGCTCAAGGTATCTTCAGTTGGAATAATTTCCAGATTTTGCTATGATTGACCATATGTGATTTGGACCATCTCATTCCTGTTTTCAGATCTTCAGATGCACAGTATGTATGTTAAGGAAACAAATCAACAGTGCAAGTCACAGCTTACAAACCCTGCATTATGTGAGTGGGTCTGTGCAAAGCCAAAGAATGAGCTGAATTGACTGTGAATGAATAGGACCCAGGTAAATGTTCTGAAGAAAATATAGTCACTAAACATCTTTTAAAATAGATTCCTGCATGCACTAAATACATCCTGGAGAGATCTCTGACAGGCTGAAATGGGCAGAGCCTTGTGACATGGCAAGTTGCACAATGTCTGTTTCCAAAGCTGATGTCCAAGTGGTAACGCACAGTCATTTGAAATTATAACTTTGTATATGCTTACATTAAAGATGCAGAAAGTAGAGAACTAAAGGAAAGTCTACTTTTGTTTCCCAGAGGGACTTTAAGTGGGAGCAGCACTAGTGAGTGTTAGAAAAAAAAATTCTTGCTGTTCAGTAACAGGAGCCAGCCTGTAATGTTTGTGCTGTTCTCCTGAAGCCAACCGCACTGACCACAGCCTGTGCATCATGTTATACCAGTGTAGCTGCTGGAGGAGAGTTGACAGCCTTACATCTGCTGGCTGATGGAGCCCAATTTCAAATCCTTTTTTTCTGCTGCTAGCTGCTGATGTTTATACAATGCGTACTCTTAGCAGTACTTCTGCCACTTTGCTGGGCCATGTATAACTGAAAAATTGCCAGTTTTATGCCAGTGGTATGTGTAGAAAAGTGTGGCGTCCTTTAGGTGCTAAGTGCTGGATGATGAGGACTAATAAACCTCCTTCAGACTCTGGAGTCCTGCATACTTAGGTTGATTTTCAGTAATCACATTGTGAAAGTGAATTTATCTTCATGCTTTGATGCTGTTCCTTCCTTTTGTTTGCTTACAGAATAAGTCTTGTATATTCAGTGTCAGGTAGATGAAAAGTTTACTCATCTGAATGATGAGGGCCCACAATTCGCTGTGGTAGTTACGCTTTCCTCTGTGCTATGAAGGATTAGGGACAGTTACCAGATTTGTACAGGAGTTCAAGATGAGTTCTCCTTTTCCACTCCAATTCCACGGTGTGTTTAATCATGAGTAGTCCCAGTCTTGTCATAAATGTTTACTGCATACAGTTTTTGTCTTACTGAAGCATAAATAATACTTTGTTTTCAGTTGTCAGGGTCAAATGCATGCACATAGAGTAATCCAGTATTCAGAGGATTAGAAAACCTCTCCAAAGTGCTTCTGGCTGTTCAAGAATTTTAAGCTTTGAAAATTAACTTCTGGAAGAAGTCTGGTATGAAGGATCTTAATGAAAAATAACAATTACTGCATGACTACTGCCATTGTTTCAGTGTTTCTTCATTGTTAATTTGGCAGTAAGTAATGTGATGGGTTTTTCTAATGTTTATTTTATTACATTGTAGTAAACAGAACAATTCTAAAAGTATACTTGTTTGTTTTAAACTTCCATGTGGAGTAGTAAACAGAACAATTGTAAAAGTATATTTGCTTGTTTTAAATTTCCATGTAGAGGTCCTTGCTTTATTGGTAGGATGGGAAAGACTGAAAATGTGAATAGGGTGGAACCATGAGCCCAACCTTCACCTTGCCTGCAGTGCTTCAGGCTTTGCCTAATGTCTTGCTTAAGCTCAAGCACATCTACTGGACAAATGTCATTGCACTAGTGTACAAAGCTAGGGTGGCATTGTAGAAGAAGGGCTGCTGATGCCAGTGGTGGTCTTGCAGATTTATGATGGTATGGGTAGATTTGATTTACATAGTCCCTCCATCAAACTCACAGAATTTACTGATAATTTTCCACACAAACTGCAGAGCACTATGTCGTAACTTTTTGTTTGACTCATTCTCTTTTGTGTGGGAGGAATCAGCTGGTGGCTGAATTAAAACAGTCAAACTTCTGAGTAGGTCTTCATTAACTCATATAATTAACTCAGTAAGTTTGCAGTGTCCACCTGCCTTGTGCTGTGCATTTTTTCGTTCAAATGAGTGGCATCTTCACTTGATACTTAAGAACTGAACTGTGTGCAAGAAGGTGCCTCTTTAAAACAGGGGAAACAGGCAAAAACCTTACTGGTGCTGTGGTCTCATTTCAGCTACAGATTGAGAAATGGCATTGCATGACTTGCCAATGAGAGTTATTGTCATTGATATAGTTAAATTCAGTGAGCCTCAAATCAAAGTAGCTTTCACTCACAAGTCACAGAGGGGATCTGCTGCTGCTGTAAGTACTGACCACTAAACAGCTTTAGGTTTTAGATGACACCTTTGACCAAAAAAGTTTCCAGGATTAATTATGCATGCTCTGAATAAGACATATTTAAAAGTGACAAACATTTTTTGCTTGAGTAACTAGACTACGGTTATGTGCTTGTATGCATGTGAAACAGACTACTGCCCAAAAAATAAAGCAGAGCAGCAGCAGAGCGAGCCTTGTCTTGGTTTCTCCTTAATTCTTTGAATTGGTTTCCCTTTTTTTTTTTAAGGCTTATGTACCCTTCAGATAACTCACTGCTTGGAATGTGACTGTGTGTATTTCCTTTTAAGTCAAACCTACAGAAACATATGTTGCTCTGAAGGTAATGCCTTTTACTTATTTCCTTGGAAACTACAACAGATACAAAGAGCATAATGACACTATTTGATAGAGTAATTTCTCAGCTAAAAGACACTCTTTTTTCAACTTAGTCACAACCATTAGCTATGCATTTTCACCAGCGATGAACAAGAGCCTGCATGCTCCACTTATAAAACCTCTGCACCACTGGAGGTAACCACTGTCACCACTGCAGACATGCATGGCCTCACTGTGCTCACATGCACTGTTTGGTCTCCATAAAGTTTCTGCAAGCATCATGAATGGCTGTGGGTGCAATTTATTACACACAGAGGAATTCAGTGACACACCTTTGCTTTGTATGCACTTCCATGTCAGTCACCAATTTGTCAGATGCCCCTCTGCTGTCGTCTGTCACTCAGTAGCAAAATGTAGTGGAATATTGGTTGGAAGGTTCAACCTTGCCATACCACCACCATCTGCTTCTGATGTTGTGAGCCAACATCATATTATAGGAGGCTTTACTTTCGGGGCAGACCAAATAAGTCATAAATAAATGAAATAGTATTTAATGTCTGTTAATATAAACTCTGCATATGGTTATTACTGGATAGTCCAATGATGGGCATGGCCATTAGGGCTAGCAGTGCAATATGAAATTCAAACCAAGAGCCTCCAGATGGTTTTAGCATGAGTCAGAAGTGGGAAATATTTCTGATATCTGCTGGATTGCTGCACTGAAGTGGAATGAGGCTCAATCGAGCACTGAGGGGTGACAGCCATCATCATTACACACATAGAAGCCAGGAGAGGTTTGGGAGATTGACACACGGGTGGATTTCTTAAAGGACTTGCCAATGGGGCAGTGTAGGAAGTATTTTGCTTTTTCTATATGGACTTCTAATTTGTCCTACTCATTTATTACTATGAGATTATATTTATCTTGCATGTGGTATGATCAAAGAACCATTTTCAACATTTTCAAAGAGTTCACCTTTCTCTAGGCATCTTATTACTAAACATAATTCCTTTCCATGACAAACACCAAGAGTTAACAGCCTACAGTGAGAATTAGCAGGAGTTCAGTAAAGAGAAGACAAGAGTTTGACTTTAGTGTGGAGAGAAAGATCAATAACACCTTTGATCATTCCATTTTTGTAAATGATTTGACACAGATCGTGGTGACTGAAGCATGCTGAAGCCATGTGGTCACTTCACACAGAAGATCAATAGATAAATGCAAGGCAGACAAGAAAGGCCTGAATAATTCTGCTTCTTGAATACTTTTCAGCTTTTTTGCCAAGTGCAATATATAGGTGGCTTTTAGGAATTGATGGATGAATATAATTTTTGTGGCCTCATGTGGGAGCTTAAGCTACAGTGATAAAATGCAATCCAATCATTTTTCTCTGGTGAAGGTCCAGCAAGGTTACCTGTGTTAGCAAATAGGAAGTATGGTCTCCCCAAGGCCAGTGTACTTCAAGCTCATCAGAGGTGGGAGATAGGAGGATAGATTGAATTCAGCATTTTCACTTCTTTTTGACCCTCCCTATTGGATTTCTTTTGTGCTTAGTGGTCTGTGAATGTCCTCCTTGCCATTTATTCAGCATGCATACTGGTTGAGTGATGTTGAGAGATGAAAATAAACTCTGCCATCCCTCCCCAACACTTTCTCTCTTTTCTTTCTCATCTCTTTTACATTTAATTAATCTATTTTGCTTTTGTTAATTCTCTTCTTGTTGTTACAAGTGATACCAACAAATGCTGTGTACACAGAAGGGTTTGAGGATTTTGGATTCAGAAATGGACTCTGATGTGGGGAACACATGGACAGAACACGTGTATATGAAAAACCTTTCGTTCACATGATGGTGAACCCAGCTCAAGAGCTTTTCTGTATATCAGAAGTCCAACCTCAAATCTAGCTTGTCGAAGAGCCCCTGGCTCTGGAGTAGTCTGACTCAGAACCACAGAGCAGAAGTCCTTCTGGCTTCCTGGCAGCCACAGCTTTGAAATGGAAATGAGTTAGTATTGATTTGTGTGCATGTGAATGTGCACATACCAACATCCTTCCCTTTTCCACCACCCAAGTATTTTAGAATTCTCTTTTTTAAATATTTATTCTTTTCCTATTTCATCCAAGGCCTTTCAGCCCTTTTCAACAGGTATAGGATACTTTGGAATGAAAGTCCACACAGAGGCAAGCACGTTAATCCAGCAGCCTGTTCTTGAGCTGACATGTGGTCAGATGGACCATTTGAAGGCACTCAGCCTTGAGAAAAAAGCCAACTTCTGAGTAAAAGCAGCATTTGAGAAATAAAAGTCACACTTTTAAGGGCTGGGGCAGAGGTTGGTTGCCATTGGAATTTTTCTTAAGCTGATTATTTCTGAAATTTCCAAATTTTAGGTCAGAAGTGTGTGTCTCCCAAAACTGCAGCACTTCAAAGACATTCTGTCTGCAAAAGTTTCACAGTTAGGCTGAAGTTTCTGATATGATGCAAGCTGCTGTGAGCTTTAAGATCTCATGGGGTCTTGTAGCCAAAAGGCTCTCATTCATTAGAAATGGAAGTGGAGAGTTAAAAGCAAGCCATGGGGAAGAATGTGTGTTCTTAAAAAGGCTAAGCTTTCCACGCTTCCTAGATTTTTAAAATTAGCGCCTGTTACTGTGTTTTTCCCTTGTTCAAAAATGACACGCACAATTCCTAAGCACCTATTTTAATTTTTTGTTGTTAGATATTTTGATGCTTGTGGCACCTCCCTTTAGCAGCAGAAATGATTTTATTGTTCCACACAAATATTTCAAATAAGTGAAGGATATGTTGATATCTGCCTTTTGCTGATGAGGAGAAATTCAGTGATTTGGAGTTTTATATTTTGCCAACACTCTGAAAATATGAATTTGTTTTATCCATTAAGGTCTGCTGTTGAACAAGTCAAAATACCTTCAAATGTAGAAGGTAGTCTTTGGCCTTGTATCTGCCATGTAAATTGGTGATGTTTATTCTAACTCTTGTTTTAGTGAAAGGAGTGAGAAATGAATCGAGCTTTCTGTGCCATTCCCAAGCTAGACATCCCAGAGTGGGATTATGAGGCTATCACAAGAATTCTCTTGCTCTGCAGCAGTTCTCTTCTCAGATTTCACCACTGAGATGCAATGAGAATCAGTGCCATATCAAATACCACTGCTTAGCTAGAAGGTGGGTATGTGAAAGATAGCAAGCTGCTTTATGGTTACTCATAGTCAAAGCAGCTGTGAAGTTCGACCACTGTTGTAAACAGAAAAAACTCTTCTATGTTTTTGTTGATCTTTTTCAGCTTTCAGGTGAAAAACATTGGGGTTAGAGTTTGGGTCAGAAAGAGCAGTGAGGCACTGGAATGGGCTGCCAAGGAAGTGGTGGAGTCATTGATGCTGGAGGTATTCAAGAAACATGGAGGTGTGGCACTGAGGGATGTGAATTACTGGGGATGGTGGTAATGGGTTGGTGGTTGGTCTTTTACAACCTTAATGATTCTACGATTCTCTTCCTATCTGTATACAAGATTCTTTGCTTTATACCCTTTTTGATTAATTAATACTTTAATTAATCTCAAATCAGCTTTTAATATGACAGCTTCTGCTTGTTCATATTTCACTCAGTTGTTTTAAGGCAAATGACATTTTTTGGGAGCAGCTTTCCTTTTTAGTTAATCATCTTTGAAAGTATACCACAAGTTGTGTGAGTGCTGCTTCTTGCACTGCACATTTAGTTCATTTCCTTCGTTATACTAAACCACTTTGTAACAGGATTGCCGATTATTTCTACAACAGAGAAATATTCCATATCATTATCAAAGTAACCACCTGGAGTGCTATAAGTAATGGACACACATGGAACAAAACTCTGCTTTTCATTACAGATTTCTGAATGCAAAGTAGCTGCATGCCAATTTAAAATAACTGTTGACTTCAGCTGAGTCGGTCAAGATTTATACTTGTGTAATTGAGAGCAGAATGTAGCTTCATGTATACATCTTCTAATAATGCAACAATATTGCATGAACAGTAAATCTAGACTTTATTGCTGTCTAATAAATTATCTGGTAAGCACTATAATTAAACTACAAACCAGTTCATTATATGCAGGCAGTATTACTAAATTGGTTCTAATATAAGCTAGGTAGTTGCAGAACGTGAGTGGCTGATTGTGAGTATTATTGCTGTGACAGCAACAATTAATTCAAATAATGATGGAACTTTAATAGATGAGATTGTGTGGCAGAATTAGCAAAAGCAGAATTGCTGGATAATTGATTCTTGGTCCAGTAAGTCATTGATTTCCATTCTCTTCCTTCTCCTCTTACGGTTATAATAATCAATCTGATCATGTGTGTGTAACGCCCTGAGACATCAGCGAAAGTTCAGTGCCTGTCAGAAGCGAGCAGGACTGGTGGGTGAAATGCCAAGAATGCCAAGCCCAAAGCATCCCTGGGCAACGTGTGGTCCGGGAGGCACGTATTGTGGAGCAAGTGCAGGAAGGCAACCTCCTGGGAGGAGCAGCAGGCAGCCCCAGCTGCAGCCAGAGCTCTGCGTGGGGTTTGTGCCAAAACCTGCTGAGCTGCTCTATCTGCTCCGAGTGTTTGTTCAAAATGAATTCTGCCTAAGGTATTGCTTTATGAGTGTCAGTACTTTGTCTGTACTGTAGATTTGATCCTGTTCTTTTCATTTACTTTTCCTTCACCTGATCCGTAAAAAAAATACGGATCAAAGCTTCGTGCTGTCCTTTTCTCTTGCAGCATGAATACTGTGCATTTTTATACATGAGCCATTGCAAAGTGTGTGCGTGCTTATGGACTCCTGAGTGCATACCTCTGTGAGAACTCACTTAAATCCTTTGCTACGGTGTATTTGGGGTTACAAAGCCACAGGTTGTCAGCGAACCTCAGGCTGAGTAGACTGATCTAGTTTGTAACCGTGTGTAATAACTTGTTTCAATGGCACCAGGGTAAGGCTTGTGCTGCCAGTTTCAAACTGACAGTGGTTGTTGTGATAGTTGCTTTAGGGAGGTGTAAGAGACGTGAACACTGGAAACAAATGGCTAAGATGCGGCCTGATAGGCAGGTGCCCAAGGAGCCCTTGTACCTCTGCACTTTGCATTAGAATAAATTTAATAGAATCACAGAATTGTTTGAGTCGGAAGGTGCCCTAAAAGGCCATCCAGTCCAACTCCCCTGCAGTGAGCAGGGGCATCTACAGCTACACCAGGTGCTCAAAGCCCCACCCAGTCTGACCTTGTATGTCACCAAGGATGGGGCATCCACCATGTCTCTCAGAAACCTGTGTCAGTGCTTTGCCACCCTTATTATGAAAAACTATTTCCTTATATTCAGTCAAAATCTCCCCTCTTTTAGTTTGGAACCTTTTCCCTTGTTCGCAGACTCTGCAGAAGAGTCTGTCCTCTTCTTTCCTATACCCCTCTTTAGATATTGAAAGGCTGCTCTGAGCCTTCTTTTCTCCAGAACAGCCCCACCTCTCTCATCCTGTCCTTCTAAGGGAGGTGTTCCATCCTTAGTTCATTTCTGTGGCCCTTCTCTGAATGTGTTCCAGCAGGTCTATGTCTCCTGTACTGAGGACTCCATGTTTGGAAGTGATACTCCAGGCGAGGCCTCACCAGCACAGAGCAGAGGGGCAGGGTCACCTCCATCACCCTACTGGTCACTCTTTTTTTGATGCAGCCCAGGATACAGTTGGCTCTCTGTGCTGCGAGGGCACATTGCTGACTCCCATTCAGCTTCCCATTCACCAGTACCCCCAGCTCCTTTTCAGCAGGGCTGTGCTCCATCCTTTCATCTCCCAGCCTGTACTGATAATGGGGGTTACCAGGTGCAAGGCCTTGCATTTGGATTTGTTGAACCTTATGAGCTTCACCTGGGCCCACTGCTCAAGCCTGTCTAGGCCCTTGGGTGTGTTGATTATGCCACACAGCTTGTAAAATTTCTCATGAAGTTTGGAGCTGAAGCTGTATTTAGTACCTCTGGGGGCCTGCTTTGATTTTATTTTTGCATACAGAAAGCCTTGATTGGAGCTGTGTGTTAACACGCTACTGCTTTGAGGAAGTGTTGCACTGATTCATCAATACTCATTTTCCTGTGCCATGACTGCCTGGCTTGTTCAGCAGCCACTGGGGTGAGTAACGGCTCCCTGCTGCTCTCTCCAATTCTCTTACGTTGAGTTTTTGTTTCTTTTAATGCCTTATAACTGCACTTAGGAGTTCAGTAATGTGGGACATGTTTCTTTGCAAACTCTCACAGTGCTGAAACAAGGCTCCTGTAAAATGCTTAAAAAACATTTTTTCATAGGTCTCCATACAGATGACAGCTATAGATTTTGCAGGTGTAAATAAATCTGCTGTTTTTCATTGTACTTTGCATCACGTCCTTGCAGTTATTATATCTTACAGAGTCATGCATGATTCTACCTGGATTCCAGGATTTCTCCATTTTTGTGTTAACCTCTCTGGATTCTAATTTTATAGAACAATGAAGGATGGACCATGTTATGGACTTCAATGTCCACTGAGCTTGGGGAAAAATAGAAATTATTGAGATAATATATTCACATTTTTCATTCCTCTTTTACTGTCAGAGATGTTCACTGGATTCTGGAGAGTGGAGGAAGTCAGCCTTTTGCAACTGTAGGCTGTAGGATTCTTGCAGATGCTTTGCCTTTTTACTCCAAGGACTCTGAGCTGATCTGCCAAATTCTGGGAGATATTCTGCTTTTTCTGGTAACGCAGGCAGTGTTTTCTTTGTATCTCATCAAACAGAATCTAGATTATCTTAATGAAGTATGCGCTGCTACATTATAATCTTCAGTGATTTAGTAATTTCCAGTGGTAACTCAGTTACAGTTCATCTTTGTTCTTTGTGTTTTAGAAAGAGAAGATTAGGTACAACAGATTAACAGCTCAAAACCTTGCTTAAGTATTATGAAATCTGAATATTTTAAAAATCTGTAACTGTATGCTTTGCTTCTGAAAAGAATTTGGCACGTATTAATTATACTGTACGCAGACCATTATCATTCTTCCAGCTGAAGATGTTGGACAACAACTGGAGTGAATGTTTTTAAATGACAGTGATCTGCTTTTTCATAATAGTTTGTAGTACCCCTAAAACAATGTGATGTTGAACAGCCTTTAGATGTTAGATAAATTTGTCGCTTTGTTGCTGAACATCAGTTGCTTTTTACATGGATTCTAAAAAAAATAGCTAACATTTTCAGCATCTCCCTTTTGAAGCTTTTCTTACCAGTTTTGTCTGCAACATAAAATGGGCAAATGTTGCCATGTACCACTGGCACAATGTTTTGATAGTTTACAGGAAAATGTGAAGGAGTTGCTGTTTCCAAGTTCTTTTCACACGTTCCATTCTGCAGATGAGAAAAGCAGTTCTCGAAGGGCAGCACAAGTCACAAGTTTGCTTGCGCTGTCTCTAGTTCTGGTCCCTTCCTTGTGGAATGATAAGAAATGTGAATTTGCAGACAAGTAGGCCTGGCACCAGTTGTTTTCTGCTGTATTGTCAGAATTCATGGACAGGCTCTCATGAAAATATGGAGCTTTCCTGGTTTATTTGCGGGGACACCGATCTGAAATTGTTGATGTTCTGTTTGTGCTTCTGAAATAGTACAACCGTATGGTATATACAGACCTTACTGTAAGTCACTAATGGTCAGGTGCTGAAGGAATTCTAAATTTAATTCAACCTACCCTAGATGATTTAGCTTGCAAAGATCTCTTATGCTAATATAGTGAAAGTTCCCCTATAAAATTCTATATAAAATCATATGACTTAAAGAATAATTTGGATAATTGTTCTTGGGCTCTTGGGTAATTATTAGGATTGTTAATTCTTAAAGATCCAAGTAGATATATGAAATTAATTAGGTATTTTTAGAGCTGTGCTATGATTATCTGTACATTTAAATATTTATAAATTTAGTTTGAAATTTATTTTTATTTAAGAATGAATGAAAGGAAACTGATGTGATAAAAAAATCACGTTTTTCCATGCATGACTAAATATTGGTTTAAAAATAGTTACATTGATTTAATTTACATTTGAATGTTTACTTATAGAAATTAAACTTACATGAGTCAGATTTACCTTTTTGAGGGCAACCCTATAGGGCTTGATAACGCAGACTGAAATTATACTGTGTTTGATTTGGTATGGACATTATTCAGTATGGAATGACTCTGAGTCCATTCTAAAATACCTGCGGTGAGGCTTAATATAAAACCAACACAGTGCAGCTGCAAAGTGGTATATTTTTTAGTGCGTGAAACTGTGACTTTTGTAGAAGTGTTCGTATCTTCAAGACCCAGTGCTTAGGCTTGTAATCAGTTTATTAAAGCTTAAGAAATTATATCATCTGAAGCACAGTAGTGAAAGCTCAGCAACATAATCTACCTTAAATCTCAGTGTCAGAGGTTTGATTGATGTGGTATTTTCTTTTAGAACTTTGTATTACATACGTTGGTATCTTTCAGAAGTATTGAACTTTCTGGAGCTCTACTAATTGTACTCAAATCAGCACAAGATATGGATTATTGAGCACTTCTTAAAAAAAAGCTGTGTGTTTTTGCTTTTAATGTGTGTAAGGCTACTTCTGGCATCCTCAGGACATGATTCAAAGTATATTACATTAACAATATCCCTCCCATTTATCATTAAGATATTAACTTCATCTACAATGGATGAAGCCCATCTCCACGTGGCTCTTGGTTAGCTGCTTTTGTCAGTGTGTATGGGGAAACAAGCAAGCAGAAATCTAGAGTGCACTTCTGAGGCATCCACAATGCAGGGCAGTGCTCAGGTTTTCTATTTCAATGATGAAACATCTTTCCAAATCCACATGCTGGGTATTTAAAGTTAAGGTATATAACATCATATGTAACATCAAGATGAAGAAAATCTGGATTGTTCATTTTTAGGAAACGAACCAAGATATGATCTTTAATAGCCTGTAACAATATTTTTTATTAATGCATTCAAATAGTCAAAGCAATATATAATTGTACAATTAGTGAGGTTAATGAGGTTACATATGATGTAAATAGCAATTCCTTATTACTGTCACTGTGTTTGTATAGTCAGTAATACTGCCTGTGTATCAGGCTAGCTGGAAAGGGCAGCTCTGCTGGGGAATGCAGAGTGAGCATATGGAATTGGGAAGTGTCTAAAAATGAAGCAGAACTGTATTTAATTTTGAAAGATTGCTGTGGTATTGTAGTGATCAGTAAATATTAAGCCTGAATCAGCAGCTAATTCAGGCAATTCTCTCTGTCTTATGAACAATAGCTCAGATAATGTGTCTGAATTCCCTTCTGTCTGTATGCCCTTTCTTTCTAGATTGGTATTTCTGCTCCAGAGTTAATGGAAAAAAACAGAGTGACTGACCTTCATTATAACTTTTCTAGAGGTATATCTTAGAAAAACCCAATCATCATCTTTCTGTGAGATTAACAAGTAATGAAGAGAGAAAAGATTAAATAATTAATAATTTCTAATTAGTGCTTTACTCAAGCATTTTCTTATAGAAATTATTTCAACTTGAGGAGCCTCTGTTTGAATTTCAAGTTCAAGTCAGCTCTTCTCTAGCCTTATTTTGGAAGACAAAACTGTGTGCCTTTTCCTATTTGACATCGTTTTATTTTTCTCCTCTTCGAAGGGATACTTTTTATTAGTATTGCAAGCTATAGGACATCACCTGAAAGCACAATTTTCAAAATGTCTTTAGGTGGTTTTGTTTGTTGGATTGTTTCTGTGATTTTTCCAGAAGAATAGTAGACTTATTTTGATACTATTTAAAGATAAGAGAATAATTGTAGAAAGGGAAACATATAGGCACTGGAATAAGAGGTGTAGAAAAGTACTTTCAGGCCAGCTTCTGTGAATAATGGTGTCAGCAAAGAAATGAGAAATAGGATGGCACCTGACTTGTGTCCTTTCACCATTTTGTCCTACTTTCTCACCAGCCAGGTTGAGGCTGGAAGCCTCTCTACGGCTCTGTATTGTGCTGCTGGAGGGCTTGCTCCAGTGTTACCTGGGAAGGAAAAAGCCTTTGAACCCTTTCTTAGACATGGCTGAGAGTGAGTTTTTCTAGTTATTCTTTTCCACGTTTTCTTATTCAGACAGAGAGCTGCCTCTCTCCTAGAAGCTGGGATCTGAATTTGAGTACCTTTAGTAGCTGTCTTTCATCATTTTGCTAGGAGGAAGAGGTCAGGCCACTTAAAAATGATGAAGACTGATGTATCACAGACAGGGCCAGGTACAGATTTTACTTCATTCTCATAGAATTACATTAACTCTTGCAGAGCTGAATTTCGCTCTGAATTCTGCTCAGTAGGCAGTATTTTCAGCTGACTGCCATGCAGCAGTTCACAGCAAGTTTCTACTGTCAAGCTGAATACATCACCTTAATCACTGATTATATAAAGCTGTTTTTCTCACCTATCATCACTTCACGAACAACTACCTTACATCTCCCTTCTTCAGAGTTTTAATTTTCTTTTCAGTTCACTTTAGTTACTGGATTGCATAAAAGGCTTCCTACTAGGAGAAATTATCTTAAAATTCCATTGCACAAACTTTCCTACAGTCCTTTGTGTGTCCTCTGCTTTCAGGAGCTTCAGTTTTGTGACAGATGTGCTACGGAATCTGTTCTAAAAGCTTTGCAGTCAGGATTTCAGCATTAATATGATGCAGAAAGATTGCTATAGCTCTTTCTGTATCAGCTCCATTGCTGTTTAAGTGTTGTTGGACTTTAATGCCTTTAATGTGCCATGTTTAATGAAGGAAACACCTTCTGTTCTTGTTTAATACCTGACTCTGATCTGACAATCTCAGATTCATCTCTCACAGGAATTTCCATCTCCACCTGTTGGCAGGTTCTGCTCCTTTGTTCCACAGGGACTTGCACTTTCCTCTGCTGCGAGCGTACATCCATTTCCCTTATAGTATCCCATAAAAAAAAAAGATTTATTAATTCCAGAAGGCCCTTTCTTGTTTTAATTAGTGACTCTTTTTACCTATTTGTACTGGTGCTATCTTTCTTATCCATTTCCTACTAAAAAGGCTCATAAACTAAGAGTGTAATTGACACTGAGTGCATAGAAAGCTGAGTTGATGCCATTCTATGGCAATTGAAGGTCCTAACAGTGGTCCTTAGTTAGAAAGGTTTTGTTGCTTTTGAAACACAGCAAACGAAACTGGATCCTTCACCGTAAATGTGTCTTGTACCTAGAATAGTTTAATCCTCTGCTTTCTCTCATTTGAAGATAATAGAAAATGAATTTGTCATGTTCATATTCAGTGGTTCATAGTGAAGCATAGTGCAGTGAATTGTGAGATTCCGTCTGGGGTGGGAACTTTCTTGACTTCTGGTCATATTTATGCCTGAAACAATCTCTGATATGTGGAAATTATTTGTTGTGAAACAAATGGGGGGTGGAATTTTGAAAAATGTGTGGTATCATCTGCTCTCATTAGGGTATCAAATGTAATTTTATGTCTGAATTCATTGGCAATAGAATTACATGCCTACTCTGCATGCTTCTAACAATTCAGTTCTAATTATTTTAAATTTGGATAAATTTTGGATTAATTCCTGGCAAAGGTGCTTTGCTTAATTAAGTTCCTTATGAACTTGGTTCTTGACCATATCCCATGACTAGCATCCCCTTGCTAATAACAAATTGTAAGCTTGTTATTTCATCTGACCTAACTTTCCATGGCAATGTCTTTTTACTCTTACTCTTTAAAATGATTTTTTCCTTACTTAAGACTTGAAATGATTTAAGTGTCTTTGCTTATAGAAAATTCAGCATTAAGGGATCTGAAGAGAGTTTCTTCTTGAACATCACATTAACCGTAGAATGCATAGAGGGAATAATTATGGTAACATGAGGTTTCACATGACAGTAATTGAATGGTGAGTAGTATTTTAATGGCAAGATTTATGCTGTAGCAAAACCTGGCCAAGTTTCATCTTGCATTGAATAAACCAGTAGGTGAGATAATTATTTAGGTAGTCACAGAAACGCCTGGACATATCTGCTCCCTCCTTGTTATTCTCTTTCTTTCACTCTAGGTCTTCCTATTTAAATTCACTGCAGAGCAACTGCCCTAGGCCAACTCCTGCTGAGCCAGGCTGATGCGAGTGCTGTTTTTTTGTTGCTGTTCTGTAATAGGGTGTGGGTGGATGTTGGACATAATGAACCCAGGCAGAAAAAAAAATCACGTACTAAAAACAAAACAGAGGCTGAGCACTTTTGAGGAGGGTGGGATGGTGTTCTGGGAAAATCTATTTGCTGTGTATTCCTTCTGTGCTGGGATCCGAGAGGAATGGTTATTAGCGTAGGACCCAGCGCATCACACCTGCAGCCCAGTCTCTGTGGGATCAGTAATTACGTGTTAATTAACAAGTCTGGAATGACTGAGAGTTTGCATGTCAGCAGATAATCTGTGTGGTGACTAATAAGCTGCAGAATGTTTTCAATTAGCGGGCTTGAAAAGGAAATCCCAATGAGTGTTTTGCTTGGTTGGGAAAGGGCTGAGTGAATGCGCTCCCTTGTTAGGACTTTCAAAATAGGAGAGTGGCAAATCTAAAAACTACATTGTAAAAATTAAGTCTGCGAAACATGTGTACTTAAGTTACTTTCTATTGCTGTGTGTTGATGAAATTATACAGAACAAGCTTCAGTGGAAATGAATTTTTTGCTTAAGTAATAGCAAAAGTGGAAAAGTTCCACTCTTTCATAGCTTCATTAAGCTATTTTGGTAGTATAAAATACATATTTTTATATAAGTTTTTTATACTAGACTTGAAGTGAGGACAAACTCAAGAATTTGTTCACTTGGGACTCTTTTGACAGAGGCTCTGGGAAGCACTGACCATACTCAATCTCTGTACGTTAGGTTTTCTTCACTCTTTTCTACTGTTTACATAGTAATGTAAGGAGAATGGTTATTTCCAGTGACCTACCTTGTCTAGATTAACTTAACCTTATTTCTTTTCCATTTGCTCTCATGGTCAACATTTGGAGATGTAATTTTCAAAAGCATTTGTGCAGTTTCATCTTTCTTTTTTCCAGAGCTCATATTAAAAGGCAGGCAGTTTGATTTCCCTCCCCCCCCTCCTTTAAAAAAAATTAATTACAAATAAGAACTTAGACAAAGGAAGAATGATTAAAAATGTTCAAGATATTACACTGCATAAAGATGGACTACCTAACTTTTCTGTTAGACTGGACAACTTAAGAGTTTCAAGATATATGGTGTATGATTTTGAACAATGTTCAGGCACTGCAGAAGGATCAAAACTGGTCAAATCAACCTAAAGGCATGGTCTTAAATTTAAATCTTGTTAAGTAAAAAAAAAAACTGTATTAAAATTACAGTCAGACAGAGAGTACGTTAACTGATGAATCACAGCCTGAACCACTTATTGATCACCTGAAGTGAGCACTGAGCAGCTGCAGGAGCACAGGTGAAGGCGATGTACCAGTGTGACTGGTAGGAGTGGAGTCTGGCTCCACCTCTCCCAGACACCATTTAAGGGCTGACCACTGCTGGGGAAGTATCTCTTGTTGGAAATCCCTTCTGTGTGGAGTTCCAGGCGAGCCTTGACTGTCAGTGATAGGTGAGCCCTTCGTTATTTACCAGTTGTCTTTATGTTATCTGGATAAGCCATACAAAAATATACTGTCCACCTTCATTATTTTGTATGGATACTGTTCTTTTGGGATATTCACCCTACAATACATGCTGTGATGGCCTTGGTGTGTTGAGGATTGTCATTATGGAGATATGATTAAAATACAAGTGAGTTTTCAGTTTTGTGGCTATCTGGAGCTGTACGGTTCTGGTTCTGTGTTGTGCAGCTGCCCTTATTGTTTCCCCCTTTTGAGGATGCTTCTTGGGAAAGAGAAGCTTATACTGACCTAGTTTGTCCATTGTTCAACCTGACGTGACTCATCTTAATTTCTTTCTAAGCATATTCCATCTCTAGTAATTAATATTTAGCATTAAGAGTTTTTCTTTTATGATCTTCTTCCAAGTGAAGCTTAGGTATGATTAATTCAATCAGTTGTGGCTTTTCTTAATAATTGTTGGCCTTCAAGTTGGCAGTGACCTATTGACATTTCTAAAGGCATAACACAGATTCCTTCCTTGTCATTCAGTACCTCTTTGTAGAACCACTGTATTTTTAATCATACTCTTCAGGACTTTGACAAGGTTCCCTCTGTGGACCTTTTGTCAACTTTGGAGGTGCTGTTATATTTTTTTCCTGTGTCCCTCGTTGCTGTTGTTGCTTCCATGCTTAGAAAAGCAAGGAGAAGGCTCAAGTGAGAGGTGTTAGGTCATGTCTAGGAACATGTGATAGGATGTAACAGTGTTGGGCTGTTCACTATAACACTCCAGATGCAGTAAGTTTTACTCTGTTTCTCTTCACTGTTTTCCTACAGGTCTCTTCTTGTCTTATATACACTGATATTTGGTCTGAGAGATCTTGATGCTATATAAGGCCTTATTCATGGAGCTAATAATTTGATTGCCTTGTAAATAAGTTGCAAGATTCTCTGTGGTACCCAACAGGGAAACTGAATTGGTTGTACAGATTTGGCTAATCTCCTTCTAGAACAGGCAGGCATTCAGCTGCATCAGATAAATTGTGATGCTTGACATCAAACCTTTTTAGTTCTCATGGGGCTTATTATTGCTCACCTCCTTTACCTGCATACTAGCAGGTCATTTTTAATTAAATAAATTTAGTTAAAGGTCTTCCCCTCCTCCTACATTTTCCTGAAGGATACCTGAGCTTGTAACTTGCTTAGATCGGCTTGCAGATGTTTTAGCCTTCTCTTGTCATATTAAAAACAGTATCAGTTGGAGCCTAGGAAGTGGTGTGCATTTTCCACAGATGTGACTGTTGTGCTAGCCACGTCTTTTCACACTGTCAGAGAGAATATTTATTGTGGAAGACCATTAGTTTCTCAAATCAATGATCAGTGTTTCAAACGTATTCAGACCATTATATGTATAAATTTGAAGTGTAAATACATCAAGGTGATGGCAAATTCATCATGTCAGAGGTTTCTTTGGATAGAAAATACTATTGTGGTTGTACCTTTTGTTAATCCTTCTGCTTTTCCCTCAACAAGACAGCTGTCCTTAGTTTATTGTTGAAAGTGTTTGTGATGACAATTCATATTATTCCTTCCTTACGTGACTTGTTCCAGATTCAATTAATCTAATGCAAGATTTTTTTTTTTTTTTGAAACAATTATCCCCTCCTACTTTTGGGTACATGTAGAAATTTTTTTATTACTTGCAATTCCTCTTATAATGTACTGGGTATGTTCCTTTCTCCTCTGCAATTTGACGAGGTTGTACTCTACAAAATGTGAAGATAAAAACACCATTGGAACAATAGCAGCAAATCGTAGCACATTGTGCATCAGATTGCTGCACCAGAGAATGAGCTGTACAGCACTTTAAAATCATTAATTAAAAACACATGGGTGTGAAGTGAGACTTAATCTAGACTTTCAGGTGTTCAACTAAACTGGTGAAAGTCATTTAACTTTTCTGTAATTGTTTGTCTCCATTTGCCATCAGCTGTGGGATTTATAGTTTCTAGAAACTGCTTTCATGAATCTCTCTTAAATGCTGTGTGTCACCTGGATAGCAGATTACTATAAATATTAGCAAATCCTCTTCTAATTTGTAGAATATTTGTAGTGGTCTCTGAAATGGAGTCACCATTGTGTCTTTAGAAACAGCCTCAAACAATGTCTCTAGAAGCAGGTAATCCAGAACAAAAGCTGATCTCCCCACTTCATTTTTACTGTAATTTCTGCAGAGTTAATGCCTCTGTCCTGGGGGTGAGACTCCATAATGAATTCACATGATTGAAAGGGTGTGTAATTACTGAGTTGAGATGGTTAGACAACATCTGATCCTCCTGTCTGCTTTTTTGAAAGTGAATTATCCCAGTAAGGATGGCATGGCATGGCATGGCATGCTAAACCTGGTGGCTTTTTAAAAAGCAAAACAAAAAGCAACAACAAACAAGGCATGGAGTCAGACAGTACTGCTAAAAGTACGGAGTTTGGGCTATTTCATTATTTATTAGCCATAAGAATCTGAGGAATCGTGAACTGTCTCTTTTGAGGAATGGAATGATTTCATCAGATAAATGTTTAAAGTAAGGCTGAGATAGTAGCTAACCATAGTAGAAAACTACTTTTTCCTTTGAGATAACCTCTTAAATGTATCCATATTTAAAACTATTTTATCTTCTGTCTAATTTTAAGCACCCCTTCTGTCAACATCAGACAGAATTAAAAAGAAATAACCCTCAGTGGGCGCTTTTATTTATTTTTCCTGAAATGTGCCAGATAAGCAGAATGTAACTGGGTATTTATTTTACTTTTCATATGATGTGCCCTACAAACTGTGGAAGACAGCGAGAGAGAGAGACCAGTGGTAGTCTGATAAGCATGGGTGTTCCTTTTTGTCTGCTTTCTGTTTATACTGCCTTTGAGTGAACACTAGGCTGGTGACCAAATGTCTTCACTTATATGGGACATTTCAGAGCTATTGGGAACAAACTGGGCAAAAAACAACTCCTTGGTTACGAGATCTGTAGGTAAATGTTACCCTTCCAAAACTCACTGTTCTCCCCCTCCATTTCAGCACAGTACATTCTGTACCGTCCTAACAGTGCATAGAAACAATAATAGCAAAAATAAGGAGTATTATTTACACTGGTTATTTTTTGTCTACTTACTGCAAAGGACACATAATGGAATGAATCTGGCTTCCCATCTGTTGCTAGGTACAATTCAAAGTGGCAGTTTTGACCTATAAAGATATGAGTGGTTTGCGTCATGCTTACCCTAGAGACCACCTCTCCCCTTTAATTTCTCTGTGTATCCGTCTTCCATCTGTGAAAAATCAGGATAACACTAATTTTTTTGCTTTGCAGGGATATTAGAAGGACACATTTATTAACAGACACAAAGCATAGGCTCTGTATTAGATATCATGTGACTATCATAAAATCATAGAACGGCTTATGTTGGAAGGAACCTTAAAAGTCGGACCTGTTCCAACCCCTCTGTGTGGATAGAGTTATCAACCACCTTGTCTAGCTGCCCAGGGCCCCATCCAACCTGGCCTCGAATGCCTCCAGGAATGGGGCACTCACAGTATTCTGGGCAGCCTGTGCCAGTGCCTCACTGCCCTCTCAGTAAAGAATTTAGTCCTAACATCTAACCTAAATGTCCCCTCTTCTAGTTTAAAGCTGTTCTCCCTTCTCTTATTATTATCTGTCCATGTGAAACAGTCAATCTCCTTCCTGCTTATAAGCTCCTCTCAAGTGCTGGAAGGCTGCAGTGAGATCTCTTTGGAGCCTTCTCCAAGCTAAACAAGCCCAGTTCCATCCAGCTTTCTTTTCACCACTTGTGACTGGCCGCCATCTGGGCAGAGATCTGTTGAGTACAACCCTCTGTCTGAGACCATCCAACCAGCTATTTATCTACCTAATAGCTACCTAATAGTCCAGTCTTTGTATCTCTTGAGTCTAGAGATAAAGATGTTTTGCAAGACCACGTCAAAGGACTTGCACAAGTCCAGGTAGATGCTATCAGTTACCCTTCCTTTGTCTATGGATGCCATCGCTCCATTGTAGAAGATCACCTGATTGGTCAGGTAAAATCTCTCCTACTTGAAGCTGTGCTGGCCTTCCAGGATGACTGGCTCCATGGTTTTCTCAAGCACAGATGTGAGGCTGACTGGTGTACTGATTGTCAGACCCTGATCTTACTATTTTTAAACGCGTGCATAGCATGATCTTTTTTAGTCACCCAAACGTTCTTTGTGTTTACTTGTAAATTGATTTGGACAGCTCATGATTATAAATTTACAAGTGTACTTCCACATTTCAGTTTTGGTTCCCAACTAAAATAAGGGTCAGTGGGGTCTGTAAGCTGTTTTGTGGGCTAGGTTGAAGGAGTTGTATGTGAAATTCTTGTTTACTTTAGAATGGCTTCTTCAGAGCATGTGTATCTAGGATATTAGAAGTGAAAATATCCATTCAGTTAGTTCCTGAATCAGTAGTTAGCAGGTATATTTTGCGATCCTGTGAGATTTGTGTTTAAGAAAGTCAGTATGACTGTTTGAGAGAAGACATCTCCTGGGCACGCTAACTGATCAAGCAATGTTTTAGAACTGTGCTTCTTCAATAGGTTCTTAACTTGAAAAAGATGGGGTCCATCACTGCCAGACCTTTTAACCACTGGTAAAATCTCCATATCTTCTTTTCTTGCTGTCCAAGGAAACACAGCAGGCACATACTGCCATGGTGCTAGCCCTCTGGAAATTTTGGTTGTCACTCCCAAGCTCCCAGAGACTGGCAAAAGGGTAGCTGTGCTATTGTTGCATGTTCAGAAAATGTTACAAGGTCTTTTTGAAGATCATTGTCATGTTTTATTTTCCACTGTATCTTATCTATTTATTTTACCGTGATGCTGTCTTCATAAGAATAGTGAATATTCACCTTGCTTTGTATGATAATGTTCCCATAAAAAAAATCACAGAATTGTAGGGGTTGGAAGGGACCTCTATATACTATTTAGTTCAACCACCCAAAAACTTCATTGCGTTGTGTGTGTGTACATGTGCATGCACACTGCTTCCTCTAAGTCTTCTGCAGAGAGCTCCACCAGCTTAAAAACAAAATAAAAGACCTCAGAGCTGCCATTCCTTTTGAGTAACTCCTCCAAACTCTATTCTTAGTGTGGTTGGTAGGTTTAGGGATTTGTCATTTCTAGCTCTAAGTTACCTTGAGAAAATTAACAATCAAAATTAAGTAAACTGCAGCAGGCTTTCCTATTTTTTTTTCCAACCTTTGTGCAGGAGCATGTTAACACAATGTAAATAAGGAATAAATTAAAATTTCACTTAGAGTGTACTAATGTTACCCATACAAAATGAACCGTCTCCTTCATTTGGACATAAATTAAATGGTAGCTGTGAGTTTGAGGTTTGACAGCGACATGGGAAAGTAGCCAGCTCTTGCGAACTGGAGGAGTATCGGGGGAAGATAGAGCTTCATCCTGCAACATTTTACACATCTGAGTAGTTCTTCTTATTTTCTTATGGCAGATTTGCCTGTAGCACTGCGTTCCAGTGGATGATCTCTTAATTTTGCTCAAAATGCAGTGGAGTTGAAGAGATTATAAGAGGTCAGAAGGAGGTCACTGCTCCTGGTACACACAGGAGGCATCCTGGGGCAGCTTGGGCAGCCCTGAGCTCTGCTCAGCCCCAGGGGCAGCACTGGGGGCTGGCCATGCGAGCTGTCTCCAGACACCTCATTAGCATGGAGTGATGGCTTTATTGGAAAAGAGAGTCATAAAAAGGCTTCCTCTGTTTAAAAATGAGCAGTTTAATTTTAGTGTGATGACAGCCTGATACATAGGTTTAAATTTGTGTCGCAACTAGCTTTGTGTGTGTGCAAGCAAGAAAAGGGCTCTGCAGGCACGTGTGCATAGGAAGCAGCCAGTTTAGGGGGAAAATCAAAAGAAAGAAAATCTGAAGTAGTGTGTATTTATATAGTGTTTATACATTTTTAAACTTCTCAGGCTTTCGGTCCCCGTTCAGGTTGATGGGCATCTGTTTCAGCAGCAAAACTCTTGCTTGGAATTCCTGTCCCTGAATCTTTTTCTGCTAAAAAGTGGGGATTGCTTGCAACTACGGATTATTTTATTTATTTATTTTTGCTGATAAACATAAAACAAATGCTCAGCTAATGCATTGCATAGTCCTTTATCTTATCAACAAAGAAACTCGGTCTACAAAAAGTTGTCATCTTGTTTCAGTAGAAAATTAGTAAACTTGTCAAATAAAAAAAGACAATCCCCCCCCCCCCCCCCCCCCCCCCCCGACAATTATCCCCCTCCCCTTTCCAAATAACAACAGCAGCAATAAACTTACCTCTAATGCAATACCAATATTGGAAAATTCACATTCACCTTTTATGTGAACATCTCAGAGTAAATTTCTAATAGGGCAAGGGGAATTGATGCTAATAATGTTTTTTTTTTTTTTTTTTGGCCAATATATTTATATTTCAATATATTTTTCATTGTCTCTAGCTCATCACCTAGGAAGGCCAAGCTTGTTTTTGTTACAGTTTGTACCACAGTTATGCCCCAACATAGAGGTGTCTAGATGCTTGTGCAGTGTAAATAATGCAGAACAGCTGGTCACCTGATGAGAGAGAGGCAGAGGGAGCAGAACCCAGCCTATAGGGCATATTTCTCTGGCCACTGGACTGTGCTGACTCCCTGTTGTTGGTTTTCAACATTAATATTGTATGCACTTCTAAAAAAAAAAAAGCCACAAAGCAGGCATGCATTTGCTGAAACACAGGGCCAGCATATATTAATGTTTAATTTAGAGACACAGTCTGTGCATATCTATCCCAAGAAAGCATATGGTTATCTATGGTCAGTCATAAGCTAGTATGTCTGCCACTGGCTAACCACAAATATGCATCAAGAAGAATCATTTTAAATTTCTTCAATACTAAAATGACAGTGTTCTGCCTGACAGGTCATATAAACTGAGCTGTATGAGGAGAGGTCTGGCAACTCTTATTAATTGTTTAGTTTTGTGATAACAACCAGTAGAGGGCACTGGTACATATCTGTACGGTCTGGAGCTGTGCATTCGAATTCCACAGAAAGCCCAAATACACCAAGATCTGTGGGTGTGTCTTGCTGGGTGTACATTGTGTTTGTCTTCAAAATGCCTTATCCACCAATAGGAAAACCTGTCTTAGGTACCAACAAGTGGGTTTAGCTCTTCAGTATGTACTGTAGACTTTGCGTTTTAGGTCGGGAAGGCTTGATAAGGTGATAAGGTGACAGTTCTTGTGATAGAGGGTTTTCTGCTGAAATAGCAGATAATGCAGTGGGATATCCATGCATCCGTAACTGAAATATCCATATGGTATATCCGCATTTAGAGATTAGGTGAAGAAGACAGGAGGAGCATTACACATTCTTTATCGTTTAGCTGCCTTAATTGGAGGTGGACCTAACTGAGGATAATATACTTCTATCCTCACTGACAAAGGTTTTTAGGTACAGCTGTTCTCTGTGACGTCTCCACTTCTCTGCACAGTGTCATGTCCATATAATATACAGGCATGTTGCTTGCTTTATGGGCTGATTAGGCCCTAACCCGTTCTCTGCTGTCTATATTAATTTCATGTTTTTTTTGTGATGGCTCCATTTATGTCAATTATTTGTAAAAATAAATAACTAGCATAGTGTTGTCCTAGTTGAGATCAGAGCCTCTAGGCATTACCATGTTGTGAATAACAATAGCATCATTTACACATTCAAAGCCAGTGGTGACCTCCTCATATTCTTCTGTGAATTCTTTATGTTGTATTAATCACTGCTCCTCCTGAGGACAGTAGGACAAACACTGAGATGCCACTAAGATTGTTGAATCTTATAGCAAACAGGTAGGCTACTGCTGTTTTGGGTTGGTTTTGAGCCTTTGTATTCTTCAGGTTAAAGTGCTATTTATTCCTGGTGCTGTTGACCCAATTTTAATCCTGACTAATGCCTTGTAGCCACTGAATTGAATATATTCAGTAGAAAAATAAATTCAGCCTTACAGAATGATGTTATAAGAGCAATTTAAAAAGGTCAAAGATGGAATTTATTTTTTCTGTGTTGCTGGAACCACTATGTTTGAGTGTTCAGAAACTCGATATGCCTTTATAGCAAGTGAGTAAATCAGAAAAGCTGGAGCCTTATATTGGCAGTTCCTTAATACCTCTCTGAGTAGCTTTGCCTTGAAGGTAAATCAGTGAGAGGTAAAAGGTGTTGAATGTCTTCAGCCATTTGAGGTTGCAGAACAGTTTGGGACAGAGTGGAATAAAATCCATCCATGAATTAAGTGAACACAAATGGTTTTCAGTCAGTGCACAGTTTTTGCACATACTAGAATAATAAAGAATGGTGTTGGCCGTATCAGAGGTCATAAGAAAAAACTGAAGTGTTAAACATTCACATCTGTCTATCTTGGTCTTTTTGGAGTGAATGGAAAATAGTTGAAGATGATGTGCGTCCCAAGTGACTCTGAGGACAAGAAGTCTGCAGGGATGGTATCTGACTCTGAACATGCATTATTTTTTTTTCTTGTCAATCATTAAATTGGCATTGTACTCTGTTATCAGCATGCTATAAATACTCACTGAATCATTGCAACAAGATAAAGACCTAAGTGGAAGTTACGGTGGCTTGCAACAAGCATTTACTGAATTAAGTGAAATTCATCCTGCTGCCTTCTGGTGATGATGCTCAGGGCTGTGTGCATTTAATGCACTAATAGCTTCAGTTTCAGAGAAATGGAGGACTGTAGGCTTACCATAGTCGAACTGTGACCCCCACAGACTTTGGTTGATTAGGTGCAGAAAATATTTCCATATTTTAGGGGGGAAATTACCTTTTTTAACTCTTCTGGGTTCCTTTTTTTTAGGGGTGAGAGATGACAGTTTTAAACTAACTTTTTTAATTCAGGGTATTCTGATATTCAGTAAATAATTCAGAAGGGTTTGAATTGGGATGGATGCCTTAAATTTTTTTTTTTTAATTAAATAGGGTTGAAATATTAATTTGTTTATTCTTCTGCCTAGCTTTAGGTTGCCCATAAAGTAATTTTTTTTTGTTAGCTACAAGTTTTTCCCAAGTGTCGTCACCAGGGTCAGTGGAGTTAATCTATGTAAATACTTCTGCACAATGTCATTTTTGGTAACTTAACTTACGCTTAATTGTTTACTTCTTTAGTACTTTGGTGGTAGTTTATGAGAAATCGTATTAATGGACCATTGTTAACACTATGGCTATGTAAATGAAAGGTTGCATTGCAGTCTGTTAGTTCTCTGTTAGTTTTCTTTTTATTAAGTGAAATATGTATAAACGGAAGGTTGACTTGCAAACAAGAATATTATTCCTCCATATTGACTCCAGTTTTATTTCTCCTTACGTTGTTTCCCTGTATCAACTGCAGTGTGACTCTGTACAAACCATCTCCTCAATAGAAGCAGCTTGTCAAACAGAGTATTGGGTGTTTCTTCCAGTTGGATGTCTGCGGACTATGCATGGACTATAGCAATGATTCAGCACTGGCTACTGATGTTATATACAGGAGGCTCTCCATTAAGTCCAGCTCCTGGACCTTGTGGCCCTTTCAACTGGAGATGCTCGATTCTATGTGAATTTTACAGTGTGTGTGTTGCATCATTCAGTTTCCTCTTGCACGTTGTGTACCACCATCCGTTACTAAAGACTGGGTTTACTTAAATTCATGTTACAGCTCAAAAAGCTAAGGAAGATGACACCACCAGCAGATGTGGAGCTTTATAAAAGTTGATCTTCATACTATTGTTAAAAAGAACAAAACAAACAAAAAAACAAACTGAATCTTGATGAATGAGATTTTTGTGCTAATGAGGAGAATGTAATAGGGTTTCGTGGATCTATTTGGGGACCTAGAGTAACATCCCATTGCAGCTGTGGAAGGAGGAACCCAATTACAGGTGTTATAATCCCTTCCAGAGGGACTGGCTATGCATTTAGTTCCTTGATTAAAGACATTACTGGTTCTTTTCTCTCCAGCAAAAAAAAAAAAAAAAAAGAAAAATATTTAAAAATATCATCATGTAAACAGTAGTATATATTCATATAAAAATGATAGGAATTGTTCATGCCCACTCTTTAGGTTACCTGGAAAGATACCTGTCATGATGCAAACTTGCAGTAATTTGCATTCTCTTGTCTTCAGTCAGTAACAATATTTTCGTTTACTCCTCTGTATATCACGCAGGCTTTTGAACTTCCTTTCAAGCTATTTCTTTCAACATTTGGTCTAGTTAATCTTGTGTAAATACTAGCAGTCCAGCGTGAGGGTCTCATCTACTTTCACTTGCCAAAGTCGGAGTAACTGTGCTTAGCTGAATTAGCCAGCCTTGTGCTGTAAAGGAGGTTATGGTCTGGTCCTTAACAACAAATGTAAATTGCAGTCTCCATTTGATTCATGTGCATTGTTCTCATTATCCTTAATAGATGTTGCACACGTATATTAGAAGAAACGTCTCTATTAGGAACTGTCTAAGAAGTGAAATGAAAACGATTATCGCTTTGTCATAGACCAGATATTGTATTTATTCTATGGAATTTTAAAGGATATTCTAGTGCTTAAATTATCTGATGCATTAGAGAATGACTTTGGTCGATTGACAGCAGTGGGTATATTTTAAAAAATTATTGTAGGTATTGTGACATTAATGTTGCTGTGAATTATATACGTATAATTTTTGGAGATGTAAATTGCTGTCTCCACCAGAAGACAGAATTAGCATGCTGCTTATTTGATTTTAGCAATAATTTAAATGATGTGTCAGGTTAGGCTCTGGTAGTGTCATGAAGCAGGGCCTGTCTGCTCCTGTGGGTGAGCACAGGGGCCTTGAGAAAGCTGGGAGCTTGTGTAGTGAAATAAACTAGGCACCCCACTGTTCATATCCTTAAACCCCTCTCCCTGTCCGTATGGCACTGGTACCTGTATGGAGGCCAAGGAGCCTGGCAGCAAGTCAAGGCAGCAGAACCTTTCACTGAGATTAAGGGTAGGTGCTCTCCAAATGAGAATTACACTCACTGAGGAACAGATGAGTGGACTCAAGCTGCTGCCTTCTATTACAAGTAGCTGACCCAGGAGACAGGAATTTTGAGTGCTGTTGATCTTTTAATTTTAATCCATTACCACTCAGATCTGGTGAGGCTGTGGCTGAAGCAATAAGTACATAAGGGCTTCAGGGAAGAACTGAGTGTTGGCTGAATCAAGTAGTGATCTGCAGGTTACAGCTCACTTTTCAGATCACCAGGCTCTGTGAAAGTTCTTTGGGAGGGAATGAGGTTTAAAGAAAGCTTGTGGGGTCCCCCTGTTGTTTGGACTTCAGGATGTCCTAACAACAGCTGTAATTTAGTCACTTTCTCACCTAGATGATCTTGTAGGTCCTTTCCAAGCTAATGTACCTATGAACCTATAAAGAAGAGAAGTCACAAGAAAATTGAAGTGATGTTTGTTACAGCAGGTGGGAAGGAAACTGAGTGCAGTGGAGCTGGTGTTGTTTATTGAAGGCTAGGTGGCAATGTCACACGTCACTCCATCTGCAGAAACTGGCGATTGTAAGGGTCCTCTTGCTTTTTCCTTCCCCATTGGCACAGGAAGTCTGTTGTGCTGGATGTATGGCATGAATGGGAGAGGGACTGGGGAGTACTTATGTTGAGAACCAAAAAGAATCTCCAAGGGATGACAAAGGAGGTTTTGTCAGTCAGCCAGCAGCTTGGTTCAGTGAAGGAAGGAGACTTAAGCGTGGATACTATCACAGCAAATTGATTCTAAGTAGAAGTGTGTATGTGCATATACATCCTTAACTGCTTCAACCACATGACATTTATCTGAAGCACAGAGAAGGGATTTGGAATAGGGTTAAAATCTTTTTCATAAATTTCAGCAAAATGAATATAAATCTGCCACAACAAGACACTACAAGATTAAGACACCATTAGTTTCTGTTGTACAACATTGTGTGCAGGGTCTCTTCTGTATGTTGTAAAAATTGAAGTGCTTTGCAGTTTAGCCATGCCACTTCTTACTAAGGTCATCTTGTGTTCTGAGAACACTTATCCAAACACTGGAAGAAGCATAAGAAATGGATTACTAGTGTTTTGGATTTCTTTCTGCATTTGACTGACAGGTATGATTTTAACAGAAAAATATTGCATTGAACTTGAATTATAAATAGTTTTTTTAATTTAATCCTATAGGCGACAATGTATAGATAATGATCAGAAATTATAATCAGAGGCGCCAGATACCGTATCTTATTTGGGACAGGAGCTCTTACTTTAGTTCCTCATCGGTGGAACTGAGCTGGCTTCCACAGGCTTTCATAGTATCAAGGAACAGTATTGGAATGGTACTGTCAGAACTGTATTTTTACTGTAAACCTAACTATTTCAGGAGTTTATGCAAAACTTAGCAATGAGGTATTCAAATTCTATGCAGTTAGGGTCCACTCCCCTAGATATTTATGTAGGCATAATTGAACACAACTGTGATCCAAACATGGAAACAATGCAAAACTTGCAATGCTGAATCCAAACAATTATGTGATGAACATGGTGTCTATTGTCAGTTAGCCTGATTGTTTTCCAAAAGCAGGCATAGAATGTGGCCAGTAATGAGCAATTACCAATTAAACATAAAATTCAACAGTACTGAGTCTTATCATATGAAGGTGGGAAAAGCAGGACAGCATTCTCTTGAGAATATTATTTATAACAGTGGCTGCTGTATTGATTTGGATGTCCTCTCAACTAGTGTTTTTATTGACTTTATGTCCTTAGCTGTATAGTATTTGTTCCTTTTTTATTTTTTGATACATAAATTTCACTTGATCTCGATAGTGATAGGATTCAATGATTTCCATTAAGCAAATAAACAAAAATAAAAAAATGTATGTGAGGTTTCCCAATCTTCCACATTCTGGATTACAATTTCTCTGCATCTCTTTTCCTACTTCTACTTTCCTGGTTTTGGATAAATTCCTCTTCTCTAGCTTCTGTTATTTGGAAGAAATTATTTACATTTCTCTTACACCTTACTGACTATCCACTGTGCTTCCCATTTTGTCTAGCCTTCTTTGCCATTCTGCTCTGTCTTGATATTATAATCACTAAGAGTGTGATGTCAAGCTAAAATACAGTGGGAGGACAGTGTGTATGAAAAGCTCAGTATGGCACAAAGTTGTATAATATTTACTTTGTTCTGTCAATTCCCCAGGATACTTCCTTCCCTTCAAAAACAAGGCTTGGTTTCTGGAAATATTTCATATCAGCTCCCACTGAGACTTTAATACGGTGTGTTACAGACACCTCCTGCACAAAATGGCGCTTTTGCCAGCACAGCTGACATAAAGTGATCAGACACTTGAGCCGGAGTAGCTCCTGTTGATGACAGCATCTTCACAGTGATACATTTTTTGGCTGTAATATGTATAGCTGTATCCTTTCTATAGCTGTAGTGGTGAAACTTTCCCTAGACAGAAGTGGCCAATGAGGTCAAAGTCTGTCACAACCCTCCATAAGTTCTTGTTGCCATCACCTGTCCCAGCCTTTGTGTAAACAAGAGCATTTCTTTTCTGACCCATGAGATGGCCTCATGTTAAGGAGCTGTGCTGCTGTGTGGGCAGGCTTTCAGATAGCACCTTGGCACAGAGAAGCTGCCCGGTCTCACAGAGTGATGTTTTCCTCTGCTTTTGAGTGTATCATATGTTTCTCGCAAATGAATTCCTTAGTCTGAATGTGCTGCTGTGGTGTGTGGATCAATACTGTTCCTCTGTGGCAAGGTGTACAGAATGCCAAATGTATCTGGCAGTTTGTTAGTAAAAGGCAACTTAGCAGAGCCAAGAAGCCTGCAACCACCACTTTCATTAACAGTAATTATCCTCGAGCAGCTGTGATAGGAGCAGAAGCCTGAATGGTAATTAGCTCCAATTGTTAGGAGAAGCAGTTCCAGGCTCCTGTACCATTTTTCTGTCTGTTTAAAGGACAGATGGAGGAATTGTGATAAATCCTGAGTCCTTGCATTAGAGAGGAGCTTGCTGCCTGCTGATCAGTTCAAATTAGGATGTTCTTACCATGTCCATGCGGTCTTGCTGCAGTGACAAATCACCCTGTACTTAGACAGTTTGGGTCTTTGCAGCAGCGTTAACATTTTCCTGTCTGCTTTCTAAACAGATGTATTGCTTTATTGTTGAGCTTTATGTTGCAATAAATTCAAGTGACAACTACTGCAGACCTGTTTCAATTTAGTTTTGTTATACAGGTGGAGAGATCTATGCCCATCACCAATGAACAGAATTACCAGTCTGGAAGAAGTACTGAAGGCACAGTGTCAGTCACAGATAAAATTGATGCTTCTATCCATCAACAATATACATTTTCAGTAAAAGTTTGATGTGAGATTTAAATGGAAAAACAAGTCTTTCTTTTCAAATCTTATTTTTTTTCCCAGAACCTTCTTTGGTGATGTGTTTTGGTGCCAGTAAATAGCACTTGAAGAGCTTGACAAGTATTATGTCCTTGCAACGTATTTTCATGAAATGAGTTTGAGCCCAGAAGAATCGGTAAAGTTTTTACCATACAGCACAAATCTGTTAGCTACTTGGTCACCCTTACTCTGTCCTTGGATAATAACAGCCATCCTTATCTACTAATGTTCATCTTCAGAACTTTTTACAAGCATTAGCTAATGAACTCTTGGAGCACTGTTTAACCTTTAAAAAATGTGCATGACAGAAGAGTGACTTAGAGATGTTATGTAGTACGTACTTTTTCTGTATTACCTTTCTCTAGGAAAAAAAAAAGCCAAACACTTCTTGTTCTAGCAGGATAAAAAAAGGAGGGTTGAGGGCTTTCTCCTGTGCTTTGCTAAGGAACTTTGAGGAGATGCATCAGTTAGAATCAAAGGCATTCAGTATTTCTGTGCTAGGTGCTTGGCCCTGGTATGGTTTGTCTTAGATGTCTCTTTGGGTTGCCAAATCTATGACTGGCACTTAATGTATTATGTAGGATAGTTATTGACTTGTTTTCAAATTACATGTGAGAATGAATGATAAAAAACTCTGTAAAGCAGGCATAAATTTCGTTAATATTATAGATTTGACTGTAGATTTCATTATATCCTTAGAAGTGCTTTATTTTTTCATGCTACTTCACTTTTTTTTTCTGTCTTATGTTTGAGGTCTAAAACAGTGATTTCATCTCCTCTTCAGCTGGAGCAGAATTTCAGCTGCGTTATTTATAACATTATTGAAAAACAAATGCATTGCATAGGTCAGATTAGAAAGGATTCTAGCAGAAACTGAAGTGTTTGAGGAGCAAGCACAAGGCTGATTTTTTTTTTTGACCGTGTAGTAGCTGAATGCCTGAGTGAGTTTTTTTTTAACTTTCTAACAGCCTTCTTGAATGTCACTGATCTCTGGAGTGAAGGCTGTGCTGATCCAGTCGTTATTCTGATGAGAAGCTTTCATCAGTATGTACGGTTTTGACAACTTGCCTCAAAGTCTGGCAGCTTATATTCTGTCGTCAGGATGCTTTGTTAATGCTTGTACTGTTTAGTCTGGCTAATTCTTTTTGTAGAAAAGAAGGCTGTTCACATGATATGGCTATAGTGAAGCCTAAGAGAGAAGAGCTCAGTGGATGGAGATGTCTTGAGCTTAAATAATCATCTATTTATAAGTAATAGAATCTATCCAAATACCTTCCCCTGCAGCAGCTCTTCTTTCTGCTTTCCTTTTTTTATTTTTTTTTTCCCCACTAATCTTCCCATCCACAGGTTATTTGCTTATAGGTTGTGTTAAGTTACAACTTAATTGAAATTCCCCCATTTGTTGGCTACACGTAGGCCCCCTGGTGCCTTGTTAAGTGCTCTGTTACCAATGAATGTTCTTAATTATGTTCTGGAAGACATTGTTCAACTCACAACTCATTTACTCAAGGTTTAGGCCCAGCAGGTAAACATTTTCAAATTAATTCAGGTTAGTAACAGAAGCTGCTTAGATTGTGTGAACACTGATGACTTACACTTAGTCCTGAATTCAGTGGGAGAGATTCCGTACTGCATTTTGAAATCAATCTGATTGCTGATTAAATGACAGAGTGGGTTTTACTATTCTTGTTTGGAATATGTTGACTGTGATTCTTCAGTTGTACATTTTTTTTTAATTGTGATCTTGAATCATCATAGCATCTTCTCATATAGGGCAGCCAAAGGGCAATTACATGGATGTAGAGAGCACTCTCTAGAAAGTGTCTGACAGACACTTAAAAGGGACGTTGGGAATTTGCTAATAAAAACTGTCACCTCTAAATTGCTAGTAACTACATCTGACTGCAAATGACTAAATTTGAAGATTTGTTGTTCTGCGTTGTTAGCGGTTTCATATAAAGTAAAATAAAGCTGTCTAAAAATCTTTATTATTCCTTTGCCCTTGCACAAATATATTCTAGCAAATATTCTAAGTATTTTAGCTATTGAAGATGTGTCAACAGGGGAATGTGATTATTGGTGAATTTTTACTATTTTATTCTCTTATTAAGGACATAACTTTTTCCCCCTTTCATTGGAAGTCATATCTAGAATCTTTCTAATTTCTTCGCTGTCATTATTATTATCTTTGTCTTTGTGCCCTTCCTAATGAATGACAACCATTTAGAAACACAAAGTCAGCAAAATTTCTCTGCGGTTGTATCCAGCACAAAGGGCAGAGCTGTCAGGGCTGTTCTGCTGATGGACTCAGACTTTTACAACTGCAAATTTATATCTTGACCAAACCCAGACAAATAATGGGAAAAGTGTTTTCTCTCTCCTGTGTCCAGCAGTGAATTAATTAATAAACAGAGATGGAAAACAAACAAAAAAACCTCTGAACACATAGAAATCTCCTTGAACCTAATTTAAATAATTCTGCTAAATTTCAGTGAGAAGAGCATACCTCTTCCTGCTGACCAGTAAAGAAATTGAAGCTTACAGTTCTGACACAAACACAACCTCAGCTTCTGATGCACAAAGTCACTGTGATAATAATGGTGCTTCCAGCATACTAATTTCAGCTGGGTCTTTTGGCACAAGCTTGACCTAAAGCAGCACGATTGTGGTCTTGGTGGTTTATGTAGCAGACTTTAATATAATATGGACATGTATTTGTGAAGCTTGAAATGGGACTCCAGCTATTGTAGCTTGAAGAGAATATAGTTGTTTTGCTTTTTATTCCCTCCTAATGCTGATAACCTGTCTACCTTTGGGAAAGCATGTTAGCTGTTTTAATCAGAGCTAATAGTGCTGAATATCAATACTTCTTAGTGTTATACTTTGGTTTGCATCTGTGATTTTGGAAGTATAGGACTTCTGACCTCAGCATAGCATAACATTTTCCCACAGTTAAAACAAACAAAAACAAACCAAAAAACCCCCCAAAGAACAACATGACATAAAGCCAAAACCTTTCTGTCAAATGTCACGCAGATTGTTCAGGACTTATGAAGTAAAATCTATCAGTTTTCAGATTGAACACAGAACAGAAGTCCAGATTTTCATCAATCAATGTTATATGCGTAGGGGAGGGACTGGATGCATCGGATACTAAAGAAATATACAAGAAATATGGTGGATGACATCTGCAAGTAGGTGATTGTCTTCGGCATCTGATGGGAAAGCTGGATGTGGATGGAGTATTTACCATCACCAGGAGATAAGTGGCACTGGAAGTAGATATGTGATTCTTACTACAGCTCATACAGGTTGTACAGCGATTTGGCAGCTGGGTGTTTGTGGCATCTGGATGGTTCTGACTGGAAGCAGACATAAATAATGGGGATTTGCACTACTTTGGATTGGGAGAGATTCAGCTTGGATGTTAGGAAAAATTCTGAAAATGTGGTTGGCTGCTGGGGTAAGCTGCCCAGGGAGGTGATTGAGTCACCATCTTTGGTGGTGTTCAAGAAGTGTATGGATGTGGTACTTAGCTATGTAGTTCAGTGAGTAATATTGGTGGTAGGTGGGTAACTGGCCTAGGTGATCTTAGATATTTTCCAACCTTTAAAATTCTATGAAAACAGGAAAGAGGGCTCTTAAAGGGTGTGTTACAACTGGACTTGGAAAAACATGATGCTGTCAACTTGGCATGGAAGACCCTCAGCCTCATGGTGCTTCCACATCCCTGTTGCATAAGTCAGCAGGCACGGGGCAGATGAATGGCTGGTCCCAAAGGTCCTTTCTGCTGTGGCTTTGGATTCTGATGGCATATTTTGTTTTATCGAGACCATTCTTTCTGTTGCATGGGAGCAGTTTGTCTTACTTGAGCTCAGAACTGGCCTAGGATGAGGAGCAGTGGAGAACCTCTTCCGTGGCAAGAGAACATAATACCAGCTTTCTCAATTTGGTAGTCCATAAAGACATGGACCCTGGTTAAGATCTAGTAAGAGCTTGGATAAATGGCTAAAATGGAAAAAATCTTAGTAGAAATTAGCAGGAAACACAAGAGCTGCAGACACTGTGGATGTAGTGATTTAAAAAGTTACAAAGACAGAACAATCAGCGCTCTCTTTGTTAATAGAAGCTTTGGTCTCTTCATTTTTAACAGCTGAGATCCCTTCTATAGTTCCCTTTCTACTTAGAATAAAAATATAACGTACCTCAGTCAGTTTCTTCTGCTCTGCCATCCTCCTAGTTCAGTACAGTTATGAATGTATTTCTGCTTTTCCAGCTGCTGAAATCTGTTTTGTAAATAGTTTCCAAGTCTTTCCCCTGAAGCCTCATTTAGAGTGGCCACAATGCAACTATTCCCCTGTCTTGCAGAGTGTTTCTAGTCTTTTCCCTTGTCATGCTCAGGAGACAAGGATGTGCCTGCACATATCCTAAGTGACCTAGATCAAAATGGACTGAGTTGGCAAGAGTTATAGTGGCTTCCTGTTCAGTGTATTCATTATACTTGCCTGCTGATCTCCACGTGCTTTCCATTTTGGTATTGCAATACAAACCTCTTTTACTAGTCATTTTATTCATTTCAGTGGGAATATTTCCTATATTATTCACTTGCCAGTATCGAAGAGTTTATTGGAATTCAAGAAGCAGCAACTGTTGTTATTTATCAGCAGTAATTAATATACTTCAATTTACAATCTTCTATGACAATAAAGCCTCAAAGACCCTGAGGAAAAAGGGGATGTAGAGACTACTTTCACCAGGTCATATGTGCATTTTATTAAAAATTTGAGAACAAAAGTAGAAGCTCTATTATTTTTCTTTACTCATAGGAATACAAATACTTCAGTCTTCCACATGTGCAGGAGTTCAATATATCAGCCCATTAGTAGCAGGAAGAGACCGTAGTTATGCAGAAAAAAAAGCTTTTTGAAGGTTTCAGTGAGTTGAGGCTGAGTTTATTCTGTCGCTTCTTTAGAACTGATAACCCACTGCTGTGTATTGAGGCATGCTGGGGTGTTTCCATACTTTCCTTATGCCTCTGAAGATGCAAGGCCATCAAGAATAATCTAGCAAGTGATGTAAGTATGTGAAAGCTTTCTTAAAGAAAAAACTGTATTTCTCTTTTTCACCATGCATACCTTTCTAACTGCAGAGCTTCTCCCAGCATGTTCCATTTTATTTTATTTTTTCCAGTTTTTTCCTAACATCCATAGTTTTTTTTTTTTCTGTGTGTCTGGGGAATCCTGTCCCCAAACCACAAAACGTTGTTATCTTATTCACCTTGAGCAGGAAAGAGCTTTTCTGCCTTTGTTGCCTGAATGGATTAATCCAAGTGGAAGTTCTACTTAATATATTTAAAGAGAACAAAAATTATCTGAGGTAGAGGGTCAGATTGTTCTGTACTGACTGGTGTCTGGAAGAGATGGCAAAAGTCCCTATGGTCTTATTGTGTGGTGCCATTCACCTCAATGCCTGGAATAAATGGTTTATCACCTCCCATCCAAACATTTTGTACTGAGAGCAGTACTATGCCTGGTGCTGGTTACCTAAACAGAATATTTCATCTGGAAGAGGACCTACGGAGATTTAGTCCAACTGCCTGACCGCTTCAGGGCTAAAGAGAACTTAAAACATATTAAGGGTGGTATCCAAATACCTCTTGAACACGTAACAGGTGTGGGACATTAACCACCTCACTAGGAAGTCTGTTCTGTGCTTGACTACTCTCACAGTAAAGACGTTTTTCTCAATACGCAGACTAAACCTCCCCTGGTGCAACTTCATGCCATTCCTGTGTGTTCTGTTGTTTATTCCCAAAAGAGCTCAGCACCTCCCTCTCCGTTCCTCTCCTCAGGATGTTTCAGAGAGCAATGAGGTTGCTTTTTCTCCAGATTGGACGTGCCAAATATCCTCAGCCTCTCCTCACAGGATGTACCTTCCAGCTCTTAGGAGATAAATATAGTGGGAGATCAGCAATACCTCATGTGTTAGTTAAAATTCCTCTTCATTTATTTTATGAAGCTTAGTGGACCAACCTGATGTATTATGTGTTTTATGGCTATAGCAGTAATTGTTTTTGCCCATTTATTCAGCAGCTCTTCAGCTGCATGCTTAAAGAAGATAACAGGCTTTCAAACCAGCTTGTATGAACTGGTGTGACCTCAGAAAAGGTATTTTTCTCAAAGAAATACTGGCTGTCATATCTAAATAGCTACAAATACTGAGATCTGTACTGAATATCTGCATGTCAGTCTCCTCAACAAAAAAACCTCTGCTGCATTAATGGTGCTGTTTTATGTGACCTTACTGAAAGCAACATTGAAAAATCCTGCACACAGAAGCAAACTGTTAAGTAGATCAGTAGACTGAACTGGTTTTGAACTACTGCAGTCTCAGCAGTCTTGGTTTTCTCTGGTAGATATATTGATGAACCAACACTAATTCCTCACATTGTGCTTTGTGTTTTTGGAGGAACAGCCTAACCCTATTTCACTCCTTTCAGAAGGCTGAGAGAATACTAAATTACATTTTTCTTTCTAGGCCAGTAGTGCACTAGAAAATTGTATTCAGATAGCTTCATGTACTACCCTAGGGTTTTGCTTCACCCCTAGAAGCTGCACCTACTGATGACTTGCGCTAGTTTTTCTTACCCAGCATTTATCGTTGTTCATCTGGGCATCAAGAACTGGTAGAAATAGCAGTCTCAGCTGGAGATTTTTAGCTGAGAAATGCTGTTTCAGCTTCATTGCAACAATATCCTTAGAGACATGATTTGATTACACTAAAGAGAGCATGTCTGAACCACCACAGAGAGCAATTGATCACTTGATAAGCACGTTAAAAACGTCTGACAGTGAAAGAGGGCTGCTTTGTTGAGAGTTCCTTTCTATTCAGATTTGATGGGACATGTTAAAAATTTTCCAGAAGTAACTTCTGTTCTGTTAACATGCTAGGAACGTGCATGATATTATCATCAAGGGATGGACTTATTTTTTTGTACAGCAGCATTAGAAATACTGATTTCTAAAAGTCAAAGTATGAAGAGCAGTTAGAGACACTTGATTCCAGTGGAACCAAGTTTACCCTCTCTGTGGCAGAGGATGAGGCTGATTGTGAGTTCTCTTTTTTTTTTTTTTTTTTTTAGCTGTTGGGAAAAGCAAAGGAGGACAAAAGTCTGCACTTATTACCAGTTGAGAAGTTTTTATGTACTTTGGAGCATTTTGTCTGACCGCACTTACATTTTTGCAGCCTTTGATGTCTCCCTGCATCCAGCAACAGCTATTTGGGCAACTCTTCATGCACACTGCTGTGTTAATTGTGGCTGGTTACCTTTGTGTCACCCACTTCTCAGTTCCCTGGTGTTCCTTGACATAGCAGCTTATCCTCCAATGTTCTGACTTAATGTTACCTCCAAATGCCAGCTAGTTGGGGTTTTGCATTAGGAGTCATCCATCTCCTCTTGCCCTCAGGATACCAGTGAATAGCTCCCAGGTGGACCTCTTCCAGTCCTTTTTATCCACTTCCCTAGTAGTTACTTCTTAACTGGTTACATCTGATGTGAAGTAGTTGCCCAGAGGCTGTTAAAGCGAATCTCTTTAAGAAAACCCCACTTTCTGTTTCTGCTTTACAGCTCTGCCTACTGCTCAGTCTGTAAGTTTGTGCAGTGTTTGCACTGCTCATCGGTACTTTAAGGTCTCCCTTACTTGCTGTTTGCAAACTTACTTTTCACAGACAGTCTCTTATGGTTTGCATCTGGGCACAGAGCTCTGTCTGGGCTGCCCTTGCCAGAACTGGTGCAGCTGGCTTTGCTTCTCTTGAGCTCTCTCTGAAGACAACTGGCACGAGTAAAACTGCATGAAAGTATTGGCAGTGAATACAAATTGCTATCCAAAATGACTCTTCTAGTCTGCCTTCTGGCTTGTCATACCTTTCAATGTCTCAGAAAGCTGTTCTTGTCTGAATCCTCCCTTCTTTGAAAGTGCTGTAAGTTTGCATCACTATCTCTAAGACCTGCACTGAGAAACCATTAGCAAGTGGTACCAAGATTGCTATGAAAATTTTGGTAGATCCAGTGCAGTTACTCCTTCCATATGCATAAAAATAATAACTCCAAAATCCAAATACAGTGATGCTTGGGTTGGTCAGCATGATCAGTCAATTTAATGTCAAGTGGAAATGCATGTTTTACCATCTGAATCAGCTGCCAGCGCATCATTTTGACAGATCAGATTTTTGGAACACATTTTCAGCAGACATGGGTAGGATGTGACCCCTTTTTACCCTTGTTATCCAGTTTCAGTGTTAAGGTAAAGACCCACTGCCTTTGTTGTCACCCTGGCATGGCATGTTGGCAAACATAGCCAATATGATACAGAAAAAGTGCAGAATTTCAGATTGTGAAGGGAAAAAAAAAAAACAACTTCTCCAGGCAGTTGCAGTTTACTCAAGAATGTTGTTTCTGTGATTTGTATTACAAAGATCAAAAGGCAAAGGGAGAAATCAGCTTGGGGATCTTATTAATATAAGTCTATGGAAGAACATCAATATTTACCCCTTAAATAAGGCAATCACAACCAAGTTAAATCCTTATTATATTAGATGTGTTATTGTACAGCCTTAGAAAACTTGTACTTTTGAAACCAGGTTTAGGAGGCAAGTGGAATAACAAGCCAGGAAAGGCAAGGACAGCAGTCAGGGTGCTGGTGGTAATTGCATCATTAGCAGTAATTGCAATTGCCCAGCCATTAGGAAGGACTTCTTGTGGCAGGCAGTTGAGATGCTTAAAGCAGTTTTGTAATGAAAAATGGGCCCTTTTGCACTCCTAGAAATCAGCTAGCCAAGGATGTGGCATAGTCTGGGAAAACTGCAGCATATGTTCATGGTTTGAACTGGACTTGGCTATAGAAAACCCTAAAGTCAGTTGGGTTTCTATGCTTTGGCAGAGTGGGTGTTTTAGAGGTAGAGCAGTCATCACTGCAATGTTCTGCCAGACACCATCATAGTGTGGCTGGGGCCCAAGCCTGAGCATGTTTCTGGCCCTCACCCCTGCATGCAACTGTGGTCCCTGCTGCTGATGGACCCAGCTTGCCCATGCAGCCTGCTAGCAGCTCCTTTCTGTCATGAGTGATCAGAGGATCCCACCAGCATGGGGCTGCAGCCAGCCTTGGGGCTGCTGTCACCTTAACAAGTTCCAGTCTGGGAAGCAGGATGGGACCTGATGGAGGCTGTGGGGAAAGGCATTCAGAGATACTGAGGGTTTCTCTGCTGATATGGCAAAGCTCAGTATAGCCTATGCCTCCAAGAAGCTGGAATGTAACTCAGCTCTCCTGAAACAGCTTGGGTTTGATAGGCTGTGCATCCTGGCTGCCATCATTCAGTTTTGGAGTTCTCACTGGTTCAGGATGTGCCATGTGTGGTCTTCGACTTGGCTTTGTTTTGCTGTTGTTAAGGGGATTGCAGTGTATGGCTCTAAACATAGAGGGGAAAAAAAGCAGCACAAATGGGTTCGTACCACTGCACATCACAGTCATTCATCTTCTAAGCTATAGAAGTTATCTCCTGTGTTAGGGGGTAAGTGCTGGATGAAGGGTGGGCAGCAGGAGCTGGGAGAGGTCAAATTCTACAGCTGTCACACAAACCCATCTCCTCTGACTTAGATATGAGAAGTTCTCTCTTTGGTTCGGTTCATACACTGTTGGTGTGAAATGACTTGAGAGCTGCTGGACTGTAGTTTGTGCAGGTGTGGGGTGTGCTATGGGAGCACAACGCTGTGCTCTTCTTGCTTACAGACCTGAAGGAGCTGACCAGTGTGCTTTTTTGTTTTCCTCTCATCACATGCTCTTAAGTTCTAATTGTAATTTTATTCATTTAAACAACACACAAATATGTTTCTTAACATTGTATTGCCTGGAGCAGCTAGACATGATTACAGGGTAATTAGGTAGTTAAGACGCTGTTCTTTCAATTTCTACACGTGCTTTAACAATGTTTTTGTACTTGTTAGGTTTTATTTTTTTATAAACCATAGAAGGAAAAAGGGAAAAATAACAGCTCACAACTGACAAGAAAATTCTAAGGAATGTAAATCAAGATTTGTGATAGTAAAGAGTCTGGCTTAAGCTAAAAAAAGAAGTCAGAGTTAAGGCTCAAAAGCTGTGTTGAATATCTGCCATGTTATTTATTTTTTTTATTTAGGTAATTATGAGAATGGAGGCTGAATGAAATGTTCAGGAATTCCAGCTTTAGCTTGGAGTCTGGCGTTATGTTGTTTAAGAATAAATTCAGGTTCCTGTAAATTAGCTGTTCTTTTAATAAAGTGTTATTCTTTCCCTGTAGAAATGAAAAGGTCTTAATGTTATTCTTGCGAGCAGCATAATATCCAGCCTGGCGTGCTAAAATGAAAGCAAAAAGGTGGGCTCTCAACAGTATAAAATGCCCATATGAAGTAGAGCACGATGTTTGTTGGTAGAGAAGTGATGTGAAAGATTGAAGTGTTCTGGAAACTGCAGGTGATTAAAACTCAGGAAATGAAGCTCATTTAGAAGTCAGTAAGCATCTCAAGTTTAAACTTAACAATATAACGTACAGTCAGTGTAATTGTAAACGCAGTTAGTGTATACAATATTTTTATCACTGTTTATTTTCTGGTCTTCGAACAGCTAGAGTTTGGTAACTATGTTCTTTTGAACTTTTCAACATAATTGTTCTGACGTAATCAGAATTTTAAAAACAATCAAGAAGAAAAATAAATTATTTTCAGTAATAACTGTTTAATTGCAACAAAATCCTGAAAGTTAAAGATAAAAACGTTTGTCACTTAAAGCTTCTCTCTGATGTCCATTTTGTTGATGTAGACCTGTAGTATTTCCAACATCTTAGATGAAATGGGAGGCAGAGAAAACTTGCTTTACTTTATCTCTTCCTCTCTGTTTTTTTTTTCTGGAAGTGTGAAGAAAGAGGACTCGCTGTTCTGTCTTGCTGTTTGGCTGAACAGTATTTCCTGAAGATACAAAGAGACCTCCTCCTACTGTTTCATTGTATTGTAGGCACTGGATGTACTCAGGATCTGCAGAGTGAAAATCTCTAACCTTTTGAATGGAAAGTGCTTGAAATTATTGCTGTACAAAATAGCTGGTGCACATTGATCACTCACCTCATCCCAGGTGGTCAGGATCTAACCCTTTTCCCCAGCGAAAACAGCTTTTCCTATAGAGCTGCAGGGCTTCCCATGTGAGCTGTGGAGGAGGATTCTCTCTGATGGGAAATCTTTAACACCAAGTCCTCATTGACTGGAGTCAAATTTATTGGCATCCACTGTCTTTGAGATGAAAAATAGATCTCTTGATCTAGAACTCAAAGAAAATGTTCCTTCAATTTCCCTCGAGAGCACTGATTTCTATTTTTAATTGGGAGACATGGCTTAAAAATGAATTTTATCAGGCCTTATGTTCCATGCAGTAGAAGAGGAATTTGCACAGCAGCAGCATTGTATTCTGCTAATATTGAAATAAATGCTTGAAACAGGTTGGAGTCTTAACAGAGATGTGTTTAAGTGCATTAAACATATTCTAGGAAAATGTTGCTCTGTTGTTTTTTTTTTTTAATCTTAATTTACCCTCTAAAGGAAGACTAGGCTATATTAAAACAAAGAAAAGAAATCTACTAGACAAATCACTGTGAGGCTTATTACCTGTTGCTGGCTTCTTGCAGTTTTTATTTAAAGCCGTGGAGCTTTCATATTCTGAGCTATCTGGGGAAGTTGCCATGCAGTTCAGAATAATTTCAGGATGTTTGGAGCTTAAATTCACTCTCTGCTCCAGCATACTTTTTTGACAAACGGTGTTAATATGTTTCAATGGGAGAGAAATGTCAGACACATCAATGTTTCTATTGAACTTAACACCCCCTTGTGATGCTATAAACAAACTGATATCCACAATTCTCTTGTGGTTCCAAGCTGTCTTGTACCTTGTCTGTTATTCCCTTATCCCTCAATCCCACTCCTGAAACTTATGCTTTATAGCCCTGGAGATGTGACGTGCTGGAGATCTGCATGGCTGGTGTGAGCCAGATTTGGGCTGCAACCACAGACATGCTCTGATATATTTTTATGTAGGAGATGTGTGCCTCTTGAGAATGTTTGTGGGCAAAGAAATTCAACTGCTGGAAAATGCAGGGTAGTCATGCCAAGGATAAACCAGAGCAGTTCTGTCATCCTGCAGCATGGAGCTTTTTCTTTGCAGAGGAGAGTGCTGTATTGTGGTTTTGGCTAGTCTGGATCTGAGGGTAAAAAAGTTAACTTGGACATTTCAGATCCTTTGTTGTGATAAGTATCCTGCTAAGACTTTTTTTCCCTCTCCCCCTAGTTCTCCAATTAAAATCATTTGCAGTGAATTCTGAACTTTGGAGCTTGCAATATTTCTGGCAGACTTGTTGCATGGGTGGCGAACTGTCAGCTGTGAAATTCTGAATGAAGTGTGCTGTAAACACACAAAAAATGGATCTAATTTTCCCTCATCTTTTCTCCTCCTCCTGAGTAAAATAATGAAAGACTTTCAGCGTCTTACAGCAGTTGTTTGGGTTCTGCATTCCCCTCTGCACCCCACAGTACAGGCTGAGCATTCAGGATTTTACATTAACAGGAAATATCCCTCTTTCAAAGGGGAGGAGAATCCCAAATTTACTTAAATTCCTTAGCAACTCCAAGTAATCTGAGCCATCACTCATCCCGTGAAGATCTGATAGCTGATTCCCTGATGCATCAGAGAAACACATTTAAGTGCAATAAAGTGTAGATTTGAATCACAGTTTGGCCTGAATGTAACCCTGAGTTAGCTGTCGTATGTTAATATTTACAATTGATATTAATCATTGCAATTAGTAATAATGCTAATCAGAAGCAAAGTAGTAACCACATTAAAATTCTAATTTTATTAATATAGTGTGACTCAGGCATTTGAGGTATAACTGGATGCAAATTCCTTAAATATGAAAAACAAGTTTTAGGAGCTCCTTGTAGCTTGAATTTCTCATTTAAGTTTACAGTTATTTATGGCAGAAATGCAGAATTCAATCAAAATAAATGGAGATCAAAGGAAGACGTGGTTGGAAGATCTAGTCCTGCAGAAGACTCCTACTGGAGCAGGTTTGGGTATCACTTATCTCTGGGGTTATGTATCTTGCAATTTAAATATATTGCATAAAATGAAATCATTAGGGATTATTTATGGTGAGCATAAAATGTTTGGTAATACTTTCAGATGTAGCATTCATAGCATCAGATGTAGTAAATACAAAGTGATCTAAGTACTGAGTTTTCAGGTACTCTCCCTAGCGATCAAAACAGCACTGCAAAATGGAAGCACATAATTTCTTATTGCCAATATGATCTTTCTGCTAATTCCAAAATTAAAAGAGTATAAATGCTTCTCACCATATCTGATCCAAGAAACGCACGCTTAAAAATGGGTTGTGAGTATTTCCTTTAGCATTCTGTATTCTTCTGCCAGAATTTCTGATCTGCTCCTGACTATTTTCAAGTTTCAGTCATGTGAGCCATAATGATAAAGTAAGATATTTGGTACTCTAAGAAAATACTTTAAGCAAGAGTGTAAAAGATGTTTTCAGTGCTGTACTGGGCTTTGCAAGCCTGTGATCTGTCTCATGGCTGAAGTATTTTCAAAAAGCACTTTGTCTCACAGGTCCTTTCACAGCTTTTCATCTTAGGTGAGTGTCTCTATTTTCTTCTCTCAATTTCAGTCTTCCTTAATTGCTACCAGTCCTAGCACAGAAGTCTCATCTGAATGTATCATGCAGAATCTTCCTGACTTTAGCAGAAATGTCTACATGATTTATTTTGTTTTGTGTATTTCTTTTTTAGTTTTAATATTCATTTTTGTTTTGTGTTTGTTTTAGAGCCCCACTGGAGTAATTAAGGTCTCTCTACTATTTGCAGGATTTGGATACGAGGAAATTATATGACTTCTGTTGATTAGTTGTAAACCTATCTTTTCAAAAAAGAAAGCACTGAGAATGCTGCAGTTGCCTTATTCTATAATCTGTCCATATTTGGCGAGTATGTAGAAGTACAACTCCAAAATTCTAGGTAAATTGTGTTTTTTGCTGTTGGTTCTTTGCTGTCAAGAATCTTTGCTACCTGGTTTTGGAGAATTTTTCCATCCATCTTCTTGTTTTTGTGCTTACCGTGCAGTATCAGAGCACTGTCTTCTTTTCTCTCCTTGTAATTATGCACTGTCTGCTCAGACTTCTGAGTAAAGCCTGGTGACCACTATTTTTGCATCATATCAATGGGCAAAATATTTGACCTTGATGTGCTCCATTTTCTTCTAGCTTTTAACGTGCTGAAATAATAGTTTATGGAATGAGAAGGAAACGTTCTCAGCCTTTGGAAATATGCAGATTTCTGATTTTCCTCTGAGATCCATAAAGGTCCTCTGCATGGACTTACAGGATCACTTATTTCTCTAGGGCTGTGAAGACCGTTGATGAGAGCTGCTTTTGTGTGGGTACCTATTTCATGGTCTGTATGGAAAGGTTGGTTTGGCTTTTCAATTGGAGAGGTTGCTGTGTCTGTAAGAACATGTTCTTGACTAAGCAAGAACTGGGTGATTCGATATTATTTCCATCCATGTGAAAGGAATTTCCTCACCATACTCTCTCAGTTCATGGATTGTCACAATGGCTTTATGGCTCTATGGTGCTGTTAGATGTGCTGTGTATGTGTTCCATATAGGGTTATCTGGACTTGTAAGTTCTTTGGGACCTGGAACTTTTGCTGAGTCTGTCTGTGCACAATGTGTAGCCTTTCAGTTGGAGACCAAATTAAATTTGAGTTATAAGAATGAAAATTATTTGTTAAAATTCAGTGTCAAGTTAAAAAAAAAAAATAGATCTTTACCAATTTTGTACCTAAATTTAGAAGTTTCTCTGTCATCTCATACAGTCTTTGTTTTTAAATACCTCTGGATAAGTAGAAAGCAGAACATACTGAGAAATAGTAGGGGAGAAGGATGGCTGTATACTGCTCCTCAGACTAGCCGTCTTGACTGTTCCTGCTGTTTCTATTTATTTTCATGTGCTTTTGCATTGCTTTCATCTTTTCTCATCAATTTGAAAACAGTTATTTCCTTTTTTCCTTTTTTTTTTTTCTGTCAGAGCATTTCTGAATTCCCAACCTGTTGTTATACGCCTGTCATTGCTTTCTTGAGTTTAGAACAATTTTTCTTATCCTTGGTTGGACTTTCATTGCTAAGAGGGAATTGAATTGACAGGAGAAATTGTAATCATTTTCTTGCCTTCCTTGACAGTCATTTGGAAGAGAAATTTCCAACCCATTGCGCAAGACCGATACCTGTAGGAATCTCATACTGTCGTTTCATATAAATTTAGTCTTATTACAACAAACTTTCATTTCCTGATAGCTCTTGCAAGTCACTTCTTCATATGAGATGTCTTGGCACCTTGTATTTTATTTACATCTGGATATTGTGTCTGCAGACTTGCTAAAGTGAGATCCTGAATGCCTAAAGTAGTCTTTTTGTATTCCAGTTGAAGAATTCACCATCTGGGGTCTGTAATTGGACTTCTTACTAATTAGATGTAATGAATCAGATGCCAACAGTTTGGGGAGAATTTGTTCAAAATATGACTATATGACTGATCATTTTTTATTGCTTAACTGCGAATAAAATGTTCCCCTCGTGCTGAACATCCATGCTTTCCTACTCCTGTAGGATAAAAAAATTCTTTTCAGTCATTCATGACACTGTCTGGTGCTATAGTGATATCAATTTCCTGTCTCACATTATTACACTTCAGAGGTACACAAGTCTCTTTTAATCTTTTTTTTCAGTTCAGTCTTTGATTTTACAGATGCTGTTACTAAAATACTGGAATTCATATGTTGTTGGTATGTTTTTTTTCCTATTATTTGATGGAAAATATAATAAATATATACCTTTTCCCCATAGGCGTGATGAAGATTCCTGCTGTTTTATCGTTACCCTCACCAAATGTTACTTCATATCAAAGTCTTAAGAAAATTTGGTTTGGTTTTGTTCTGTCACCTAGCTAGAGAAGCACAGCCATTGCAGCTTGGCCAGATCAAGAGCAGCTGTACCTAACCAAGTGGAATTCATATACATATGAAAAGCAGCTTGTCAGTCATGATAGATGTTAGCTTATGTGAGATGCTATCAAAATCCAGTACTAGAAGTCCAGTTGGGCCAAACCTCCATCATGCAACTTTGTGGGGCTTCTGCCAGAACCGACAGTTTGCTGTTTTTGTGAATGTGAATTAGAAAGAAACTCTTATTGTCCAGCTGAGGGCCAAAAAGATCGTAAAGCACTTGAAGAATCATCTGTTCAAGGAAAGGCTGGGCGACGTGGGTCTCTTCAGCTTGTAGAAGACAGGGAATCTGATAAATGTTTCTAAATATCTAAAGTGTGGAGGAACTTAGATGAGTCCAGACTCTTCTCAGTGGTATGAAATGAATGGACAAGGAGCAATGGCCAAGAACTGGAACATAGGATGTTCCCCTCAACAATGTGGAAGAACTTCTTAACAGTTGGGGAGTGGCAGAGCACTAGAACAGCCTCCCCAGAGAGGTTGTGGAGTTCCCTTCTATGGAGATAGACAAGACCCATCTGGATGCCTACCTGTGTGACCTATTGTAAGGTGCCTGCTTTAACAGGCAGTTGGACTATGTGATCTCTTTAGGTCACTTCCAACCCCTATGACTCTGTGATACCGTTTCTGGTACAGATCACATCCTGAAAGCTGTATGGATTCAGATAGTCTGTTGGAATTCCTAAAAAACCCAATTACAACAATAAACATTACTGGATATGGGAAAAATAAAATGATTGCGATTGGGATTACTGAATTTCCAAATAGGCAAAAATTGCATGGCAAAAGATACTTATACGAAAAATTTGCAGAAAGCGGGGAAAAAGAAAGGATCTGTCTGCCTGGAAACAAATGATGTGTTTGTATTTTAATGTGCAATGCATGCTAAAGCTGAAGGAGGAATGGGAACTGAAGATGACAGATTTGCGTGGATCCTGAGATAAATTTATATCCCATAGAATTAACCAGAGTGGCAGTAGTGTTTGTGTAACTGAGAAGAAATATGCAATATGTTCTTCTTTATTAATAGTCTTTCTCATTGATATGGTAGCCTACCCCATTTTCTTTTAATTTAGGCTTTTTTTTTTCCCTTGAGTGTCTGCTTAGTCTGGTGGATTTTATGCTGTTTGTTCAGTAACATTCTTGGTTTTCTGAATTCTGTCCCACATGTGTTTAGCATAATCTTCGTTTGCATTTTCACTTCCTGGCTGCTTGTTTAGCTGCTTCTCCCAGGCCATTAATTCAGTTGCATTTTCTTATGGGGAAAAAATTTCTTTCTGTGATATAAGTAATTAAGTCTGCTATGTTAAAACTATATTCTCCAGGATACTCCAGATTAACTTATGTACAGTTCCTTTGAAATCCATATGCAATGCCATGGGTTGGTGATAGTTTAAAAAAAAAAAAATCATATACCTTTTTAATTTTTTTTTTAATTTTTTTTCTCCTTTTTGAAACTATGAAAGTTTCTGGGGCTAAACTGATCTGTGGCAGTTGTGTTCCAAAGTCGTATGCGCAGCATAATATTAGCAGCTATGTGCTTTAGATAACATAGAGTAGAATTTTACCCTATGGTGTTTCCTTTTCATTTGCGCTACTGTTAGCGAGTAGTGGCTGCTTCCTTCCCTATATTTTTAGCTGCCTGTGTGTGGCGTGAAACCAATGCAAAGATTGCTCTTCTGCGGATGTAATAGCAGAAAATAGATGTATTTTCATCTCTCACTTGATTCTTCAGATCTTTTCAAAGAGAAGTGAACTGTGATTGTGCAGAGTGAACAGGGTCTTGTGCTCTTTAACTTCTATATGATGACACAAGGGACAACTGAATTCCTTTCTTCCTTTTCTGTTCCTTTTATTGATGCTGGGAAATCAAGGCTTCTCTAGCTCAGGGGAATCCACAGGATTTATCTCATTTCTTTTTCTTTTGTACATACTTGACTTCATAGCAATGATTGGTTTAGAAGTATTTTTGGAGCTTTTTAACATTAATTGAACTTCAGTACTTTGTCTCTTAGTCAGCTGCCAGTATATGCTGTAATCTCATCTCAGAACCCCAAAGAATATTGTAGAGCAAGCTAGGAAGAACAGATAACCAGTGTCAGTATTTTTAAACTGCAAATTCTGTTTTTTAATTTTCACCTGTATAAAAAGTGATACAAAATGAATACTTTCCTGGTTGCAAGCCTAGTCCAAGGCCTGCCCTAGAGATCTAAGCAATGATTCAGGAAATCAGGGAAAAGGGTTGAGAATAAGTACTCTTATGACTTGGGCCAGAACCTGAAGCTGAAACTGAGGTTCTGGGTATCATGGGCTGTGTACAAGAAGAGGCTGCCCAAGGCAGATAAGACCTTGATGTTCACAAGAGTCTGTCATATTCTGCTTTCAAATAGATTCTACTGGGAAAATCCAGTGCCCAAAGTAAATTGTGGCAAGTTAGAAGTACTCTGAAGAACTGAAGGATAGGTGATGCTGACTGTATTGAGAATGAGCATGAGGAACTTAGGATGAGTGTGTGCTGGCATTCTGATGGGGCAGTTATGAAGAATAATGGTGAGGAGATGCCACCATTGCAACACTGAGTAGGATAAAGAAATGGGTAATGACCTATGCTTCAAGATCGTGCCCCTTCTCAGTGAGAGTCCTCATACACTAGAGCCTGGTAAGGGAGGGAAGAAAGAATATTTCAACTAAAAAAGATCACTGAACTGAATTACTCTGAAAATAATTGTCAGACTTGTATCACTCTTGCTAGAAAATCCTGGCAACCCAAAATCTGGTCCTCTTTTTTTTTTTTTTGGTATGTGAAACTAACTGTAAGTGGTATTCAGTTCACATTATGTCACAACACCCAATCTCAGTCAGAGATCAAGTACTTTAAATAGTTCTGATTACACCTGCATCTTTCATGGAAAGAACAATACCAGAAAAAGGAGATAATAGTGAAGAACTGAAGTAAAAAATCAGATTCTCAATAGTATCTGAGTAATAGTAAAAATATTTGGTTTCCTGAGTCATTTGTTTTCCAAGTAGAAGACTCTTTTAGAAGGGTATTTCTTACACAATGCACTCGGCCTTCTGCCAACAGATGAGAGCTCCAGATTGATAATAATGAAAGAAATAATAATGCACCATAGCATGTCAGTTATCTCAAAAAGGTCTCTAGCAACCATTTATCACTTAAACTTCACATCTTATAGCTGAGGACCAAATTATGTTACATGTTAGAATAGTTCTGCCAAATTTGATCTATCATTAACTTTCATTTGTTGATAATTTGAACATGAATTTTTATTTAACTTATGCATCTTTGTCAACCTGATGGAAATGTCCTGAACTGTCATGTTGTTGTAAATGAGTGATGCTGCTTCCTAGTTGAGATTGAAATGTATTCTGAAAGGTTGTAAAGGATACGTTCCCCAGGACAAAATCCTGAGGCCAGAGACTGTTTCATTTAAAACAAACAAGAACAAACAAAGTTTTTTTTTTTTTTTGGTGGCCTAAATTGGATTTTCTATTGCTAAGTCGTACATGAAAACTACTACTTGTTTCGTTGTTTCATATCAATGGTGTGATAATTTTCATTGCTAGGATAATCATACTTCAAAAAAAAAACAGGAGATAGTTATGAAGAAGAAAGGTAACACCTTAAATTTTATTTGTATACAAGACAAATGTGTTTCTGTGGCTTGGTTGACATCTCTCAGGTGCAAGAAAAGAAATAAGTAGAAAATGTAATGCAGTCACAAGCTTCATCATTAAGGAACGTTCACTATTTTGTATAAAATGTTCACTATTTTGTATAAAGACAGTTCCCCAGAAGGGGTATGACCATGAAATGTTAACATAGAAGCATCCTCACTCATGAGTTTGTGGAAGACTCTTTCTCTAAAGATGTTGATTGGACTATGGAGTGTGGAATATGTTGGCTGCTTCTACTGACTAGCAAGAAGTAACACTTGGTAGGCTATGGAGATATATATATTTCTGTGTAATGTTGAAACACTGCAAAGCTCCTCAGCACCTTTTCCCTGAGCAAGGCATAGGGTTTTTTTTCTTCTTTAAAGCAACAGCAACAAACATACAGCAGTTTGTACAGGTTAAAGCTATAAAATGAAATGCTTTGTGGCATGCAGAGCTCTGGCCTGAGACAGCTCTAGGAAGGCTCAAACATAGCAGGCTTCAATCACAGTGTAATATAGTTTTTCAGTGTGCTCAGATAATGTCTTCAGGAATGTGGTAAAAGAAGTCTGAGTTGAATAAACAGAATAGGCATAAAATAATTTTACAAGCTCAGATAACACCTTCAGATTATACGAATTAAAACCAGTACAAAAGTAAAGACAAAAAGTGAACGCTGATTGTGGCTGCATGAAGTGCCTTGGAAAGCAAGACCTGGACAGACTGAGAGTTGAGCAGAAAGGAATCAGATGACGTTTAATAAGAACAAGTGAAGGGTCTTGCACCTACAGAGGAATAAACACATACACTGGTACAGTCTGGGGGACAACCTGACATAATTGGATGACAGGTTGACCATGAGCCTGCAGTGTGCCCTGGTGGCCAAGAAGGCTAATGGGATCCTGGGGTGCATTTAAAAAGAGCGTGGCCAGCAGGTGAAGGGAGGTGGTCCTCCCTCTCTGCTCTGCCCTGGTGAGGCCTCTCCTGGAGTACTGCATCCAGTTCTGAACTCCCCAGTACAAGGATCTCCTGAAAAGAGTCCAGTGGACGGCTACAAAAATGATAAAGGGTGTGGAATGCCTCTCTAATGAGGGAAGGCTGAGAGACCTGGGTCTGTTCAGCCTTGAGAAAAGGAGACTCAGAGGGAATCTGATCCATGTCTACAAATATCTAAGGAGCAAGAAGCAAAGGGATGAGGCTGGACTCTTCTCAGCAGTGTGTGGTGATAGGACGAGGGGAAATGGTCACAAATTGAGGCATAGGAAGTTCCACAAAAACGTGTGTGGGAACTTCTACACAGTGCAGTGACGGAGCACTGGCACAGCTGCACAGGGAGATGGTGGAGTCTCCTTCTCTGGAGATGTTCAAGACCCACCTGGATGCTGATCTGTGCAACCTGGGCTAGGGAGCTGCTTTGGTAGGGGGGTTGAACTAAATGATTTCTAGAGTCCCTTCCAACCCCTACAATTCTGTGAAATGGAAGTCTCGATATTTGGAAGATGCACATTTGTTTTCTCATGTAATATTTTAGGCTGTCTAGTCAGTATTTCCACTCATGCTTAAATGGAGAGTGCAAATGAATTTGCCATGCTAAGTTCAGAATTGCTACGTACATTGTATTTGTGCCTGTATTTGATTTAGCTTCCTCTGTTATGAACCTGTAACAGTATAAAATGGTATAGGTTTTAGGCCTCTGGTAGCCTTTCTCATCTTTTGATAGAGTGATTAGACCCTTGCACAATCAATTGAGAGGTCATGGTTGTAGTCATTTCTCTATTTTCCGTGGTACTGGGAGGTTGGCATAGACTTTTGATACTTTACCTAATACAAGGTACGGTTGGACTGCAGTTTTAAAGACCCTTGAATCATTGCAGGGGGCTTCTCAGGTTCCTGAAAAGGCTAATTGGCTATGGTTGTGAACATAAAATACCTCTACTTAGCTTCTAGAGAAAAACTGGACAAGAAGCAGCAAAACTGAGTTGTTGCTGCACCTGATCTAATAAACCTTAGCATGCTCTCTGTACAGAGCTAGATCCATAACTGAGTACAATTAATTGGCTGCTTGGATAAGTAGACTACATTCTGAGCACATTTGACAATATTGCCAGCATTTTGCTCCACTGTCACATTCTCCCTGTCTTGCAGTGACCAGTAGTTAGTTGTCAGTGTCTGTATGGATTGTGTTGGGCCATCTGAAATGGTTCTTGTGTTTGTGGTTTTTTCTTGCCATGGTGTTTCAAATTAGTGACTGTGGCCCTCATTGTGCTGGGTGCCAGGTGGAGAGTTGCATTTCTCTAGCACAATGCTAAAGTAAAATGTAAGCGTGTGGTTTTGTGATATCTTTCCAGTGGCTCTTCAGGAAGGGAGTTCTTTTCCTTCATTTAGCTTTTAAAGCAGGACAGTCATACTATGGAAGGATGTTTTTAGAGAGAGTGCTGCTAAAATGCAGGCTCAGTTATGATGCTGTCACAAATGCACAAATGTCAAGTTGCCTACACTACCTGGTTTAAACACCTGTGGATGCTTAATGCATCCATACCTAATTTTGTGTTGCTTTAAAAGCACCATGATTCACTAGTGGTATATGGAGAAAACCACAGCAAGCTATATCTCAATTTGCTTGTTCTGCAACAAGTTGAGTAATGCATTAACAATGGACATGAGAGCATCTCTTTTATATCTGACAGTAGTATTAAGATTTCTGACGTGTGTGTCCTTTTTAATAGATAATGAAAGGTGGTTGTTTTTTTTAAGTTTTCATAATGGTTTGTTAGTTTTTGTTGTTTTTGTGTTTTGTACATCATTTTAAATCACTTGATATTTACTGTTTCTCTGTTACTTCTTAATTTTAGTATCTCAGCTATTTATTATCTAATCTAGATATGTGCTTTATGTTTGTCAGAAAGGAAGTGTGAAGTAATAAAAAAACCTCAGAACAGGTAGGAATCTCTTGTCTTTGCAAGAATTAATGGAATAAACAGTAAACATCAGAAACTGCATATGTTGCAGGGCTCTGTAATAGTACATAGCCCATGGCACTGTTTTTTTTTTTAATTTTTTATATAGTACGTAAAACTAAAATGCTCATTTAGTTTATGTTTGCCTTTGAGATGGGAGATCTGAGTCTTGCAATTGCTGTTTAAGGAAGAATTTTTAGGATTCTTTCATCCTAATGATGATGCATATATTTTATTTAAAGTAACTAGGGATCATTCTGGTGATGCTCATTTTCATGTTGCAAAAAATGATGAGATGGTAATATGAAAAATTTCATAGTAATACTTAGACTACATTAATATGTCACTTAACCATTCACCAGCCTGCCTAACATGACTCAGTCACCTTCAGTCTTGCCATGCCAGGCAAACCAGCTGGGTACAGAAAATTCAGTTGTTGCAGGACAAGTCATGCTCAGTCACCTTAGCCATGAGTTCATGGGCAAATAAATTTTGCAATGCAAGTAGTCCTTGGGGAAAACAGGAGTTACAGCAAACATAATTGCAGCAAATGTGTCTGTTCTGATGTGTTCTGTCATAGTTTTACATTGTTATTCGGCCAAATTCACCATAAGAAGAAATTTTCTGGGTATAAAATAATAAGCAAGCAGGAAACCAAAATTGTTGCTTCCTGTATTCTCTCTCAAGGTTCTTCTCAGTCCACTTATTCAGATAAGATTGTTATCAACTCATGGAGTGTTGCTATTTCTGTATTTGGAGATTTTAAGAAAAATACAACAGGATCATAAAATATCCCAAGCTGGAAGGGACCCACAAGGACCACAGAATCCAACTCCTGGCTCCTCATAGCACCACCCAAAACCCAAACCCTGTGCCTGAGAGCAGTGCCCAAATACTCCCTGAGCTCTGGCAGCTCAGGGCTGTGCCCACCGCCCTGTGCAGCCCGTTCCATACCCACCACCCTCTGGTGGATACCCTGTCCTGAATCCCCAGCTGCCCCTCCCCTCACACAGCTCCATGCCGTTCCCTCAGGCTCTGTCACTGTCACAGAGAACAGAGCTCAGCACTGTCCCTCTGCTCCCTGTGAGGAGCTGTAGCTGCCTGAAGCCTCTGCTCAGGGCTGAACAAACAGAGGGACCTCAGCCGGTTCTCATACAGATGATATATGCCTGATGTGCCCCAAGGTATGGTTGGACTTAACTGCTAGGATACACTGCTCATACTCTACTTGCTGTCAAAAAGGAAATGTAAATTCCAGGCATCTTTGTAACCAGCTTCTAACACCATTAAATCACAGCCAGTAGTGGGGGCCCAGATTGGCAGCGTGCCTTAACTGTTGTCACCACAGAGCAAATAACCTGGGGTGGGGGCATGTCCCACTGCAGTCCTGCAGGAAGATTCTCTGTGGGCCCTGGGTGCAGCCCGTTCTCCCTTTGTCCCTGGGGCTGTTCCCACAGGACGGTTGTGTTTTGGCCAGCACACTGCCTCTTCGTCCTGTCAGAGCCTGTTGCTTCTCCCAGGTTAGTGTGAATTAGAAGTGAGAGTTCGATTGCCTGATCATTAATCCCAGACCCGGCACCACTTCATCATCCAACAGCCCGAGTGTGATGTGGAGCAGTGCTGTCAAATTAGCCAGGCAGCACAGTGTGAAATTCCTGCTGGCTCTGTGCCCGCTGCTGGGAGACAGATGTTACCTGATCCACGTGAGCGATTGGAACGATGCAGGGTAAAACCTGAACCAGTGTAAAGCTCAACAACACAGAATTAGCGTTTCAGTGTTTGTTCATCAGATTTGATCTGTCAGGTTGAGATGATGATGTTAAAGGAGTATCTCAATGTTTTTTAGGAGCCCTAAGGGTAGCTCTGCTGTGTTGTCAACCTGCAGCCTAACTCAGCTTCAGCAGCTGTTTATGTAAAGCCAGCGGCAAAACCCTTGAAAGAAAATGAGTGGTTAAATCTCTTCAACTGCTTTTGTAACCACACTTGCTGTGCCAGAGATTAGCTCTTGGTGAGCTCTGTAGTGCTTTCCAACCAGCAACTGGGCTCATTGCAGATTTAAAGGAAGCAGTCAGGGCCTGGTTACCAATGTACCACCAACTACAGAGGAGGTACGACTTGGAGCATTGTTAAATACTTTATTTTTCTTTATGAGCTTTATTTTTTTTAGTCAATTTTGCTAATAATTTACTATTACCATTTTGAGATATGATAATTTATGTGTTTATTTTTTATTTTATCTGCAATGAGAGAAGATTGACAGTACACTGAGATTTTCCCGTATGTTATTATCGACAGGATTTGCCATTTTAAGGATCAAGTTTGTAGTGTTCCACTTGGTTAGCTGTGTTCATGAAAGGAAGGAATGCTTGAAAATAAGGTTTTCTACAAAAGTAAGAGGAAAACACAGTAGAAGTGTGTATCATACTTTTCTGTATCAGGCTGGATATCAGGAAAAGATCTCTACTCAGAAGGAGTGATACGGTATTGGAATGGGCTGCCCAGGGAGGTGGAGGAGTTACTATCCCTGGAAGTTTTCAAGAAATGTGTAGATGTGGCACCGAGGGACATAGTTTAATGGTGTGGTGGTGATGGGTTGACACTTACACTAGATCCTAGAATCATAAAATCACCAAGTTTGGAAAAGACCTCCAAGATCATCTTGTCCAGCTGTCCACCTACCACCGGTATTTCCCTTCTAAACCATGTTACTTAGAATTCTAAGATTCTATGATTCTTAAGGAAAATCTGTCTGTAAACCAGTGCTGATTATGCTTTGATGTACAGAGAGTTCTGTAGTAGTTTACAGTTAGTTACTAGTTCATTGCTTTCAAATCCTGGTCATCTATAATGAAGCATTTTTTGACCAGAGTATAATGTTATAGCAACCTCTTCTGTAGACTGTAAACTCGTGTCTGTATGGTAGATCTTTCTACAAATGAATTTTGTAGCAGGATCTCACACGTGCGAATAATTGTTGTATATTTTAAGGCTTATTCTTTACAAAAGTAGTTAATTTTCTTGGATGAAGTTACAGTGACTATTAGACCACTGTCTATAAACTTGTTTTCATGCTGGAGTTCTATTGCAAAATTTAAAATGTTAAAGGAGACTTGTTCCTGTGAAATGTCTGGCATTATCCTCTTGGAGATTACCCTTTATTCTAACAATAGTTCCTGTGACTTAAGGTACTCTGCAGTAACTAGATGTTATAGTAGCAGAGTACATAATACAATTTGAAATTCTTTTAAGTTATAATCTACATGCATGCTGAATGACTTGAGGGCAGATGATGTTTAAATAGTTTTTTTTTTTTTCCCAAGCCACCAATGCTTTATATAAAAAAGATCTGTTTTATGAAATAAAATGCAGCATTAACAAAGTGTAGGGTTTTTTATATATTTATATTAGTGTATAGTGTACTAGTTCTTGTTTGAATGCCTCACAATGGACTACGTAAGTGATTACGTTAATGTAACTGGAAGTATTAATATAACACTGACTAAGTCTATATAGCGGGAAACTAAAAAGAAGGATCAAATCAGCCAATTTTGGTTTTGTGGGAAGAATTTTATCCAAGTGCATCTGCCAGTCTCTTTCACACTGAGACTTTTTAAAAGCAGAAACTTGTCAGAATGATGGTCACCATCGTGGAGATGAGAAATAGATGCTGGAATAAAATGTGTATTTTAAAAACTCAAACAACAACATGACATTTCTGATGACTATAGAAGGGTGACAGGAACAACCTCACAGCATATCCAGTTGTATTTTAATACTGTCAGTAGATTTGTAATGTTGGATGCTTCCAGGGTGCAGTAGGCATCTAGTAGATCATGCACAAAATATTCGTGCATGTTACAAAATAAGTCTTAGTTAACTTGGCACTCTGCTTTATGACATCCAAATTTAACCCTGTTTGAAGCATTGACTCCTATAGTATTAAGATAAAAAATGAACTAAAAAAGATACTGTAGTAATGCATTTTGAAATTGTAGCTGTTGAATGATGTTCAGAAGCTTGCGGTACAGATGGAATAAAAGTTGTTTTGGAGCTAATTTACTACTAATTTACTACTGTCTAGCAATGCAGTTGTCCTTTAGAAAACTAGCTTCAGGACTTAAGCTAATAAATATATAGCTAATAAATACTTTGTGTGTGCTTAAGTGCTTTGCTGTATCATGGTTTCTGTGCTGGAAACACAGGGCTAGCTCCTGCTAACAGTTCCCCATTGGGCTGTTACAGAGCGGTGGCTGTTGGGGATTCAGATTCTGGGAATCCTGCATACTTAGACTGAGCTTTTTCTGTTAAGAGAACATGTTGTGCACTGGGGGAACTATGTGAACTTGTGTGTCCCTTCTGTGGCACAACTGAGATATTAAACTCCTTTTGTTAAATAGAAGTCTATGCTCCCTAAAGGTCATGGTTCTGTCCCCTTTGAGCACCCTGCGCAGAGTGGTAGGGAAGGGTCATTTTAAGTTAATGTTGAGTACTGGAGAAAGTCACCATTCAGCCTCAGAAAGTGTTGCTTGTGCGGATGAACAAGTCCATGCTTGTCGCAGTGCTGTGGCTACTTGCTGCAGCTGTGCTGCTTCTTTCATTTTTTTTCCCTAAGTCGTGGTTCCTTTTGCTCTGATAGGTTCTGTGGGTCTTCTGTGTGTTTGTGTACACTGTAACAATAAAAATACTTTATCAGTGGCCTTTTGTTTTTATTTTTGATTAGTAATGTTGTTGAGGTCAGTGATTCATGCAAATTTTGGCCATTAGCCTCCATTGTGTTTTTCACAATACACCGTTATTTTCTTTTTTTTTTCTGCATAGTGGGCTACTAGCCCAGACTTCTAGCACTTCTACTGCAGTAGCAGGATGGATTTAACAAAGATATCTTTCTTGGCTGAAAAAGAAGTGTGACTCATCTCCCCTTGCTCATCCGCTCATATGTACGTCTTAATAACAAGAAGTTTGCTTCCTCATATTATTGCAGACAAATTTAAGTTGCATTATTGGAATGCAGGATATAGATTCAGTCTGGTCTTAGCAGCCCGATAAATTTTTCATTTAATCTGATGTGCTCAAAGGAGTGAACTTTATCTTTGCAGTGGGGGCTGAGAGCTCACAGAACTGCCCCAGTAGCTCTGCTGGCTGCTCTGGCAGCTCCACCTCGCTCAGCAGCTCTGGCCCCTGGTAGCTCTGGGAAACCAGGAACCCTATCTAAAAATAGTTTCTTCTAAGTTGCTTTGCCTGTGAATACACGGGCATGAGGAGCTGATTTGGGAGAATAAGAGGGTTGGGAGTAGTCAGGCCCTAAAAACAGGTCTTGGAGGAAAAAGATGGAGATGGCAAACGTAGTGTTTTTAACTCTAACACTGATCTATGCAGTGCTTGGTATTGCATCCTTTAGTTTTGCTGACACATGTGTAATTCCTTAAGATCTCGGTCAAGGTCAGAATTTTGTTCCACTAAATGCTTTATACATGTATGAGACAAAGCACTTTTCTCTAAGACCCTAGAGATTTACTGTTTAGCAAGCTAAGGACTATATGAGGCAAAACAAAGAATTACTGTGGTCTGCTCATGGAGAGTTAAGGTATACTGGCTGAAAATTTACAGCTGGAGGAACTTATCTGAATTTGTTGAGCTCAGGTTGTGACCTCCAGACCAGTTCCCCTCTCCTTCTCACCTCAACCTGGTTTCTCCCTGGTCCTTCTGCAAAGCTCTCTGTAACCTTTCCACTTTCCACTTGTGCAAGGAGCTAATTCTGCTGCTGACGGGAATTCCTCGCTGGGGCTGGAGCTCTGCTCCCAGGTATCTGACTTTCTGGTAGTGCCAGCTCTTTTTGGCAGCTAAGAGAGATTTCCAGCTATATCAACTGTATTATAAGGAGGGAAATAAGGATGGAGTTGGGGAATGCAAAAGGCTTAAGTGATCAGAATTTGAATCTTAAATTGCCAATTGCGTGGCTGGCAAGAAAAGGAAATGTGGGAATGAAAAGGAGGCAGTAAACATGATGATTAAGTGGATCTTACTCAGAGCAAATTACAGCATTCCTGAATGAAAGTCTTCTCTTTAACAGAGAAATCATTAAATGTTAAACTCACACTATTATTTGCGTTTCATTGGGTAGACTTGCATACGCAGAAATATCCATTTTAATTAGTGTTGAAAAGAACTCTCATGTACAGAGCACTGCCTGGTAGGTATTTTTATACTCTCTCTCAGCTAACTCATTTTATATGATGATGATTTCCTCTAATTTTTAATTAACATGTCTAAGTTAGAGTTGGGAAAAATGATCAGTGTTTCATTAACTGCCTCACACTTAGAGATCTGTGCAAACATAATTGATATGGTTGCTACAGGGTACTTTGTCAAAATGAGCCATCCTGCCACTACCTTTCTTCCCTTTTTATTTATTTGAATTTGAATGAAATACTGCAGCAGATTATATTTTTTTTCTCTAAAATGATATGGTAGTGTATTTCAGTGTAGTGTTTCATTCAGAATATTTAAAAAACATTTTATAAGTTGTGTTTTTTGGAAGATAATGTGTTTATCACTGGTACACAGTACCTTCTATGCAAAGAAATTATATAACAGTGCTTAGGAAAATGAATATTTGTTGTTATTTCTGTGGTGAAAATTACTGACTCACACCAACCATCACAAATATAAAATGTACTTTCTTGTCTATAAGAAGTGCCCTTGGATTCATATCACAAATGACTAAAGCCTATTGTTCATAACTATTTAGATATGCAAACAAATTGTAGTATCTGATGGGAAAAAGTTGTTCAGATGTGTGAAGGCATAATGGGCTAGTGGTGAATGTGCTGAATTGTATGAGGCCTCAGCTCTGGTCTTAGTAGTGACTGGGACCAAATCACTGTCTACAATGACTGGTCTACTGAGGAAAATAATTTTGGGGAAGTAATTAACTGTTATTCCTTATACTCATGAGTAAATATGTTCATGGTAGACATTTATTGAGAAGTCTAGGTTAAGCTGTAGTTATTTTAGCTATAGGGTTTCTGTAAGCACTGTGATAATGTACGAGGATATGTAGACAGTCAAGAAAGAGAGAGAGTGAGCTGAAACCTAGCAATATACTCAGTACTCTGCCTATGAATTATGGTGTAAAATAGAATTAGAGATTATAAAGTGAATAGCAATGCTGTTCTCTGAACTTGCTTTATCTCAGGGAAAATGTGGCCTTTACTGTCTACTTATCATACTAAGAAGAGCAAACTTCAAAAGCAGTAGTAGAGTTCATGTATTATAAATTATTCAAATATGTATTCATGAAGCTGTTTTAAAACGATAATAAAAACTTCTTTATTTAATAAGTTGAGAAGGCATTTATAGTAATATAACATGGTTTCCTCCAAAGTCTTGGACATAGAAGATGAGATTTTTATTATGCTAAAATATGATATTTACATGAGATATTAAGATAAATTCAAAATCAATTAATGTGGCATAGAATTGATGAATAACTGAGATGAGAGGGGACATCTAGAGACCTGGTCCAGCTGCCTGCTCAAAGTAGGGCTGATATTGTAAGTGAGATGAAGTTGTTAAGGGTGTGGTCAAGACGTGTTTGGATGTCCTCACTCTTACTGGCCAACTTGTTCTATAACTTAATTACTCTCATGGTGAAGACATTTTTTCCATTGTGTCCCACTGGAATTTACCCTACAATTATTTTTCCCCCTCTGTCTCTCTTATTCTTTTGCTGTGTGACTCTGAGAAGAATCTTTCACTTTCTTGTCTTTAGGTAATGGAAGATACTCCCTTATTTTTCTTCGCTAGAGTGTGGAGCTCTCTTTTCCTGTATCTGTCATGTGCTCCAGTTCTCTAACCATGATCTGGAGCAGGATTTGAATCATTCCAAAAGTGGAATTTTGTATGTAGTTGTTAATACAGAGTATGTAAAGTATAAATAGCAATGATATGTCTCCCCAACTACCAAGATTTTAGGGGTTTTAGTTTATAAGCTAAACGTGCCACCTAATGTTGAAGCTGAATGTGACCTGGAAGCTTGAATTGCATAACATTTTGCCTTTGCACTTCTTGTTCCACTTATGAGTAAAAAAGGATGTGAGAAAACCCAATTTGAAATAAGAGAGGAAGGCAGCAAGTGGTTGGTTGTAATGGTGACGCTAAGTACAAACTCTAAAGCTTCATCTTCCTGATGAGGTGATAAAGACATGACTTATGGAGAGATGAGTATGAGTGTCTTTTCATTGAAGCAGCACATTGCAAGCTCTAAAGTTAACTGAAGTACTGGAATCATTTTAGTGTTAAGCATGATTTAGTGCAGTGAAGTTTTATTTTTTAAGCAATTCCAGTTCTGCATTTAGGAATTTAAACCATTTTTTTTTAATAATAAAATTTAATTTTCCTGGTAGACTTGTTACTGTTGGGTAAATATGACAGCTGCAGCACATTTTGTTCCTTCATAAGCAGTGAGATCAAGTGATGGCATAGTGTTGTATAACAAACAAACAAAAAAGGTCTTGGATTTACTTCCATTAACTACAGAAGTAGGAGCTTGCTTTCCACCAGCTAGTGTAGGCTATTCAGGGCAAGTGCCATAAAATAGTAATAAAACTCATGAGTGGAGTCTGGAGGGACATAATTCAGTTTTTGAGGAAACACGTTACTTTAGTCTCTAGACTTCAGTTTTGGATCTAATGCTGGTCAGTAATTCTTTATTTTTAATAACTGATGAAGACTCTGACATGAATTTTGCTCTTAAGTTTGTAAATGGCATGAGGAGTGCTTAAATAGGGAAGGTTGTGAAAGGACATGGCTTGGGAAATGACAGAGTTTTGGCAAAATTAATTTTGATACTGTCAGATGCAGAGCAGTGCATCAGAATATGAGAAAGAATAGGGCTTAGACTGAGAGTGGAAGGCAGATTTAGGAAATCATTCTAAGATTGTTGAGGATGACTTTCTCATCGTGTCCTTTAGCTGAATTGGCACGGCAAAGAGGGCTCACAAGATCTGTTCTAGCCAAAATTTGTCTGTATTTGTGAAGGGAATTTGAAAGATTGTTCTCTTTCCTTTTTCTCTTCTGTCCTTTTGTCTTCTTTTTCCCCCACACTCTTATCTCTGTCTGCAGACTTATCTTGACAAACTTGTTTTTCCTTCTGCAGAATGTTGGTTGGATTCTACTGGCAATTAGCCCAGGGAAGCAGAGGCTAGCTAGAATAAATATTGCTGGGGGAGTAGGTGGAGATCTTACAAAGCCTAAGGCTAAACAAGAGGAGACTGATTAGAAACAGCTCTTTGGAGTCTGAGGGATGAATAATGTCTAGGCTTGGAATGCTCTTGGATTCTTGGGGAGAACCTTGTGGTGTGGATGAAAAAATGCTGATTATTTGTGTATGTATCTGCATTCATTAAATCCCCAGTCTCTGCACACCAATTTTATCAGGCGTGCTTGCCAAGTGACCTTTCCGTTTTAGGGAGAGAAGAACAAAATGTTTAGCACAGCTCTCAAAAAGAAGCTGTGGGTTGGATTGGTTATCCCAGAAACCTATTAGGCATGAGACAAATATAAGCTGTTTGCAGGCTGTCTGCAAGTAGTATATGAAGTACAAGTCAGAAAACAGACTGGCATCTGCCTCTAACTCTGGTAGCTGCCGTCACTCAGATCTGCATCACTTCTAGAGAAAATACTCTGAAAATAAGGGTAGAGGAGAGAACCTATAAAAGTGAAAAATAAGCATGATGGGATGAGTTATAGGGAGATCAGTCATTAACTTTACCAAAGAGTAAAAATCAAAGGGTGATATGATTTCTGTGTTTAATTACTTATTTTTGGAGAATGTATTTGTCAGTAGGGGTCTTTTAGTCTTGTATGCAACAAGATCTCCACTTGAACAAATTTAGTCTGGAAAAAAAAAGATGCGAGGAATAAAATAAAATATTCTGATAGCGTTTTCTGGCCTGCAGTCCAATGCATCCCTCCTCATTGAATGTAAAATTAATTAATTGTAATAATTCCGAGCATCAATTTTGTTTATGATACCTAAACCTTCATGAACAATCACAGAATTTTAAAGAAAATGTAAACAATGTTATGATAAATTAGCCTATATATATCTTAGGAATGCAAACCTACATTTTTTCATGTTTCTGAAGGTTAAAATCATAGAATCATAAAATGACCTGGGCTGAAAAGGACCTGAAAGATCATCTAATTTAAACCCCCCTGCTATGGGCAAGGTCACCAACCACTAGAGCAGGCTGCCCAGAGCCACATCCAGCCTTGCCTTGAATGCCTCCAGGGATGAGGCACCCACAACCTCTCTGGGCAACCTGTTCCAGTGCATCACCACCCTCTGAGTGAAAAATTTCCTCCTAACACCTAACCTAAATCTCCCCTGTCTTAGTTTAAAACCATTCTCCCTTGTCCTATCACTATCAACACATGTAAACAGTAATTCCCCCTCCTGTTTATACACTCCCTTCAAGTACTGGAAGTCCCTGGACCCTTCTCTTCTCCAAGCTAAACACGCGCAGTTCCCTCAACCTTTCCTCATAGGGGAGGTGCTCCAGCCCTCTGGTCATTTCAGTGGCCCTCCTCCAGACCCGTTCCAAGAGTTCTGCATCTTTTTGACTTATTAAATGACTTACAAGACATCTGAAGTCCCTGTGTACAGAAATCATTCAATTTACACCAAAATGCAACAACTGCAAAATATGACATCCCTGTAAATACACATATATTGCTATCTCCTCTCCCCTCCTTCTTCATGTTATCTTCAGTAGTTAGTTCAGGCAAGAATTACCTTTTCCTAGTAAGCATTTACCTCATAGCCTTTATCCACTTGGGTTCATTATGAAAAAACGTATAGCTGTTGTGTTCATTATCTACCATTACCTACTATGAGGATTTTTATACTTTACTGTGTTGAACATTGTGGAATTAAGATTGTGGTCACAGTGCCTTCAAGAAATATCTATTTCCATGCGTTTTTAGTTCAGTTCTAAGAATTTAGAATAGGAAGCATTTAGCTACAGGCAGCCATTTAATTTTTTTTATTTTTGTCTTTTTCCTTTGGTGTTGAACATAAAATTTTAAACGTAATAATCTTCTAAAAGTATTAAAATAAACAGATAGTCTTGGAGGTTTACTGATTTATTCTCCCTTTCTGCTTTTTCCATTCCCCCACTCCCTTCTAGATCCTTTGCTCTAGTCTGCCAGTGCAAAATAATCGTTAGTGTCACTGCAAAGTTGAATGGTAATCAATAATTAAAGACAGATCCAGAGGAATGTATCTATAATGCATTGATTTGTAGAAGGATGAGTGTTTAAATTGCTTTTTTTTTTTCCTCTCTGTCTTTTTTCTTTTGAAGAAAAAGTAGACATGGTAGGTATTTTTTTTTTTTTTTTAGAAACAAATATATTGCAAATTTCAGAATAAGCTTCTTAGCAGTCATAATTCCATTTCTCAAAATAATGAGTGAAGTATTCAGTGTGCAGATCTCACAGTTGTTGCTCATGTTGGGCACAGCCATAGCCTGTAAGCATTCTTCGCTCTGAGGTCATTTTTTAAAAAAGGGAAGGACCACTCCAGGTACCCGGGATGCTAAAAACAAAACGGAGGACTCCGAACCAGCGACACCCTGCACTATTTTCCTGAACTATTTCTCTTAGGTCTCTGAGGAGTGAGGATTTCACAGGAACTGACTGTTCTCCAAATACCTTAACCCCCAGAGAAAACAGGCACTACTTGAACTGAATAGGAACCAGAGGATTTTCTTAAGGTGGAAGATGTTTTCCCCTTCCTGACTGATGCATTTCACTTGTAGCACTCCTACTGCCTTTTTATTTTATTCATGGGAAATTCACTTTATTTCCAGGTATCTGAAGGTTGTTCTTTTTGCACTGTTGTTCTCTAATCTGTTTATATCCGTGTTCTACTTGTGCTGTGATTTGGGGTAGGGAAAGGGAGGCTCCAAAAAAAGCAGTCTGTTGCTGTCCGTTTGTTACCTTTGTTTCACCTTTAGTGGAATGTTCTCCTTCTGGGCTGATGGGGAATCAGTGTCCCTGAAATGGCAAAGATTTTTGTGGGTGTCTCTGAACTGGGTACTTTGTGAATGTACATAAAAACTGAGCTTTAGACATTGCTAATATTCTTACATTAAAATCTTCTAGCGTTGATCTTTAACATTTATAATTTCTTCCTTCATGTAGCGTTAATAACGATGCTCTATTAACTAATACTCTGATGTGTTATACTCGTTCATTTTAAATCTCAGAGCACTTAGGACATTTTGATCTGTATTTTTTCCAATATTAATCACAAAAGAGGTTTTCTTTGCAAAAGCTTTGGAAAAGCTGAAATAAACATCTGTTTCTTTACTTTTGCTGTGACTCTTCCTGAAGAAATGTCTTTTTTTTTTTCTTCTCCCCAAACTGTTTCATGGGCTGAATTAGTAGCTCCTTTTCCCTTCTCCTTGCCATTGCATTAAGATAATATTATTATTTTTCTCCAAAGTGGATAAATTAAAAGTGACCAATGTTGTTTTTAAAACTTAGGGCATTATATCACAGAATTGTAGGGGTTAGAAGTGACCTCCAGAGATCATGTTGTGCAACCCTCTGCCAGAGCAGCTCTCTGTACCAGGTTGCAGAGGTAGGCATCCAGGTGTGTCTTGAATGTCTCTAGAGGAGGAAAATATTTTTCCTGTGGCCTCGAGTCTTGAAAAAACAGTGGTTGTTTTTCTTAATAAATAGCAAATATACATGGATTGGGATGCTGTGTTTGAGGTTATTTCCAGTTACCTACCTCTACTCGCTTTCTATCATATATTTAATTTAAATTAACTTTTACTTTGATTAAGAAATGCTTATTTAAGTAACTTAGGTGGGATAAATCACTGTTATATCTGTGTCTCTGTTTCCCAGCTATAAAACAGAAAGCACTACAACCTTATGCTAAGGGTATTTTAGAAGTCTTTAATTACTTCATTTCTTGAGAAAACTGCCATGAGAAGTTTTAAGTGTTAGAGATAATTCTTCTGAAGTGCTCTAGGAAAGAATTAAAAATATTTGCCCTCCAAGACTTGTGCTGCTAAACTCTTGTACCTGTGTGTTTATCTCTGAAGACGGCGAAGAGTAGTTCTCATAACGTGAAAAAAAATTCTTTACATTTTTAACAAAAACAGTCTGGAAACACAGATGGGGAGGCTAAGCGTATGGGGAAAAATTTCCCATTACAAGTTTGTTACAGAAATGTCTTTGCAGCCCTGACTGTAGCCAACTTAATGCTAACGTACAGAAACTGAATCGACTGAATGCTTAATTCTTTGCTGGAGTAAAATAAAGAAATATAGACCTCATTTATCAGGGCTTACAGTCTTTTTCTGCTTGTATCTCCTTGATCGGGGGTCATTTAAGATATATTAGAGGTTTTAGGTTGGAATGTGAGGCTAATTTGAAACCTGGCTCTGGAATCACCGATTGTGTTAATATTCTTCATACTACTTAGAAGTGACATGTCTCTAATAGGACAGAATTAACCAGGGATCCCAAATGACGTGGTATTGCCTGGTGAAACTGCTATTTTTTTCACAGGTAATGCTGTACAATTTCACTTAGCTTTGATGACCCCGTGGTGCATAAAGTAATGAACAATGAGGCTAGAAAGGGGGTGAGGGTGAGTGTTAGGAAACACAAAAAGCTGGCCAAAGCTCTGCAGTCACAGCTTGGAAACCTTCTGGTTTGGCTCTGGGCTGAAAGTAAAGAACTCTCCAGCATTCTCCTGGCCCCTTCCAACATTTTCTCTGACATCTTTGGCCTTTGACCAATTTTCCCAACTGCTCCCATGCCCTTTTTAATAGTCTCCTAACCCAGTTGGATGTTCCCTCAGCTCCTTTACGCCCTTTCTATTGGCATGGAAATGAATTTCTGCTGCTTCACAAATAATATCTAAGATAAATGTACTTTCATCCTTCTTCCTCTCAAAGGGAGTCATTCCCATTATTATACCATAGCTGAATTCTGTTAATTTAATTTGAGGTAGTAGTAATCTGTTTTGAATGTAGCTACAGGGAGTAGACAGATTTGGAATTTGAGTGGTAGTGGGTCCCCTTTCACGCTGTACTCAGTGCAGTGTGTTGTTACTTCTGCTGAAATTATTTTTTTTTTAACAGGGAAAGTAGGAAATGAAGCAATTAAAACGAAAGGCAAATTAAGAGAGAGAACCTTCCAACTAGAAGAATGATGAGAGGTAGCACTGGTCCTGATCCATTCTGATGTGAAGCTGTAGTGTAGAATGAATGGTTCTTGTTGTGAGAGGAATCTGGGCCCACCCCATGAGGAGTGTGGTGTACTGCAGGAGTACTGCAGGGTTTTTTTAGACAACACTTGAATAATGGGCCAAGATATCTTTTTGTGTTATACCTGTTTTACTAAGCAACTTCTTGTCTTTGTTTTCCATTCTGGTTCTATATCATTATCTATACATGATTTTATCTTTGGAATAAGTAGTATTAAAGCACCTCTGTGTGTGCTAATGCCTTCCAGTGCAACATGCACGCTTCACCACACTAAAAGTGCAAAAGAAGTTTGCATCTGCTTCTCTTGTGTATTTAGTCTCCTGAGTAAAACTGTGAGCAGCAAGACCCTATCACTGCAAAATGACTGCCTTATTCTTCAAGCATATTTGTCCTTGTGTTATATTTTTTAGGTAGGAGTGTGCTGTTGTCCCCTTCTGTAGATCACACAACCATATCTATCTTTCCCGTTTATTTTGGACAAATTCATCTACCTACAGCATTCAGGAAATATTAAATCCAGTTCTTATTAATGACAAGAGGATATTAAATATTGTGGCACCCTGGCTCATCTTGATGCAGCTTCAAAGACCTTCCCATATGCAGTTTTCTCTGATAGGCAGTTAGGTCTTATTTGAACACTATATCTGAGAGATAATTAAATGTAATATTGAGGTCAGCATAGGTTTATGCAGACTGATCAGTGTGATGTTATCTGGTACAGTAGTATTCAATCCTGTGGTTTTCCTGAAGATTGAGCATCTGTGAGAGAGTAACCAATATGAACATCTCTGCCAGCATTCCTGCTTCATATGAACAGTCTTTCCAGCTGGTGGTATTCTCTACAGATGTTTCCATATTTCTTGAATAATGTTTTTTTCTTTAACTATAGATCTTACTTATGCTTGTATGGTAATAGGAGGAAATGGCTTTGACTTTGAAAAATGATTTAGTAAGGCAAATTGGAAGTTTACTTCCAATTTTTATGTTTTACTGTTGGGCAATAGGAACTATTTCCATTCTGTCAAGCAATCCTAAACAGCATTGAAAATTTGATCATTCTTTCTGGTAGTGAAACACTGATGACCAAGGTGAATTGACAACCCGAAATTTTAGATTCTGGATTATCTGGAGGAGAGCAGAGATACTTTAGATACATCTTCTGCAGATGTTGGCTGTGCTTCCTCTTGAATTTTCATAGGAATGAAAAAGAATACTTAAACAATAGGTTTGCTTCTACAGTAGAGATTTTAATTCAATTCAGAGTACATTATTAGAGGAGATAAGTAAAACTAGTCTCTATTTCAGAAAGTTTTACAACTTGAAATCAAGACAGACTGTTAAAAACTAGAAAAACATACGCTTGCTTCATTCTTCAGAAATTTATTCTCTTGGCATGTTTATAGAGGTGCTTTAAGAGCTAACAAAATGCTATCTTAAATGTTTAAACACCCAAAACCACACTGGTAGTGGAGAAGATGGCAGTGATGAAGAACTGGAGAGTTTTGTCGCAGATGACTCTATTTTGCGCTCTTTGAAAATGAAGTGTAACAGTCAAAGTGTTATATTGTTTTTCTGTTCGTAGATGCGATCTAGAACTTTGTGTCCTGTTACTATATGGTGTTCAAATTGAGTTCCTATTTGCTTGACCGAGCTCTGTATCAGCTCTTTGCCCAGAGATCTCAGAACTGCATCTAATGCCTATAGAAATGAGCAGCAACGCAGGAGTGTTAGAGTAGCAGCAGTAAATATTGGCTGCCTCCATTTTGAATTTTCATATGATTTGATTTTTATACATGATAAATTTTAAAAACACAACATTTTCTGTCGTACTGATGGGTCAAACTGATTGAAACTGAAGTAACAGACCAACTGTTTGGGTTTCTGTATTCCTTGCTGCTGTTGGAGGCAGGTGACTGATTAAGTCACCTTTATTGTGAAGTGGTGTGATTACTTAATGTTCTTATGTATGAAGGTTCTTTTGAAGTTGATGACTTCCGTAATGATGTATTTAAATAATGCACCAACACTTGATTTTGATACCAGAAGCTGTCTCATTTTTAGGTTAGAAAGAATGATTTTATTTATTTATTTTTCTTTCCTCATCACTGAGTAGCTGAGGTTGGAAGGGCCCTCTGGAGGCATCTGGTCCAGGGCCACTGCTGCTAAGGAGGTGAAGTTTCTTTCCCTTGTTCTTCCTCTGATTTCCAGACAAGGTACAAGCCTTGTCTGAAAGTTTTCCCATATTTAGGTACTCATAATTTGGTTTTATTGTAGCTTTCTCTTCCTAGCATTATTCGTTTGAACTATCAACCTGTTCTCACAGTTCTAGGAGCTCAGTATCTCTGCCAAATATGGCTGAAATCAGTGGATTTAGAGTTATAAAGTCAAGATGAACAGCTGAAAGCATACACATGTAATGCTATCAAGTAAACATAATTTTATTCGGAGCTTGCACTGAAGATCTGACATAAATTGATGATGACATGAAGAGTTATTGTCTTCTGAAATTGGATTGTACGCTCCTGATGGCAATAGGTTGTCTTTTTGTTCTGTGCTTGTACAGTCAGTGCTGACACAATGTAATCATGTTTCATACTAGCCAGTGGATTAAATATGTTATAAATCTTGAAGTTACATTTTAGTCTAAATGGTTGTGGGGTTAATGTGTAAAGCACTACATTTAACAGAGTTTTGAATCTGGAAATAATCACAGCTAGAGCTTTCAAGTATATTCAGTTATACAAGTCCTCTAAACAGAAATACCTCTTAGAGAATAGGAATTGAACCATTGTTTCTTGCCTTGATTTATGATTAAATTCACTGTAGAATTATTACTAGTGCTTAAAACAAGCACGGTGATCTGGCCAGTGACTTCCTGTGCAGCAAGTTCTCTATTCTCCCAATACAGCTTAGTTGGAAGAAGTCCAAATCTAACCTCCTAAAGTTTATCATATTAAACCATGGGTTCCTTGTGTGAACTTTATTATCAGAGAGGAGTAGAAACTTATACACTGAGGTCTTAGTAGCTTTAGTAATGGTTTAAATGTCTCCTTTTTTACATTCCAGCCTAGCATTGCAACAGGGTAAACAGAGTTGCTTTTTTTCCCCTCTTTCTGTTTTTCCAGTGCAATCAAATTATTCTGAGTTTGTTAATAGTATTAAGGTATTTGATCTATATAATAGACCTGTAATATATTTTCTTGTTAATGACCTTTAGATTCTTACTTTTCTCCCAAGTGTCTGTTTTATGTAACAAATGTTAAAGCTAATGTCAACCTTAGCACAGTGATCAGAGAGCCTGCCTGCTGCAAAAGTAGAAGCTTGAGGGACCACAGAAAAAGGTGCTTACCTATTATTTGTTATGGAGTTTTTGGATGATCAATTGTCATTAAGGTTTTGGAAGTATGTAGTGATAGTGATGAATTAACAGGTTGTACCTAGAACATCTTGATCTCTGAAACAGTTATAATGAAATAGTTACAGTTTATTATCTGAAAAAGGTGAATTACACGGTAATCTTGAACAAAACAGCAGGCTGTGTTCCAGCCATGCAGAGTATTAAGTGCTGGCTTAAGTGACTCTCGTGAACACTTCTGCTGATTTCAGTGAGTTCATTCACATGAATGAAATTAAGCAGATGCTAAAAAGTTTGCAGGAACTTGAGTCTGTCTGAGCAGCATATTCTCCTAGTAACTATGGCTGTCTGAAAGTGTTTGCAGTGTGTTCTCACCTGCTAATAAACTTGGGAAAACACAAGAGCAAGATACATTTGCAATCATACTTGCAGGGATACATTTGCAAGTATAAGTGTTTCTCTATTAAACTTCTGAATAGATGCCAAAAATAAATAACTCTTCAAATCATAAACAGCAGGGGTTGAATAAAGCTTAACCCACAAGGATCTTGATTTAGATAGAAAAAGAGGTATCTGTTAAAATTGGTAAATGAAAAAAGATATCATGGAAAGGCCATGGAAGGAAGATGGTATTAAGCCACTGTTCATCAACACAAGGGTGATAGTTAAAGAAAACAAGCAAACAACAAAATCAACCAAAGATAAAATGTAAAACACCATGGAATATGACTGATCTAGAAATTTTTGCTTTGTTTCTCTTTCTATGTGACATGCTGATGAAAAGAGAAAATTAAAATGGACTTCTTTAAAGTCAAATATTTATTAGGAAAGTATTAAAAGCAGACCGTGTATCTTAAAGAGCAGGTACAACTCTTTTTGGCCTAGTCTTCCTGCAAGGCGTTTTCAGAAGAGAAATAGAGGAAAGCTTAAATAAAGGAGGCAATTATAACTTTAATTATTCACAGATACTATTATCTGTGGAATTGTGGGGTCAGACACTGGAACAGGCTGCCCAGAGAGGTTGTGGATAACCCCTCCCTGGAAACATTCAAGGCCAGGCTGGTTAAGGCTGTGAGCAACCTTGTGTAGAGAGAGGTGTTCCTGCCTATAGCAGGGGATTGGGACTAGATGATCTTAAAGGTCCCTTCCAACCTAAAATGATTCTGAGTTTTCCTTTTGCTTTAGCAGTCTATCATTCACTGAAAACTCAGTATAGCCATGAAGAAAGATCTGTTTCTAGAAAGGATTTTTGGGAAAGAAACTGCTACAACCCCTTTGTTTGGAGAAAAGCTTTGAGCTGTAGCAGCTGGGGAAATGGAGGACTGGCATGGGAGATTTCTGACAAATCACAATCCTCTCTGTCTCTTTTTTCCACTCAGCTTACCTGAAAGATAAATAAATTTGTGGGAAGGATGAAAATGTAGAGGTATAGTAATATCTGAATTTCCACTGAAAACTTGCTCTGAATGCTCACTGCTTATGACTTTAGGAATCCTAAAGAATTTATCCTCTATACATCAGCCCACATGGGGAAGTACTGACCAGCTCTTGCTTTGTGAGGGATAAGGAGGAGTCTAGTAAAGAGTCATGGCTTTTGTGACACAAGCTGAAAGTTTTTATTTTCTTTTATCTGTTTTAAATCTGTACTGTGTGACATTATTGTTATAAGCCTGTCAGGTAGTGTAAAAGCAACAATGGCAACAAGATATATTTTTTTTTCAAAGAAAGAGCTGAAAATGTTGTCTCCTGAATTGTTTGCAGGAAACCTGACAGGAAGCTGGAAATGTGATGTTCTGTTTATTGTAATGTTCCTGAAGCTGCAGGATCTGCAGCAGTGCTGAAAGGGGCAGAAGGGGCTAGGATCTGAGCAAGCAATAGAAATATATATCAGAAGTCTGTAAGACGCTGTAAGGATAACTCCTAAGAGAAGTGTGCAGTACTCAAAGAATGAGCAAGAGAGCTGCTCCAGACATATTCAGATAATTTTTTTTAATGAGTTGGACTCGATGATCTCTAGAGGTTCCTTCCAACCCCTACAATTCTGTGATTCATGTCTTCTTGGGCCAAAATAATATATTTTTATTTACTAAATATCCCCAAATACAAATCCCCTCAAAACAAAAACAAAATTCCAATTATTGAGCTTCATTAAGGCTTTACTTCATGGGGGAGGAGGGCAAATAAAATGGCCATGGTGTTTTTACAAGTAACAGATATGTATGACGGCTACCCAATGGAGTTTGTGATTACCTGAAATACTTTATTTTGAAGTACGTTGAATAGCAATAGATTTCTGGATTGATGGGTGCATCCTCTAGATGAACTAGAGCTGGCCAACACTACCATTAGTACACTCTTCATGTGAAATCCTTTAACATTATGGGCAGAACAAGAGAAATGTCTTATTCTTAAGGTGCTTTGTTGATCTTTCCAAGTTCAAAGCAGGTAAATTGAGGGTAACCTAATCAGATCTTCTGTGTGTGATAGTAACCAGTTATGAAACACTGGACTTCCCTTGTGGTGGAGTGGCTCCAATTTACACTGTTGAAAATGATCTGAATTAAAGTTATGGTTTTAGGACATAGAGGGATGAAAAACACTGGCTTATGAAGTCCAGGATTCAATCTCTGTTTTTTCATGAAGATAAGAAAACAAAGTGTAATCTCATATGTCTTTTAATATCTCTTTTTTTTAATCTTGTGTAGCTTGTATACATTCTTGTATCTCAAAAGAAAAAAAAACCAAAAAC